>NW_026575120.1:12694586-13370836 GCF_905146905.1 Nyctereutes procyonoides
ACTATGATTTCTACATTCCACTGGAACCACAAGAGAAATAAGTATATCTTAATTCTAATGATGCCATTTCAAATTCCAGGCTATTACCAAGTAATCTTAATTTTCTTTATATTCAAATCCCCAAATCATTCTTAAAATTTTACTATTATTTTATTTTTTTTCTCTACAACTAATGATTATTTACCTATTTCCTCATATTTAGCAAGTTTATCAGTTTGCTTATTATTAATTATAGTTAATCTTTACTTCTGGATTTAATTTTCTTCTTGTTGAGCATATCCTTTAGAAGATCATTCAGTAGAAGTCTACAGAGGAAAAATTCTCTGTTTTATTGAAACTCCTTGTCTTATTAGAAAAAAACAATTTGCATTTTGCCTTTATTAAATGGTAGTTGAGCTGGATAGAGAATTCTAGTTAGACAATTTTTCCTTTCAATGTTTTGAAGATATCATTTCATTATTATCTCATCTGTACTGTGCTGCAAAGAGATTGGCTGCAAGTCAAATTTACTTTTCTTTTGTACAAAATCAGCCTTCCCCTTATGGTTGCTTTTATGGTCATCTTCATTTTCTTTGTTGTTCTACAGACAGTTTTCAAAGATTTATTTATTTATTTATTTATTTATTTATTTATTTATTTACTTACTTACTTACTTACTTATTTATTTATTTATAATACAGAGAGACAGAAAGAGAGGCAAAGACACAGGAGGAGGGAGAAGCAGGCTCCATGCCGGGATCCTGACGCGGGACTCGATTCTGGGACTCCAGGATCGCACCCTTGGCCAAAGGCAGGCACTAAACCACTGAGCCACCCAGGGATCTCCCTAACAATTTTGACTAGAAGCTCAGAATTTGGCAGGCTTCTTCAATCTCAGAATCCATGTGTACCTTCCACTCTTGAAAAATTTTCAATAATCTTTTAAATATTTCACTTCTCTCTTCTTTTTAAAAAAAGTCTGGAATTTAAAGATGCATATGTTAAAACTTTGTGTATTATCTGTAATGTCTTTTAGCCTTGCTTTTATATTTTTCATTGATTTCTTCCTCTCGGTTGTGTAATCAGTAATTCTTCACTTTTCTTCCCAGTACGTTAACTAATTCTCTATCAAATCTCCTTTTTCATACATCCATTGAATTATTACTTTTAGTGATTGTGTTTTTTCATCGTTAGTTTGATTTGTATCTTTTAAAAGTCTTCCTATTTATCTTTCATGGTGTCTTTTCTCTCATTGTGATTTTTACTTTTTCTTTTTGTTCCTTAGTACTTCTAAATAAACTTATAGTCTCTTTTAGGTTGTTCTATTATACCTTGTAGTTTTAGTATGTCAGGTCACATATAAGGTAGAGTTTCTCCTAAAGGATTTACCTGTTCTTATTCTGAGCTTATATGCAGTGAGAGTTGATTTTTCTATGGGAAATGTGTGCACCATGAGTTTGGGAAATTGTCGATAGAATGCTATGTCATGAGCTTCTCCTGCAGAGTGCTAGGGAAATTGCTTCTCTGAGTTCAGTTCATCTATTAATTCACCTTAAGTCTCACATAAGTCTTGAGATCTGTAATGTCTTACTGCAAGTTCATTTTCCACGGAGGTCTTTTTGCTTGTTTGTGTGTGTGTGTGTGTGTGTGTGTGTGTGTGTGTGTGCATATGTGCATACAAAGTGTCTCTGTACCTTAGGTTGTTGTGTTTCCAAATAGAGCACCATAGCCTGAGCTTCTACTCTGCACCCTAGAAAGACTATTTATAAACCAAAGTATAAACTCAGCTCAGTTTGTACATTAGTTCATATACTGGGTATTTGCAGCACATGAGCTATGAATTCAAGTGTCACATCAGTCCATGGGGGTGTCTTGAGATTTGCAATATTTTATTGTGAGTTTACTTTCAATGAGAATTTGTGGGTTTGTTTGTATGTACGTATGGTAGAAATTGAGGAATATCTGTGGGCAATATCATTTGGCTATGTATAAATAAAATAGTACAGCATGTGCTTTTCCTGGAGGTCTCAGGTAATTTGCTATTCTGAATTCAGTTACTATGTTAATTCATTGAAATGAGTAGCACACGTCACATAAATTAAGATTTCACATCTGTCTATGGTGAAGTCTTGGGATTTTCACAAGAGAATATTCTTCCCTCTGAAAGACCCTGGAGGATATGTTCTCTTGCTGCTGTCCATGGTGGTGGGTGTTTTTTTACTCCCTGTTCCTAGAAAAGCAAGTCTTGCAGAGACTTTTCTGGATACCTCATTCTTAGTTCTAACTGTCCATCTCATGCAGTCTTTAAGGTTACAGCTTTTGTGCCTGGGTGGACATTGAATCATAACATCCCTTGAAGTGTGCACACTTATATCTAGATCTATTACCTTCTGGACTTCCACTGGATCAGCTTGTATAATAAATGGTTATGAATCCTCTATTACTGAGAAAGAAAGTAATTTTACCATCTTTCAAACCTGGTTATATATATTTCTGATTTTCTTTCATCCAGGATTACTACATGCTTGAAGCTAGAAGGGGGTCTACATGAGCTTAAATCTTCCATGAGATTGGAGTTGAAGATATTGTTGCTGAAGATATTTCTTAGCAACTCTAAAGTCAAAGAAGCCAAGAGCTAAAGGAGATCTCTCAGCTAATGTTCAAAAGTGAGCTGTGAATCATCGGCAAAGTGAGCGCTGGATGTTGAAGCAGGATGATGAGTGAGAAATTGGCCAGTGAGTCAAGAGTCAGGATACACACAGATAAAGCAGATGAGAGACAGTGATCGAGAAGATAAGATGGATATCAGGCCTGAAATGAGTGATGTGAGGACCACAGAAATGGGAATCTCCCATGTGCCTCCTGCTGAATTGGGCAGCAATCCATGAATGGAGTCAACCAGGACCATAAATCAGAACATCTGAGACACATCTGGAGGGAGGATGTTGAGCAGATCTATGCTACTCAACGTGTGGTCTGTGCACAGTGTTAGCATTGCCTGTCAGCATTGTCTGAGCATGTCAGAAATCCAGAATCTCAGGCCCATCTCAGAGACACTGAATCAGGACCTGCATTTAACAAATTCCCAGTTGACTTACCTAACTCAATTTAAGGTTCAAAGGGCACTTGCGTAGCATCCTGATTTAAACTATAGATTGGAGATTAGAGAGAACTCAATCTGCAACTTATTAGCCATGAAACCTTGGAGAAGTTAGTTTCCTCATCTGTCAAACAAGGCTCAAATCCACTTCACCAGATTTTTGTGAGGATTAAATGAAATAATATATCTAAAACAATTAGCAGAGAATCTGGTTCATAGTAAGAGGCTTAAAAATGTTGATTATTTTGAAAAGAGAGTTATCCTATCTAAAATCAAATATATAAGTTCAAAAAAAATTAAAAGCTGGTCCTTAAAATCTGGTCCAGTTATTTTTTTAACATCTATTATTTTCATGCTTCAGTGATTCACTATCATTCAACAAACATGGAACAGTCACCTATAATGCCAGCAATTATATTAGACACTCTAAGTAGTTAAAAATGAATAGAATGACCCTTGCCCTTGGGGAGCTTGCTATTTCAGAGGAAGGGACAGTCAACAAGAGATGTGTGATGGTTAGGCTGAGTCTAAATATATGAGTAGGGCTTTACTGAGAGGAAAAGGGGAAAGCCATTCCAGGAAGAGAGAAACATTTTCTATTCTCAAATTTAGGCAGCAAATCTGACAGTCTGTCAAGATTCCCAGAACAGTACTGAACATGGTCGTAGCCAATGTATCAAATTCCACCAGCAAGTAGGAATAAAAATAGAACACATTTGTGGAGTAACTACTATGCTGTCTTGCTGAAACTTTGATGAGACCGATGGTGGCACTTTTAAGTCTTTATATAGGAATTTACATGGAATTTATATTTTACCCTCACAGTTACTCCCAGAAAGTGATACTATTAAGGTTTCTCCTTACAGATGAAGATGCTGACTTACAGCAAGGCCGAGTCAGGAACAGAGCTGGGATTTGAACTTAAGCAGATTGGCTCAGAGTCTACCCTTAGCCACTGTGTTGCACTGCTTTTCAGTAGACAACATGGCTTAAAACATTTTAAACCTTTGGTTGGTACATGCAAACTTTCTTTTGTTTTCTTTTTAAGATTTTATTTATTCATTTATTTATTTATTTGACAGAAAGAGAGGAAAAAGAGAGAGAACAAACAGGAGGAGTGGCAGGCAGAGGGAGAGGGAGCCTAATGCAGGGCTCCATCCCAGGATCCTGGGATCATGACCTGAATCAAAGGCAGAAACTTAACTGACTGAGCCACTCAGGCACACCTATATGTAGACATCCTTAATAAGAATGTTTATCAGGAAAAATGTAGTATCTGGAGGTTCCTTCTTTCCCCTTAGCATTGTTCTTCTTGGCTCTCCAATGGAGCAGAAGGACACTTGCAGGCAGAAGTAGTATTTGTAAAGTTTTACTAACACTTCTATAGGTACAGGATCCATAGCAGTAAGCATCTTATAATACAAAACAAAACAGCAACAACAACAGATTTCCCAAAATCTATTGGGAAAAAAATATGTAGGTGTATCTCTATTTGGTCATCACGTAGAAACTAAGATAAGATGGAACTTTATACCACACCTAACTGCAAAACAGAAGGAAGAAGCAGAGAGGGCATCATAACTGTCCTTAGAAATCCAAATACTTTCTAGGAAGAAGAATGGATATTTTTATTTATTCGACTGAGAAGGAGTGGATGGGGGAGGGGCAGAGAGAGAGAATATCAAGTAGACTCCCCACTGACGTGGAGTCCCACAAGTGAGGGGCTCAACATGCATATCAATCCCATGATCCATGAGATCATGACCTGAGGCAAAACCAAGAGTTGGACACTTAAGTGACTGAGTCACCTAGGCACCCCAGGTGCCTCACACTCAATAAAGTAGATCCAGGAGCAACAAGGAGAAATCTCTTCTCTCATTTAATGAAATGACAATAGAACTATCCAAAACCAGAGAAAGTTCCTCAGGAAGAATTCCTGTCAGCATATATGGGGTGACCAATGGAAGGAAAGGTCAAACAGAGTCTTCGAATACCTCTTACAGGTAATCTTTAATATCCATTTATATCACTTTATATTACATTAGACTATATACACAATAACATTGGTGAAACAAGAAAGAGAAGTTTATTTCTTATATGTAAAGAAGCCCAAAGATAGGTAGCCAGTTTGGGGCATATATGCCAGCTTCAGCCAAGAGAAATACAGACTCCTTTGTTTCTGATCTTCAAAGTCACCTCATGGTGCATTATGATTGCTGGAGCTCCTGTCCGTGCATCATCCAGACAGCAGAAACCAGGAAGGAGGAAAAAAAAAAAAAGTGTGACTCTAATGGAATCAGCTTCCTTTAGGAATCGGTCTTCAAGATCATAATGAAAATTTCTGTCATTTGTCATAATTTAGTTACATGACCATATCAGCCACAGAGATGTGGGAAATCGACTCATTAATAACTCAGAATCATGATTCTTCCACTTAATAATATAGGGAAAATAGATATGGTAGCCTTTACCATGCCTTTCAGCCTGAAGACTCTTATTCAGCTTTATTCTTCCTTTTCTCTTTTCTTTCCTCCATTCACTCGAAAAATATTAAGCTCTTACTTTGTGCTAAACAGTGCAAGGCATGAGTGGAACCCACGCACATACACAAGTAAGTCATGATCCCCAGAGGTATTTGATTCTCAGGAATACTTAATAGTCCTGTAGTATCTAGGAGGGAGAGGATTTCCTTTCTTAGAATTTTAAATAATCCATATTCTCTAACATTTTAACTACCAAGATGAAATAAAGGATTTCAAATTAACACTGCAGACCCTCTTCTGTTCTCTTCCTTGAGTTTCAGACATCAAACGAATAACTTGCTGGATTTACCTAGCTTTATGTGAAGGGGCATCTCAAACACAACTTGACCAAAAACCAATCAATCAATCAATCAATCCTTCAACTCAAACCTGAATGAATCAGGGTCCAGTCAGAAATGTAGAAAGTACACTAAGTATCACAGTAAAGAGGATTTCATATAAGGATTGGCTAAACTGGACTGGGAAAAAAAGAGAGAGGACAGTGAGTAAAAACAGACAGTATCTGCATGAAGCAGGTCGACCTCAGGGCAGGGTAGCAAAGACAAGCTAGGGGTTCTGGAACTTACAGGCTTGGAGAAGAACCTTTTTTTTTTTTAAAGGACTTTATTTATTTATGAATGAGAGACAGAGAGGGGCAGAGACACGGGCAGAAGGAGAAGCAGGCTCCCTGCAGGGAGCCTGACGTGGGACTCGATCTCGGGTCTCCAGGATCAGGACCTGGGCTGAAGGCGGCGCAAAACCGCTGAGTCACCCGGGCTGCCCACTGGAGAAACTTAAAGCTGGAGCCCAGCTCCTCTGGAGGTGGCCCTGCTAATTTGTTAAAATGCCACAGCCTCCAGGCAGAACTGGGACTCAGCCCCTTGAGGAGAAGGTACTGTCTGCTTGGTGCTTATGCCTTTCAGGATGCAATGAAGCTTTTGGATGTGCCAGTAAAAAAGAAAAAAAAAAAAACTTTAAAATTTTAAAAAAAGAAGCTGGAGATAGAAGCCAATGCTGTGGCCAGAATGAAGGGCCAGTGCTGAAACGAGTCAGTCTATACTGGCTGACAGCAGCAGGAAGCAAATCAGGAAGGGGCCAGGCTCTGGCTTGCCTCTGCCTTGTATTTCTCTCTGGGCCCCCATCAGCGGGATCCAGCTGACAAAAGAGAAGCCCAGGGGCGCTACCCCGGCTCCATGAAGCAAGGAACGGAGGACAGTGGCTTGTGCACACACTTCCTACACACTGAACTTCCATGTGTGGAATAGCAACCTGACCTTTGTGCTTTTACCTGAATGCAGCCATGGTTGCTTGTTCACCCTCTTCCAAAAAATGGCAAATAGAACATCTATCCTGAAAATCATCTCAAGTTCCTCTTAGCCTTTTACATCTTTGTTGCAATTTGTCCCCAACCCTGTGCCCTCCCCAGCTGGTCTCCACCTTGAAGACTTGGCCGTTGGGGGCGGGGGCGGAGGGGGGAACATGAGCTTGCAACAGTCAGTTGCAATGGACTCAAATGGTCCGCCCGGCCTTTCTGTCCTGTCTTGGATAAGAGCTGCGTACCGTGTGGCAGAAAGTTCTACGTGCTCTCTGAATGAAGCTGGTCCTTTTTCTCTTTGGACCCCAATGATGCCACACAGCCTCCTTCAAAATAAAATCGAGACCCGTGGCTTGGCCCCAGGGAGGCTTCTCAGCCCCATTCTTCATGACCTCAGGCCTTACCCTTGACCGGTAGGTCTTGCAAAATTCCCCAAAATTCATACTCTGTTGTAGTTCACTCCTCTCTCCTCCACGTGGAATGCCTTTGCCACCTTTCTTTCTTTCTTTCTTTCTTTCTTTCTTTCTTTCTTTCTTTCTTCTTTTCTTTCTTTCTTCTTCTTTCTTTTTCTTCTTTTAGGATTTTATTTATTTATTCATGAGAGACACAGGTTGAGAGAGAGAGAGAGAGAGGCAGAGACACAGGCAGAGGGAGAAGCAGGCTCCATGCAGGGAGCCTGATGTGGGACTCGATCCTGGAACTCCAGGATCAAGCCCTGAGCCAAAGGCAGGCACTCAACCACTAAACCACCCAGGCATCCCTGCCACCTTTCTTTTTACCTGGCTACTGTCTTGCAAGACTCAGCTTAGGCATGGTATCCTTTAAGAGGTCTTTCCTAAACCCTCCGTCCCTGTGCACCTGCTTCAGGCTCTCCTCACACCTCCATCATTTTACTCGCCTTATTATACAGTGATGTCATTTAGAAGCATTTCTTTCCCCTTGGACTAGAAGTCCCTTCAAAGCAGAGGTTGTATCTTTTTCTGCCTTTCCGTCTCTGGCAGATAAGGAGGATCGGGCATGAAACATGTGTTCAAAATGTGTTAACCGGTGCAAGTGACGTTCAGGTAAACCCATCCCCAATTCGGCCGACTAGCTCCCTAGAAGTCATCTTAATATTATTGTCTAGTTAACTTATTTTCGAAAGTCGATGGTTTGTTCCCTTCCACCTATGGAATTGGAGAGCATACCCCATTTTTCCCTGAAGTGCACATAATGGGTTTGGCTTAGAAGTGATAGATGAAGTTCCAACACTTAACCTTTACTTTGAGGAGGAAGCAGCATGCTAATTAGTAATGATGCCCCCCTGGGGCTCCTGCTGAATGTCCTGGAGGTGCTGGTCTGGAATCTATTCTAATGGAGCCAAAAACACAGCTTCCCAGCTTTTTTCTCTCAGCCTGTTTGGGTCCACTGTGCCTTTCTCAGCTATTGAATTTGAAACAAGGGCACTTCCCAGACAAAGGAGGAGAAACAGTCCCCAGTGTATCCTGTAGTATGGCTGGAGGACCAGAACCGGTTTATGTAGGTCTGCTCTGCTCTCAAACAGGCCCTGGAGCCTTCCCTCTACCCCCCAGACCCACTGCTGCCCCCCCCCTTTTAGGAGAGAGAAATGGGCTGTCTCTAAGCCTGGTGCCTGGCCTCACGTTCTTTACTAGATGCATGGAGTTTGTAAAATGTGTTCACCATGTTCTGGTGACTGATTTCTTATGTTAAACAAAGAGCAACTGGGAATAAAAGTCATTGAGTTGGACCCTGGGGTGTATTAGGTTGCACAGGGTAGCGCTGAGCTTTAGCCACACAATAAAATTCCCGCTGGGCTTGATGATAACGTCGGGATAGAACACTATGGGATAGAACACTATGGTTGTGCACTAAAGTCTCACTCGATCCCCTGCCTCGGGAATAATGAGCGGCTGACACCGTTAACGCATCGGCTGCAAACTCTGTGGAAAAAGAGACTGACTTGTTTCAATTTTGCTCATTTGCAGATCCATTCCCAATGTGCTGAAACAAGCTTATTTGTCCTTTGCAAATGGTTCCTGAGAGCAGAAACCCGGTCCCATACTCCCAAGTGTTCTCTGCATGACAGTTGGCCGCTCCTCAAAGGCCAGCTGGTTTGCTTTACTTGCTTAGTTTCAGATCTTGAGATCGACGAAGAGATTAATTACCTTTTTATTTCTCTTTGCAAGTCTACAAAAGGCTGAATACAACAACAACGGCCAATCTGAGATTAATATTCATGAAACCCTACAGATCACAAGGGGAGGGATGGGGAAAAGGTCTTTTTATTTAAATATAGAAAAGAAAAATAGGGATCCCTGGGTGGCGCAGCGGTTTGGCGCCTGCCTTTGGCCCAGGGCGCGATCCTGGAGACCCGGGATCGAATCCCACGTCGGGCTCCCGGTGCATGGAGCCTGCTTCTCCCTCTGCCTGTGTCTCTGCCTCTCTCTCTCTCTCTCTCTCTCTCTCTCTCTGTGACTATCATAAAATAAATAAAAATTAAAAATAAATAAATAAATAAAAGCTCTGTCCGATGCAACTGGAGATCTTCATCCTTCTCCCTCCCCCTCCCCTTATAGGTTGAGGCTACGGGGTAGGAGAAAAGTGAACAACCCACCACCCCCTTCCCTTCCCCTATGCACATGCATTAAAAATCCCTTATTTACCCTCCCCCTTTCTCTGGCCAAAAGGAGCCTTTTAAAAAGAAAAAAAGAAAAGAAAAGACAAACTTTCAAGAGTGTTTCATGAGCATGAATAAGTACTATTAAGAATGTGAACCAAGGTTACTTCTATCACCTTTAAAAGAAAGCATGGAAGGAAGCTGAAGAGCAGGTGTATACTTGTGAGTGGGATGGAGGGGCCAGAGCTCTTAGTTGGGGTGGTACTTGATATTTCCAAGCAAGCTTTTTTGGTTGCATCGTAACAACTTTTCAGAATGTTCAAAGTAGACCCGAACAAACCGGTAGATGGGTAAATTATTTTATGATTATATATTGTATGTGTGTTTGTGAATGTGTCCTACATACATATCCTTCCTCCTCCTTGTCTCTCCAACACTGTTTTCACATTTAACATCTTCCTGTGCACACAATTTTCTTCTTTCCCAATTCATGTTCTGCAAATTACTAACCCTTCTTTTCTCCCTCTTTGGTCTCTCCTATTCTACTAGCCATAGTCTAGAAGTATAATATAAAGCATTTGTTTAATAAACCTTTATTTTACATTTCAAAAAACACAGGTTAGTATTTCATAATAATAGTCAATTTAAATGGTTGAAATTAAGCCATTCGTTCATATTGACTTTTATTCTATATTAGTGGCCCTCATAAAATAGTTTCCTACCTCTACAATATAGGAGAACTCATGTAGAATTCTGGCCTTGATGAAAAAAAGATCCCTTTCATGATCACTGAGCCTAACTAACGTTTTACAGATTACAGAACAGAAAGAAATGTAAATTTTGTTGTTGGGCTATCCTTCCAAATTGGATGTTAGCTCTCACAAACTTCCCTAAGACTTGAAACGTTTTCTCACACACATGCAATGCTGGAGCTGAAAGTAAACTTGTAATAACAAATTGATGGACTTAAAGACATCATTTTTATTTTATCCACCCCATTTTTGCAAAAAGTAATAAACGTTCATGTACGTAAAGAGGACTGTAAGCATATTAAGTTATAAATAATGAAAACCAATGTAACATCTAGACTAAAAAAAACCTTGCCAACAACACTAAAGCCTTTTACTTCCCACTCCCAGATGTAGCTACTATCTTACATTTCCCACCATATATGATATATGTTTTATATAGAGAAAACATGTATTATCCATAAAATATCTAGTTACTATGCATAATACATAGAAATATATATCAAGTATATCATATATAAATATACAAACTATGCATGAACACATCTTTAAATAGTACATCTTTGGGGTGCCTGGGTGGCTCAGTCAGTTAAGTGTCTGCTTTCTGCTCCAGTCATGATCCCAGGGTCCTGGGATCGAACCCCTAATGGAGCCTCTCGAGGACCTATTGTGCCCAAGATTGCGAATCCGAGAAACCACCAAGGAGCCGACACCGATGCAAACACACGAAGGTTTATTTACAAGCTCGAGCTTGGGTCCAAGTATACCCAACACAGCGGAGCAGGGACTTGGACCCCGAGGTGGGTTTCAGCTTAGTTTTAAGGGCTGGTCTAGGAGACCTCCAGAAGGGGTGGAGGAATTTCTCAAGTTCTGTTTACATTCTGATATGGGGCTTTCAAGGGCATTGGGCTCTGTTCTCATTATGATATGGGACTTTCTGCCACTGGTGTTGAGCTCTGTTGTCATTCTAATATGGGGCTTTCTAGGACATTAAACTGTAAGCTGTTTTCTTCCTGTAACTGAAGTAATGTAAATTTCAGCTCTATTCCCAGGGGCCTGGGATGGCTGGACTTGTGCTAAAGTTGAACTTAAAGTGGAATGGCCTTAATTTTCTTGGCCTCCACAGACCCTGCTTCTAGCAGCATGGGGTTCCCTGCTCAGCAGGGAGCCTGCTACTCCCTCTATCCCACTCAGGCTCTCTCTTGCTATCTCTGTGGCTATCTCTCTCTCTCTCAAGTAGGTAAATAAAATCTTTTAAAAAAATAAACGGTACATCTTTTAGTTTTGCAAGTTTTTAGACTTTATATGAATAGTATTAAAATGCATGTATTATTCTAGGACTTGCTTTTTTCACTCATCTCTTTATTCTTGGGATTTAACTATTAGATTCATACATGCTTACATGTGTGTCTCTAGATCCTTATGTGTGTACTGGCTAATCTCATAGTATATGGATAGGGAACAATGTATTAGTCCATCTTCTTGCTGGTGGACATTTGGTCGGTTTCTAATTTTTTTGCTGTTACAAACAAGGCTGCAAAGATATCTTCCAGTAGACAAGTGCAAAATACTATCCCAGCAATATATCTAGCAGTAAAATTTTTGGCTCAGAGTGTTGTCCTACAAACAGTCTACAGCAGTTTTGTTTTATTTTTTACTGTTTTACAACTTTGCCAATAACAAGTGTTTCCAAATTTAAAATTTCTTGTCAGTCTGGTAAATAAAACATGGTTTCTTATTGTAACATTTTCATTTTCATTTCCCTGACTACAAATAAAATTTAAATAGCCAAACTAAGATCCTGTATCTGATCAGAAGCAGAGCTAAGGTTCAAACCCATATCTGGCAGGCTCTAACGTCCATGTGTTTTCTACTTTGCTATATTATCTATTGTGCAGCTTAACGATGTATATAACAAGACATGATAAAGCCTGGAAAACTTTTTTTTTTTTTTAAAAGATACTAAGCTTTGTGTAATAAACATTCACATACACTCATATATTCAGAGTATGTTATATATGTATGCATAAAACATTGGGGATAGGAGACAAACAAAAATATTACTTGATTTTATATATATATAGAATATATAAGACCTGAAAATTATCTCACAGCAGTTGGGGGAAGTGAGATGTGGCCCGTTACTCTATTCATAGTAGGGCTGTATGTAACAGGTATTTATACTATATTTATATCCCCTAAGTCAGCTGGTAGACTTAGCTGATCCTTCTGTCACAGAAACAATTTTCTAATTCTAAGATCTCAATCCCATTCTCTTCACTATGATACCTTTAATAAAATGATTAAAGGTATAAAATTGTTACAGATACTTAGATACTCTATCTTGTAGTCATTTTGTAATAAAAAATGAATAGGAGTAATTCACAGGTTGTTTTTACTTATGAACATACCCAATATCTTGGTAAGATGTTTCATATGCTAATGCAGAATATTGGGGAAATTATATAACTGGTTAGGGGAAACCTCACATATCCTGTGTCCCTATATTAGTAAGTATTCATCAAGAAGCAATACCAATAGGATAGATATAGACTTATATAAAGGTATAGATGTAGATAAAGGAAATAGATAAGAGAGAGAGAGAAGAAATTGGTGCATGGCCCTATATGATTATGGAGGCTGAAATGTTCCCAGATCTGTAGTTTGAAGTCTTGGTGACCAAGAAGGCCAATGGTGAAAAAAACAAAACAAAACAAAACAAAACAAAAATGTGCCAGCTCAAAGACCATCAGGTAGAGACAGAAGATTCTCTCTCTTCAATGGGTAAGATGAAGCCCACCCACACTGGGGAGAGCAATCTGCTTTACTCATTCTATCAATACAAATTTTAATTTGTCCAGAAACACCTGCACAGTCACACCCAGAATAGTGATTAACCTAATATCTTGGTACCTTGTGGCTCAGCCAGGTTGACATATAAAATTGACCATCACAGTACCTTGTTTAAAGAAAGGTAACGTAGTTATAACTGGTTACCCCAGAGTACTATTTGGGAAACACAGATGTTCAACGTTAGGCAGAAAAATGAAGGTAGTAGGTACATGTAAAGCCTCTTAAGCTAGACTTTCTGAGTTCAGAGACGATTCCATCTTTACCATAAATGTGAGTCTGAGTGACTTGTTTAAATGATTTCTTGCTGTATCTATAAAACGTACATAATAACAATGATAACTGCATGGGGTTGAGAGGATTAAGGTCTTGAAACTGTCTACCATGTCCTCAAACTTGATAAATTTTAGTTATTTTTATATTTAGTATTTATTTATTTATTTATTTATTTATTTATTTATTTATTTGTATTTATGCCAAAAACTAGGGAACAAGAAATCTCCCCTCCTCCCTTAAGGCAGCATCTGGAAGTATATTTTAGGAGGGATGAAGGCTAGGCAATAAGAGGTGATAATGAGTGGGATGATTACTGCCTCTAAGAGGAAATGTAAAGATGTGTGGGAGATGGAGAAGGTAAAAGGAGCTCAAGAGAACTGAATTTTCAAAAGCAAATTTGTTAAAGCCACCTGTAATAATCTGTGTCTCTACCACATTCCCTTAAAGACTCTCAAAACATCAATTCTGCATATTGTAATTGTAAATAAATTACTTATTTATCCTCAGACTGTGCCATGGAGTGGGTGTTAATGTGTGTTGTAAGATGGCATAAAACTGTATTTACTCCGAAAGCCAATTTGGACTAATAGGGGAGTTTGATTTAAATTAGTAAAAAAATCTAAACTACAGACTACTTTAGCAACATTCATTTACACCAAGTTTACTTATCTGACTTCATGTACTTGAAAGTGATGAAGTATAGCTTAGTAAATAGCCCTTGGGGACCAGCTTTAAAGATTAGAGAACATTTTGTTTTTACATATAATTTGGTGTATATTTTAAAAGCAATTAAGGTAGGTGCATAAATAGTATTTAATTTCTTAAATATATTAAAAATTCTTACTAAAATTTCCACTGCATTGTTCATCTTTGAAGTAGGTTTTGCTGAGCAAAGGTAAACACAATGCTGATCTTTATCAGAATTGTCACAAATACTGAATCAAGGTTGAGTTAATGAGATGGAAATCTATTCATGCACTCCTTTTCCTTAGGCCTCAACATAGAAACTGGAGATGAAGTTCAGGATCTCTATAACTGTCTTAAGCTCCAAGTTCCTGGGCTGCTGTATCTATGAAGTGTTTTGATGGAAAATTGTATATAATTTGTAAAGAAGAGATTATTATTTATTACGATCTAGAATGTCAGGGATGAGAGATGCAGGGACTGAGAGTGTGGAATTAAGCTCCCAGGTTTGATTTTCTTTGGGAATTCCCGAAATAGTAGCAATTAGTGACTTGGAAAGGAAGTAAGCACTAAGCATTGAGTACTCGGTACTGTGCTAGGTGTTTCAATGTTATTTTATAATAGTCAAAATCCCCCTGAGAATGTCACTAGAATCAGCTCTATGTAACTAATGAGGAGATTAAAGCACTGAGCAGTTGAATTAACAGCTAGTAAATCCTGAACACAAGATTCAAATTCATATCTGCCTGACTCCACAGCTCTTTCAACTGCATTATGCCATCTCTATACCAGGTCAGTTTTTATCAGCTGCTGTATCCTCTCTGACCATATCCTGCAAAACTTGACTGATCAATGTCGATGCCATTATTGTGTGCTGAATGTTTGTGTGCCTCTCAAAATTTCCATGTTGGAGTCTTAATCCCCCAAAGTGATTGATGGTATTTGGAGGTATGGCCTTTGGGAGCAATCAGGTTTACACAGTCACAGGGGGCAGACCCTATAGCAAGACAGGTGCCTTTATAAGAAGATGATGAGTCAGAGCTCTCTATGTCTGCAATGCGAGGATATCATGAGAAGATGGACATTTGCAACCAATGTTGACTGAGCATGCATCAAAGATTTTATTCAATTCCTTTGTTAGCGAGAAAATTAGGAAGTTGCAAAGGTAGTTCGAACAGCATTTTTAGAAATAGTATTCGTAGCCCACCAGGAAAGGCTCATTTTGAAATAAGATTGCTCCAACTTCAGAGTTAACATCTCTCCCACATGGAAACATACAAGTTCACATGTCACTTCACAGAGTTTGAGTCCCTAGGAATAAATAGTAAAGTCAAACAGAGGTACATTTCCATAGAAAATTATATATAATCCTTGTTAAACAGCATTCCAGTGTGCATTTGAAACGTTCCTAGTTGGGCAAGCCACTCGCCTTTCTGTCTTATTTCTAAATTTTAAATAATTTTTCATTACACTACATTGCTATTTGTTCTCATAGCCCCTGCTTATTTTATCATAAAATTCATAGAAGTTTGTATAACAGTTTACCTTTGTCATCTTACCCTCTTTTGGCTACTGGCTATTTGAAGGTAGCCTCAGCTCCTACGTAGCACAGTGCCAATGAGAGAAAAAAAAATGCTTGATCTAGTTATAAGTGAATAAACAAATGAAACTGAATTATGTTTAATGTGTTCATGAGCAGGTTGCTCAAAGGGTTTTCTGGTGTACAGAAATCCCAGTGGCAACAGAAGCATCAGCTTTTCTGTCTGCAGTGATGACTGTTCTCCCCCAAAGCAATGCCATCTAACAGTGCCAAGTTCCTACAGGTAGTCCTCATGTGGTTACCTCATTTCTCATGCATCAGACTCTATACACCTAAAAAAACAATCATCAGGTCCCTCAGCAGTAGGGAAGCCTAATTTTATTCACCCAGTATAATTTACTATGGACTTTTCAAGCATAGCTCATAAGACCTTCTAGTGCTACATAGCTTTCTTACGTAATTTATTCAACCATTAAAGAATTTCAGTATATGAAATTGTAGTTCCTTCTTGACGGTTCCTCTTGCTGTGGCCCAATACAAGACTTGCTCAGAGTGAACTATCCTCTATCCCAGCTAATGTATGTCTAGCTTATCTCCCCAAGCCATCAGGAGCAGTATAATTTGTTGTTGTCATTGTCGGTGGCTTGCTCCAAGTAGAGTACAGGTGGCAAGCACTCCCCCAAGATGGTGCTCATATCAGAATCACCAGGGGGGAAGTTACATAGCAACTTTCCAAGCAAGTGCAGAGCTCCCTTTATTGCAGCATAGAATTTAACATCTTGTCCTGTCAAACTCTAACAATTCAGGAATCTGGCAAAAATGTTATGTTACTTTTTCTGCAAACTCCAAAGGATTCAGAATTGCTTATACAAAGAAAGTCACAGCAACATTTGCTGGGCACCACTGAATGCTTTCTTTGAAAAACTGTTTTATATTTGCATTGCTTTCACTGGTGTGTATTTTCATAGTTATTTTTCCAGATCTGCCACCCATAAGTTTATAAACTCAGAGCCTTGATTTTTTTTTTTTTTGACCTGTAAGAGGAAGGTAATAGAACCTATACTGCAAGGTTGTGATGAATATCAAATCCAAGTGCCTACTGTGGTGTCCCACACATGGTAAAATGTTGTAAAAGTAATCATTTCATCTTTACCATTCTCCCTAAGATGAAATTCATATTTAAAATTGTCTTTCCAAATGTCCATTCCTCATCCTCAGGTCTGCTAGACATTATGTCCCTTATATATGGCATATTTTCTTCTCTGGAGATGAGCTCAGGCCAGTCCAGCCTAGAGAGCCCACCTGAAACATAGAAATGGTAGAAAAGCTACCCTTGGCAATGGAAACCAGTGATGTTTGTGAAAAGGCAGATCAGACCATCGACAGGCAAAATTGTGTATCACTTGTTAGGCATAGTAGGTGCTCAACATGACACTATGTGAAGCATTTTGCGTATTATCTTATTTAATTTTGACCGTCATCTTGAGATGATATATGACTACACTGGTGTTAAGATCAGAGTATTGAGGTTAAGAGAAGTTTAATTAATTAGGTAGGTGGAAGAGGTAGGATGTTAGCCTATAGCTCCATGTCTGAGCTCTACCGAGCTTTGCCCACCTTTGCTTTCAGATTCTCTTTCCAGGTTAGGTGCTGAACCACCTAACATCTTCATGATATCCATTTCTGTGTAGACACACAATCTTCAAAGCACTGTCTGGTTCTAATTTCTCTGCTGATTCTTGAGGCTCTAGATTTTCTCCTTCTTCTGCTTCCATCAACATGTTTTCTGTTATGGGTTCCATCCTTCTTTGGGGGCTTAATATGCCTATGTGTTGAAATTCCCAAATACACACATTTGTATCTGGATAAGAGACAATGTTTATCTGCTAAGGCTTCATGTAAACCTACATGGGTAACTTCGGTGGTGAGAATTTTAGGCACTGAGCAAGCTCGTAGTGTTAAAACTCATCCTTCTCCCAGACTTCCAGCCTTCTGACACACAGGATGGCTTTGCCACAGAAGCCATTTCTACCCCTAACACTCAGCATCACCATGGACTTAATGCTTTTAATGTAAAACATTTGCAGGCTTTGAGATTCTTGTAGGAAAGATGGTGTTAGTATCATAAAACTTATTCCTTAGAAGTCAATATGATAAACACCTGATTCTTTCTTCATTTGCAAACCAATTTTTGGATGAATTTTCCTGAGGGCTAAGCTTGGCACATTTTCTAGGACCTAATTTCAAGGATCTCATGACTTCTTTAGTCATGACTACCTGAAAAATAACATATCACAGTGCCTTGTTATCTCTTTTGCAACTCCGATGTAGTTTCTAGATTCCTCCCCTGTCTTATCTTAATTATAATTTTAAAAATCTGATCAAAGTTTAGGTATGCTTAGTCCATTAAAACATTACAATAAGTATCTTTTATACCTCAGCACTGATTCCCTGATCTAAAAATAGACTATTATCTTCAGCCTGAGCATTTTTTTTTCACTACTTCATCATAAATTAATTTGCCATGGACAACTAAATGGACTAGCACTCTCTAAGGCATAAAGCATGACACAATATTAATAAAAACTGCTCAAAGTATTTTTTTGCCTCCAAGAAATTGACATTTAAAAAAAATTGGAAAGCAAGCAGAGTATTTATTAAATGCTAAAGTTTTAAGGAAATCTGTTATATATGTATCTGTGTCTGTGTGGGTAATTGTCTTTTTTTTTTTACAAAGTGCTGGTCTTGTTGAAGCGAGAGGTATTAGATTTTCTTGCATTCATTAACTTAAACTTCTAGCAAAGAGTGAAGAACCATAGAGAGAAAACAGGATGTTGGCTTTGGAGTCAAATAGGAGAGTGTTAATTTACATGAAATGGAATCTCTGGAGTATCGTCCTGTGCAGATACTCTCCATCTTTTTACTGGTTCTGTAGAGCCCATCTTCCCAATTTTGTTTGCTGTGCTGATAATCACTCACCTGAGACACCTAGACACCTGGCCGCTGTGCAGGAAAGGAGATAGAGAAGAGGCTGTGAGCATGTGTCCCTTCCCTCCCCTGTTCCATAGTGTGTACTAAAGCCCAAAGCCTTTGCCTCTAGGCAGGACAAATAATTCTGGGGTGTTATCTTATGCTTCAGAGTGCCACTCGCACTGCTGGCCAGTCAGACTGCACTCCAGCTTGGCATCTTCGGGTTCCCCATCCCACCTCTCACTCCATTCATATTTTGTTTTGTTTTTTTCTTCCTAGCAGCTATTCTTTAATAAATTACTTGCAAATGAATCTTTGTGTCATTCATTCAGGGTCTGCTTTCAAGAGAACCTCACCTAAGAAACAGACATATATGTATTTGATTGATTAAAATCTTTTCCCAGAAAAAAAACCACCTGAGGGCTCAGTGGTTGAATGTCTGCATTTGGCTCAGGGAGTGAATCCAGGGTCCTGGGATTGAGTCCCACATCTGCCTATGTCTCTGCTTTTCTCTCTGTGTCTCTCATGAATAAAAAAATAAAATCTTTAAAAAAAATAAAATCTTTCCCCCAATCTAACATATATCCTGGATCTTTGCATAGGTAATGAAAAGGATTTCTGTTTCAAAGGACAATGTGACTTCCTCTGTCTCCATTTGTGGCGGCTTTGTGATGTGTCAGCTTCTCTAGGCTGAACTACACTTCCCAAAATTCTCTTTCCTATATGTTTCTTGTTACAGTGAGCCACAAGAGAGATTCCTGAGAGATTTGCAGGTCCCTGAGAAGAGCTCTGGCTTCCACAGGCTATTCACCACAAAGGCAACATAAACTGACTCAAGTTCCAGTTCTTTCTTACAGGTCCTTGCTTATGCTTGTGGGTTCCAGCTTGCTCCTGATCTTCAGCACTTTATATTCAATTGCCCCTTAGACTTCAAGCTTTAGCATCAGACAGTACCCTTACAGAGATTGCTTAATTGGCTTCCGTGAGTAATGTAAGGTTAAACTCTTAAGATTATATATTTGTATATGACATATACACATAATTATATATATATGAAAAGCAAAGAGGAGGAGGAGGATGTAGGAAAGCCAGTTAGTACCTCCTAACCTGGGTAAAATAAGTAGGCTTAGGATTTTGGAAAATTAAAAGAAAAAAAAAAAAACAAGCTATATACGATGACTTGGACTGGTTTGGTAAAGAATCACAAAACTTATTCTAAAATATCAGATTAGCAATGGGGAAAAAGACAGGGAAAACTCAAATATTCAATATCTTGAGTTATCCTATGCAAAGTACAAGAGAAAATAGGGTGACGACACTACAGAACTATATTCAGTCTGCTAGGAGGGTGAGACCTCACCTCTGTTACCCCAGTCATCTTTGTCACTGCTTTTATCTTCCTTTCTAAAAAAAGTGTTAACTATCTTTGTGACAAGGCCCTGGTAAGGGCCTTGGAGCCTGGAAGGAAAGTGGAGCTGATTCCAAATCTTACACTGGAAATGTAAAGAGAGAATGCCCAGTCTTGTAGTACAGGGTGCTCACCGCTCTGGAGTAAAAGCTATCTTAATTTAATAGTTATTTTATCAAAGTATAATTAAGGTACAGTGTTATATTAGTTTCAGGTATACAATATAATGATTCAACAATTCTATACATTACTCGGTATCATCATTAGTGCACTTCTTAATCCCCATCACCTAATTCACCCATCCTCCATCCACCTCCCCTCTGGCAACTGCCATTTTGCTCCCTATGTTTAAGAGTCTTTCTTTGTTTGTCTTTATTTTTCCTTACTTGTTCATTTGTCTTGTGTCTTAAATTCCACATATGAGTGAAATCATATCATATAGTATTTGTCTTTGTCTCTCTGACTTATTTCACTGAGCATTATATCCTCAAGTTCTATCCATTTTGTTGCAAATGGAAAGATCTCATTCTTTTTTATGACAGAGTAATATTCCATTATATATACAATATTACATATTATGTGTATCTTTATATTATACATACTATATATATTATATGTGGGAGCTTAACTTGTGTTACAGTGACATTTCCATGAAATGTGAAAATAATGGAAATTATGTATCTGTTTAATAAATAATGTAATAACCATCTAGCCATATGAAAGAAAATAAATCCAAGACTTTACCTTCCATCATAAGACAAATTCTAGCTCTATCTATTATTGTAATTTTATTTATTTTATTATTTTTTAAGATTTTATTTATTTATTCATGAGAAACACAGAAAGAGAGGCAGAGACTTAGGCAGAGGGAAAAGCAGGCTCCATGGAGCTTGATGTGGGACTCAATCCTGGGATTCCAGGATCATGCCCTGGGCCAAAAGCAGGTGCTAAACTACTGAGCACCCAGGGATCCCAATTATTGTAATTTTAAATAAGGCACATCTGCTAAAGAAAAATTCTGTATGAATAATCTTGGGTGGAAAACACATTTCTATGCAACATAGGAGATACAGCCATTATAAACAAAAATACAGACATATTTAATATCCATCATATTTTTGGAATGGGAAGGATACATATTCAGAATAAACAGAAAATAACACAATTTTCAATACATTAAGTGGCTAAGAATTAATAATAATAAAATAATAAAAGGAACTCCTATAATTTTATCAGAGAAAGGCAAGCAGCCTGCACAGAAAGGTAGAAAAATAACACAAGGTTGGCAATTCATAGAAGATAGAATTAAAATAGTAAATATAGAACAGTATATTCAGCATCACTAATATGCATACTAGAAAATGCACGCTAAAGTTTCATCATCAAATTGGCTATTATTATTTTTTAAAGATTTATTTTTTTTATTTACTTATGAGAGACACACACACACAGAGAGAGAGAGAGAGAGAGAGAGAGAGAGAGAGAGGCAGAGACACAAGCAGAGGGAGAAACAGGCTCCATGCTGGAGCCCAACGTGGGACTCGATCCTGGGTCTCCAGGATCACACCCTGGGCTGAAGGCGGCACTAAACTGCTGAGCCATCCAGGCTGCCCCAAACTGGCAATTATTAAGAAGAGATTCAATACCCAGTTTTGACAAGGATGCAGAGGAAATTATCTTTGAGGATGGATGTTTCAATCAGTCTAAACTCTATTAAATAAACTTTATAATAGCTATTTAAATTAGCATGTGGTTAGTTATTATTATTTTACAATGTTAAGTGACAAAAGCAAAGTGCAGCAAACATGAAAAACTATTAAAATTTTAAATTAGACAAAACAAATAAATATTATCAATATCACTTTATGCTCAGCTAATAGAAATTATGGCAAGGCCAAGATTCGACAAGAATATGAGGAAACTGGACCTACTTAGAAAAAGAAAGGACTTGCTTATGAGGTTAATTTGGCATTACCTAGTAAAAATAAGAAATGCCCACATGCTATGGCTCAGCATTTCACCTTTAGGAACATAACTCTATGAAGTATTTTCATTTATATATGGAAAGACACGTATCAAGTTTCTCACTGCTGGTTTGTTAATAATAGTGATTTCTACTAGCAATCTAAATTTCTATCAGTAATTGAATAAATGTATTTTGGCATATTAGCATAATAAAATACTGTTTGATGCCATAAAAACAAGCTAAATGGAACGGGATTGTGAGTGTGGGTCTGTCTGTGTCTCTGTACAGTTCTCAAAAATAAAAATGTCGAGTAAAAATACAACTTGGCAAATAATGGGTTTAAAAAAAAAACAACCCAAACAACCCAATGTACTTTTATGGATACATACATATGTAGGAAAAATTTCATGTGTTTTTTTTTTAGTTAGTTTTTGACATATATGTAAAATGTAAGAACTAAAATGGAAGGATTCACAGCAGAGTCATGACAGCAACTAGGTCATAGGATTAACTCTACTACTGATGATACCTTCAACATTATTTCTTTAAGACAAGAAAACAAACCAAATGTTAATATTTGTTAATGATGGGAAGTAGTATTTAGATGATGTTATGTTACTACTTTGGACTATTCTGTATGCTTGTTTTTTCGAACTAAAAGTGAAGCACATTGAAGAGTCTTGTTTGGTGAGAACAAACATCTCTACACATGTGATGTGTATGTGGTACGAAACATGCTGTGGAAGGTAACACTCTGGGTTGGGAGAGGAATGAGGAGATGAAAGGAGAAAGGAAGAACTTTATAATTTATACATATTTGCATATGCATTGTTTCATCAGTTGCAAAGAAAATGTCTAGGTTTAGTAATTGAAGAATTTAATTAAGAAAATTGGATGAAAAACGAGAAAATAACATGAAGAGCATGAAGAGGTAATTCACAACAGAAGTAATATAAATGACTTATAAATATTTGAAAAGAATGCTAATGCTCGTAGTTATAAAAATTCAAATTGAAACAAGAATGAATTGCTTGTGCCCCTCACCCCCAACTGATTGGAGAAATCAAAAAGGATATGGAGGAAAAGGCACTATAGATAAGAATGTAAATTGGTCTAACCTTTCTGGAGAGTGATCTAGCAATATAATATAAAAAGATTTTAGGGACAGGATTTGGGAAGCTCTGAAAAATTATTTATGAGTATATGCATTATCATATATTAACGATAGAGAAAAAAATTAGAACAATCTTAATACCTCTTAATAGGAAAGGAAAAAATGCAGTAGGGTGCATTTAAGCAAAAAATATAATACATAGCTATTAAGAATTGCAATGTAAGTAACAATACATATATTTATGAGAAAGAATGACAATGTTACATTGCTAAATGAGAAAAGGTTAGAAAGACTAGTTTGCGTGATTCTATTTTGTAAAAATATAAAATAAATAAAATGCATGAATGCTTACATTAATTAAAATTCTTTTCAGTATGTTCTCCAACTTCTTCACAATGAGAATGTGTTTCTTTTGTTAACAGGGGAATTTAACGTAAGTCCAAAGTTCAAATAAGAAATACAAATATCTATCCATAATAAAATGGACATAATTAAAGATCAAGTTAATGATATGAAAGATAAATTCAGGGAAACTTCCAGGGTTAGGAAAAGAAATTACTACAGAAGTGATGTTAATCATTCATCTAGTGAGAAATCTAGAAGAGGATAGACAGAATGGAAAGAAGAAAAAAAATAACAAAAATGCAGGAATTTTTTTTCCTGAACTGAAGAAAGAAAAGAAATTCAGAACAGAGGCCCTTCCTGGCCACCACCTGCTAAATGTAATGAAACTCATTTATGAGTAGACACATCCTGGTGAACTCTCTTAACTACCAGATGGACAGAGAGCCCTATACATTTCAGGAGTAAAATTACAAGGTACCATTTTTTTTTCTGTTTTCAAGTTAAAAATGGAGAATTGAAAGCATATTCTTATTTCTACTCCCTCCTAAAACCCTCTAAAATGACAGTAAAAGGTTAACAAGCACAGGGAGAAGAGGCCAAAGAAAAAATACGAGAAGCTGGTTGCTGAGTGGTGGCTGGCATGGCAAAAGTGGGATAATGTGGAAACTTTCTTGTGATGGGTGCGGGATTGCAAGGAACAAGAGAAAGTGATAATACCACCACAGCTATTAGTAGCCATAGTAATAAATACAAACACAAACCACTAATATCCTGTAAAATGTTTGAAAAGAAAATGCATTCATGAAACAAAACATCTGTTGTGTGCTTTAAAATTTTTTTTAGAAAACTCTTGAAATTAAAATTATATTAGCAGACATGAGAAGTGCACGAGAACCATTGAAAAGTGAAGCTTTTAAGATCTTGCAGACATCCAAAACAGAACACATACAGAAATTTAGTGTTTTAATCCAGGGAGTCTACAATCAAATAGTAAGAGCTTCAGATACAGAGAAAAGAGGAGATAAAGAGGAGAAATTATCGAAAAAAATCCAATAACAGATTTCAGAATTGGAAAGCCCACAAAAAAAATAGTACAAACACACACAAACAAGCACACAAACATGCACACATGCACTCAGAGAATAAACAGTTTTTGTTTAAAAAGAGAAAAGCCACAATCTGAATAGCATTTGACCTCTCACCAGCAATGTTACAAGCTGGAAGACAGTAAAGAAGTGTCTTTGAAACTCTCAGGGGGAAGGATACCTAGTCAAAGACAAAAAAAAAAAAAAAAAAAAGTAATTTAAGTGTGATGGGGAAATAAAGACATTTTAAAATATTTCAGTTGTCAAAAAAATCAACCTCTTGTGTTTCCTTTTATAGAAACTACTGGAGATTTTCCTAGGCTATAACAGAAAAGTAAAACAAAAAAGATGAAGCCTAGGATCTAGGAAAGAGAAAATACCAATCAAGTAGAGAGAGGAGGATTTCCTGGAAAACTGGTACAAGGGGATTCCAGGGCTATAGCTATACAGTCACTGCAAAATGCAGTGGATCAGATGAACAGGGATAACCCCATGAGGGATGAGGGGCTGATGTGTAGGGGTGGGCAGTGAACTTAGTAGACCTTCTGGTATGTTTGCTTAAATTGCCAGAAGGGTTTACAAGGCTTTTTCAAGGATTGAACTGGTGGTAGCTATGTGCATAGCTAAGCAAGCCAAAAGATTTTTGGGTAGTATTGAATGAGGTGGAGAGACCGAGTTCCTCAGTAAGGGAGATATTATCATATAAGACTGTTTAGCTTAGCTATGGATAATATTAAATGCGTCTATATTAATAAAAAATACTAATTTTAGAGTTAAAAGTAATTTGTGATAAATGTACACAGGAAGTATGGAAACATTGTGTCTATGCATGTGTACTGTTTGGGGAAATTATAAGGGCAAAATTTCCTATTTTCCATACAAGGAACTCAATGAATAATATATAAACTTAAAACATCAAGAAATTGCAGCCGAAACATAGGATATAGGAATATATAATCAAATTCCAGGAAGAAACTTACCAAAAGGTGTTGAAATATGGCTCAGATGGTGGCTAGTTTTTATTATAAACTATCCAGGCTTTGCTTTATTTACTCCTCTACAATTTACTTGATAGAATAAAAAGTAAATGTATGATGCAGCTGCTATGGAAAATACTATGGTGTTTCCTCAAAAAAAAAAAAAGAAGAATTACCTATGATCAGTGTTTTCACTTGTGGGTATACATCCAAAATAATTGAAAGCAGAGACTCGAATATTTGTAAACCATGCCCATATCAGGACTGTTCACAATAATGTGAACTAAAGGTAAAAATAACCCAAATGCCCAGTAACAGATGAATGGAAATACAAAATGTGGCTATGCATACAATAGAATACTATTCAGCCACAAAAGGAGCAAAATTGTGTTGTATGCTATTATGTGGATGGACCTAGACAACATCATGTAAAGTACAATAAGCCACAAACAACAGGACAAATACTGTAGGATTCCATTAATGTGAGCTTCCTAAGTAATCAAATTCACAGAGACAGAAAATAGAATCGTTGCCAGGGACTGGAGGGATGAAGCAATGGGGAGCTTTTGTTTAATGAGTACAGAGTTTCAGTTTGAGATGATGAAAACATTTTGGAGAGGAGTAGTAATGAGGATGGCATAACAGTATCAATATACTTAATGCCTCTGAACTATACACTTAAGAATAGTTAAAATGCGGGGCGGGGGGGGCAGGGTGGCTCAGTCAGTTGAGCGACCGACTCTTGATTTCAGCTCAGGTCAGGATCTCAGAGTTGGAGCCTGGTATCATGTTCCATGTTCAACAAGGAGTCTGCTTGAGGATCTCTATCTCCCTAGAGCTCTGCCTCCCAACCCACCCACCTCCACTCGCATGCTCACTCTCTCTCTCTTTGTCAAATAATAAATAGATCTTTAAAAAATTAGTTAAAAAAATAAAAAATTAGTTAAAATGGTAAATTTTATATTCTGAATATTTTACTTCAATAGAAGAAGTATATTTAGCTTTTCCTATCCCCTCTCCTTCCTTCCCCTTCTGTACTAGTTTCCGATTGCTACTGTAATGAGTTAACAAACATTTCATGGCCTAAAACAACCTGAATTGATAACCCTAGAGTTCAGAAGGATAGAAGTCCAACACTATTCTTGCAGGCCTTGGCAGGACTGCGCTCTGCATTCCCTTCTGAAGGCTTAGAGAAGAATCTAGTTCTTTGCCTCTTCCACCTTCTAGAGACCATCCACATTCCTTGGCTTGTGGTCTTTTCTTCCCTCTTCTAAATCAGCAAGGTTGCATCTCCCTGCTGATTCTTCTATAGGTACACTCCTGCAGGCTCTGATATTAGCTGAGAAAGGTTCACTGATTTTAAACACTTCTGTGATTGGATTGGATCCACAGATAACCCAAGCCACTCTCCCATCTCAAGGCTCTTAATCTTAATCACATCATAAAATCTCTTTTGGGAAGTGTGGAATCATGTTTATGCTTTCCAGGGATATCTTTGAGTGGCCATTATTCCAACCACCATGCCTCCTCTCTGTGAACAGTTCCACCTCAAAGCCATTTACTCTGAGTCAGGGTGCCAGTAGCCCTGATGGGCCAGAGAGGGTATCAGAGTCTATGTGTGAAGTGGAGGGTGTCTGTCTTAAAGGTAGCCCGGCACGAGTTGTAGAACACCGAGTAGGGTGAGAATATCCCTACAGAAGGGCCAGAGTGTATGGGATGTCTGGAGCCAAGGAAAATGAGGAGGTGAGGAAGGTGACAACCAAGGGGGATGGTGAGTCATGGGCTTGGAGGTGACTTGGGATGACTGTGTATCAGATAAGTGGGAGAGAGCTCACACAGAGAGAGGGCAGTGCCAAACAGAGAAGGTGTTGGAGACTAAACAGCATGAGAAGAATTCCTAGATGATGGGAACTTGACAGTGGCCTGCCAGAGGCATCAGAGCTTAGGAGGACTGAAGAGATCATCTTGGGAAGCAGAGGAGGCAGCTGTGGCCACTGGAGACTCACACTTAAGGAGGTACACAAATAGATTAAGGATAATTAGAGATGGAAGAAAGGAGTTACTAATCTGGAAAGGGGGGAAAAAAACCTCAAACAAACCTGTGATAGTAAGTAGAAATTAGAGATATTGATGCGAGCTCATCGTGTCAATACATATACAAGTGTAGTAATACATATAGATGAAAATGGGTGTGTATATATCATACATGCATACTTCTAATATATATGCATATCCGTGTAACTGTGCATAGCAATAGGCACACTTCATACCGGGGTGATGTTGTTTAAGTGCTTTCTCCCATGAATAGAACCAGTGTTTACCGGAAAATTGGCCGATTCTGGGTTTTGCACAGGGAACATGTAAGTTTGGAACATTTTGTACCAGAAAGTATAAGAGTGCTCAAAAACATGATTGGTACTTCCTTCCAATAGTACAGAGAAATCAGCTTGAAGAGGCTTTCATTGGTCAAATGAGGACAGTTTAAGCATCAAAATAAACAATTGTAATAAATAACACCTTGATTAAAATGGAGAACCATGAATTCACGATATTTTTTTAAATAAACAAATTGAAAGTTTACGAAGAGCAGAACATTTATATATTCTAAGTAGCTCCCTCCACAATACTTAGAATTTGAAAAATGTAGCAGAGAAATCTGGCAGAAAATGCCTTTATCAAGTATTCAAAGTTAACATCGTCATTGTCCTACCGTTTGTAGGACAAATACACAATTTTAAACTTAATCCTTTTTCTGGCAAAACTTGAGTGAGTTCTGAAGATTAATTGATACTACCGTACTAATGTTAACTACCTATTTTGGTGGTTGTATCGTGGTCATGAAGGAGAATGTCTCCCCCCCTTTTTTTTTGTAGGGACTCTACACTAGTGTTCTGGGGTGATGGATGTCAGGGTTCATGGGAGGGACTAAGAGTATGTCAATGCCATTACTGTCCATGATATGTTTCTACTATTGGGATAAACATTGTAGTAAATAATGTTGAAATAGTTGTTTTACTCTAGGAGGAGATTCCATTCTCTCTTACTTCCAAATTGTTGGTTACTACAATAAATTCACCAGAATTATTCAACCTTACCATCAGCAGACAGTGCCAGCTTGTCCTTCACACTTGTTCAAAGGCCCATGCTGCAAGTTACAGGTCAGAAATTGAATTTCTTGGAAGCATCCGAAAAATCATATCCTTTGCAAATGACTGTATCAGGTTCTCCAGTCTAATGATCCTGCATGGGGTAGACTCATGGGACCAGGCTTTGCAGTGTAGCTGGTCTCATCACTGTGAGCAGATACTTCTCAGCCCATACCAGGAGCTGAACCGGGTTTCCAAGGTTTCATAAAGCACATGATTTCATGAAATGAAAACTTGAATCCAAGTTCTGCTCAAACAGAAATTACTAAATGAAACTGATTTTAAAAATGCATAATGAAAGCATTCTTTATAATAGTATAACAATTTCTGGATAATCCCAAAATTGTTTCAGAAAAATATTATAATTATCTTATTAAATACAAAACTATGAGATTTTTCTGACTATTGAACTCATAAGAAATTCTCCTTTCCAGATTTTCATCACCTTAAATAAAATTAGCCAATGTGGAGGAAAACAAGATTCCTGATTTGCTTGTGAATCCACATCACAAAACTAATTGAAAAAATTAATATTCACAACCAAAACTATTTGAAAACACCAATTATCTCAGGGGAAATGCATTTAAAAGAAATTATTTATAAAGGAAAGGGAATTGATGGTATTACACTTTTCTTCAGAGCACTCAGTGTTAGGAAAGAAGTAGAATAAAGTCTTCAGTGTGTGGAATAAAAAAATAATAATAATTTGAAAAGTCTCTACCCAGCCAGAATAATAATCTACTCTGAAAGCAAAATTGTTTTTTTCCCCCAAATTTCACAACAGTGCTTTATTTATAACAACAATAATATTAGAAACAAGCTATAAAGTCCAAAGAATTCAAGAAGGTAGGTGACATAGGATAGGAGAAGTGACAAGTCCTGGTGGTCCAGAAGCAGTGATCAATCATGATAGCAAACCCTTATAAACACTAATGCTTTGAATGTATAAATTCATTTAATCTCAAAAATCAATCAACAAGATAGGCACTGATGTTCTCACCATTTATGGTTACAGAGAGCTTCAGTAACTCCTCAAGTCCTCTGAGCTGGCAAGTGCCAGAGGCAAGGGCTGTCCAGCTCCAGGGCATATATCCTTAACCACTTTATGGCCTCCCTCTGCCAGTATAAATGAATGAATTTCAGCAGAAATTTAAAGAGAATCCATTTGGTCTTTCACACTTGAGAGATTCTTTTTTGAATAGTAAAGTTGAATGACAAAAGATTACATGTGATTTTTCTATTAGTTCAATCACACTACTCGGCTAATAACATACGTTTTACTTACAGGTATGATTATACTCACTGAACAGATTGTAAACTTTTAAGAGCCCCCAATGTGGAGAAATAACTATGGAACTCACAAAAATCGGGAGGCCAGATGGCAAAAGAGCATAATATCTACAATGGGTGTGTATTTATAATATATAAAGATTGATATTAGAAGTTGGAGAATTAAGGTGAGAGGTATGAACTGATTTTTTCCTTCTCATTCTATGCTTTTAATCACCGTTTGCAGTTATTTTATAACGCAGATGCAACCTTTGTGAAATTTAAAAGAAAACTAATTTTAAAGTACACTGTGGAATGCTGATAATTTTGGGAAAGAATCTGGTAGATCAGTTTGTGTGGACCTGGGAAGATAGTTCCAATTTACTGTTGAAGGAAAGAAGTAAATTGCAAAGGATCCCAACTGTGTTTTAAGCAGGTCCACTCTACTCTGTGTGTGTGCTTGCCTGTGCCTGCACCAGCGGAAACATCTGTATGCATGAGTGTTGCATGTGTGTGTGGCAAATGAATAAAAGTTTTGGAAGGATACACAGTTAGCTGCTAAAAATAGCGGAGTTTAAGGATAGGGATGGAGAGGGAAGGAGGGAGAATGGTGCATTTACCTATTGTAGCTCTGTAGTAGTTGGGTACTTTTGCAAGATTCATGTATTAAATATATGATGATGATGGGTGACTCAGATGTTTGAGCGACAGACTCTTGATTTCCACTCAGGTCATAATCTCAAGGTTGTGGGATCAAATTCTTGTGTGGGGCTCCATGCTGGGTGCAAAGCCTGCTTAGGATTCTCTCTCTCCCTCTCCTTTTACCCCTCCCCCACTCACCTCCTCTAAAATATAAGTAAATAAATAATGATGATAAAGTAAAATTTTGGAGAAAAAAAATAAAAAAATAAAGGAATGGCACAAGATCTACTCGATTGGAGGGAAATGGTCAGAGACAATAGCCAGCGCAAGTTTTCAGCTCAATCCTGTGGTATCACCATGGATGATACTGGTTTAACTCTGTGAGATCTCCAGGGAAATGGAGTAAAGGCGACCAGAACAGGGTTGTGGAAAAGTGAGCTGATCTAGGATTTTTAAAGTTCAGTATCGCACTCTTATCTTCACTCCTGGCTTTTTATACAATGAGAAATTTTGCTCCCAGTGGAATGATAGATTCATACTTTAGCCCAGTGCTTCACCAAATACTTAATCTTTATTTCTGCTCTGCTCAGCCAGCTTTGATCTTTGCAGATAGAGGAAAGCCCATAATGTTCATAAATTAGTTCCAGACCTCCCTCCCAGGGAATTTTTGGAGCCCACTTAAGAATGAAATTCCTTAAAATTATAGAACCAAATAAGCCGGGCAGGTTGTTAGCTTAGTTTCCATGGGAACTAGTGAGCCCTTCCTCCTGACCGTTTCCCTTATTCCTGCTCCCCAGACACACATGCTCGCTAATGAATTTCACGCTGGGTACTTTTCCTGAATAAGGTAATATTTCTCCACAAAAAGAACTACTGGAGTTTCCTTACTTTTCTCAAATGTACTGATCTTACCGAGTCACAGAACACCCACGCCAATTAAATAGGTGAATTTAGCTACCATTTTGGCTAGCATATTGATGCATCTGTTTTAATAAGGAGAACTGGAGGTAAGAGAGGGAGGTTGTTACAGGTTCACCAGCTGAAGATGCATTAAGTGGCTCATATCAGCACCCAGCCTCCATGCTCCTGTGTGCATTTCCATTCAGGACTGACAACACCCAGGACAGTCAGGATCCAAATCTGGAAGGAGGGACTCTCAAAGGCCAAATTAATGGCCAATAGTGCAATTAAAAATGCAATTTCTCAGGGTGCCTGGATGCCTCCATCTGTTAAGTGTTGGATTCTTGATTTTGGCCCAGGTCATGATCTCAAGGTCAAGAGATCGAGCCCCCTGGCAGGCCCCATGCTCAGCGTGAAGTCTGCTTTTCCTTCTTTCTCTGCCCCTCACCATCCCTCTCAGTAAATACATAAATAAAATCTTTTAAGAAAATGCAATTTCTCAAGGGATAGGCAGAATGCAGCATATCCCTACAGAGTTAGGGATAAGAGAAGGCAGATAAGAGGAGCAGTGCTGCACTGATAGCAGCAGGCATTTATTAAGTATATTCTGAGTCGGAAACTCTTCTAAGAGAAAGAGTTCCTTCTCCTAAACCCATCTTTCCCTCCTTCCACAGTCATAATTTTAGTCTCTTAGCTTTTATGAGAATATTCTCTAAATGTCAAGTCAGAGTCACAGGCTCCCAAACCTAACACATCCATGTAATTATATGGTTTCTATTTTAGATGATTATGCAGAGGAAATTGAAAGGACAGAGAATTGAAGGCTATTACTAATACCAAATTTAAGCTTGCACACTTCACATAGAGTAACGCATATCATGATTTCTAGAAAACTGTGAAATTCCTGCAATGTGTGTTTCTGTGTGTACACACATACATATTTATATATATTTCAGTAAAATATGAAATTTACCAGTACCACCTCATGTCTCATTCTCCTTACCAGTGTCTGTAGATAGAACTGGACCTCTCCCTCTCCCTTACCTCACTTCTGACTTGACTTTAGATCTGGACATCACCTCTGCTGGTACTCTAACAGCTTAGCCACACTTTGTAATACAAGAGTGGGATTGCCCAGACACTTTCGAGGATTGGAGTGTCTGGCATCATTGAAAGAGAACCTATGTCATAATTGTTCCAGGTAGACATTGCTTCATTTTCCTATGTCATCATGAGAAGGTGGTGATAAGAGTGGCTGCCCAGAATGTCAGTCCAGGAAAACTGCTGCGTCCATTCATTCTTTTATCCAACAACACTTCAGATATATATTGAACACCTACTATATTTAGCTTAGGACTTAAAAGTTACCTGTACAACCCTGAGTTCATCTGAATGTTAAAGGGTCAGTTCATATCTTATGTATAGAGGATTCTTAGTATATCCTAGGACACAGTTGAGTGAACTTTTTCTCTAAAGTGCCAGATAGTAAATATTTTAGGTTTTGAAGGCTACATACTCTCTGACTTCCTCTTCTCCTGTTTCTCCTTCCTCTCTTCCTCCTTTCCCCCTCCCCTCCACTTCCTTCTCCTCCTTCTTCTCCTTCTCTGCAATCCTTTTAAATTGTAAAGAAGATTCTTAGCTTAGGCTAGAGGCCAGATTTGCCTATAGCTTTCCACCCCATCCCAAATCCCTGATACTCAATGGATCCCACACATCAGCAGCATTCATTCACCAGGGATTTTGTTAGAAGTATTGATTTTCAGGCTCCACTATGAACCTATTCAATCAGTTTATTATCACTGTGTAAAAAAAAAATACCACAAGACATAATGCCTTAAAACGGCAATCATTTAGAATTGTTCATGAGTGTATATATATTCGCTGTTGGGAGGTTCTTCTGGTTTTGGCTGGGTTCCCTCATGCATCTACTATATAGTAAGCACAGATGAGCCAACACCTCTGCTACTAAATGTTGGTGGGCTCTCATCTAAGGTACCTGAGTTTTCTTCCATATGACTTCTTATTCTCCAGCTGGCTAGCTTGGGTTTGTTCCATGGTAATTGTAAGGGCCCAAAAAAGCAAATGGCCTAAGCATGGAACTGGGCCACATCTTATCAGTGAAAGCAAGTCACAAGCCAATCCAGATTCAGTTAGAAGGAAAATCTAGTCTAGCTATTGCTGGGAGGGGCTGCAGACTCACACTGCAGAGCATACAGACACTAGGAGAAATAGAGAATTTGATTACATCTGCAATCTGCCATATTTACTTAAATACAAAATCTCTGTGTGCTAGACTCCTAGATGACTAATAGGCTCCTTTAAATGGAAGAAGCATTGGTTCTAAAGTATTTTCATAGTATCACTTTTCTTTTCTCCTAAAGCAGTTCCATGTTCATGTTTTAAATAACTGGCTGTCAAGGCTCAGAACAGGTAGCTACTCAAACACCTAACACCCATTAGGAAAGAAGGTTTAATTTGAACTATCACTGCTCAAACTGTTAGTGACCAAATACCAACCACCAAGACACATGGCATGGAGCTACTTGAATTTTTCATTCATTCAGAGCTTAAAACTGGAGCTCTTCAGACAGTTCTTGCTTCCTAACCTAAGGAGGTACTCTGTGAACTTTTGTTTATGAAGAAAGTGTTACTATTGGCAAATTGACATCTACTCCAGAGTTATACAATGTCAACCTTGTCTGTATGTTATTTGAGTGTAATAAACATCAACAGGGAAAGCTTCCAAGGTTGAAACAATAGAGGAACAATGATGAATACTTTTCTATGAATATGACCTAAGGACTCTTACTTGCTGCAGAGATTGAATGGGTTCACAGTACATATAGATTGTTAATGTATGACTTGTTGACTGATAGCTAACAATAGGCTTGAGAGCCAGCCTGCCCAATTTGGAATCTTAGCTCTTCCACTAACTATGGGTGACCTTTGGCAAATTACCGAATCTCTGTGTACCTCAGTATTTTCACCTACAATACCAGAGAAATAATAGCAGCTAATGCATAAGGCTCTTAAAGAACTTGGTATTTGCAAATAATCAGAAGAGTACTTACTTGCATTATCATAATTAATGTCCTTTTCACTACTATAATTTTCTTGACATAAGTAATTCAGTCTGTACACGGATGGATACCTCCTTGAAATCTTAAGTGAATTTTTATTTTTATTTTTTAATAAAAATTACACTCTTTTTCTTGCCCACATTCTTTCACTTTGTTTATTAGTCAGGCTTCTTTGATACGATAATATTCTGGATGGGTATGGATGTGCTCATTTGCAGAGAATAAAGAAATGGCCTATTTTCCGTAGTGAGTAAAAGAATTCTGAATCTTAATATGTGTAATTATGCTATTTGTAAATGTGACCCCCTGGATACTTAGCACACTACAAAACCATGCTGTGACATTATAATCCTAACGGCCATAATCATTGTTCAAATTAGTACTTTTATTTGTGGTTTGTTTCCAGTGCAAACTCTCCCAGAGATAACATCAGTTACTACCCTTGACTCTGGTTCATGTTGACTAAGGGACTGATTTATCACAGACTTGTAATCTATAAGCAATGTACTTGAGGGGTGGGAAGACAGGTGGCAGAGGGAAGGAATGGAAGAAAGGAAAAAGTTGGAGGAAGTGAGAAGGAATGCCAAAGCTAATAATCCATTATTTTCATAAATAATTTATATGTCCCAACTATGTTTAGATACTTCAATAGTCCACATGATAAAATGGTTAACACTAACCAACTTACCACAGGTAGCTCCGTTTAATTCTATATGTGATTAGCATCTGAGACTCCTCAAAATTGACATGAAAATAAAGCATCTCCAATTCTCTAGTGAGCCAGCACTACACAGAGGATTATGAGGTACTCTTTAAATGAGTAAGTTGTACCAACAAAACCAAAAGTGTGGATTCTTCACCCAGGCATCAGATTGGTAAAGAGTTTCTATGAATCTGCAGAGGTTCTTTGTGTGACCCCCTGAGGTTGGATGGAAAATGGTGAGCACCCAAAAATGACATGGAGCCACTTATATTTTGGTGCCAAATTTTCTGTTAATATTCCGGAGCTACAAATAGAAAAGAACAACAGTGTATTATTTTCACCTTGAAAAATAAATTGGTCTCAGTAGCTGATGTGGAAAACAAAGGCAAAAGAAAAATTAAATTTCCTTACTACCCACAGCCCATTGACAAATCCTTGAGATTGAAAGAGTGACATTCCTCTAGGAACTCAGCTGCCTTGATGTTTATACTTGGTTTAGGGCAAAAGGCAATCCTAGGCAGACCCCTAGGATACCGTAAGTCTACCTTAACATATAAAATTTCCTTTGAAATTTCCTTTATCTCCACCCCCTAGGATGCATGTTGGCAATCATCACACAAGCATATTACTCACTGATAAACATCTCAAGGGTCTCATGATTCAGGCTTTATTAGACAGTAATAAATGACACTTTCTCAACAATAGCTAGCTTCCTCAAGGTCTTGGAAACCTTGCTTCCAAATTCCTTAGAGACTTATGCTCTCCCTAATCCCCTCCCAACTTTCAAGGCCACTCCTTATGACCCCAGTGCAGCTCTTTCTGCCCATGGGTCCTGTTCCTATGCTTTAATAAAACCACCTTTTTGCACCAAAGACATCCCAAGAATTCTTTCTTGGCCATCGGCTTCCAACCTAACTTCTTTCCTATGTCATAGCCACCTACCATTATGGGTCCACCATATGTGGAGACTCTCTAATAAAATAAAACCTCTCCTCTCACAATTATTCTTTGTTCATTCATTTTATTTGGCATAACATCATTTTTTACTAGTATAGAATTAACACATGTTCAATATGGGAAAGTTGGAAAATGTAGAAAATTATCAAGAACAAAATAAAAACTACCCACAATCCCATCATTCAACCACTTTAAATGCTTTATATAATTTATCCCAGTATTTTTTGTTATTGCTTACAAAATATATTTTGAACATCTCTTTTTATAGGAAATAACTTTTATTAGAAATGAAAGATGAGACTTAGTCTCTGTGTGTTTCTAAAACATAATTTGAAACTCTAACAGTGGGCAGTCCTGGTGGCCCAGCGGTTTAGCGCCACATTCAGTCCGGGGCGTGATCCTGGGGACCCGGGATCGAGTCCCACATCGGGCTCCCTGCATGGAGCCTGCTTCTCCCTCTGTCTGTGTCTCTGCCTCTCTGTGTGTGTCTCTTCTAAATAAATAAATGGAATCCTAAAAAAAAAAAAAAGAAACTCTAACAGTGTATTTGGCTTCAGGGTGTGATATAGTGGTCAATGCCTACAATGAGGTAGATGGTGACATCCGATTGTCAGATACAGGCTTTCATGATTTCTTGTCATTTGTCAAAGGCACAGTTTCACACTTGATTAGTCATTCCATCCAAAGAGTAACAATTATATCCCAGTAACTTTTAAGAAAAAGAAAATATTGGAGAATTAATCATCTAGCCCTTCTTGGTTAATGATAAATGATGATCAAGCAATTTATGATTAAATGATTAAAATGATAAAAGTGAATACTCTTGTTCACTCTGTGATTCTTAAATAGAGCAATATACATACATATATATATATATATTTATTGAAGTATAATAAACACCCACAAAATCATGGGTGTATAGCTTTGTTATTTCCATGGAATGAGGATAATTGTATAATCAGCATCCTGATAAAAAAAAGTATAGTATCTCCAGTATCACAGACACCTCTGCTCTTACACCTCATCAGTTACCATTCTTCTGACTTCTAGTATCAGAAATTACTTTTGTCTGGTTTGGAACATTATATAAATGAAAGCATACATGTCTTCTTTGGGGTCTGGCTCAATTTTATAAAATTACAGTTATATCTATTGCTTTGTTTAATGTGTATTTTTTAATAATTTTTTTAATTTTTATTTATTTATGATAGGCACACAGTGAGAGAGAGAGAGAGGCAGAGACATAGGCAGAGGGAGAAGCAGGCTCCATGCACCGGGAGCCCAACGTGGGATTCGATCCCGGGTCCCCAGGATCGCGCCCTGGGCCAAAGTCAGGCGCTAAACCACTGCGCCACCCAGGGATCCCGTTTAATGTGTATTTTTTATGGATGGAGATATTATATATAATTTTAGTTCCAAAAGATTAACAAATTAATTTCATTTATTTAAAAAAATAGTTTGATGACTAATTGAGATGATACATAAGAAATAGTGAACTGGTAATTTAGAGTGTTATGATCAATTATCTAGATCTTCAAGGAGGCACTTTTTTGATAAAAGCAAATATAGTACATGGAATTTCATGTTTTTTGGTCTTGTTTTGGTTTTATTGTCACAAACTTTGTTTACCTCTTTAAGTTACAGTGGATAGGAGAGTTATTTTGAACATTAAGTCCTTGTTGAGAGTCGAGTGGAGGCATGAGAATACTAAAGAAGTACCTCCTATATCATAGTATTTTAGAGCTAGCAGAAACCTTCAGCATTAAGTCTAACCCCTGTGGACTGGAGGCTCAGACAAGACAAGTAACTTAAGCAATGTCATATATCTAGTTAGTGGCAAAGACCTTTTTCAGTATTCTCTCTATTATGCCTTGGTATATCATAATTTTTGTTTGGGTAGATTGCCAAGAAAAATATAATAACCTTATGTTTGGCAGCTTCTCCATACCTCTTGTTTAGCTTAATGGTCAGCTTTATTCCACTCTGGTTTAAAGGATGTATGATCCAGGGATGAATTAAATTCTAGGGAATCATGTCATGTTGAGCTGTAAGTTCACAGTTTTTATGGAATTCAACACTTATTTTACAGATGAGCACACTGAGGCCCATAGAGGTTAAATTCTAGTTAGGCAAATTCGGCACTAGAAACCAGGTGCTTTAGTTCCTTTGTTCCAACCTAGCATTTTTCTTTATTTTCTAGTCATTGCTGATCTATTACAATTGGAAGTAAATTCCAGGTTATTCTTCTTAGCTATTATTCTTGGTAAATAGTTGAGCTGTGTCCAGGCAGAAGATGTTGCTCTTCTTCTTACTAGGGCATCAGAACTCCAACATTGAGTTCAATTTGTATTCATTACCACTTTTCAAGCAAGACCAGACACTGGTGATAAACTAAGGTGGCTAATTTACTAGGAGCCTATTTACAGGGCAAGATCAGGGGAATACACTTATGTGTCAGAGGGAAGAGTATTTATACAACAGCATGAGTTCTAACACATTTTTCCTAAGACATTAAGCTCCAAAGACATGGTCTGTGACTTCTAGAGAAGGGTCCCAAGCAGACAGTCAAGGAGCTCTTCTAAGAAAATCAGTGAGCTGGGCAAGCACAGATCACACTCACCCACCATCTTGCTTGTGAACCCCTAGCCACAGAATTTGAAAACACCAGATACTTTTGCACTCTCTCTTAAAGTTAGGGATAACATTTTGAGCTAATTCTAGTTTCAACATTTCCTTCAAAAAAAGAGAAAAATGTGTCTGAGGAATGACTAGCCCTGTCCTCCTTTCTTTCTCTCTGAGATGTATTAAGAGTATAATTAAGAAGAGTACTAAACATTACATGCAGTACCCTTTTTTTTGCTCACTTTAAAATTGTTTGTGACCATTCCTGATAGACGTCACGTGATAATGTGAAGCTTTGTGCTCTTGCACTATTTTGTGACCAAAAGAGGAGACACAGGCTAAAGAAGAGCTCTACTTTAACTTCTTCATTTTAGAAATGACAAGAACAAAGCTCAGAGAATAAGATTAGTTCACCTATAAATTTCTCTTGAATATAACATTCTCTATCTATGTAGTTCTTCCCAGGTACAAATTAGCTATCTTCTCATCAGGGCCTCCCACAGGGGGATTGAGACATCACTAACAGCAAGAGGGCAAGGCTTAACAGTTTAGTTTAGAATCATCTGGAAAAATCAAGCCTGAATTTGAATACAACTTTAGAATTGAATGGAGAATTTCTTTTCCCTAAACACTCATTGAAATGGCTAATCAGCAAAATAAACGGATTTTACCAAATGTTCAGAGATTATAAATTGTATTTATGTACTCATCAACAAATTAAAGCATTTCTGTGGGACCTTACTCCGAGCACCCTTTTTCCCTTTACCAATAATGATAAGTTCTTGCAATGAGATTCCTCTGATGCTTTATATCCATTAGGCATTTCTACATAGGGGCTAATTTTAGGAGCTTGATATTAAGCTCATTATTTATAAGATGGTGACTCAAATGCCAATAGAGGCATCTGTAGAAATTTGGCTATAGGTAGCCTATCAAAGGCTAAAACTATTAAAACCCAGGTTTTATTATGGTTTCTTTATCATTTGAAATTAAAAGAAACAATAGCCTGCCAGTTATGTCTAACCCAGTAGACAAATCTTTACATGTACATGTATCCAGTAGGTATATAAGTAAGAAATATAATCCAATTCAATTCAGTTTGTAAATACACTAAGAGTTTTATAAAGGAGCAAGATGCTATGATAATCCCATCATGGGCTACCGAAACTGAGTTAAGCATTCTTTACATTTCTAAGAAGTGTGTAATGTGAAGGTGGTATGTGTGTGTGTGAAGTATAGAAACTGTAATCACACAGAATTACATCATTAAATGGAGATGCATATACATCCTCAAAGAAACCCAGGTCTTCTTGGAATTGAAAAACCAGAGAATTTATAAACATTTGAGGGAATCTAAAACTCTTCCCTGGGTATGTCTTTTTGTAATGGGGCTATAAATCATTTCTAGGATTTTAACTATCAGATATGTTAGAAACACCCATATATAGCATTAGCTAAGACATGAACACGGGGATGTGTGGACAATATCAGGGAAATATTCATATCAACTTGTTTGAATATCACCTAGAAAGATAAGTTGAGGCCATAATATTGATTGTCATTTTGAGTAATGTAAGATAAATCCAGAATGCATATGGGAATCAATGAGTGTTTTGGTATAATAGGATCTGCACCCGAGAAAGATGATTCTGGCCAGTGTAAATTTCTTTTAGATTAGAGAAAGCTAAGCAGGCTAGATGAGAAGTATTTTGCTTATACACCATTCTACTGGCACTTGAATTTATCACAGCTAATGTTTCTTTTGTTTCTAAGTGGCTTCACATCTTCTTAGATTGCTTGTGATAAGAAAAATAAATGAATTTTAAGGTATTTGTTAGAAGAAATTAAAATAAATTTAATTGCCATCATTTCTATTACTTAAGTGTTAAAAATTCATAAAATTTAGGAGTTTTACACATCTAATCTGATGGCGCTACTAGCATTTAGAAAACACAATAATAAAACATTTGAAATGGATTTGGTAGGTCATTAATAAAAGTAAATATATTTATAATTAATGTTTCCCAGTCAATGATCAGGATCCTTCAAATCCATTCATTATTTGTCATCATATACTCTTAAAAATAGTCTTAGATATAATTGTGATTTCAAAATGAAGTACATAAATGGAAAATGGAAAGAAAGAGAGCAAATGAATAACATAAGGGAGTTGCCCCCCCTCCTTTTTTTTTTTAACATTTTATTTATTTGTTCATGAAGGACACTGAGAGAGGCAGAGACATAGGCAGAGGGAGAAGCATGCTTCCCGCAGGGAACCAGGTGTGGGACTCGATCACAGGACCCCAGGATCATGACCTGAGCGGAAGGCAGATGCTCAACCACTGAACCACCCAGGTGCCCCAGAAGTTATTTCTTCTTATCAAACTTTATAAAATGATGGTTAAATCTGTTTAAGTGAATACATAATCATTCTCCAAAATAAAAAGGGACTTACAGGGAAATGAAGCTATGAGGAAGCCCTGAGACTGAACTGGATTGGAGAAGAATTGGCAACCAAGAAGCATGTGAGTATTTTTAGCTAGTTTCACTTAAAAAGTTGAGAGTAGGGATCCCTGGGTGGCGCAGCGGTTTGGCGCCTGCCTTTGGCCCAGGGCGCGATCCTGGAGACCCGGGATCGAATCCCACGTCGGGCTTCCGGTGCATGGAGCCTGCTTCTCCCTCTGCCTGTGTCTCTGCCTCTCTCTCTCTCTGTGACTATCATAAAAAAAAAAAATTAAAAAAAAAAATAAAAAAAGCTGAAAGCTAAAAGTCTTTAAAAAAAAAAAGTTGAGAGTAGCATACTCTGAAAAACAAAACAAAACAACAAACCAACCAACCAAGTGAGTAGAATGGCATGCAAAAAATGATAGTAAGAAAGACACATAAACAGTACAGTTTTAAAAAATGTTATTTGTTTAAAGAAATGTTACAATCTAGAACAAACATTGTAAATTGCATCAACGTTGCAGGTGAAATAAGGACTAGATATGGAAATATAGAGATATTGATGGAAAGAAATGTTACTAGAAAGATGTCAATGCAAATAATTGTATTATATTAAAAATACTTTTTAGAAGACTAGAAATAAAATAACTTTTAAACCAGTGTAGAAAATTAATTAATGAAAGTAATTGAATATATTCAACAAAAGACAGAAAGGAGGGAAAAAAAAGAAAAGCTATGATAAATAAAGGCTAAGAAAACAAGCATTAGTCCAAAAATAATAGTAATAGCAATAGCTACAACTAGGCTAATTTAATCTACTAAATTGTCAGACCAAAAAAACAAAGCAAACCAAATATTGCCATTGTTTACTTATTTTCAATAAAATACAATGAATAAAAAAAATTATGATAAGCTGTGTAAAATACCCATCTATATTCATGCCAGATACAATTCCAATCCTCACATCAATGCCAGAAAGTAGACCTATTACTATTTTTATAGTACAGGCAAGGGAATTGAGGCATAGAGAGATTTGTTACCTTGCTCAAGTCTAGACAGATAGTAAGTAGCAGAGCCAGGTTTTAAACAAAACAAAGACAAATTCCTGCTTTGGGGTCTTGTCTTCAATTACTCTATAATATATACTGGTTAAAATAATAAAAGTTAATCTTTTGCAGTAATCTTACCAAAGAATATGAATATAAAATTTGAAGTGAAAACCTTAAAAAGAGACAAAAATATTTCCTAATTATAAACACAATTCATGAAAAAGATAATAGTCATGAAACAAGTATGCTTTTCTTTGCAACATTGCTACAAGCTGTAAAAGACAAAGTAATAATGGGACAAGAAGAAATAATCCCACAATCAAACTATAAGACTGTAATTGACTTCTCTCAAAAGCTGGCATATTGAACAGAAATAGAAAATGAGGTGTATTGGATGGGATAGACTAGATGACTCTGCATATGTTAGAATTTATTATTGCTAAAATGTGTCCTGCCTTCCCTAGCTCTTCCCTATTAGCCAATCACCAATCCTAATGAAGTTGTAATCTTTTCTACCTCATTGATACCAAACTTGGCTATATGATGTATTCTGGTAAAAGCTATGTCTATGTAAAAGAAATGTGCAACCTCTGGGCACAAGCTTTAAGAGGCATCAGACACGCTACCATATCTCCTTTCCCCCTGCCATAGCATCAACAATGTCGCAGATGGACTGCTCCTTCAGTCCATCACCCCTGGACTGACCCAGGGGTCCTAGATGGAAATCGAAAGCCAAATCCATCAGTCATATCATATAAGCAAAAAGTAAGCCATTGTTGCCACAAGACACCACAATTTGGGGGTTATTTGTTATGACAGCAGAAATTGACCCAAGTTGATTGATGCTGCATTATACTAACAAATTATCCCCAAACCTCAGGGCTTAAAGAAAGAAAGGTTATTTCTCACTCATGCTGTGTGCACCAGTGGCTCAGCAGGGGAGACAGTCAATATCTGCCACATGGTTAAGACTCGGAGAATCAGGCGGAGAGAGGCTCCACCATATTTTGATGCTTTTGAATATTTGAATACTTGACAAACCTGAATACATATTAGGAAGAAAGGGAAGTCTCAACAAACATTGGTACCATATAGACCAAAATTAGAAGTGTCTAATGAAATGTAATTAAAAATAACCACAAAAGACAGCTTAAAATTCCATATTTTGAAATATTTTAGAATCCTGTTTTATACAACTCAAGAATTGAATAGTAAACAGAAAATGGAAATTAACAAATACTTAAAAGTAGGCAAGGGAGGGGTGCCTGGGTAGCTCAGTTACTTACATGTCTGCCTTCAGCTAAGGTCATGATCTCAGAGTCCTGGGATGAACGCCCTGTCCCAGTTCCACAGGGAGTCTGCTTCTCCCTCTCATTCTGCTTGCCTCCACCCCCTTGTGCACACACTCACTCTTTCTCTCAAATAAAAATAATCTTAAGAAAAAAAAAAGTGGGCAGGGAATATAAGATTTGTTGAATGAAAACAAAGCAATACTGGAAATGTATACCATTAATTTTTTAAATGAAAGGGGTGAATAATCATGTTTTAATTTAATTTAATTTAATTCTTTTAAAGATTTTTTTTTTTAATCTATGAGAGGCACACAGAGAGAGACAGAGACAGAGGCAGAGGGAGAAGCCGGCTCCCTGAAGCGAGCCCAATGGGGGACTGGATCCAGGACCCCTGAGCCAAAGGCAGATGTTCAACCACCGAGCCATCCGGGCTTCTCTCATCTTTTAATTTTAAAACACATTTTAAAATAAACCCAATTAGAGAAGAAAACTGAAAACCCAAAATTAAGCGAACATAAGTATATCAGTGGAAACAGATATATATGCTTAAAAAAAGACTAATAAACAAATTCTGGGCTAGCATTCCCAAGGAAGACAAAAAGAAGAATATAAGTAGACAATAAGCAAGAATAGAAATGTGGCTATAAGCAGAGACAACAGATACATAAGAATATGAGACTATACTATTAATCATTGCTGTAGTCAATCTTTTTATTCTTGGATCATGTCTTTAAGATAAATTTAAGTGGTACTGAAAGATCTACCTCTCAAAAGGCACCAGACATTCATAATTTACAGTTGTAGTCTGTATAATAACTTCAAAGAACAGAGGAATAGTTAATTCCAACTTTTACAATTATTCCAGAAAATACAAAAAGATGGATTACCCCCCCAACTCATTTTATAAGCTAGCATAACCTGGATACTAAAACAAGTAAGAAAATTAAAATGTAGGCTAAAGTGGGTTAAAATTTATTACAGACAACATAATCACCTACCCTGAAACTTCGAAAGAATGAACTGACAAATATTAGTGCTAAAGTGTGAAATGATGCATCATCAACATACAATAGCCAACAGCTTTGTACGTTCCTGAAACAACTAATTCAAAATTGTAGCAAGAAAAAAGGATTGTATTCCTTAAAGCTAGAGTACCTTGAAATTAACATAAATGTATTAGGCCTTTATTTCTTATGGAGAAAATACAAATCTTATATTGAAAAAATTAAGAGACCTTAAAAAAGGAAGAAAATAAAATTGTGAGGGAGGAAGACCTTCCTCTGCCCTGTGGTCCTTCTATCTGTACTTAGAATCAAATTACCAAGAGAAAGATTAACAGGAGAAAATCCAATTTAATAGCATATGTATGGGGAATCCTTACAGACAGGAAATTCCAAAGACAATGAGGCAACATGAAGCTTATGGGAGCTAAAGAGAGGGGAGAGGGAGAGCCTGAGGATACAAAAGAGAGGGAGTCCATTAGCAAGAAGGTGAGAGGTGACGTTGGAAAAAGTTTGCCTTATTATCAGATTTATAGCTCTCTTCCTGTTACAGGCTCTCCTTCCCAATGTAAAATTAGATACTTGTAGGGATGGCACAGAGGTTTTTTTGTATATACTGAGTTTTAATTACTTTTTTTTTTTGGTTTTAAATGATTTTTAACTTAAGATAACCTTTATGCCAAAATGGGCCATCTTGTGGCAGCTTGCCCCGGGCCCCTATAAAATCATACTTCAATATTATGATAGAAGTAGCACTTCAAATCAGTGGGGAGATAAATTTCAATACATTTTTGGGGGAATATTGAAAATGTTATTAAAATGATAGATCCCTAGATCACACCATTCAAAACAGTAAATTCCATGGAGATTAAGGGCATAAACAAAAAATAAGACAATTCAAAGGTTTTTGGAAGTTATGAAAATTTATGCTTCTGCATAGGATATACTTGAAGCAGCCATAGAAAACAAAAATCATAAAGGATAATAAACATACATGTTTATGATCAAAGGAAGATTTCCTTTGACATTAATAATTATTAAGCCTTAAAAAATAAATATTAAGCCTTAATAATATGGGGACTTGTACTCCCTAGAGGTTACAGGGGGTCTTAAATATGCTCAAATGGTCATATATTTTTGTGAAATATACACTGGCATGATGTTTTCATTTCAATTGCTTTAGATGGGGGAAGGACAAATCCAGACCACCATCTGTTTCTATAAATAAAGCTTTATTAGAACACGATGACCACACTCATCCCATTTCCTATTGCCTGTGGATGCGTTGGTGCTACAAGGACAGAGTTGAGTCACTGTGACAGAAACTGTATATCCTTAAGGCCTAAAACATTTACTAATTCTTTTCAGAAAAGGTTTGCCAACCTCTCATTTATATCACCTCCTGCCTTATGCCTTATGACTGTTGCTGTTATATATGCTCCTATGTCAGGAGAATGAATTAGTGAATTAGACAGTGAATTAGACAGGGTCACTTGGGGGGTTGGCTAAAGAAGACTTGAATGGAGATTTATATTGACTTTATATTTAATTACATATATTTAGGTAACTTGCAATAACTTCTGTGCACGGAAATAAAATATTATTGGAATTAAAGGGCCAGGAGCCAGTCTGTAAAAATTTATTTCACATACCAGACAGACACAAAAGTTACAGAGGATTTGGTTTTCAAAATGGAAGTTGTCTTCTGTCAGATATATTCTTACTAATGCAGCATTATAATTATAAACACACCACACATTTTTTAAAAACTTTCCCTTGGGAATTCAGTTAAGTAAAATTTATCATAATTCTGGTGCTTACAGAGCCCCAATTTTAACTGTACGCCAAAGAGTGAGTTTGTCAGGAAAGTCGCAGGTCTTATGCTTCTCAATGTTCAATAATAAAATGAAAATTTTTATCAAACACACTATAGAAAAGATGAAATTAACTTTCTATCCTCTCTATAGAAAATGCTACAAAATCTTTGATGACAAGATCATCCTATACGATATTTATGATATTTATCATGTCTTTTACATCTACAGTTCCTTGTGATTTCTTATTCAAAATATTGACTTTCATATTTAAAATTGTTTTTATAATTGTATTTTATATTTATTTGTTGTGCGTGCTGTGGCAACACAATCAGGGTCCTGAAGATAAGGGGATGAGGAAAATAAAAGAAAAGTAAAGAGATGGGGACAGGAGGGACACAGTGGATGATGTCCAAGCAGTGCCAGCTTTATTCAAGGTTTTACAACATTTTATAGCATGAGCAAAACAAAGCCAAGAAGGTGTTTATTTTTATCAGGTTTGTGAAACCCTCCAAAGTTCCCTTTCTCAGCATGCAAGACAGACTCAGGGGTGCCAGAAGACCTTGGTAAATAGATAAGCTTGTTGCTCCAGATGTACATACTTCAAGGGAATATTAGGTATGGTAAACAGACCAGCAAGGAGAGACAGACCCTTATTTACATTTATGACCAGGCCAGAATAAGTTGTATCTATTGTGTTATGTGGGTGATCACGTACAAGCGAGCCCTGAGAACCATTGCTCAAGCCCTTTCTCAAGCGTCTACTATTCACCCTTTAGGCTCTCGAGCCTTTTGAGTGAATGAGGGATGAAAGTCCGGGCCTGGTTTGGTTCAGTTACTCCAGCTAGTTCGTGGTCGCCCACATTTATTTTTTAAAGATTTATTTATTTATTTATTTATTTATTTATTTATTTATTTATTTGAGATAGAGAGAGAGAGCACGGCAGAGACACAGGCAGAGGGAGAAGCAGTCTCCAGGCAGAGAGCCTGATGTGGGACTGGATCCTGAGTCTCCGGGATCATGCTCTGAACTGAAGGCCACGCTAAACTGTGGAGCCACCCGGGCTGCCCTGTATTTTATATTTAAAGAGGCCTTTGGAAATTGCACAACTTTTTGGCCCACAAATCCTGGATCTTTGTGTAGGGAAATAAGAAAGTTTTCATAAACTTAGTTAAAAGATAAACGGTAAACTTTAAAGACATTTTCATGTATATATCACAGGATTAGTATTAAGGTATCTAGACTAATCATACAAAAAAAATTAAAAGACTTTGAATTGAGAAGAAAAAGAAAACCCATATACTTTATAATTGTTATCATCACAAGCAAAACAACCACCCAAACTGGCTTAAACAATGAGAAATTCAACCATAAATTGGCTCCCAGGAGTACCTGGGAGTTGGGGAGGTAAGGAAAACATATTTCAAAAGGATTTTCATATGTTAAGGAGGACCTATAAGATACTATAAAGGCCTTGCCATTGTCAAGTTAAAGATTGTTTTTCCCTCTAGTAAGGCAATAACATTAAGACAACTGGAAGCTTCCTAAGGAATGTCACACATATCCAACTCCGGGCGTTGGGGGGCGGGGGGGTGAGGGTGTCAGGGGTGTGTGTGTGTGGGGGGGGTGTCTGTGCAGTATCAGCTTGTGCTTTGACCTCAGCTAGCCCTCTGTTCCCCATCACTGGGGTTTGTTTTCTTTATGGATTCAATGATTGCCAGGAGTATTTGGGGTTACTATTTACATTATCATCACAAAAAAAGGTCCTGAGTTTGCACTGACCCAAAGCACCCATATTCACCTCTACAAAGGACTAATTGGTTTAAATTTGTGTTACCTGAAATCAGTTATTGCCACAAGAGGGATGGGATTACCCTAATTGGCTTCTGCTAATCCCCATGGATAAAGTTAATTCTATTCAAACAACACAATGGAGAAAGAAGTATTGTGGAGACCATAAAAAACAAACTGGGTAATTAATAAAGGATATAAACACATATTTCCCCCAAAAAAGAGATACACACAAGCTGTAAACTTCAACAGAAAGTTGAGTGATGGGCACAAAGTCATTTATTATACTATAATAATATTCAGTTCAGGTTTCTTTCTTTCTTTCTTTCTTCTTTCTTTCTTTCTTTCTTTCTTTCTTCTTTCTTTCTTTCTTTTTTAAGATTTTATTTATTTGATAGAGAGGGAAAGAGAGACACTCACAGAGAGAGTATGCAGGGGGGAGGAGAAGAGGGTGAAGGAGAGGAAGAATCTCAAGCAGGCTCCCCACTGAACACAGAGTTGTAAGAGGGGCTCTATCCAGGACCCTGAGATCACAACCTGAGTTGAAATCAAGAGTCTGACACTCAGCTGACTAAGCTACCCAGGCACTGTCTATTCTGTTCAGTTTGGTAACTGTTTGAAAATCTCCATAATAAAACATTATTTTAAATTTTCCCACCAGGTATTTTTTCTTTATCTGTCAATTTCTATTATACTTTGAAGCTATGGTATTCAATAAATAAATATTTAGAATTATGATGTTCTTGTGATGAACTGGCCCTTTTATTATTATATTACAAGTTGCTCTTCTTTAGGAATGGTGTAATGGTTTGGGGCTTAAAGTCTATTTTATCAAAAATTAATGTAATTTCACAATCTTTCTTTTTGGCTATTATTTGCTTGGTATTTTTTTTTTCATCATTTGACTTTCAGTCATCTGTGTCTGTGTGCTTTAATTCTCCTATAAACAACATGGAATTGGATTACTTTAGGCTAGCTTAACAATGTTTATCTTGTACCTGGTAAATTTAGTCCATTTACAGTTACTGTTGAAAAAAATGAGAAAAGCAGTTACTATCCACAGGTAGCCCTGGCAAAGAATGATGCCAAACCTAAGAGATAGGTTTTGGTATTTCTAGGAGCTCAGCTGGCACTCAGAGCTGGGTTATGATGTTGCCATAGGTCTGTGATCATGATAGAAAAAAAAAAAAAGAACTTTCCATTAATCATTCTTAGTAAAACAAAAATATTTTCCAAACCAAAAAAAGAACCTAATAATTCCCTTGCCTGATTAGTGCTAATAACTGCTGTTTCCATACTAATGACAGATTTATAGCCCCCTCTTTATTTCTCTTGCCTCTTAGATAAAATCAAAATACCCTAACAAAGAATTTTAACAATATTCAGTTCAGAGCAAATAAAATCGCAATTCTCCCCCACTCAACATGAACAAATCTTATTATAACTTTTTTCTAAACCCTCCTGGCATAACGTGTGGTTCCTTGTCGTATTCTCTCTTCTCTGTGACAGCCAATAAATGCAACCTTCTTGGCTACAGTGGGTCTCCAATGGTCTTTAGCAGATGGACATTAACAGAACAATCCATAGATATATTTGGATTCATTTCTACTCATCTTAGTAAGCAGTTTTATTTGTGTCCTATTTTTTATATTTCTCTCCTTTCTTGCCTATTGGTTTTCTTCAACTCATTCAATGCTTCTCTACTTCTAGTCATTCTTTATCAACCCTTTAGCATTTGCCCTATTTTAATGTTTATATTTAATGTATAAGATTATATTTTCCAGGCTTTTATTTATAGCCTCTTCCCCACTACACATGAAGTAGACATTATTATTATAATACAATTCATATATGTTGAGTGTGTTTAAATATTTATCACTATCTTTGCTAAACACTCCTTTTTTCTATATAGACCTTCCACCTGGGTTCATTTAACATCCATCTTTTAATTTTTCTTTACAAAATGTAACTTTGGTAACTTTTTTTCATTAATTACTTCATACTTCCTCTTGAAAGATGTTTTAGTTATTATAAGATTTTACATTACCTTTCATTTCTTTTAACACACTGAAGTTACTCCAACTGTCTTCAGCTGCCTTTTAGTCACCAGGCTAATTGTCACTTATTTACCATTAATCAGTCTTTTTTCCTCTAGTCATTTTTCAGGATTTTCTATTTTTCTTTGGCATTGGCAGTTTTACTTTAATGTAAAGATATTGATTTCTATCTATTCATCTGGCTTGGAGTATGCCAGGCTTCCTAGATCTAAATGCCCATGTCTTTCAAAAAATCTGGAAAATGTCAACTATTTTATCTTTGGGTTTTTGTTTTTTCCTCTATTTTGTTAGCTTCCTGTAAACTGTTTAATTAAAAATATTTTAGATCTTCTGATGCTTTTATCCTAGTCTCTCACTCTCCCTTTATATCTTCAACCTCTTGAGTGTGTTCTGGATTATTTTCTCAGATTCTTTTTCTAGGACATTTGTCCTCAGCTGCATCACCTCTGGCTGTTTAAACTAATCATTAAGGTTTAAAATTCAATTATATTGCCATTATAGTAGTTCTATTTGTTAATGTTTGCTTGTTCTGTAATCATAATTTTATATTCTCTTATTATTTTTAAAGATATTAAATATAGTTTTAAAAATTTGTGTCTAAATCCTTTATCTGAAGCATTTGTCATTCTGTATATATAATCCTTAATTCTCCTGGATCCTAATCTTGATGCTTTTATCCTGACCTGCTTTATCATTTTTTAAAAAACATTTTATTTATATTCATGAGAGACACAGAAAGGCAGAGACATAGGCAGAGGGAGAAGTAGGTTCCCTGCAGGGAGTCTGAGATAGGACTTGATCCCGGGACACCAGGATCACACCCTAAGCTGAAGGCAGATACTCAACCACTGAGCCACCCAGGCATCCCCGTTTTATGATTTTTAACTATAAAATGCCCTTTAACTTGGAACTTTGTGGAATTCTTTGAAACCTGAATTAGGTTGGAGTTCCTTCAAAAAGAATTTGCATTTGTTTCTGCTGAACACCTGTAATTACTACCAACCAGTGACAACTTTAACATAAGTTTTATATTTGAAGCTTTTCAAACCATAACGCTAATATAAATTTAGACTACAATCCTGTAGGAGGCCTAGCATATAAATATGAATTCTCAGGGCATATTTTTATCTCTCTACCCACTGCCAGAATCCAAATACGCAACCTACCTTGCTGTCTCCTTTTTTGATAAGGGTTTATTATTTTTTTTATTAAGGGTAGAACTTTTTACCTTTCCAGCTTTATTTATGAATTTTGTCTTGTATTCCCTACCTTCCTTGGAAGCAATGAAGTCATCAAAAGAAGCTTTAAGGTCTCTAGAGGATTGCTAGAAATATTCATTTTAAAACCCGTGTAGGCATTGGCTTACCTCCTAGAGTTCTGTGAATTTCTTATTTTGTGTCAACTCAGTAATATCTTTTAAACTTAATTTATCCATACATTTAGTTATTTTAAGTAGACTGTTTAGGAAACCTAGTCTGTCATATTGCTAGATTCAGAGACCCAGCTTAATATCTCTAAATGTAAAAGGCATGACAAGTGTAAAGGCAGCTGTCCAGGGGCACCAAGGGGGCTCAGTGTTTGGGCATCTGCCTTTAGCTCAGGTCGTGATCCCTGGGGTTCTGGGATTGAGTCCTTCATCAGGCTCCCCACAGGGAGCCTGCTCCTCCCTCTGCCTATGTCTCTGCCTCTCTCTCTGTGTCTTTCATGAATAAACAAAATCTAAAAAAAAAAAAAAAAAAAAAAAAGGCAGCTGTCCAGGACTAAGCTATGGCAAGGACTCTGGGGTTCAGGATAACATCTCATAAACTGTATTCTTTGGAAGCTAATGTCTTACACAATTTTGATCAATGTTCTTCCAGAAAAGGTGGTTTAGTGACAGAAGATAAAGGAAATTCTTCATGTACTTTTTCCATCTTGGAGAGACTTACTCATAAGTCTTAACATAGGGAGGCTACTGGGAAGTCTTATAATAAAAGAATCCAATGAAATGTGTTTAAACAAATATTTTTCAACCATACTTCAAAGAATCTATTTTTCACAGAACAACACTGATGACCATAGGACATCGTTTGGAAAATACTGGTGCAAGGGAATATGAGCATTAATATGTCCTCTCTTTGACAGAACAAAATATAGTTTCTTCATATGAAGAGGCATATTAAGGATGGGAAAATAAAGGTGATGGAAGAAGGAGTGAAAGTTCTGTGGAGCAAAAGAGGGATTACTATTGAGTACTATTAGAAACGTTAGTGCTGCTTTTCTATAGGGGCTGTCATGAGGACCTAGGAAAAGTTAAAAAATAACTTAGTTCTAGAGGGAGGAAAAAGGCAAATATACAAATAAAAGAAACTGTCTAAGAGATTTGGGCTGATTAATCCATTTTGCATGATCAAGAATTTATCTCCTTATGCAATGATGAAGAGCTTAGAAGACCTAAGTTAAATTTTGGCTTCATTTCCCCCTTTATCCTCTGTCTCTTGCCTCATCTCCACATTTGTAAAATTAGCCATACTTCCCTGCCCCTTCTGCCTCTCACTTTCTGTGATAATAATCAAGAGACATATAAGAATAGACATATTCCCACTCCGGGCTGTGTAAGAACCTCAGTTTGAATTAATCCACAGAGGGCTAATTCATTAGGAAACACTTGTGTCCTTTATATAAGAGTGTCAAGATTGAGTTGCGGGAGGGGAGGAGGGCTATAGAAGACGTGCCAACCTCTCCTTTCATGTCATTTCTTCTGAAAAGTATAAGACAATCTTGAGCTTCCTTGAGTGTAGATTGGGTAGGAACCACAAAAAGTAAGGGATTATGGAGAAGTGGTAGCAAGTTAGGAGCTAAGAAAAGCCATAAGGAGATGGGCAGGTTTGAGGCAGTTCCCAAGAATAGAAAGATTATTATTGCTCATCCTCACAGCACTGAAAAGCCCTCCAGAGTGGAATAGCTGCATAGACTATTTAGAAATAAAAACTGACAATCGCCCTTATGCTGAGGGTCTTCAAGCAACTGTTGAGTTTTGAGATTATGTTCATGGTGATTAAGGAGGAACAAAAGCCAGGGGAACCCAAATAAAATCCAAAATAAAATTTCTTCTACAAACTTGGGAGCTGGGAAAGGCCCAATCATGGAAACTGAATAGAAAGTCCCTGACCATGTGGAAAATTTGTTTTTGAAAAATTATATCCTCGTGTAGGCCCATATATTGTGGAGTATAATTCACACCCCCTACAGCAGCTGTGAACAAATTTGGATTGATTTTGACAATAATTGGACTGAAAGGTTATTTCTAAACAAGAGCAACAATAGGAGCCAATGTAATTCTATCTTCTAATAGGTTATTATACTTTTCTTAACTTGTAATTTAAAGTTGCATTTCTCCTCTCTTAGTTTTTCCCACTTCCTTTGCACTCCCTCCCCATTCTGCTTACTGCTTTATGACATTCTATACAATCAGTAATTCAATTTATTTATTGTTTATTTTCTGGAACTGGAAAGGGTAGGGATTTTTGTCTATTTGGTCCACTAATAACCCTCAATGCCAAGGAGATTGACTGATATTTGGCAAGATTCCAGTAAATACTTGATGAATAAATAAGCATTTGATAAGAAGAGAACACACAGTTTTTGAACTAAGGGGAGCATTTAGTTTTTTCCAGAGAAAACACCTAAGTTGGTTTTAGGCAGAAGCAGAAGGATTTGCAACTCTGATGTCAATTTATGTGAATGCAATAACATTCCTCAGGGATATAAAAGCCCAGGTAAACAAAACAAAACAAAAATAAAAACAACTTCCATTTTTCTCCTTCACACTTCACACTGTAAACACAGTAAATCTTCTGTAACTGTAATTTCATGAAAAAAGTGAGAAAGAAGGGGCAAATAATCCAGCCAAACTAAACAAATATAAACAACCTAGCAAACTTTCATTTTCATCTACTATGTGTCAAGCTAAATTGGCCTCTGTGTATTATTTTAATTAAAAATTATCCTCGAGTACAAATGAGAAAGAAAAATGTAATCATTGGCCAACCTATAAATTGCTTTAAACAGTGTTTCTGGAAACTTAATGCTGATGGCATATTCTGTTTGTTAATAGTCCTCTACTTCAGAGAAAATTACTCTCTGTCATTTGCTTAATTTGCTATGCGGTACACATTGACTTATTTAGATCGAATGGTGTTGAGTTAAATATGAACTTTGAACATTTCCAGCTACATTACTAAGAATCCTTCTCTGGCAAGTTTTAGTCTTAAGAAAATACAGCTAAGGGACACCTAGGTGGCTCAGGCAGTTGTGCATCTGACTCTTGATTTTGGCTCAGGTCATGATCTCAGGGTGTGAGATCGAACCCTGTGTTGGGCTTGGCACTCAGCACAGAATCTGCCTGAGATTCTCTCTCCCTCTCCATCTGCCTCTCCTTCACTGTGCACAGGCTCTCTCTCTCAAATAAATAAATCTTTTTTTTTTTTTTTTTAAGAAAACACAGCTATTTTTTCCCAACATTTCTTCCTATAAGACACACACTATATACTTACATGCACACCAATTTGGATAACACATGTTTTCTGCCCAATTTTATATTCACAGGTAATTAAGTACTGTGAGATTTTATTTTGCAATTGTTCTTAGCCATCTGCTGAAAACAGTTATTTACAAAAAAAAAAGTATTGACATTCTCTTAATTAGCCCTACTTTTAAGAAAAACTTTAAACCACAATTTTTAATTATAGAGTCTCTAAACCTCAAAGATTTAAATGACTTTACATCTATGCTTCACTGAGTGCTGGAGGACGAAGAGCAGGAAATAACTGTCCGTGAAGAAAATAATTCTAAATCAAGGTTTTCAAAATGTCAAAAGATTGAAAATGAAATGATTACAAAATAACTTCCAGATTCCTGACAAGCTCTACAGCTTAATAAAATTAAATAGTATTAAACGTTTTTCACAGCCTGACATTACTGTGCTCATGATATCTCTGTAAAATAATGGTGTGAGATAGTCAAATCCATATTTGCTATCTAGCATTTGGCTGCATAGTCGTAGTTAATTAATCAATAGACAAGAATGGTCTTAGAAAATAGAAAACATACTTCATTGAAAAGAATACTGATGTGATAGAATAAAATCTACTTATTACCACCTTATCTTATATATACAAATTCCTTCTGAAGTTAGTGTTCTCAGTTTATGACCACCGTTTGTTACTGTCTTTATTCAAATTTGAGTATTTTGCCATTATAACCCATTAATTCTGTTTGTACTATATTCAGCCCAGAAGGAAGAGAAGTGGAAGATGACCCCTCCTGTAGGCTGAGGGATTCAACGTTTCACTCAAATAGCACTTGAAGCCATAAATTCCAATTTACACCTAACAAAATTAGCCACACTTTAAATGAGAAATATGTACAAAGACTCTTGAAAGAGAAATCACTAAATTTTGAGAGTTTAAATTTGATAAATCTGTTTGGAACAGAGAAATGATAATAAAATCAATTTACACTGAATAAAATAGATGAGAGTGATAGGGAGCTGGAGATATTAATTTAGAAGTGATTTTTCAATTTACTTCTCTACAAATTAGAAAGCTTACTAAATTTCAATCTTTGAAATCAAGGTTCTGTCTGTTTTGCAATAAAATAATACCTTTTGGGTAGTTTTGCTATTGATGATGTTCAAATTGAGATGATCTATTGAGCATTTTGCCTGATAATATACATATGCAGGAGAGAAACAAACTAAAATCTTCATAAGAAGACCCTAAAACTTGATTTTTTTTCTTTAAACTTTTTACCTCTTCACTAATAATTTTGTTTCCAGTCTTCTCTCATATCCTTGACTAACTGTACCCCTCCATAATTTCAATTTCAATCATCCATTCTCTGGCTACTACCTTCAATCTTTCCAGATTACATCCTTATATAGTTAATTCACAATGGCTCTTAAGACTGGCGTGCTCTAATCTGATGTTACCTTTTAGTCACCATCTGCTTGTACTTTCCCTCAGTTTACTCTCCTGTTAGTTCTACTCAAAACAGTCAGGCCCCCTCCATGAGATCTTTCTACTTGCTACTCTTGTTCCCTGGGTTGCTCTTACTCAGGCATCCCCTTAGATGATGAATTAGTTTTCTATTACCCCTAAAAAACTTTCTATTAAGTTTTTTTTGCTTAGAACAATCAATATTTGTGATCTCACACAGTTTCTGAGGATCAAGAATCTGGGAGTGGGTTCTCGCTCAGAGAGGAGAGGGTTTTTTGTGAGGTTGCAGTCAGGCTGTTGGCCAGGGTTGTAGAGTCTGAAGATGTGATGAGAACTGAAGAGTTTGCTTCCAGATTTTGTTGGAAAGAGGCTTCAGTATCTCCCCACACAGGCCACTTGACAGGGCTATTCGTGGCAGGTTGTGTTCCATGAATCACTGAATCCAGCTTACGCTCAAGAGAAAGGATTCAATTCCACCTGTTTAAGGAAAGAGTATCAAATAATTTGATGGCATATTTTGTTGTTGTTGGCATATTTTAAAAACCATCCAGGCTCATCTCTCATATCCTTGAAATCTCTACTCCAATGCCACCTTATTAGCAAGAGTTTTATTGTCCCCTTTATATAAAACAAGACGCCTTTCCCCTAGGCACTTCCCCTAACTGCTTCATTTGCTTCTTAATGTTTATTACCATCTAAAATATTAAATATTTATTTAATTATTTGTTAATTTTTTGCCTCCTCCAACCCCCAGTATGTAAGCTCCAATAGGAGAAGAAATTTATGTATTTTGTTTATTGCTATATTCCCAGCCCTTCAAAGAGTAGCTGGCATAAATGGACAAAATCAATAAATATCTACTGAATGAATAAATGAATAATAAAAAAAAAACATATGTTCTGTAGCTACTGAAAGATGCTAATTGGCTTTTGGTTGGCTTTGCCTTAGCTTCTCCTTGTGTTCATTCTTTGCTGCAAGAAACACCCAAGAGGTCAGGAAATTTGCCTTTGCATTATTCAGGAGTACATACAATGATCAGATCCAGGCTTTCCCTCAGGCTGCAAATACAACAATAGCATTAGTTGTTTCTGACACAGGGACATAGTCTCCCAAATTCTCAAATCAAAGGTCTGATTTTTATTTTACAGAGGGAAAAGGAAAATGGAGGGGAGGGAGAGGTTCTTCTCTCCTTCTTCTTCTTTTCTTCTTCTTCTTCTTCTTCTTTTTGAAAAAGATAAATATTCCAGCAATTATGTGCATTTGTGAATCACTCTAATTTCAGCTTCAGTATTCAGATGAGTGGCAGGACAATCTATGTTTCTCTTGATTCCCTTCCCCAATAAAACATCTGGCTACATACTAGAATTTTCATTAAAGGAGCACAGGGAGCTTCAACATAATTCATCTCTAAGTCTTTTTCTGGCAAGTCCTTGTACGAAACAATCTTCCCTTTAGTATGAATCTGATACTCTTTCTCTGGCATAAGAACTACATTCATCTGGTGTAATGAAGGTTTGTTTTTGAAAAGAGGGACCTTTTGCCAACAAGATGAGAGAATGTGGGGGAGGATGGATGTTATATTGTTAGAGGATGATATATTATTATTTTCAAAACTCTGAGGAGAGAGACTCAACCTTGTCAGCTCTGATTTATGTTTGTTCATTTTGTGATTCAATAAGAAGGTCAGGTGAGCTTTACTGAAATGTTTTGTTATATATTTTTCTACTGAGTGCAATGAAAAGCATCCTACACCCTTGACCTCACTCCCCATTTCTACTGTTAAGAGTTAAGCATTGATTGAATGGAGGCTGCATATCATTATGTCTAAAAAGTTATTCATTCATCTATATATGTACCTGAACCAAATTGGCTGAACAAGTCTGGGGGGATGAGGTCCTTGAGAGCAGATTATTAATGGAGAGATTAGGGTATATCTTTGGAAAAGTTTTAAAACTCACTTTATGGGGAAGCTAAGTTTTGAGCAAAATCTCAAAATATTTTACTATTTATGAAGGTTTGTCTACAAATCCATGAATCACAAAATCCCCCACTTAAAAGCAAATATAGAAGCATACCCTATTGAAAAACATAAAATTCAGAGCTGAAATGTAACTGGATTATTTTAGTGTGACTTGGGTTTGTAAACTGGTAGAGCAGTAAATGAAAAGACATGTAAGAAAGTTCATAAAGTATCTCTAACACAAATGGAAAAGAGTATATGTAACAGTGATATTTCAAAATAGTAAGAAAAGGAGATGAGATTGTTTAAAAAAAATAGTGTTGGAACAACGTTTAGCAGTAAGGAAAAATAAAACTAGAGATGTAATTCAGCCTTTATACCAAAGATAGTTACATAAATATGAGTCATTTTGCTGATATGTTCATGGGAGTAAGGTCTTCTTAATCGGGACCTACAACCTAAGAACCATAAAGAGTAAATTTATTAAAATTTAATATTATAAATGTCCTGGTTTTATTATAGTGCATGTGTTTGTGTATGTGTGTCTCCACTGCATTCTCTTCCTCAAAACTTGTCTTTTTACTCTCTTTGTGGTCTTTCGATAAACAAGACTTCCTAATTTTAATAAAGTTAAATTCTCAAATATGCTCAATTCTGCTACATTCTATTCAAAGGTTTTTACCCACCCCAAACCCACAAGGGTAATTTTCTTTGTTATTTTGTAGAAGCTTTATTATTTTACCTTTTACAACTAGATCTAACTTCAGTGAGAGTTAAATGTCATGATTAATTATTTCCATGATTATTTAATTAATCTAATATCTTTTCTTGATAATTCTTTGTCCATCAACTTTGTGTCAAATTATCACAAATTAAGTAACAATGTATATACAGGTTTATTCTAGGCTTTCATTCTATTTTCTTAATCTGTTTAACTAAAATTGTTCCAATATCATACCATATTTTTCTTACCTTTTTGCTTTCACTAGGACTTCTGGTGTATTATTGAATAGAAATGATGATAGCATTTCTTCTTGTTTGATTTCTTTCCTCAATAGAAAGTTTCAATATTTCATAACTAAACATTCTTTTAAATTAATGTTTTTAATCAGATTAAGGAAGTCTTCAAACTTTGGTTTTAAAATTATTTTAGATATTTCTGGACCATTGTATTTTCATATACACTTTAAAATTAGCATATTAATTCCTACTAAACATCCTATCAAGATACTTATGCAATTGTATTGAATCTGTAGGTCAAATTGGGGTGAATTCAAATCTTTACCATAATGAGTTTTCTTATCCATGAACATGGTATGTTCCTCCATTTAGGTCTTAAAATTTCTTTCAATTAAGGTTTTTAATTTTTATGTTAAGTCTGGCATATTTTCCATTATATTTATTCCTAAGTAGCTTATATTTTATTTACTATTTCAAACATTGGTAAGTATTCAGTACTAAAGCAATCTAGGGCTAGAGTTTTCTAAATGAGAAATTGTAGTTTTTCATAGACTTCAGATACTTCAGGTTTTCATATTGGTTTTCTATAATATCTGGTAAGTTTTTATTTCATAAGAATTTTCTAATACACATAAATTTACAAATATATCTTCTTGATATTTATAAAAAGCATTGTGTAATGTTTATGTCAGATTTTGAAAGTTCTTGATCATTAATTCTTTTCATATTTTATCTGTACTATCCTTTCTCCTTCCCTTCTATAACTTCACTTGCATACATATTATGTGCATGTGCCATATGTCTTTCATGCTAATTCAATATTTTACATAATTTTCTTTTCTTTTCATGATTCATTTGGTTATTTTATGTTGACTCATGTTTTATTTCATACATACATATTCCATATGTATTTTTAATTATAGTTGTCATATATCAGTTTTAGGTTTTCTTGTGTTTCATCTTGTAAATTATTTTCTTGAACATATGTATAACAATTATTTTAAAATCTATGTTCCTGCTTCTCCCTCTGCCTACCTCTCTGCCTTTCTCTCAGTGTCTCTCACGAATAAATAAGTAAAATCTTTAAAAAAAATAATAACTGAAATATATGGATCACTTCTGGGCTTTGTTTCATTTGTGGTTTATTTAAATATTATAAATATACTATTTAGGGCAGCCCGGGTGGCTCAGCGGTTTAGTGCCACCTTCAGCCAAGGGCCTGATCTTGGAGATCCAGGATTGAGTCCCACTTTGAGCTCCCTGCATGGAGCCTGCTTCTCCCCCTGCCTGTGTCTCTGCCTCTGTGGGTGTGTGTGTGTGTCTCTCATGAGTAAATAAATAAAATCTTTAAAAAAATAAATATACTATTTATACCTTAAAAATATTTTAGTATTTGCTCCTAGTTTTACAAAATACATCTTTAACACATTGCAGTCTCAAATAATATTATGCCACTTCAGACACAATGTAAGAAATTCATAAGAATACACTTCCATTCCTTCCTGTCTTTTATACTATTGTCAAATATTTTAGATTTACATGTGTTAAAGATTGTATAATACACCATTAAATTTTTACTTTAAATGTCCATTAGCTTTTAATTGAATTTTAAAATGAAAACAAATATTGTATTTTTTTTCTCACAATTACCACCTTTGGCACTTTCTATTAATTTGTGTAGATTAGTGGTTTTTAGTAGGGGAGTAGGTATAATTTTGACTTCCAGGAAGTTTGGCAATATCTATAGACATTTTTGGTGGCCACAGCTTTTCTGGTGGGAGCAAGGGGTTTGCTACTGACAGTTACTGGGTATAGGCTAGAAATGCTGAAGATAGGCTATGGTGAGCATGACATCCTTCTTCACAAGGAATTATCTTGCTTTAATGTTAATAGTCCCAATTTTTGGAAACTCTGGTGTGAATCCAAGGTTCCCCAGAAAATATAGAAGATCTGTAGTTTAGTGAGACATAGGTGAGATGGTGATGGATAATCAGTTTTGTCTGTAAAGTCTTATCCTCACCTGCATTTTTGAAACATATTTTCATGAGGTATAAAATTCTACAATTAAGAATATTTTATTTCAACACTTTAAAAAAGTAATTTCTTTGCTTTCTGATTTGCATGATTCTGTCAAGTCTTCAGTCATTATTCCACTATGGGTAGTAAATATTTTTTTCCGGCTAATTTTAAGATTTTCCCTGTACTTCTTGGTTTCAGTAATTTGATTATATGGCATGTCTTTTTTTTTATGATTTTATTTATTTATTTATTTATTTGAATGAAAGTGAGAGCACAGCAAGGGGAAGGAGGGCAGAGGAAGGAGAAACAGACTTCCTGCTGATGAGCAGGGCGCTGATGCTGCTTAATCTCAAACCCCCAGATCATGACCTGAGCCAAAGGCAGACACTTAACTCACTGAGCCACCCAGATGACCCTAAAAATATTTCTATATTGAATTTTTCATCTTTAGGAGTTATGTTTGGGTTCTTTTATATTTCCCATTTCTATCATTATGTTTATGGTTTCCTTTATGATCTTAAGCATATTTACAATAGCTGTTTTTTTAAAAAAAGATCTTATTTATTCATGAGAGACACAGAGTAAGGCAGAGACATAGGCAGAAGGAAAAGCAAGCTCTCCGTGGGAAGCCTGATGCAGAACTCCATCCCAGTACCCCAGGATCATGACCTGAGGCAAAGGCAGATGCTCAACCACTGAGCCATCCAGGTGTCCTACGATAGCTGTTTTAAAGTCCTTGTCTGCTATTGCAGTTGTGAGACCACCTCAAAGATCTTTTACTACATGGAAAATAATTGACTAAGGGTCCAAACAGCTGCACTTTGAAACCATACCAGATTTGCACCAAAGCCATGTCTCTCATAGGTTGCTATTGCTGATGACTAAGTGTGGCTGAGCTACCTAGGCAGGTTCATTCCTGAGAGAAAGGCATGTTTTAGTTAGGTGGCTTTTACTCAAAGATAGAACAATGATTTTACCAAAACTTTCTTAGACCACATGACAATAGGAGTTTTCCACTCAATCTTCTCTTTCTCCTACCTTCACTTGAAGTCACACTTTAATTATAGTCTGATTCCATTCCCAGCCTTCCTCAGCTTGCTCCCTATTTTCTTTTACAGGTATAAATTCTGATAAAATCCTTTCACCTTCAATCTCATCATAGTATCCTCTTGGAAGACTCAATATTTGCTAATTTTATCTTCTCTTCCATTTCTCTGTTTCTTTAGTTTACCAGTTTTCCCTTATTAATTGATCAGTTTTATCTATTACTTCACATGCTTATTAATGCTTTTATTCAATGTTAGATATTTTGAATTTTACATTGTTGAAATTGCTGGATTTTCTTGTATCCTAAAGGAGTGCCAGAATCCAATCAGAAAGCTATTAAATTGCTTTAAAAACAGTTTAATCTTGCCCTTAATATGTTAGGGAAGTTTTATAGTAACTTTCCCTCGAGAGTTAATTCAATCTTGTGAGTTATGTGTTACTCTTCTGGAGTCTTCATTAAAGGCCTCACATTCCCAACAAGGGCTCTTCAGTGTAGCTTGTAGAAGTTCAGAAGATTCTCAAGTGTGCATGAACCTTGGAGATTGTTTTTTAATTTTTTTTTGGGGGGTGGTGAGTTGGCTTATAGTTCCCTGGTAATTTGCTTTCCCTGATGCTGTTATTTGCCTGGCTTCGTGGACTTTCCCCTAGAAAAGTAGAGATTGGTGTTTGACAAAAGACTAATGAGGTCTCTTTTACATAGTTCTAGAGCTCTTTCTCCCTCTTCTCTGGCATCCTGGGCTGCAAAATTTAGCCCCTTCATTCTCCCTGCATTCATTATCTGTTTATTCTCTTCAAAAACATCTCTGAGCTCTGAGTTCCCCTCTCTTCATCACAAATCCGAGACTGATCTCGGGAAATAAGGACAACTGTGAGGCTTATTTTATTTATTTCCATTATTTTAAAAATTATGGGCCTTTGCTGATGTTGTTCAGTGTCTGAAAAGCTGTTTTTCCTTGTTCTTCAATTTTCAAATTAAGACAGTAAAGATTATGTTATAGAAGTTAATCCTTCAAAAGTGGAAAAAGAAATCTATTGTCTACATTTTTATCTTGGTTTTTAGGCATTTGGTCCTATCTTTTATTGCCTGTTAACTTTTATTCAGTATAGACATAGCTCAGAGATATTGTGGATTTAGTTCCAGATCACCACAATAAAGCAAATATCACAATAAAGTGAGTCAATTTTTTTGGTTTCCCAGTGGATATAAAAATTGTGTACACAATACTGTACTAAATGATAATAGCATTATGTTTATTTTTTAAAGACTTTATTTATTTATTTTGGAGAGAGAGACAGAGATACTGGGAGAGAGCACAAGTGAGGGGAATGTCAGGCAGAGGGAGAGGGAGAAGCAGACTCCCTGCTGAGCAGGGAGCACAGTGTGGGGCTCCTTTCCAGGACTCTGGGATCATGACCTGAGCCAAAGGCAGACACCTAGCCAGCTCAGCCACCCAGGTGCCCCTAATAGGATTAGGTCTAATAAAAAAAATGTAAATACCTTAATTTAAAAATATTTTATTGCTAAAAAATACTTACCATTTTTGGAGATTTAGTGAATTGTAATATTTTTGCTGGTGGAGGGTCTTGCCTCAACGTTGATGACTACTGACTGATCAGGTTGGTGGTTGCTGAAGGCTGGAGTGGCTGTGACAATTTCTTAAAATAAGAAAACAATATAGTTTGCCTCATTGATTTACTCTTTCCTTCACAAACAATTTCCTTGTAGCATGCCATACTATTTGATAGCATTTTACCCACAGTAGAACTTCATTAAAAATTGATGTCAATCTTCTAAAGCCCTGCTGCCCCTTAAGCCCTTTATGTTTATGTAATATCCTCAATCCTTTCTTGTCATGTCAACAATATTCACAGCATCTTCATGAGTAGATTCCATCTCAAGAAATCATTTTTTTTTTTGCTCACCCATAAGAGGCAACTCCTTGGGACATTTGGGTGGTGCAGTCAGTTAAGCATCCAATTCATGATCTTGGGATCCTGGGATTGAGCCCCATGTCAGCCTCCAAACTCAGCATGTAATCTGCTTAAGATTCTCTTTCCTCTTCTTCTTTCTCTTGCACTCAGACTCTCTTTCTCTCTCTCTCTCTCTTAAATATATAAGTAAATCTTAAAAACAAACAAACAAGAAGCAACTCCATGTGTGGTGATGTTTGATCATGAGATTGCAGCAATTAGGTCACATCTTCAGGATCCGCTTGGTTCTGTTTCTCCACTATATCTGCAGGTACTAGTTCCACTTAAGTCTTGATGACTTTGAGGGGTTCATGACAGTTGGAATCAACTTCTTCCAAATGCCTGTTAATGATGACATTTTGACCTCTTCCCATGAATCACAAATGTCTTAGTAGCATCTAGAATGGTGAATCCTGTCTGGAAGGTTTTCAATTCACATTGCTCAGATCCATCAGAGGAATCATTATCTATGGCACATATGGGCTTATAGGTATTTCTTAAACAACAAGACTTGAAAGTCAGAATCACTTCTTGATCAATGGGCTGCTGAATGGATGTGTATTAGCAGGCATAAAAACAATATTAATTTCATTGTACCATCAGAGCTCTTGGGTAGCCAGAAGCATTGTCAATGAACAGAAATATTTGAAATAATTTTTTTTTCTTCTGAGCAGTAGTTCCCAAGAGTGGGCTTAAATTATTCAATATATTTAGACAGATGTACTGTCATCCAGGCTTTGATGTTCCATTGACAAAACACAGGTAGAGTAGACTTAGCATAATTTATAAGGGCTCTAGAATTTCGGGAATGGTAATGAGCATTGCCTTCAACTGAAAATCACCAGCTGCCTTAGCACCTAACAAAAGAGTCAGCCTGTCCTTTGAAGCTGTGAAGGCAAGCATTGACTTCTCTTCTCTAGCCATGAAGGGCTAGGCAGTATCTTCTTCCAAAAGAAGACTGTTTCATCTGCATTGTACAGCTATTATTTAGTGTAGCCATTTTTACTAATCATCTTAACTAGACCTCTGGATAACTTGCTGCAGTTTCTTCATCAGCATTTGCTGCTTCACTTTGCACTTTTATGTTATGGAGAAGGCATCTTTCCTTCAACCTCATGAACCAACCTCTGCCAGCTTCTAACTTTTCCTCCATAGCTTCTTCATCTCTCTCGGCCTTCATAGAACTAAAGACAAGTAGAGCCTTGCTCTGGATTAAGCTTTGGCTTAATAGAATGTTGTGGTTGGTTTGATCTGCTATCCAGACCACTTAAACTTTCTCCATATAGTAATGAGGCTGTTATATTTTCTTATTGTTTGTGTGTTCACTGAAGTAGGACTTTTAATTTTCTCTGAGAACTTTTCTTCAGCATTTATAGTGGCTATTTGATGCAAGAGGTCTAGTTTTCAGTTTGTCTTGACTTTTGACATGCCTTTGTCACTAAGCTTAGTCATTTCTAGCTTTTGATGTAAAGTGAGAAACATGCAACTTTTCGTCTCACTTGAATACATAGAGGCCATTGTAGGGTTATTAATTAGTCTAATTTCAATATTGTTGTATCTCAGGGAATACGGAGGACTGAAGAAAGGAAAAGAGATGAAGGATGAAGAATGGCTGGTTAGTGGAGCCATCAGAAGACACACATGTATCAATTAAGTTCACTGTCTTATACAGGCACAGTTTGTGGCGCCCCAAGATAATTGCAATAGTACTGCAATATATCACTGATCACAGATCACCATAGCAACAACAACAAAATAATAATGAAAAAGCTTGCAAGAATTACCAAAATGTAACACAGAGACATGAAGTGAGCAAATGCTGTTGGAAAAATGGCATAGATAGACTTGCCACAAATGATCACTCTGTGAAAAACATAGTATCTGAGAAGTGTAGCAGAGCAAAGTGCAATAAAATCAGGTCTTCTTGTACTAATCATAGTGTGTAGAAAAGTGCAGTGGCTCTGAGTAGCGTGTTCTTCCCCAGAGATGATGTACCTTGACCTCTGGCCATCAAAGAAGAGGCAAACTACAACCTATATTTCCACTAATTGTAAAATCAATTATATCATATCTATAAAATAGAATGTTATAGAACTGTTACAATGTAAGGTAGATCTGTATGTGCTGATATGTAAAGATATTTACAATATATTTTGTTAGTTCATTAGGGTTGCCACAGCAAAGCACTACAGATTAGGTGGTTTAAACTACAGAAATTAATTTTCTCACAATTCTGGAAGCTAAAAGTTCAAGATCAAGGTGTTGGTAGGATTCATTTCTTCTGAGAGCTTTTTATCTTTGGCTTATACATAGCTGTTTTATTCCAGTGTTTCATATGCTCTTCCATCTGTGCTGTGTCCTAATCTCTTTTTCTTATAAGAACTCTGGTCACATTGGATTAGGGCCCACTCAGGTGACTTCATTTTGCTCTAATCATCTCTCTCTTTTAAAAAATATTTTATTTATTTATTCATGAGAGAGAGAGAAAGAGAGAGAGAGAGAGAGAGAGAGAGAGAAGAGAGAGAGAACATACATAGAAGGAGAAGCAGGCTCCCTGCAGGGAGCTCAATGCAGGACTCAATCCCAGGACCCTGGGATCACGACCTGAGCCAAAGGCAGATGCTCAACCACTGAGCCTTCCAGGGATCCCTTTAATCATGTCTTTAAAGATTGTATCTCCGTGGGCATCTGGGTGGTTCTGTCATTTAAGCATCTATCTTCAGCTCAGGTCACCATCTCAGGGTCCTGGAGGAGTCCCTAGTCAGCCCTCTGCACAGCAGGGAGTCTGCTTCTCCCTCTCCCTCTGCCCCTCCCCCTGCTTATGCTCTCTCTTTCTCTCCCTCCAGTCTATCTCTGTGTCAAATAAGATTTAAAAAAAAAAAAGAATTCTATCTCAAGATACTGTCACATTCTGAAGTATTGGGAGTTAGGACATCAACACATGAATTTTGAGGAGACACAATTCCCTGTAACACATATTATAATGTAAATAAGATCTGAACAGTATGTGTAATAAAATTTCACTTGCTTTTAAAGTATTTACATATGTGCCTGTTGGCCATGTCTATGTCTTCCTCTGTGAGATTTCTGTTCATGTCTTGTCCATTTCATGACTGGATTGTTTGTTTCTTTGCTGCTGAGTTTAATAAGTTCTTTATAGATCTTGGATACTAGCCCTTTATCTGATACGCCACTTGGAAATATCTTCTCCCATTCTGTAGGTTGTCTTTTAGTTTTGTTGACTGTATCTTTTGCTGTGCAAAAGCTACTTATCTTGATGAAGCCCCAATAGTTCATTTTTGCTTTTGTTTCTCTTGCCTTCATGGATGTATCTTGCAAGAAGTCCGCATCACTTGCCATCAGGGAAATGCAAATCAAAACCACAATGAGACACCACCTCACACCAGTGAGAATGGGGAAAATTAACAAGGCAGGAAACCACAAATGTTGGAGAGGATGTGGAGAAAGGGGAACCCTCCTGCACTGTTGGTGGGAATATGAACTGGTGCAGCCACTCTGGAAAACTATGTGGAGTTTCCTCAAAGAGTTAAAAATAGACCTGCCCTACGACCCAGCAATTGCACTGCTGGGGATTTACCCCAAAGATACAGATGCAATGAAATGCACTGGACACCTGCACCCCGATGTTTATAGCAGCAATGTCCACCAATAGCCAAACTGTGGAAGGAGCCTCGGTGCCCATCGAAAGATGAATGGATAAAGAAGATATGGTCTATGTATACAATGGAAAATTACTCAGCCATTGGAAATGACAAATACCCACCATTTGCTTCAACGTGGATGGACCTGGAGGGTATTATGCTGAGTGAAGTAAGTCAATCGGAGAAGGACAAACATTATATGGTCTCATTCATTTGGGGAATATAAAAAATAATGAAAGGGAATAAAGGGTAAGGGAGAAAAATGAGTGGGAAATATCAGAAAGGGAGACAGAACATGAGAGACTCCTAACTCTGGGAAACGAACTAGGGGTGGCAGATGGGGATGTGGGCAGGGGGTGGGGTGACTGGGTGACGGGCACTGAGAGGGGCACTTGATGGGATGAGCACTGGGTGTTATTCTATGTGTTGGAAAATTGAACACCAATAAAAAATAAATGTATAAAAAGTATTTACATATGTGTATTTGCATAAATGTTGTGTAAGACTTTGAAGAAAGTATCATTAATGGTTTACTCTGAAAAAATGGACTGAGGGTTCATTGCGAATGAGGAAGGTAGAGTAAGAAGTTCTTTTTAAATCCTACACTGTTGCTTCTTTTGCCATATTTCTGTACTACTTTCATGGTAATAAAGATATAACATTATAGGCTCTCTCATATTACTGATGAGTAAAACAAAGCCCAAATTTGCCTAGGGTCACTCAATTAGTTCTGGATAAAGCCAGAAATATTAAGATTGCTTTATGAGTGCTGTATCAGTGATGCTTGCCAAATAGCACTTTTGCTTCACATGGCAATTGGATGTATGGATTTTAACTTTCCATTTTACTACTTACATAAGTTGCTACTATACTTATTTGTATCAGCGATGGTCTCAGCATAAATATGTTAGACCAAGAACTTAGTGAAGCTATTATATTTAGTTTTGTTTTTCCTCAGCTTGATTATTTCATGTTTCCAGATGTAAATTTAATATGAATTTATCTCAAGATAAACAGCCTTACATGTAAGAGGTCATCCTGTTCTGGATTTTCAGCTTCTGTCCCTAAATATTACCATCTCTCTTTCCTGTGGGTCTTGTGGCATCTCCAGGTCTCCCTTATCCCTGGCTGTCTCAGTAAAGTCCCTTGTTCATCCAACTTCCAAGTTAACAACAGGTGCATGTTCTCTGTATATTTCCTTTATTACCCAGAACTCCTGTAACACTTGCCCCAAATTGTCTTCCATGATCAGGCCTCCACCAGCATCCTGTAAGGGACCAGCCTGCGCTCTGCCTCACCTCGGGATTCCCACGGATCTACACAAAGCTTCTGGATGCTTCACGGGCTGTTTTCTCACTGAAATCGAGTTGAGAAAATGCAATTGCGAATACTACTCTCATGTGAGAGACTATATAATTCACTGTGAACAGTCAAATGTCACTTCATTACTGGGATCTGTACTTTAAACGCAGCGGTTCTTTGGCTGGAACCCGCAAGAGCCCCGTGTGGCAGAAGCAGCAGCAGGATTTTAAAGAACTCCACTTTTAGGTGGCTTGAACAATTTGTTCTGAAACTGCACATGGTTTTTGAATTTATCCCCTTTTAAGTGACTCTCTCATCTGGCCCATGAAGATGGAAGACTCAATTAAGAAACCACTGTGTGGCAGTCACGACTGGGTCCTTTATCCTGCTCAGTGTGGAGGGGAAAAAAGACTCCCCAGAACACAATGTGCCATGGTGGCTTCACTTGACCTTTCTTTACTGACTAGGCTCATTCAAAGTTTATTTCTTTTTTTCTTTCCTTCTGTCTTTTTTTTTTTTTTTAAGGGAGGAAACATGAAAGACATTACATGGCTTAGTTGTTTCCTTTTAAGTACTGTGGCTGCAGAGGGAAGAGGGCATTATGCCACAGATGTTGAGAAAACAGTTATCCTGTCTGTTACCCCTAGGAAGTAGCTGAAGCTTCCCCATCTCCTTCACTGCATTGTGCCATTCCCTCACCCAAACTCATTACTCCTATCTGCTTTTATCAGCAGAGTCAAAAATTGAGAAATCAGATCAATTTGATGTCCTCTGTTAAATAAGCTCAAAGTGGGGTATGGAAATGCTAGGTGTATATAGAGATCCTGCGGGATGCTGAAATAAAAAATAAAACATCTATTTATATTTACTTTCACCTAAAAACAGGAACAAAAGTAATCTTCACAGTATTTAATTTATGAGAAGGTATCTGTGCCCTCTTGTCAGGTCTCACGTAGGGAGACCAGGTGTCTGGGAGAGAGGGGGTGAGTAAGAGAAAGTGGTGAAGCTTATTAAAATCATTGATAACATATTCATAAGAACACTGTGGGCTTTGTCCTATTCATTACATTATCAAACAAAATTATTTTAAAATTTTTATTTCATATTACTTCATCCTCTTAAATGTCATATTTTCAGATTTGATAATTTACATCCTAATAATATAGTATTAGGTGTATACAACACAAAACAAAATAGTCGGGGATCCCTGGGTGGCTCAGCGGTTTAGCGCCTGCCTTTGGCCCAGGGCTCGAACTTGGAGTCCCGGGATCGAGTCCCACGTCGGGCTCCCGGCATGGAGCCTGCTTCTCCCTCCTCCTGTGTCTCTGCCTCTCTCTCTCTCCCTCTCTCTCTCTGTGTGTCTATCATGAATAAATAAATAAATAAATCTTTTAAAAAAAGTAGTCATACAACTCTTAGGGGTATGTGATTCAAATATTTTATCGGTAGAGCACATTATCAAAACAATTTGGAGACCACTAGGGAGATTTTTACTTCAATCTGAGCAGGAGAAGGAAATCATTGAGCTCTGAGTGGGGAAAAGGCCTTGTTAGTCACCATTAGGGCAAACGACATGCCTTCTCCATGCATAGAGACTGATGCCATGTGCAGTAGATCATGCCCGTTTGTATAAGGCTAACAGGAGAAGAGACCTTAAGGACAAGCGAAGACCTTCCTGAAGTTGTTTTTAGGTCATACTTGGGCTTATACATTTCTAAAAGATGAGCACATTTCATCTGAGTCCAAAAAAGGCTGTATTGGTTTATAGATTTTCTAGGTAAAGTCTAACAATGATATCACACTTGCTACCTCCATCACCTTTCCCATTCTGGCCCCAGCAAAAAGTCAGCAGAAAACTACATGCATTGTACCCATTTATTAGTGCATCAGACCAAAGCTCTGTCCAAGGAGGGAGACTCCACTCATAGCTTCCCTCCTTCAGAGATAAGGAAACTTTCTCAAGAAGGAAGTGTTGCTTTGCATTTTAGTGCACTGTGCCTCTCACAACTCATGAACAACTTTGTGATGATGCAGACTTCTACTGATGGAATTGAAGAGTCAGGTCCCATGGAAAGGTTAGCAAACTTCAGTATTGGTAGATAAATCTCCATAGCAAATACTTCCTGCCATACTCCAAGACAAAATGGCAGAAGATGAGGCCTCATTCCTTCCATTCTGCTTCCTGCAGCTTTGGGTCAGTGCACTGATGGCCCTTTCCTGAAGCTTCCATGATATCATGCTTCTAGAATGCTGCTCTTGACCATCCTTACTTTTGCTTCATGTCTTTATTATAAGATACTCAAAGACTCCAGTTCTGACAGCTACTTGTATGTTCATGAATAAAAATCAACTACACTGCAGGATTTGGGGTTTATAGCATCTGCCTGGATCGTACTTATTCAGGTGGAATGCAATCAAGTATGACTGTAAAAGAAAAAAAAATAAAAACAAACCCACAGTGTGACTTTATTTAATGTATTAAAGCTGCACTATTCACATTCTGCTGGGAAAAAGAAAGCACATATATATGCACTGGGAAGATGGAGTTTTTCTGAAACATGCTTTCATAAGAATTAATTTAAATTTCTCTTATCCTCACAATTGGCATGAATATTTTCTTTGATCAAGGAGCAAGACATAGTATTAGTGCATGTGCATTTTGTCTAGAATATGGAATCAGGAAAGCCATGAACAATCTACTTGCAAAATGAGACACTAAAACTAACCTTTGGGGGGAACTTTATGTCCTTGAGCTGCTATTTTCTGCAAGCAGGTTGAGAGAAATTCACTCAGATTTATTGTTATTAAAATTCTTCCTCATCACTATGAGCATCATTATCACCCCCAGGTGGACATAGCACTTTTCTTTCCAGATGTTTAAGTTGCTTTACCTATATTATTGGAGCCATTTTAAAATATGTTTAAAATATCAACCAACACACTTATTCCCACAACACCTCCCTGTGGAGGGAAAGGAAAAATAAAATAATTAAAATTGACATTTTCTTTAGAGTCTCCAGCCAGAAAAACCAATGGCCGTTCCAAGGCCACATCACTTCATTTATTCGTGTGTATTCTAGTGAGATAAGAATATCCATTGTTCACCTAATAATAAACGAAATAGAGGTGCAGAATATAAAGAAGATTTGTCCAAGGACACATTTGGTATTAGCAACATTGCAAATAAATTATCCAAAGCTTTCTAATCTTTGCACCAAACTTTTTCATGCTCAGATACATAAATTCAATGATACAGATTTTATTGGGATCTACTCTGTGCAAGTCACAAGCCTTGAGCTCCTGCAAATATGAGGTCTACACATCTCAAGGATGGTAAACATGGCAAACATACACATGGATAACTGGAGGGTCATTCAAGTTTTATAAAAAGAAAACCGTTTAGAATGAGGTCAAAGTAGATTTGAAACTAATATTTCAATGTGGTTCTTAGTAGCTCTATGACTTTGGGTAAGTTTTTTTTTCTTTTAAGATTTATTTAATACTTATTTTAGAGAGAGATAGACACAGAACATGAGTGGGAAGGGCAGAGGGAGAGGGAGAGAGAATCTCATAGACTCTGCACTGAGCATGGAGTCCCAGATGGGGCTCAATTTCACAACCCTGGGATCATGACTTGAGCTAAAACCAATAGTCAGATGCTTAACTGGCTACACCACTTAGGCACCTATTTGGATGTTTCTTAATTTCTTTGAGGTTGAGATTCCTTACCAAGAATAAAAGAGTAATATTACCACTGTACAAAGTAGTTTCAAGCATTAAATAAGATTGGCATATGGTGAAAACATCATGACTTATAGTTATTATTTTTTTACCATATTGTTACTACGACTGTTATTATTGTGATGTCACTGAGCCCTTTAATTTTGGAATGCAATGGCTCTTATGGGATTTTTGAAAAATCAAAAGTAGATGTATTTAAGATGTACAATGTGACAATTTGATATACATATACGTAGTGAAATGATTACTACAGTGAAGCATATTAACTAGTGAAATGATTACTACAGTGAAGCATATTAACATACTCATATCCTCACATAGTTTTTTTTTTTGTTATTTTTTTGGCAAGAGCATCTACTCTTTCAGCAAATTTCTAGTACAAAATACAGTATTGTTGACTATAGTCACCATGATGGTCATTAGATCTCCTAGAAGTTATTCATCCTACACAACTGATATTTTATACCCTTTTGACCAAAATCTCCCAATTTTCCCCACCTCCCCACCCCTGGTAATCACACTCCTACTCTTGCTTCTATGTATTTGAGTGCTTTAGATTTAATATATAAATTAGATCATGCAACTTTTCCCATCTGTCCTTTTTTGAGTAGCTTGGGATTTTCCAGGGCTAACACATCACCATGATCTGTCCCCCCTGTCCTCAAGGGAAGGGACAGGGCAGCCTGTGCAGCTGCCTCACCCTGGTGACCCCCAGGCCCTTCTCCTGGCTTCTCATAGATACCGTGTTTGTGAATAAAGTTGGAGAATGCAAAAAATAATAACAAACAACAGGTGACTTATTTTACTTAGCATAATGTCCTCTAGGTTCATGCATGTTGTTGTGAGTGGCAGGATCTCCTTGAAAAAAATATTCTATTGTGCATATACACCACAATTTCTTTTTTTTTAAGATTTTATTTATTTATTCATGAGAGACACAGAGAGGCAAAGACATGGACAGAGTGAGAAGCAGGCTCCTTGCAGGTAACCTGATGTAGGATTTGATCTAGGGACCCCAGGATCACACCCTGAGCCAAAGGGAGATGCTCAACTGCTGAGCCACTCAGGCATCCCCACAATTTCTTTTATTACTATTATTATTATTATTTATTAAATTCCAGTATAACTAACATACAGTGTCATATTAGTTTTAGGTGTACAATACAGTGATTCAGTGTTCATTCTCAGTGCTCCTCATACCAAGTATACTTGTAATCCCCATCACCTATCTCATACATTCTCATACATCCCCCCTCCACCTTCCTTCAGGTAACCACCAATTTGTTCTCTATAGTTAAGGATCTGCTTTTCAGTTTGTCTCTTATTTTTCTTTGTTTTGTTTCTTAAATTCCACATAGGAGTGAAAATTTGTCTTTTTCTGTCCGACTTATTTCACTTAGCATTATACTCTCTAGATTTATCCATGTTATTGTAAATGGCAGGATTTCATCCATTTTTATGGCTGAGTAATATTCCATTCTCTCTCTCTCTCTCTCTCTATATATATATATATATATATATATATATATATATATATATATATCCATTCATCCATTGATGGTCACTTGGGTTGATTTCATAATTTGGCCAATGTAAACACTGCAATAAGCATAGGGAGCATATATCTTTTTGAATTAGTGTTTTAACATTATTTGGGTAAATATCCAGTAGTGGAATTATTGGATTACATGGCAATTCTTTTTTTTTTTTAATTTTTTTAAGGAACCTCCATACTGTTTTCCACAGTGGCTTACCAATTTGTATTCCTATCAACAGTGCATGAGTGTTCCTTTTTCTCCACATCCTCACCAACACCTGTTATTTCTTGTGTTTTTTATTTTAGCCATTCTGACAAGTGTGAAGTTATATCTTGTTGTAGTTTTGACTTGCATTTCCCTGATAATAAGTGATATTGAGCATCTTTTCATGTGTGTGATGGTCATCTGTATGTCTTCTTTGGAAAAATGTTTACTCAGATCCTCTGTCCATTTTTATTTGCATTATTTGTTTTAGACCTATAGTTTTACTCAAGGGAGAGCAGAATTCTGTTATTTCTGCTCCAGTCTCCTATTGGAGAGGCTCTCTGCATGAGACACATGTTCAAAAGAATCAAAGTGTCCTTCACCCCAGTCTCAGCTCATAAGATAGAAGCTCTATATTAGGCAACAAGATTGAGAATACTGTACCAGAATAATGCCCACTCCAGCTCCCTGTAAGACCCATGATGGCAGGGGCAAGCAAGATGATGAGGACTACCATACCCCTAACTTCACCTTGTACGACAGGATATCGTTCTGCCTAGAGCAGGCCAGTGCCCTTAGCCAGAGCCAGGATACTGATGCAGAGGTCCCACATCAGAGGCTTAAAAGATAAACAAGCTCTGCCTGAGGGAACTAACTTTATTTGGAACAGAGCTTATAGAATTCCACACCCAAGGGCATGGTCAAAAGGATGTGAGCTGTACAAAGTCTTTCATAGTTCTGAAATACTAGTAGCAACAAGGAAAATGGAAGATTAACCAAAAGTCTAAGAGAGAGAACTGGGAAAGATACAGCTAAGAAAAGAGCTCCTGCAATCATAGTGAACAGTGTGGGACCTGTGAAGATGTGCCAGGATGCATCCACATAGGAACAATTAGAGCTGGATGTAGGATAGACAGACATGAAAACATTTGCCAGCCTGCACACAAATTCATCACAAAGGACAGAAGACTCACCAGTGCTAGGGTCTTAAGCAAAAACTCTGACCAAAACACTGGCTGAACAATAAGATACTCTGATCAAGGAGTGACTCTTCTTGAGCCATACTAAAAATAAAATTGCATACATCCTTTTCAGTCTGGAATACTGTGCGCCAGTCCAAGGTTGTACCATTTTATGAAAGATCAAGGAAGGAAAATGCAAGTTACTGATGCCCAGCCAAATGTGTAAATTCCTTGGACTATGATAGCTACCTCCAAACCATATCCAATGGTCAAGGGTAAAAATTTAACTAGCCAAGGGGATTAACCACATCCTTTGACCAATAAGTAGCTTATGCTGTCTCAGAGGTGACTATTAAGTAGTCTGGCTAATTATAAGAACAAGAAAAAAATTGTGCGGAAATCCAGAGGCTATAGGTGAAGTAGACTAAAAAGTGTGCAGCCTACCAAATGTTTTCAAAAAAGAAGTGTTGAGAAATATAAGCCAACTATATCTAACATATCTATAGAATACTCAACCAAACATTAGCAGAAAACATTCTTCTATGCACACATGGAATTTTTTCTAAGGTAGACGATATGCTTAACAATATACAAGTCTCAATAAAATTAAAAGAAGGAAATCATACAATGAATATTAACTAACTAATTACTTAACTAATTTACCAAGAATTAATGTCTTAGTCTGCTTGGGCTGTTATAACAAAATGCCACAGACTGAGTAGCTTATAAATGATAGTAATTTTTTTCTCACAGTGCTGGAGGCTGAAAAGTCAAGGATCAAAGCATCAGCTTGGTCACATTTGGTGAGGACCCTCTTCCTGGTTCCCAACTGGTGTCTTCTCTCTATACTCACATGGCAAAGGTGGGCGGGTATCTCTGGAGCCCCTTTTATAAGACACTAATCTCATTCATGAGGGTTCCACTGTCATGATGTAAGCACCTCCAAAGCCCTATATACTGATATCATTACACTGTGCATTAGAATTTCAACATATTACTTTTAAGGGGAACACACATTCAGACTATAGCAACCAAACACAGTGGAATTAAGTTAGAAATCAACAATAGCACACACTCCTAAATAACTGATGGATCAAAGAAAAAATCACAAGGGAGATTAGAAAGTCCTTTGAGAAAAATACAAATGAAAATACAGCATTCAAAAACCTGTAGAAAGCAGATACAGTAGTGTTCAGAGGGAAATTTATAACTATAAACAAATACATTATGAAGGAAAAAATCTTTAATCAATAATATAATTTCTACTTTAAGAAACTAGATAAAGGAGAGAAAATCAAATTAAAGCAGTCAGAAGGAAGAAAATATGAAAAATTAGAGTGCAATAAATAAAAAAATGATTAGAAAAACCATAGAGAAAATCAACAAAACCAAAAGTTGATTCTTTAATAAGATCAACAAAATTGACATTTTCTTAGTTAAATTGACCCCACCCCAGAGAGAGAGAGAGAGAGAGAACTCAAATTACTAAAGTGGAGAATGAGAATACCACTGATGTTCTTACAGAAATAAAGAGGGAATATTATGAATAATTTTATGTCAGCATATTTGATAACATAAAAAAAGGACAAATTCCTAGGAAAATGCAAAGCACAAAAATTGACTCAAGAAGAAATAAAAAAAAAATTGAATAGACCTAAAAGGGATTAAAGGATTAATTCATGTAAAACTTGGCATAAAAAAATGCTCAGGTCCAAATGACTTCAGTAATTAATTCCATATAATGTCCAAAAAAGAATGAATATCAATGTTTCACAAACTTTTCCAAAAATGAAAGGGTGAGGAATACTTCCAACTCATCGTAAGGGGCCAGGGTTAACCTAACACCAAAAGGCATCACAAGGAAAACAAAACAAAGGGCACCTGGGTGGCTCAGTTGGTTAAGCATCTGTCTTTGGCTCAGGTCAGTCATGATCTCAGGGTCCTTGCATGGAGCCCCACATCGGGCTCTCTGCTCAGGGGTGGAGCCTGCTTCTCCCTCTCCCTCTGCTTTCCTGCTGCTCCCACTGATTGTGCTCTCTCTCTCACTCTTTCAATTAAATAAATAAAATATTTTAGAAAAAAATAAAACCAAAATAAAATATGGACCTTAATAAGAAAAAATATTCCTTAAAATAACAAAATTTCTCAACAAAATAGGAGCAAATTGAATCTAGCAATATATAAAATAGATTATATGCCATGAACAAATAAGATTTATCCAAGAAATGCAAGGTTAGTTTAACATCTGAAAATCAAGCAATATAATACACCAAATTAAAAAAATAAAGGACAAAAATCAGGTCATCAATAGAGACAGAAAACAAAATTGACAAATCCAACACTCTTAAATGATAAAAAACAGTCAACTAAGTGCATATAGAAGGAAATTTCCTTTATGTGATGAAGAGTATCTACCAAAATCTAAGTTAAAATGTAAAATAAACCCCAGCTAATTTAAATATTGAATGCTTTCCCTCAATCCATATATCTTCTTCATAGACATATTCATTTAAATTCTCTTTCAAGTTTTAAGTGAGTTATTTTTTTTTCTTTTATCATTGAGCATAAGTGCTCTTTATATATTCTACATACAGGTCCCCTAACAGATATATGATTTTCAAATATTTTCTACCATATTATCAATTTTTGTTTCACTTCCTTGTTGATTGATTTCAAGTCTAGGACAGAGAAACTAAGGAACAACATATTGGGCCAGAAAGCAACAAAATTCTCAGAGACTAAGGTGAACATGTTCAAACAGTGTAGACTTTAGCTTGGATAAACTCCCATTGGTCAATTCTTGGATAGTTTGAACAAATCTAGGATTGTAACTAATTGTAAAACATTCAATAAAATAAATAAATGAATTAGTAATGATTTTTTAAAAGGGGAGAGGAGAGAAAATAAGTAAGACAAACAAACTTGTATACCATCACAGATGTAATTATCACAGCTTAAACTTATTTTTAAATTTGGCAATAAAGGAGAAAGAATTAAGCATATAGCTTATTTAGGAGATACCCAGTTGGTGGAGAAAAGCTGTTTTATTTTTCAAGATATTTTTTTTAAATTTTTTTTTTTAGTTTATTTATGATAGTCACAGAGAGAGAGAGAGAGAGGCAGAGGGAGAACCAGGCTCCATGCACCGGGAACCCGACGTGGGATTCGATCCCGGGTCTCCAGGATCGCGCCCTGGGCCAAAGGTAGGCGCTAAACCACTGCGCCACCCAGGGATCCCCGAAAAGCTGTTTTAGATAGAAGAATGCTAGACCACAAATGTAGAAGGAATACAAAAATAGAAAAAAAGTCATTGATCTGCAGGCAGCAACAAAATAATCAATTCAAGCAAGAATGCTAAAACTTTGGATTCAAGGATTGTTGGAAAACACCTTGCATGTTACCAATATACAAGAATATTACCCCATGGGTTATTTGCTGAATGAAAATGAATAAAAATTGACCTCATGATACAAATATCTGGCTTCATCACTATAACTGAGCATTATGAATAGTTGGACAACTTGATACCAAATGCCTTGGAATGCAGTATAATATGAAGTGCACAGCATCATCTGAGAAGGATTCTTGCAAAACACACAAAGAAACAAAAAACATTTAACTTGAATCTAGGCTTTTAGCACTAACTTCCAAAGTATAGAGGATTAGGGGGTTGGATAAACAGTTTAAATACCACCATCACTAAACAATTAGACCAAAAAAGAACATGATGCCTTTTGTGAGTCAATTGACCTATTCTCTTTAAAATATCGACGTTTACTGGAAAAAAAAAAAATAGGAGGACTATTATAGAAAAAAAGTGACCAAAGAGATATAGCAACAAAGTGCAATACAAAGACCTTGACTGGATCTTGTTCAAAAAAAGAAACAACAACAGCAAAAAAGATATATTTGGGAAAATTACGGAAAATTGAATAAGGACTATATATTAGCTAATATAAAGGAATTATTAATTTTTTGGTGTGATAATGGAATATGATTATGTGTGAAAATACACCTATTTTTAGGAGTTGCATGCTGAAATATTTAGAAGTGTCATGACTGTAATTGACTTAAAAAGTTACTGCAAAGACACAAAGTATTGTAAAACATTAATATTTGTCGAATGTCCTTGGTAGGTACATGGATGTTAATTGGATTATCCTTTCAGCTTTTGCCCATATTTACATTCTTTATATTAGAAAGTTGGAAAAATAGCATCTTATCTGGACTTTGATTTTTACAAAATTTTATTAAGTTGTACCAACAGGTGCAAACCTTAATCCCACTGAGAAAGATGAAATTAAAATATATTAGTAACGCTGCCATTTAATGTTTTTAGTAAACTTTCTGTTTCACTTTAGATAAGCAGCTGAGAAATTAATATTTATGTTTTTGAGGAAATAACATTCACCTAGATTATTGTGTCTGTGAAAAAGAACTGACAAATAGTACATAACTCAAGAGGTGGAAGTCCATGTGATTTCTTATCCTACTTTCTGCATTTTCTGATTATTTAATTATAGTGATGGTTTATTTACCTTTATTAAATATTTGCTCTGTGTTCAGAACCATGTTAAATTCTTTACATGAAATTTCATATTTCTTCCTTACAAAAATATTTAAACTGTTGGGGACGTAGGATTAGAAGGAAAGGAGACAAACCTGGTGAAATAAAGAATGGTTCTGAGAAACCCCTTGTAAGAAATGGGAGAGGCACCTATTCAAAAAGATGTAGTAAGATTTTCAAGTACAGCTGAGAGCCTAGCTGAGGGTGGAGCCAGAAGGCTAGATCATAAAATACAGGGACTCTGATCTGTGCAAGAGTGTTATTTCTTTCTTCCTGGATCATAGCCCATACTTGTAGGAACAGAGAAGGTCGATGGATAGGTTGGTCCCAAAGTGGGGTTGGCAGGGCAAATGCAATAAAAGGATATGGAAACATGAATTTGATCATGCTGACATCAAAAGTGATTGAAGCAATGTACCACATGATTCAGAGAAGAAATGAATCTTTGGTTGAGAGGTAGTAGGTCAGGGGCTGAGGGTTATGAGCACACAGGAGCCACACACAATAAAGCAATCATTCCTCTATTGGTAAGAACATTAACGACGTCAGAATCTACTTATCAGGAGGACATTCTCAAATGCCCAAACTACCCACTGAAGACAAGCAGAGTTTTGAAGGGTTATGATATCCACACTTTCAGCCCTATCCACTAGGAAAAGGGGCCTTTGTGTAGGGAAGTATTTGAAAATCTAGAGTGTTAAAAGCCTTTGGAAGATGTTTGAGATAGAGGTTAGGGAGAGAATGATTTGATGAGCTCCTCCCTTAGAAACACAGAAATGCACGTGACTTCCAGATGCCATCTAAGCTGGAAAATCAGAAACAATAGATCATGAACAAAGGACCTAAGACATCTGAGATCTAAAAAAAATTTTCACTATAGATAGTATGTTTATTACAGTCTTCTTTATCTGCTTTTAAAGAATATAGGTAAAATTTTCAATAAAAAGGTCAATATATGATATACTGAGGAGATAGTCAAGAGGAAAAAATTTTCAAATTTAGCTTTTAGGGGGAAACCTAGAGAAACAAGAGTGGACAGGGTATATTTTTAAAGGGAAAGGAGACAAGCTCAGTCCCCATGTCTCATGAAAAATGTGGAAAGGAAAGCCTCAGAAGGTGAGGTATGACGTTCATGGATTAACAGGCAATAGACCTTCATGGTGTTCCCTACAATATTAGCCAGCGTATGGCACCAGTACAGCTGCTACTCTTTATGGTTTCTGTGAAAATACAGTGTTTCCTTTTCCCTGGCTCTCTGCTCCTAACTGAAATTCATATGAAGTGTGTTAAATATATGACAGTATACATTAAAATGCCATGCCTAGCTTTGGATCACATGTAATAGGAATGTTTAAGAGCAACAAAGTATAATACCTTCTCCAAAGGAATTTAACGATTTAGAATTCTTAGGAATCAAATAATGAAGAGATGGTGTGCACACTACTTGTTTACCTACAGACTGATACATAAAAGAGACAACCATTGTAGTTGATGAAAGTTTAATAAAGCCTTCAAGTATATTTTGATTGGTGTGTCAGATTGATGAGTAGATCTTGGGAACATTTCATTGGTTAAGAAAACAGTAACATGGTGAAAATGGTTATGGTCTATATGCATGCATGTGTGGTGTGTTGCGGGGGGCAGTCAAAAGAGACAGAGAACATTTATAAATTCAACAGCCATAGCTGGGTACAGTAATGATTCAATTAAAGTTTTAAAATATTTCAAAATGCCTAAATACAAGATATTCCACTGGGTATAAAGACAGAAGGAGAATTATTCCTATTAGGAGAGATTTAAGAGCATGGTTAGAAAACCAAAGCTAGATAGGACTATGGCAATTGTTAGTCAGTGTACAGGAATATTAAAAATTCTAGATGCCTTGCAAGAAAGAGAGAATGTCTAGTGTTTTCCAAACTGAAAAATTAATTGATTGTGAAATTGTGCCATATTTGCAATCCCTTGATGTTGCACATTAGCTATCATTAAACTTATTTGCCTTTGTTGTCTTTGCTTTGTGATAAGCTGGAAGACTGGGTCAACTTTGTTATCTGAGCACATGGATCTGTCCACTTTCCCTTCATAGGGCTGCTTTAACTGGACTGTGAAGTAGAAGCTACTACAAAGACTTCACAAACAAGTTCTATGTCTGTGGGCTTTTATGTAGTGGATTATGACACAAATAATCGATAAACAATTTTTTCAGACACTAAGGAGCCTTTTCTAGATTCTATTCAGCCTGTAGATTCTTCCCTTCCTGCCAAAAAAGATAGAGGTCATCAAAGTACTCCCACCACTCTAGAGGAGCACAGGCAAAGACAGAGTAGAAAAGTCAGAGGGATAGAGACAGACAGACAGACAGACAGGAGAGAGATAGGAGAGAAGCCACGCTCAAGGAATGGTTATATAAAACATTATTCAGAAAAGCTGTGAAGGGAAGTAAACTCACAAATAGTTAGCGGTTCTCATTTTAAAGTTTGAACACAATAGAACTTAGAAGGTCTGGAATGTTTTTGTGCCTTGTATGAACAGGAAGACACATCCCCATAGAGTCTACATAGGATGGAAACAGGCATGGGGAGGCTCAGTACATGATCCAAAACCAGAACAAAACCAGAGACTCCATACTACTAAAAGAGATCCAGTCAGGAAGGACACTTCCCTTCATTATATCTGCCTAACCAGCCCCCAAGGAGAAGAAATTGGAAAGTCTCATAAAATCATACTGTAAGACAGTTCATACTTTATTTTATTTATAAAACAAATATTATAAAATAAAGATTTTATTTATTTGAGAGAGAGCATGAGCAGGAGGGGAGGGGTAGAGGGAGAAGCAGACTACTCAATCAGCAGGGGGCCCAATGCAGGAGTCCATCCCAGGACCCTGGGATCATGACCTGAGCTGAAGGCAGACCCTTAACCACTGTGAGTCACCCAGGTGCCCCTAAAATTTTGTGTTTATGTCAACTGCTTCGTACAAGGTATGTCCTTCACACTGCAGTACAGTTGCAGGGATTATAACTACTACTCTTAGGTTTTTCAGGTAAAAGGTTTTCCCCAATTTATTTATAAATGGATTTCCCTACCCAACAACTTTAATGAAAATTTTGCCAGTTATACTTGAACAAATACGAAACATTCCTTATAGAATGTGCTTGGGCAAAGTTGATGGCTGTTTGCGTTCATTTGTTTATTTAACAAATGTTTATTAGCCGATTCATTGAGATCTCTGTGCCATGCTGTGCTAGGAGTTGGAACATACAATCAAACACTAGTCTTCCTTGCATTAGTTATCTATTGTTTGGATTAAATTGCCCCCAAACTTAGCAATTAAAACAAACATTTATGGGGAGCCTGGGTGGCACAATCAGTTGAACATCTGACTCTTGATTTGTGCTCAGTTCCTGATCTCAGTCTAGGTGGTGAGACTGAGCCCTGAGTGTCAGGCTCTGTGCTCAGCACATAGTCTGCTTAAGACTCTTCCCCCTCTCTCTCTGCCCCTTCCCCACTGGGGCATGCTCTGTCTCCCTCTCCAATAAATAAAGAAATGTTTAAAAAGACAAAACAAGACAAACATTTATTATCTCACAGTTTCTGAGTAAGGAATCCAAGATCTGCTTATCTGAGCCATGCTGATTCAGAGCCTCTCATGAAGCAACATCAAGCTGCCGGCGAGGGCTGCAGTCACCTGGAGGGTTGGAGTGTTGGCTTCTAGCACAACCACATGGCTGACAGCAGGCGGCTTCAGTCTCTTGCCACATGGGTGGGCCTCTCATGGGGCTGTTCAGTACAGGAGGGAAGGACAGGGCAAGCCTGAGTCAGAAGCCAGTCTTTCATAACCTGATCTCAGAAGTGACATGATGTATCATCAATTCTGTGTTCTCTTGGCCACAGAGACCAGCCCTGGTACAATGGGGAAGGGGATTACATGGGGTAGGAACACCAGGAGGCAAGGCTTATTGGGCGCTGTCTTGTAAGTTCTTTCAAACTTTACCTTCTGGCATTTTCACTGTACTTGTGGATATAGACCATAGAAAAACAAACAAATAAATTATAATAAATAGTAACAGAAGGGGCAGTGAGGAATTGAGCTGAGGTAGAAAGACAAGAAGGAACTACTTATACCATATATGCAGACTTCCATGTTTGTATTTCACATTATATTCATGAGAATAATAAGTAGAAATGGGATTAAGGGTATAAGCGTGGTGTTTCTAAGAATGGAATATAGCTCCTGGGTAAATCCCTACATATTTAATAGCATGTGACTGTCTAGCCTGGCTGAATTCACCTGGGTCACAAGACCAGAAAGAAAGAACGAGCTTCTGAAACCAAGTGAAACACAAGTACAAGGCAGTGGGACTGAAGATTCCCTTGCTTTTGGTAATTAGGTTTTTGTGTCCCTAACGTCCAAGACTAGGGGCTTGAAATGAGCTCTCAAAGGGTAAAATCCAGAGAAGGAAATTGTAATGCCTTGTCATGATTCTAGCACATTAGAAGGAAGAGCACGAACAAATGAAACTCTAGGATTCTCTGCATGCCCTCTCCATCCCAACCAGGGATGAGTCTGTAATGCATTCTTCCACAAATGCTGCTTCTTTTTTCTTAACATAAATGTTTTAATTTAATCACAACTCTTGCTGGCTCTGCTTCAGGCCTCAAAATAAATAAAAACATTCTCCCTCCACTGGGTTAAACCTGATGCCAGAATTTGCCAGATTTGCAGACTACTCTCCCGAAAGAAGCAAACGCTCTCTGGAGCGCTCAGAGAAACATCAGTCAGTCTGTCATTGGCATATTGTTTCCCATTTGTAGGAAATGGAAATTGAAAAGGCCAGTCATGTTTAGAAATACTAATGTGGCCCACATTGCCATGTTCGGGTTTGTTAGTTAGAAGATGTTCTGTGCCCACCTTCTGCTCATCTCTCACTATAGATCTGAAGGATTGGCACCAATCATTTGAGTACTGCTAGCTCTGCCCCCAGACAGGAGCACTCTTTATTGTGATGAATAAATAACTCCAGAATTAACTGTACAGTGTAAATACAGTGACCGACGGAATGTGAAAACTTTTGCATCTGTAGCCAAATCAACAGCATACTGTTCCTGTTGGGAGGAAGGGAAATCCTGCACCTATAGCTCTGCAATCACTGACCTCTCCCTGCCAGGTGAGAGGAGCCACATCCACCTACCATTCTATCCATGCCTTTTGCTCTTGTGTACTTAATTACTTCCCCTTATTCATACCTACACACATACACATACGTGAGAACACAGGCATCAGCAGAAACACAGGTATCAACATTGTGCACATTAACCATGTGCCCAGGTACTTGTCGTAACAAGTGTGGCCCCAATTGGCCCATCCAGAGTTCAAGTTCAGTGCACTCAGGAGCTCTCTTTGCAACATGTAAGTATAACATCAGAAGGAGCCATTGCCCTTAATTACAGATGACCACCAACATCTAGGTCCCTGACCGTGTTGAGATAAGACCAGAGTATGATGCTGGAAGCGCCGATGCTATGCTTAGCTTACTGAAGCATTTAATTAATTAAGGTTAGTCTCTAAGACTGCCACTTAATTAGGGATCACCCTAGTTCTCCAGCTATCCTGGGGAACTTTGTATTAAGAGGCTGCCATATGTTCACACAGTTTAGGTATAGATTTAACCATCAAAACAAAGTAGCCAGTTATTCAATATTTAAACATGGTGTTTTTACTGTTTTCTGTGAGAAAGGTTTTCTTTCCTCTCAGGGACATAGTCAATGTATTTGAAGTTTCCTTCAATGAAAAGTTGTATACTTTTTCACTCCACAAAGTCGAAGCCGGGTTGTTCCTGTGTCATCAAACTCACTGAAGCAGCTGAGTTATTATATTGGTGAAATTAATTATTGAAATGAAGACATGCTTTGTTCTGCTTTAAAAAGAAGATAAAAGACTGAACCATTAAAAATGGTTTTCTATCATAACTAATGTGCAATATGGATTCTAACATAATTAGTTGAGTTTGGAAAATTATTTTTATATAATCAATTCCTTTATCTAATACAGTTATACATTCATTTATTCATTCAAAAACAGTAATTGAATGTCTTCCGGGTGCTAACCCTTGTGTAGGAAAATGGAAATACAAAAATAAATAAAACATAGGTCCTGTCATTTGAAAGCTCTTTACTTAATAGATTTATGAATTCCCTTTGCCCTGGGAAGTTGGCAGGGCATTAAATGGACAGTCTGTGGTGTTCTTTCTCCAAACCTGATTTTTTTCTGAGACACATATTGTGCCAAAACATTCTCTATTTTGCCCTGGCTACAGTCCAAATTTCCTTTATAAAATTTAATTTGACCTAATTGAAATTTCCCTCTGATATTTAGGGTGCTATAATAATGAACATAAATCAATTTATTGAGCCCAGAGTCATCTTAAATACATGTGTTGGTTTTTTGTTTGTTTGGGTAGCTCTATTTTATTTTTGTCAACATTAGCATGAACAAGTTCTCTTTAAAAATGAATTATAATAACATCGCCTTGTAATTATATTTGAGTAAAGAGAGAGACAAAACTTATGCTCCACATTATGGGGCTGTACACTCAATAAATCTCAGTTGATTGGACAATTTCTTCCATTTTCTGTAAATTGACTCTTGGCTTGGAACTTCCCCTAATGACGGTAGTTTCCAGGAGCGTTCTCAGATACTGAGAGGGAAAGCACTATGATTTTCACAGTAAGTTACATAATGTCTCACTTTGCTTCAAGATAACATTTCTTTCTTTTTTTCTTTCTTTCTTTCTTTCTTTCTTTCTTTCTTTCTTTCTTTCTTTCTTTCTTCTTTCTTTCTTCTTTCCTCTTTCTTTCTTTCAGGTAGAGCACTCAGGGAGGAGGGAGGAAGGAGCAGAGGAAGAAGAGAGAGGAGCAGAGGGAGAAGGATAAGCAAACTTCAGTGCTCAGCACAGAACCCACCACGGGGCTCAATCCTAGGACCCTGGGCTCATAACCTGAGCTGAACGCTTAACTGACTGAGCCGCCCAGGTGCCCCTCAAGATAACATTTCTGACAAGGAGTCATTGCTCAGAAATGAACAGGATAGGAAAACAGCTCGAAGGATAGAATGTAAGGACCTTACTGATGATATAGAAGTATTTGCATGTTCCTTCTGGCTCATTCTGGTAGCCTTTTCATTGCCTAAGCCTGAGGGCACACGCTCTCAAAGTAGTGGGATTCTAGCTGCTTTTCTTTATCTTCCCTTACCATCCCCTGGCTCAGACAACTCAGAAGGCAAAGGGCTCAGGTGTTTTGTGAAAAGGTTACACAGAATGCTTATCTACAAGAATAATTTCAATTCTTTCGCAGCCAGACTTAGAATCCATAGCCAAAACCAAGTCTCTCTGACATCACAAAGCTACAAAAATATTTGTTCTCTCCCTTTTTGTGTTTTAATAATTTTTATTTAATAATGATTTTTTTCCTTTATTCTTCTCCCTCCCTTTATCAAATTTCTCCACAAGACCTTAACTTCAAAAATCTTTGTCAAAAAACCCTACTATTTGAATAGTAATTTACAACTCCAAAGCATGTTGATGTGCCCTAGCTTATTTAGTAAGAAGATTAATGTCGATTGTTCAAGAAATCATCATCCATTCATCAGCCAAGTTCGAGAGCAGAACTGAGCTAGCAACAGGAAGAAAGTTAAAGATATTTGAGTGACTTCCACAGTCACAGCGAGTATCTCTAGTGATCAGGCCTCTGTTTCTAAATACCAGTGTCATTTAAAATGATTCGGGGCTGCTTGGAGAAATGACTGATTCTGGGTAAAATTTTAAGAGAATCTCTGGCCATCTCATTGTGACAGAAAGCAAGGAGGCATCCAAAGCTTATTGAAATATGTCAAGAGAACAAAGGAGCTGAGCTGAGGGGGCTCACATGGGTTGTATAAGGGATACCTTGAGAATTAAGCAAAACAAAACAAACAACAGCAACGAAAAACCCTGACAGTAATGGATTATAACACATTTAATCATCATCATCCTTAAATACTCAAGACTATAATAATATATGAAAAGAAAAAAAAAGGAGTAAGTATTCTCCTTTATAGAAAAATGCCAGATCATAATGATAGAAGGAGTGATGGCATTAGAAAATCATCATTTAAAAAAAAAATCATCATTTACAACTCAAAACATAGTACACTGATTTGTGAAAGATCGTCGATAGAAGTTCCACCATTGTGGACAATATAATGGAAGAAACAGATACTTACACAATCTCAAAGTGTCGCTCTCCAAATTATTCCTTTGGATAACTTGAGGAAAACTATACCATTACGGTAGAGTGATGTGGTCCCCTGGGACCAAGTAATCACACTTAGCATTACTAGTAGTGGTGATATGATGCAATATAATGCATAGAACATATCAAACAATGTGTTCCTGACAAAATGTTTAACCTGAATCTAAATATGTAAAAACAATAATATAGGATGGTCTACTAACATCTGGTGTGGTTTCTTCATAAAACTCACTATCTTTAAAAAAGGGGGATGGTGTTTATTGAATAAAGGGAGGTTATGGGACTATTCTAGATTAAAAGAAAATAAAGAGATATTGAGGTACCTGGGTGGCTCAGTGGTTGAGCATCTGCCTTTGGTTCAGGTTGGGATCCTGGGGTCCTGGGATTGAGTCCTGCATCAGGCTCCCCGCAGGGCTCTCGCCCTACCTGTTTCTGCCTCTCTCTGTCTCTCTCATGAATAAGTAAATAAAAATCTTTAAAAAAGGAAAGAAAATAAAAGAGATCTCATTTTCAAATGTAATCTGTAAACCTTTATTAGAAATCAGATTGGAGGAGAAACATATTGTGATAGGAGCATAGTGACTCCTCAAAGGTGCTGACACTCTCATCCACTGAACTGTGAATATATTATATTACAAGGAAGCAGGAATTAAGGCTGTTAATAAATTGTTCTTAAAATAAAGAGATTATACCAGATTATTCAAGTGGGTCCAAATATATTCATAAGGATCCTTCTAAATGGAAGAAAAAGACAGAAAAGGGAGTTTCAGAGTTTAATAGTCCATTACTAAAGTAGGACTAAGGTGTCATTACTGGCCTTGATAATGGAAGGGGCCATGAGCCAAAAAATGCAGGCAGCATCAAGGAACTGGATAAACTAAGAAAACAGATTCTCCTGTAGAGATTTCATAAAGGAATACAGCCTAGTGGATACCTTGATTTTAGTCCAGTGAGAACCATTTCACACTTCTGAATTCCAGAACTGTAAGATAACAGATGGGAGTTGTTTTAAGCCACTAAATTTGTAGTAATTTGTTACAGTAGCAATAAGAGATTGATAGAAATTCTGGTATCAGAAGTGGAGTGGTTCTTTACCAACCAGCTAAAAGTATAGAAATGGCTTTGGGATTGGGCACTGAAAGAAGCTGGTAGGATTTTAAGGAGCATGAGAGGAAAAAGCCTAGATTTTCTTGAATATACCGGTGGTAGAAAGCTGGGTAGTATGACTCTGTCTCTGTCATTGAGGGTTCAGAAAGTAATGAAGAATTTGTTACTGGAGACCAGAGGAAAGAAGATTCTTGTTATATAGTAACAGAATTACGTCCTGTAATTACGTAGAAGGTGGAAATCGTATACTTTGAAAATGTGCATTTAGATGAAGAGCTTTCCAAACAACATGTGGAAGGTACAGTTTTCTTGTTGATCCTTATAATAAACTGTAACAGAAAAGAGATGGAATGCAGGAAGAACTGTTCTGTAAAAAAGAAGCAAGACTTGATAATTTAGGAAATTCTCAATCTGCCCAGTTTACACAAAGTGCTATTAGGAGATTCACTATCAGGAAAGTATGTTCTAGAAAGAAGACCAAAGGTGTGACTGGACAACTTTGACTAGGGCCTTAAAAGGTTGGAAGATTATGCAGTCACAGGGAGCTAACTGAAGAGATTAGGGTACGTGACAAATGTATCCCTTCAGCCCTCTTAGCAGAATCTAGGAGGGGATGGGAGGAGCCTCTTATCTAAAGGAGTCAATCTGTGATATACATCAGAGGCACCACCCTCCACCCCACCCCCAGTTCTTCAGAATTTTATCCGAACAGAGACATTGCCAGCTTAGAGTGAAAGGGAGGAGAGAATATAAAATGAAAGAAGGCTGAAGACCTTCAAAACTCTATAGGAAAAGAAAGAGGCTGATAAAATCACTCAACTGTGAATGAACATGAACTACCTTTCATGAGAAAGGGAGGATGATTCAGAGGGCAGAGCCATGAGCCGCAGAGGATTGATTCTAGGTCTTGAAATCAAATGGAATTTGCCTGAATGGATTTTGGAAGTGCTTTGCACTGGAGACATTTTCTTTTCTGTCTTTTTTTTTTTTTTTTTTAAGATTTTATTTATTTATTCATGAGAGACATGGAAAGAGAGGCAGAGGGAGAAGCAGGCTTCTGCAGGGACCCTGATGTGGGACTTGATCCCAGGACTCTGGGATCATGACCTGAGCCAAAAGCAGACACTCAACCATTAAGCCACCCAGGTGCCCTCTTTTCCTTCTATTGTATCTTTTCTTTCTTTCTTTCTTTCTTTCTTTCTTTCTTTCTTTCTTTCTTTCTTTCTTTCTTTCTTTCTTTCTTTCTTTCTTTCTTTCTTTCTTCTTCTTCTTTCTTTCTTCCTTCTCTTTCTTCTTTTTTTTTCTGAGAGAGAGAGAGAGAGAGTGTGTACAAACAGGGTAGTGGGAGGAGCAGAGTGAGAGGGAAAGAGAGAATCTCAAGCAGGCTCTACACTCAGCAGGGAGCCTGATACAGGGCTCAATCTCAGGACTCTGAGATCATGACCTGAGTCAAAATCAAGAATCAGGTGCTCAACTGACTGAGCCTGCCAGGTGCCCTCCATTATATCCCTTTCTGAATGGAAATGTTTGTAACTGCTCTCCTATGTCTGACCCACCATTGATTTTGAGGAGGAGATAAGAAGTACCCTTCCCACCTTCCCCTCCAGAGTCTTCAGAAAGGAGCACAGCCCTTCTGTCATCTCTATTTTAACCCGGTGAGACCTATTTTGGACTTCTGACCTTCAGATTGTAAGATAATAAATTTATGTTTTTAGGCCATTAAGTGTGATAATTCGTTATAGCCATGCTAGGAAACAAATATACCTATACAAGCCGTTTAAGCACGATTAGATAAAATTGAGTACATACATTAGATGACATTGTGGAATGACTGTTAATTTTATTAGGTGTGTTAATATTGTGATTATGTTGGAAAATATCCTTCTTCTAGGATATACATTCTGGATTCTTTAAGGGTAAAGTATCAAGGTTTGTCACCTATTTAAAAATGGGTCTGCAAAAAAATATGCACAGACACACTTAGAGACAGAGACAGCAGAGATAAGAGCAGTGAGAAAATGAGAGAGACAAATCAAATGTGGCAAAATATTGACAATTGCTGACTCCAGGTGAAGCATACACATATTTTTTGCACAATTCATCGAACTTTTCATTCATGCATGAATTTCCAAAATAAAATGTTGAAAGAAAAAAATACTTGTGCTGTCCTAGAAAATGTATAACGTGAAAGATCCCCTTCTTTCTCATTCTTGCTAATTAAGAATGCAAAGTAGTAAATGATGAAGTGTCAAAATGAATGGTGCTGAGAGGTTATAAAGCCTTATAGAAGAGCACAGCATGGCCAGGAGTGCTGATGAAGGCCTTTCAGAGGAGATGAAACATGAGTTGAATCTTGAAGAATGGGTGGAGGAACAGGGATGTGCTTCCCTTAAAAAAGGATAGAGCCTGAGACCCACAGGGGAGTGAAAGAACCAGCAGAGGGCAAAGGGTGGGAGATTTTAACGGCATGAGCCACACTGGAATATTGAGGAATGATCTACACAGTATAGGTTGTTCTCCAAACTGAGACAACTTGGAGAGAAAAAAAGGAAAACAGGCATAAACCAGGACAGTTCAGTGCCAACCAATGTGCATGGCCACCCTATTTGAAAGAGATAGACCTGTAAAGTAGGCCCTTTCAATGAGGAAACATGAATGATGCTTATTAGAAAGGGGAGCTACAGTAGGAAAGCAGAGATGTAAAATTTAACAAGCCATTTGGAAAGATCAGTCTGGTAATGCACAATGTGGAAAACAGATTTGAAGGTGCCTCAAATTGGAGACATAGAAAGCAGTTAGTGTGTTGTTCCAGTAATCTGGGGTAAGGTAACAAGTGTCGCAAGAGTGAGGAGCATCAGAGGAGCAAAACATAGATTTTTTTTCCTTCTTTCTTTTTTCTTTCTTTATTTTGGAAAGGAGAGTTTGGGGAGTATTTTTATTTGCTTTGCTTTAATTAAATACTCCAACGATCTGTCATCCACACTAGTTGGCTCTGTATGTTCCTGTTTACTTTGCTTGCAGAATGTTTGAGCTCCTTATAGAGAAAGCAACATTAAAAAGCAAACTATTTAAATCAAGTGAAAATGTATTTTTAAGAACCCACTGAATATCTCTGAGCTTATAGGAGCTGATTCCCAGGACACTGATGTTTCTCTCTGACAACTAATTTCAAGGATTAGCAGCCTTTTAGAAGTGTTTAAGATAGCCCTTAAGTTATTCAAACCAACTCAATGTCTAGCTAGGTGCAGCTGCTAATGACTCTCTTCCTTTCTAAGTTTAAGACTCTAAATGAGGACTTGTGTATAAAAGGTAAGTAGTGTTGGGATAAATATTCCAGCATTAGTTTAAAGAAGACAACGAAGCCCCAAAAATGTGATATTCAAGAGATGCTGGTGATGCAGGGGTAAGGGAGGGTGATAGAAATCTTAGACTTTCCAGAGAATTTATAGCTTAGAAATATGTGAACAAATGCAAAAACCAAAATCAACCAAGAAAATTATTACCCTCTGAGAAGGGAAAGGTGATCATTTCACTTTCACACATCCTGCCTTGACCAGTTGTCCTGTTTAAAACATAACCCCTGGCTGAGGGTTTGTTTCTCTGAGTGCTGGCAACTTGTCTTTTCTCTGCTGTATATCCAGCCCCTGGCCCAGTGCTCAAGAATTAGTCTCAATAAATGTGAAAAATGAATGAGTGTGTGCAATAACTTACATGTCTACCAATCATAGCTGCCCCTGATGAATCAAGTGCTCTCAGAGAATTCATGGTCTTGAGGGAAAAAGCAAAAAACAAACAAACAAACAAAACCCAAAATACAAAAAAACAAAACAAAACAAAACAAAAAAACAAGAAAAAACAAATACAGCAGTTAAAAATCTCAAGCCACTAATTCAGGAGATTGAGCAATACAACCCTTTTTATTTTCTTATAATTCAGTTTAACTTACAGTTGAGACCACATTCCACCAAGATAAGAGAACTTAATGTCACTTAATCTAGGGTTGTCTGATGATCTGGTTTGGGGGCTGGGGGCATGGGCAGAGGAAGAGGGAGGAGTGGCTCACATGCACTGTAGCACTGTAGTGTGCAGGATTGACCAGCCCCCCAGGGTCCTTATCTAGGCACACTGCCATCTTCTGAAATGTCCTTTTTCTGATCTGGTCTTCAACCATTTGTGGAGCTCACTACTGGTCCAGGTACAAGGCTCATTAATATCTAGCCCATTATTAGCTCTCCCTCTGACCCTCTCCAGGGTAATTCTGCCATTCCCAAGCCTGAACACAGGAACTCAGTGAAGCAGTGAAGCAGTTTAAGGCCCCTTAACCTAAGCAGAATTTCCCCTCCTTTGTCCATTGCTGTATGCCTGGCACCTAGAATAGTGCCTGACATGAGGTAGGTGCTCAATAGGTAGAGAGGACTGAATAAGGTCACTTGCTCTCTCATCTCCTAAACATAATGAGGATTCTACAGTTCAGTCCTGGGGGTCCATCTGGCTGTAGGGAACAGAGCCCCCTCCTATTCTCCTTTATCCAGAATTCATAAATCAATCTATCATCGTCTCAGAGACCTTCCTCATCTCCATCCAGGGAATGTTTGCCTAGTTGGGGGGGAGGAGAAGTTAGTTATTGCTCCTTACACAATTTCCCAACTCTCTATCCGAGTGCTGCATCATTCCCTCTGGGGGGTCAGGTTGTTTGAAATTCAAAAGCCCCACATCGATTCATTTTTTTCCTCCATAGTCTGTTGGCCATCCTGTCCCAGAGGCACTGAATGAAGGTTACCCTCGCTGGCTGAAAGCAGGGAAACAAGGCACATAATGGAAAAACAAGGGTGAAAACAACACGGATAGTATTCCAGAATAGCCACTGGGCAAAATTAGAATAATATAGAATATGTATATTCCCACATGTGAGTGTGAAGTGCTACAAGAAAACAGAGAATGATCCATAGCAGGGGGCAAGAGAAGGTGACAAAGAAAGAGTCTCATGTGCAGTGACTATTTTAGTTTACTTTTGAAGACCACACAGGCATTCACCAAGAGCACGGGTAGGGAAGAGAGAAAGAGAAAATAAGAGGCACAGTGGCAGCAGAGGATGTGTGATGGAGAATTGAAGAAGGCAAGCTCTGAAATCAGACAGAATAGATCTAGGTGCAAGGTGTGCTTTACCACTTCCTAGCTGGCTGATCCTGGGCTTGACTAGCTCCCCTGGCCTCAGGTTGCCCATTTGCAACATGGGGGTGATAACACATCCTTCATAACCTGTCTGTGAAGAAGAGGTTTGATAAAGAACACAAAACACTTAGCACAAAACTAAGCAATTGTTGAATACTGCATCTGTGCTGAACGTTATTCTCAGCTACTTTTGGAGGACAGAATTCAGAAATGAGAGAGGGAGAGAGACGATCTGGGCTGTATTTTGGATACACGAATGAGACGGTGACTGAGTAGGTGTGGGAATGATGGATACAAGACAGGGATTAAAGATGACCTCTAATCTAGGTCATGGCAGTGACCCATGCAGGGAAGGGAGGACAACCATTCTATGTTGTGTGTGCTGAGATTGAGCTCTCGTAGGCTACCCAGGGGGAAGCACTCTGCCAGCTGCTGGAAATGTATGCGGTGGGACTGCATATCCTCTCGTCGTCTTTCCAATAAATACCAATGCATGCTGAATTGGTCTTTCAATTTCAAAGCTCATACAATGAAAAGACACTGATCACTGCCAAACTTAAATAGCTCCAAAAATGTCAGAATGCGGAGTTAATTAAAATACTGAATCATTTTTAAACATTTTCTCTGCATCAGGAACTATGCTAGGAAATTATACATTACAATGCCAAGTACTGTATGTTATTTCATTTTTTAATCCTCCCCGTGTTGGACAAGGAGTGTTTTAACATAAAATGCATTGAAACTGTACTGTGAAAAGTGATAAACATTATCAAATGGGACGTATATTTATCTTGTTGGTGCTCCGTTCTGAAGAGTTAAGATCCCCTGGCTGCCTCTGCAATGCAACCGTTAAGGGGTCTCTCTGGCTGACTACGGTGATGCTGGCTGCGTGGCTCAGGGAGCTGGGCAAGGGCAGAGATGGAGAAAACAAGGGGAAGCAGGGAGTGTGGACTTCCAGGTGCCCAGCTGAGGGGGCTTCTGTATCACACAGAAGGCCACCAGGTAGGAAGATAATAAAACTCTTTGAACTGTATTTTCAACTTGCAGAATTTTTGTGATGGATCTCTAGGAGGAAGAGATCCCTTTGGTAGTGGCTTGTCATCCCTGCATGCCATCCCGGGGCTGTGAAGTAAATAAGCAGGGAGCCACTGGGATCTGGCACTCCCAAGTGAAGGAAGAAGAGCACAACTGTGGGAAACCTTGAAGTGTGAGGTTTGGCTAACAAATCAGCCAGGGATAGCATGAGTTGGGAGCAGGGAATTTCAAGGGTAGATCTGCAGGCAAGATGGGCATTTAATGCTCGTGGAGAGTAAGAAGGCTCACCTCATGAGACTGAGCAGTGCCTGGAGAGGCAGGAGTGAATCTAAGAAGGTAACAAACCAGGTAGGTAACAAACTGAGAAGGTGTCACAAACAGGAAGGAAGAGAAGTTGAAGCTTTCCCTAGACTATGTCCCCCTTATGATCATTGGCAAACCACCATTAGCTTCATGGTGGTGGCAAAACCCTTAGTGTAATGGGTTGGGACACTAGTAAGTTGGTAAAGATAATACAATCAGACCATTCTTTCAAGAACTCTGTGAAGATATGAGGTAGAAACAGGATTGCACTTAGAAAGAAGCCCAGGCCGGAGAGAGGAAGACAGCTGCCATGTAAGAGAGTTGAATGTGTTTAGAAGTATAGCTAAGGAAACGGACAGACATGCCCTGTGTTGTTTCTACCTTCACTGTGTCTTTAACTGAAATAACAATGTGAGTGCCACTCTAAATTATGCACGGGTTGTTTTGGGAAAAAGCACAAGGTGGAGGTACCAGTTGTAGCCTGATGGGTCTGAGGGGAAAGGAAAAAAAAAAAAAAACATGAAATGTTGGAATCAAATGTCAAATAGGGAAGCATAGTATTTCATGTTTTTCATTCAACCCAGATTCTTGGTTTCAGTGAATCTTCTCAGGCCACAGGTTCTCTTGTGCTAAAACCACACTGCCCTGAGTCACCTCTGCATCTGCTAGGACAAGTCTACACTAGCTCTCTTTCCTGTCTTCAATAAGTACAGATCTATGCTTCTCCTGACCACTTCTCTTCTGGCCTTTGTTAATGACAGTTGTTACCTAACTCATATAGCACATCACTTGTGTGCCAAAAGTACCAAAAGTCAGGAGACAGAGGGGGAAAAGGCACTGCTGGATTCTCAAGTACCTAAATCTATGCAGAGTGAATTGGGGGGGTGGGTACCATTTCAAAATACATAGACTTCCAAAAGATTCTGATAAGAACACCAGACATTGTATCTCCTTCCTCCTCCCTCTACACCTTTTGAGAATCACCACATTGTGAGCCACTGTTAGTGTTAGAAATGGTAAATGTTACATGTCAATCAAATGTATTGGGCACCACTGATTTCAAAGGAATGGAATACATATAAACAAACTACTATCGCACAGTGGACTGATTTAAGCTAATGTATTATCGGCTGATTTTCATAGGGAGTTGTCAAGGGAAGGCATGAGATAAGCACAAAAAAGCGCTTTTGAATGACCCAAAAACTGCTTAGAACTATTGGGAATAGGAAATCACAGGAAATGGCTGGTAAGTGGGTTCTTGGAATTGATTTATGTCTTCAAGAAAATGTTATCTGGGCACCTGGATTCTGAGTGATTCAACTTTTCTGGAGTAATTACTATGTGTTAAATTGGTGGAGCAGAATCAATAAAACAAAATCTCCACCAACGTAAAAGTTCTCTCTAATGGGGGTCAGGTAATGGTGGCAACTGTGTTCTCCCAGAGGAGAAAACTGTGGGCTCAGGGAGGGCACCTGGGAGGCCCCTCTAATGACTTTAAGCAGAATTAGAGAGTCTTTCTATAGGAGGTTCGATTTGACCATAACTTTTCATATTTCAGCAGAAGTGTTCTCATACTTTAACAAAGATCAGCCAAGACAAGTTGGTAGTTGTTTTGTTCTCAAAGTCTCTGGGCCCAGTCACACTACGTGCCATCAGATAGACACTGCCTGCTTGGCGCCCCGGACTGCAGCCTGCCTGGGTGCGTGAATAGATTACATGGAGCAGAACATTCCCTTTAGAGAAATTAATGCCCCCAAGAGATAGCATCCTGCTCTGATGAATTTCACGATGCGGGGATTTGTGGATTTTGTACTCCTCCCACTTTTCTATTGAATTTACTCCAAAGGGAATGGAGATGGAGAACAAAAAATAAGAACAAATCAGCTTTTTTTTTTTTTTTATCACAGCTGTGACTACCACTAAAAAGCAAGAGTCTATGAGAAATAACCTTGATTCATAATACTATGCATACTGGGTGAATGGCTCAATAAAATGCAATATTTCAGATGGATTGCTGGGTGACAGTGACATCACTGGTGGGGAGGAACACAGAGGGCTTCATACATAAGGACGCCGAGCGCAGCGTAGGGTGATGAGGACTGTTAGCAGTACACTATTTTTATGTTCACTGTGTCTTAATTGTTGTAAATGGCCTTTTAGACATGTGTGATGGGAACATATTTGTGAAGGAACACAAATAAAAAGCTTTGTTCCTGCCACCAGGAATGTTATTTCATCAAAAAAAAGGTAATTGTAAGTCTAACTGAAGCTGAAACGATGCTTTCAGAGGCACGTAAAACAACAGAACGATTTCAAAACAGGAGAGGAGAAAGAATAAACACTTGAGAATTACTTTCAAAAGGGAGGAGCAAACACCTCATTTGAAACTGCCTTCCTGTTTCCCAGGATCTCCAGAAATGACAAAAGTCGGAAATGTGTGAAATTAAAGTAAACTCTGTCTTTAGGGATCTCTAGTCCTGCTAATGGAGATCACTGTTTTCCCTCTAAAAGCTAACTGGATTTTTTGGATTCATAACTCATGCATCGAAAAGGCACTGATTATTGCCAAAATTAAACAGTTCCAGATAATGCCCAAATGCTGAGGAAATAATGGCCGAGCAGGAACCATTTTCTCTGAGCCGGAGTAGAAGGTGAGGAAGCGATACATCGTGGTGTCAGCTGACATATAGCGTTTGTTTTTGTAATCCTCATAATAAACCTAGGATGGCATTTATTTCCCCCTTTGACAAAGACGAGAAAACAATACTGATTATTAAACAATTTGCTTAGGTTACATAATTAGAACAAAAACAGAAGCAGAACATCCTCTCAAGCAGGCCTCTTGCCAGTGCCCTGCTGGATACCTGGATGGAATCTGTCTAGAGGAAAACATTTCAAGTATTCATTCTGCCAATCGTCCAACACCCTGTTCAATACCACGTACCGGGTGTAGGAATGGACGGCCTGCCTGTAGGCGCATGGGAATCTCAACACGAGTCTGACCTCTGAGAGTTCATAATTCTGTATTGGATTCAAAGTGTACATATGTTAAACAATTAGTGAATAAGAATCCTTATTTTAGAAAATTGATAGACTGTAAAGCCACCATGGTTTTCCTTCTCCACATTGACTGCCACCAACACAAGTCATGGGATAATTGAAGTCATTCTCCTTTTCCAACGTGCAGACTTGAGTTTCAGCTCTGTCAACTCCATGTCTTGTCTATAAGATTGGATGGTAGAAGGATGAACCTCACCTAAGTTTGCAACCCCATGTGGATTCTGTGCCTCAACGTGCAGGGTGGACAAGCCTGGGCCAGCCCCTATGGACTGTTACAAGATGAAACCTCTCGTGCAGGGCTCTGTACCGACTGTCAAGCTCTCCCTTTTGCCAGCATCCTGGTGCTGCTGCCTCCTAGGAAAAGAAGTAAATAATAGAATACTCTACTTTTTGCCGCCCATCTCAGAAAGAACCATTGATTCCTAGCATCTGCAGTTTCAGCAAGGTTCATTTTCAGAGCAGAGCTCTGCAGGGACTAAGCATGAAGCCCCATCTCACTGGCTGCCCCAGCTAGGAATTAGCCTTTCTCCCTTCCAGCCGGGTGTCTAGATAACTGGAGTGATTACCTAGTACAGGCTTGCCAACCCAATACTAGCTTTTAAAAACTCCCCTCACTTTTCTGTTCCCCAAATCTAATTTTTTTTCCACCAGTTTCTCTCCAGAATTCTAGTTTCCCACTGGACTCTTCATGAATCTGAGTGAGCCTAGCTGTGAAGCCATGGCTGGCCCTGTCTTGTGAGGGGTAGGATTCTGTTTACAGGTCCGCTCTGGCCCCCGTGAATTCAGATTTAGATAATTTCAGGAGACAGAGTAGATGATACTTGGACTTTCTCTTTGATAGTCTATCCTGATTTTTCTTAGACTTTTCAGATATTAACTCCTGCCCAAAGCAGACACTGGTCACTAGGCCCGTTTGAGCATTAGACCATGCAGTCATTTTCGGGGAGAGCCCATTCTTCAGTCTGCAACCTGACTGGCCTATCTTCTCCTCTCCCCATCATTATGAGTACTGTCAAATAAATATAATCTTTAAAAAAAATAAAGAAAAAAAAAAGAAAGAGAGAGAAAGAGAGAGAGAGCATAAGCAAGGGAAGTGGTAAGCAGAGGGGGAGGGAGAAGCAGGCTCTCTACTGAGCAGGGAGCCCAATGTGGGGCTCCATCTGATCCCAGGATCCCAGGATCATGGCCTGAGAAGAAAGCAGATGCTTAACGGGCTGAGCCACCCAGGTGCCCTGGTAGATTTACTTTTAACTTAATAGTGATGATCAAGTCACTCTTCTCTCTTCAACTTCTTTATCTCTTAGACACTTGTCCCTTCACCACAAACTTAACAAAATATTCCAAAGGATGACACAATACCATGTCCTCTCTGTCTTAGGTAACTGGACTAGGGGTAGAAATCTAACCAGAGCAGAATCTCTCTACTGTTTTACCTGCATTCAGAAGCTGGGTACCAGACAGACTGAATCAGTTAGTGAGTGGTCAGCAAATTTTTTCTGTGAAGGGTCAGACAGGAAATATTTTGCTTTTCCCAGCCATTTGCTCTCCCTCCCAGCTACTCAGCTCTGTCACGGCAGCACACATGCAGCCATGGGTAATACATAAGTGAATGGAAATGACTGTGTGACAATAAAACTTTATTTACATAAGCAGATGTCAGGCAAAATGTGGCCCATGGGCTGTGGTTTCCTGCGCACTGAGTTACATCGTGGTGAAAGAGGAAATCGAGTCAGATTAGAGCAGCCATTTGGGGCCATATGCATGCTGACAGTTAATCAAAGAAAGCTTGAAATCAGAGAGAAAATGATAGAGCAGCAGATTGATGGGGAGGAGCAGAGAAGAGAAGCTATTAGAAGCCTGAGGGATGGGGGAGAGGGATTTGGATCCCAGTTTTCCTAGTTCAAATATCATGTGGCTGTTTTTTTTTTTTTCCCATTTTCGGACATCTTTGAGACTGCCTTTTGTTGTTTTTTAGTAAAACCCCTCTGAAGTTAGCGTTTTCCTGTTCCTGATAATTCCCACCTCCATCAGACTCTGATAAGATAAGCTTTATACCAGTTGGGGTTCCTGGCTGCAAATGTTCGAACAAAACCTGAGGTCTTAAGGGTGCGGGGATTTGTTTTCGTCAGATAAGGTAAGACACACAGACATGGTAATGACTGTCAGAAAGAAAAAAGTTTTTAATGCTCACAGATCCTGAGAAACAAGAGGCACACATGCCACCCGGGGTCACCAGATGGACACCGAGGTTGGTCCAGAGGCCGAGGGAATGAAGAGTAAAAATGGACAAGAGCCTTTATTGTGGTTTCCATGAGAAGGAATGAGCAAGGCTTTGGCTTGGCTAGTTTAAATGATTTCAGTGGGCTCTGGGGCATCGGGACTGTCCCTAGTTTTCTGGCACATGGTCTTGAGGTGATTAGGACAGGGAAATAAAAGGGTCTATAAAAGAGGTGGCTGGAATGTGAGTGCCGAATTGGTTGGTTTGCATAGGAGAGGCAGATAAGGGAGCATCTGGGTGGCTCAGTCAGTTAGGGGTCTGCCTTCGGCTCAGGCAATGATCCCAGGGTCCTGGGACCAAGCCCCACATTGGGCTCCCTGCTCATCGGAGACTCTGCTTCGCCTTCTCCCTCTGTCATTGCCCATGCTTGTGCTTTCTGGCTCTCTCTCTCTCTCTCTCTCTCTCTCTCTCTGTCAAATAAATAAGTAAAAGCTTTAAAAAAATAGAAAGGAATTGACGAACCCAGGGACACACAGTCCCTCCAGGGGCAGCAAGGCCCCAGCATGTCTGAACATCAAATAAAGAAACTAGAAACCATGTTTCCTACATCTGGATAACTTAAACAAGAATGGAACTTGCCGCATGACCATTGGGACGCTCTCAGAATTGACAAGAAGCATGTAAAATTCGATTGGAAAGGGGGAAGGATTCTGGACAGGCTAGGCATCTAGAGACACAGCCAAGATTCTGTCCTAGGTTGTCCTGGTTGGGAAGCACAGCACTGGCCCTGCCAGTGCTGATCATTTGTGGCGATGCTACCAAACTCTTTCTGTTGCAAATTTTCGTTAACTCTCCTGGTGTCTTTGTGCTGCTCTTTTCCAGATTCAGATTTCCTGGTAGGACCATAAATTTGGCCAGGCTCAGGTCACATGCCTGTGCCCTGGTTTCCAAGGGACCAGAAAGGAGATATACATACTCATTTCCTTTCAATAACTATAGTGAAAGGCAGGGCTCTGCCTCCCATTATTTTAGGATTTCCTATAAACAAGAGGGTTTTCATTCTGGGGGTGAGGGGAGAGGGAGGAGAAGAAAGCCACATGGGTATGACAGCTGTTCTGAGTGAACTGAAGTAGGCAGGAACTCGAGTTCAGAGAAATAGCCAGGCAATCAAGAGCTATACATATATATCTCTAAGCAAGAGGCAGAGCAGTAAGGGAATCTAGGGCTGGCAACAGTGGGAATGGAAAGGAAGAAAGGGATTCTAGACATTGTGCAGGGTGTTCACAGAACACGGCGATTGGTGGGAAAGTAAAGATATAAGTGAGAGAAGAGTCAAAGCTAGATCTGAGACTTTGAGCTGAAGAAATGGTGTTGATGGTAACAGAAGTGGGCTGAGTGGTATCTATCACAGGATATGGAAATGCCAACACCCGGGAAGAGGTAGAAAGGCAGCACCAGAGCCGAGATGATCAGATAGGACCAAGGAGGGGCTATAAAATCATCTGAATATTTGTGGTCAGCGAGTCACAAGGGAGGGGATATTCTTCCGGGTGGTGCTTGTAGAATGGTGTTAAGGGAGTATTTGAACATCACAGACTGAGCTTTTGTAAAAGCCAAGTAAGTGCATAAAGGAGGGAAAGGAAGCAAGGTGATTCAGTTAGGGGTAGGGAGAGCATCCGGAGAGGAGGCAAGAGTGATGTCGAAAAAGATAGGGAGCTTTAAGGAAATGACCTTGGCCTCTAGTCAGGGAAAGGTTTCAGGATTCTGCTAGAAAGAGAAAGGACCCAAGTAGGAACCAATATGTGAAAGCCAGCGGTGGCCAGGGGGCGCAAAGACCATGGGTGTGCAGAGCTTGCTCAGAAAGGAACACTAACGGCTTCCAATCCCACCTCCCACATTTTGCTGTCTCCTTCCCTTCCACTTGACTTTGGTGGCTGGTTACTATAAACTTGCAAAGCCCTCAACAGGATCAGAAGAAGCTGCTCCTTTGGCTTTCCTGCTTTCTCTCCTCTCTGTCTCTCTCTCTCTCTCTCTCTCTCTCTCCCTCTCTCTCCCTTGTGGCAGACTCAGCAATGTCAAAGTGGAGAAGAACTCATGTTGGAGCTGGAAAACTAGAGCAAAGGGGAAGGAATGTGTAAAGTCTTCCATTTCCTCGGACCCAGGAAAGAGAAGCAAGGCTACGGGGACACATGGGCAGCTTCGAATAGTAAATGTCCGCCATGGGAAGTGACTATTATCATTATCTATTATTTATTAATGTATTTATTCGTTGTGTTTTGAATCAGGGGGATTTTGTGGCCTCTCAGGTCTGGCACTCATTTTTCACGATAAGAAAAAGATGAAGAATGGCTCCTGAGTTGATATAGGAGGAAAAGTATTAGATATCTACCCCCTTTTTTAAAAAACTATTAAGACCCTGATGTATTACAAACATCAAAGTGTGCCCAGGGCTTAGAGTTCCTTGCTCCCTCCTTTCTGCATTCCTGATCCTAATCAAACATGGACAAAAATCAATAATGAACAAGTCTATCCTTTGAGCTGCAGAACCTGCTGAAGTCTGTGTATCTAGTAGTACAAAGTTCTCTCTCCTTTCCTCTCCCTGTCTGTGTCAATCTCTCTCTCCCCCTGCAACTGTCTCTAGCCAGTTCTGGGAGCTGAAATATTTAGTTTCTTTGAGCCCTATCTTCAGCTGACCTGTTTCTTCTCCTTCCCCACCCCCAAACCCCTTAACCCTCAGTCCTAAATCCCATTCATCTTCATGACCCCCACCGGGTCTGATTAAACTCCACGGCAGGCAGCCCCACTTCCATCCTGGCCGGGCGCCCAGAGGCCAACAGGCGGGGGTGGGGGGGGTGCACAGAGGGTGGCAGAGCCTGGGGAGGCAGCTGAGCCCCAGTGCGGAGATGGGTCTGACAAGATTGATGGGCCCTGTATCCCCGCTCAAAGGCTGGAGGTGGTAAAACGGGAGTGCTGGCGGTAATTTATAGGAGCTTGTTATGACAGACTTCTCGATGAAGGTTGAAAAAAAAGATGCCATTAAAACAAAACCTGGCTATCTGGGATGTTGTTAACAATAGGCCTCTCCGTGCATCCCTTGCACCAAGAGGATTCATAATTCTCGGGAAGCTGGAGGGTGTGGACTTCCCTGGAGGAACTTGGCCTTACTCCCTCCATGGGAAGGTGGGACAGGGCAGGCAGCGGGGAGGACCCAGCAAAGAGAAGCAGCTGGATTCCCCCTCTTGGTCTCCCTGCTCAATCATATGGCAGCTGGCCCCTCATCAGCCTCTCTGAACCTTCTAGCAGCCACGGCATACCAGTGGGAGGTGATTGCTTGTGTGATGCATGCCCACGGAGGTACGAGACCAGCTCTGGACTGCCACGTGGAAAAAAAACAGACCAATGCTTATGCACAACTTCAGATCCCAGCTAGAATTAATGTCGCCTTTGTCCCTCACTGCAGTGTTGTAACCCAGGTAAACTCAGGCTAGCCCCCTGTTGCTTTAAGGAGCTCTGGACAGGGTCAGATCCAGACAGCTTGGTGTTGAGAGAAGTAATTGAAAAGCAAATTAAATCTATAATAAAATCTTTCCGAAAGCTCTGAAGGAGGATCTCATTCCTAAATCACTGGTACTGAAAATATTCTTTCCCCGCTTGGCCACTTCCTGTCTGAATATCTCACATAAGTTGCAGGCAACACCCTGATCTACTCTTGAAATCCCCAAATTCCTCATGCCATCCTTGACCACACATTTCTATTGCTATCCTACTCTCTCCCAACCGCCTTTCTTTCCTTTCCTTTGCTTACCAAACAGTTTTCCAAGCTGCGGTGCTGTGCTGTTTCCAAACTAAATCCAAGTCATTTCCAAGCTAATTTCATAATTCTATCACAACTCATTCTCCAAACCATCCACTTCTGAAGCAAAGAGTCAATCAGTAAGAAAGAATCCTATGGAGTTTGAGGGGGCCCAAGTCATCAACAAGTCTGTCATTCTCTTGGCTCAAGATATGGTCTAGGGTTTGGTGTCAGGTATCTGGCAAAGGCAAGGGTGAGAGATCCTGCTACTTTTGTCCCTATTTTGGAGGAACCCAAGTGAGGGATGCCTTCTTACTGGGATTACCTTGAACCTACTTTTACTCATTTCTGTGTTTAAGGTAAATGATTTCATAGGTAACGAGGAACCACTTGCTATCAGGCGCTGACCCCGTTACTGAGGGACAGCACGCAGCCAGGGCAGGGCAGGGCCTGCCCCACGCTGGATCCCCACGGCCCGGCCTGCCTTCCTGCTGCAGGGCTTCCTTTACTTTCCTCTGACTCCCAGCTTTGACCCCTGCTTTCCCGTGTCAGACAGTTCTGGGCTCTGGTGGGAGAACAGGTGTGGGGAGAAGCCCTGGCTGGGATGCAAAGGTGAGAAGCCTGTTTCTTAATAAGCAACACCTGAGGTCCTTTCAGTTTCATTGGCTTAAAACGGCCTGGCTGCCAAGCGTTTGGTGGTATCTGTGTCCCCTTCTCCTCCACATGGGCTCTTTCTTTTAAGTTCTGGAGCTCGGGGCCACTCTCTTCTTTTTCTGCCTTCTTCATTTTCATGTCCTTATCTCCACCTCCAGCCTTCACCCTCCAATTTCTTAACATGGCACAAGGAGCTGCTAGGCAATCCAGTGTTCTTTGTGCATTCTACTCAGTGGCAATTAAATGGGAACTAGTGGCAGATCAAATGGAGTCCGAGTCCCTACAGGAAACTTCCCTGGGCCAGTTGCTTCTCAGCCCTGGATGACGGCACCAACTATTTAATTAGTAGGGTGCATGCAATTGATCTGTAGCCCGTTCCATGTGCCACTAGATTGGCACTGTGTCTGCTGCCGTGCTTTCTAGCAGAAGATGTAGGAGTCTCAATCCACAAACTCAGGAGTCCCAGAATTATATAGATTTGTTTTAAACTGCAGTCTTTTGATTAGGATCATGGGCTCTAGTCCTATTATGGACTTAATGTCCGTGGGACCTGCCCTGCACCTACCCTCCCACCGAATTTATTTGTTGAACCCCAAATCTCTAAAGTGACAGAATTAGGAGATGAGGCTTTGGGGAGGTAATTGGGGTTGGTTGAGGCTCTCAGGGTGCAGCCCTTTGAGGGGTTCATGCCCTTGTAAGAAAGGGAAGACACACCAGAGCTCACTGATTCTGCCATATGGGAACACAGGGAGAAGCTGCTATCTAGCCTCTGTGAAGAGAGTTCTCTTTAGGAACTGAATAAGCTGGCATTTTGAGTCTAAACGTCCCAGCCTCCAGAACTGTGAAACATACCTACTGCTTCACCCATCCAATGATGGTGCTTTGTTACAGCAAACTGAGCAGACTCAGGTCCCATGCCTTCTGGGCTCGAATCTCAGCTTGGCTCCTTGCTATGTGACTTAAAACAAGTCACTTAGTTTTTCTGTGTCTTGGTTTCCTCATCTGTAAAATGAAGCTAATAATATATGCATCACAGGGTTGTTGCAAGGAATAAATGAGCTACTGTATTTAAAGCTTTGAGAACAGGGATGCCTGGGTGGCTCAGTGGTTGGGCATCTGCCTTTGGCTAAGGTTGGGATCCTGGGGTCCTGGAATCGAGTCCTGCATTGGGCTCCACGCAAGGAATCTGCTTCTCCTTCTGCCTATGTCTGCTTCTTTCTCTATGAATAAATAAATAAAATATTAAAAAAAAATAAAGCTTTGAGTGCAATGCTCAGGACATAAAACTGTGATGCTATTGTTAGTTATTGTCATTTCTGGGGTTGATAATGAAAGACCCTCATTTATGCCACAGTACACTGAGGTCTTGTAAAGTACCAGGGCATTGGAGTACGGGGGCAGCTGGTATTTAGCCATCGTGTAGGCAGGTTATAGACTCATCAGTCATCCCAGCACACACATGGGCCCTCCAAATCTGGTGATGCTACTGGTTTCTCTCCACGTCTACAGATTTGGGAATTCTTGGCCAAACTTTCTATGTGTCCATCAACCTAGATGCTTCTCTTCTGCAGTGAATCTTCCCTGGGATGTCACCTGATATCTAGCATGTGACCAAAATGAGGTCATTTCAAATCCCTCAAGTCTATGGAAACAGACCTTTGAAACATACCTCAGTACGAAAGTAACTTTTTTCTGCTTTCTGCCCTGCCATATACCTCCTTGAATAAATTGGCAGAGAAGAGCCATTGATTGAAGATGGAGAAGAAGAGTGAGGGAGGGAAACAAGAAGAAAAATAAACAAATTAATACCTCTCAAAGTTGAACAAAACAGTACATTTCTACATCAGATGATCTATGAAGATTCTGGCACTGGACCAAAGTGCCACTGGACCAAAGATTCTGGCACCGGAATATCTGAAGGCAGGGGCAGGATTTTACAGATTAAACAAAGCTTTCTCATGATACATATACACATCAAGGCTTGGGATCAAATTTCTGCTCTGAAAGTTTGCATGTATAATAACATATTTCTCTTGTTTCCCGAAAGATGATTGAGAGAGAGATGAAGACAAAGAAAAAGGACGTGCCACCCAAGAAAGGTTCTGATGATCTGAATGCAGGTGAAATGTTGAAGTATTCCAAGCAGCAGGAGCTGGGAGAACAGGTGCAGCAGAGGTCAATGAAGGTCAGGAGGAATGAGTCTGTGGAAGCGAACAGCATGCACACAGGGCATGCATTATTGCAATAATAACTCAGTGTTCGGGAACTCTCAGAGACTCCTCTACGAGTGGAAGCTCTGGGGTCCAATATGGGGCTGATGGGGGGCACTTTGATGCATTTGACTTAAAAAAAAAACCTCTTAAAGTAACCTTCTCTAGGAGACATAAATTATTGGAACTCAACTGGCACTGAGGTTGCACTCTCTATAAATACGATATCCAATAGTAATATCAACTAAAGAAGATGCATGGTCAAAGACTTACCAGATAAGTGAGTTTTCCCTAACCCTGGGGTCCCCTTCCTCCTCTCCCCTTTACCCACTGGCCTCAATAAAATAAAAACCTCTTCTAATCAACAATGTCTGAGTGTGTTTAGTCCCTCAGACAAAAGTCATCAAACTAAAAAACTGTATCAGATACCTCTGGCCTAAGTTCCACATTCATGCTCACTCCTCTTGCTCTTTTAAGGAAAAACTACCAAACCAATGCAGAATTTAGGAAGGTGGTGGCAACAGAATGTATTCAAAAAGAGTTTTTTTGTTTGCTTGTTTTTTGTTTTTAAGATTTATTTATTTATTTACTCATGAGAGACAGAGAAAGAGAGAGAGAGACAGAGACAGAGACACAGGCAGAGGGAGAAGCAGCCTCCCTGCGGGGGCCCGATGTGGGACTTGATCCCAGGATCTCAGGATCATAACCTGAGCCAAAGGCAGACACACAACCACCCAGCCACCCCAGTGCCCCACAAAAAGAGTTTAAACTGTAATGTTGGGGATCACTGGGTGGCTCAGCAGTTTAGCGCCTGCCTTTGGCCCAGGGCCCGATCCTGGAGTCCTGGGATTGAGTCCCACATGGGGGTCCCGGCATGGAGCTTGCTTCTCCCTCTGCCTGTGTCTCTGCCTCTCTCTCTCTCTCTCTCTAAGTCTATCATAAATAAATAAATAAATAAATAATTTAAAAAAATAAACTGTAACGTTGTAATTTGTGATTTGTATGCTGTGGGAGCTCAACAATAAATGAGCACTCATATTTCACCTTTTTTTGTTAATTCTTATTTATTTATGATAGTCACACACAGAGAGAGAGAGAGAGAGGCAGAGACATAGGCAGAGGGAGAAGCAGGCTCCATGCACCGGGAGCCCGACGTGGGATTCGATCCCGGGTCTCCAGGATCCCGCCTTGGGCCAAAGGCAGGCGCCAAACCGCTGCGCCACCCAGGGATCCCTCACCTTTTTTTCTTACTCAATCACTGATCCAGTTTAGAGTTAGCCCCAAGAATTCTACTTCCTCCTCCTCCTACTGGGTTGTTAGGTTACAAGTTTATTCAGCTTTAAAAAGTTCAACTCCAACTCCATTTTTGAAGGGTGGGTGTGTTTGAATTTAGATCTTAGATGGAAATCCTACAGTGTAAACATGTATCTTGAGGTAAATCTTTGCTTTCTGTACTCTCATGGTCCTTCCTGGGCTTCTAATGCATCTTACAATTGAAATATTCTTTCAAAAAATTCTTTGATATGCATTTGCACCTTAGTGTGAATTCAAGTCATTATGGCATCTTTCCCATGAATTTTCAGCCTGATCTTTAAATGAAAGAGGGGTGGCTAACACTCTAGTTAAGGGAATTTCAGGCATAACTAGGCAACATTGGAGTATATGATAATAGAGCTCAAATAAGATACATATTCATTTACTTATTCACTCATTAGGAATTTAAAACTTGAAATCCATGTTATTGCAAGGCTAGTCCTGGAGGGAAAGGTCAGCATTGAATATCTCAAACTTTGTCTTATCTATTTAATCTGCATCTTAGAAATTATCCTGTCTATATATTTGTATTTCTGAACAGTTCTTTTTTTGTTGGTTTAGGGTATTATTAGTCTTGAGATTTTTATGTTGTCTATATTTACTTTTTTTTCAATTGGTGTAATCTTTGAAGATTTTATTTATTTATTAGAGAGAGAGAGAGCATAAATAGGGAGGAGGGGCAGAGAGAGAGAGGGAGAGGGAGGAACAGACTCCTCTCTGAGCATAGATCCCTATGTGGGGCTTGATCCCAGGATCCTGAGATCATGACCTGAGCTGAAGGCAGATGCTTAACCGACTGAGCCACCTACGTGCCCCTGAATCTTGATGTTTACCTTATTTTTAGTGAAAGATGATGCAGACTTTAGTGAAAATAAGTATGATCCTCAGTGGTACCTTCAGCCCCTGGATTCTATATATAGGGAACCTAACGATTTCAACTAGGATTTTCAAACATCCATTGGATTTGGGCATTGGTTGGTACTTTATATCTTACAGCAGAATAAGGCCCACCAAAAGAGAGAAAATTACCAAATGAGCACCTTTAGGACAACTTAAAATATATTTGCCTTCTATATTAATGTTTCCCACTGCTTATTCTAGGATATGGGTTGTTATTTTAATATGTGGGCTATGAGCTTGGAAGAAATCAGAGTTGTATTGCAATGTGGTAAGAGACTTGGACTTTATCAAAACCTGAGGAAGGACTAGTCAGAAGATCATATACTTCTGTGTTGAAGTCACCTTACACAAATACATCATTTTCACATCATGAGGTCAGTGAGATTGCACACAATCTACAAGCTAAGCTGCTCTCTCTCCTTGCAAGATTATGTTCATGTAGTTGGTTGAATAGTGTACCCACAAAATTCATGTCCACCTACAACTTCAGAATGTGACGTTATTTGGAGATAGTGTCTTTGCAGGTGTAAATACTTAAGAACTTCAAAATAACATCACACTAGATTTAGAGTCAGTTTAGGATTGTGTCCCTATAAGGAGGGGATACAGACATAGAAGAGGGCCACGTGAAGATAGAGGCAAAGGCAAAGGAAGGTGAGGAAGTCAGGATTCATCCGAAGCTAGAAGAGGCAAGGAAAGATTTAGTCCTAAAGGCTTTGGAAGGAGCATAGCCCTGTTACACCTTGATTTCAGACTTCTAGTGTCCAGAAATGTGAAAATAAATGTCTGCTATTTCAAGCCACCTAGATTGTGGTACTTTGCTGCAGCAGCCCTGGGAAACTAATACATCTGGTATCACCAGGGTACTCTCAGCCTCTAAGCCTTCAACAGAGAATCACACTGCATACTATATTGTTTAGGCAAGATTGCCAGGACAAACAGAGACTTTAACCCCTACGATGCAGGATAGATCATACGGATTTCAAAAGCACATGACAATGCACTAGCTCATATATTTTGGCCTCACTCACTCATCTCCAGGAATGCTGACACTTGCTCTACTATGGATATCACTGCTGTGACCAGCTAACATCATGTAGGGACAGTCTGAAAAGGCTTCTCCTCATGCCAGGCCCCCCCCCTTTCACCTCCAACCCTGAGGCTCTACTGTTGCCAAGAGTTAAAATACCAAGAGACTAAGTGTCTACACATACACAACCTGGAAGTATAGGTGAATTAAAAGACCATGGGGCAGACTTCTGGGGGGTGACTTCTGCCATTTTCCACCCCAAGCAGACTTTCCTGAGACACGGAGTTCATATAGCTTCTCAGTGGAGGATCCTACAATCAGGTAGACTTGGTATCAAGCAGTGGTCAGCTCAACAGCACACCTTCCCATTGATTCTCCTTCCCTACCTACCTCACTTTCCTGTTCCCTTTGAGTTTCTCAAAAAGTCATTGCATCAGTGGACCAATTGACCTAAATCTCTGCAAATGTAGGAGTTTACAAGCAGAAAAAAAAAAGCACAACTGAACATACTTTAGGAAATTTATAAGCTTATGTAATAAAATCCAAAATCCAAAATGGATTTAATCATGGGAGATCCAGGTATAAAAACAATAGTGTTGATTGTATTTACTTCTATATGTTGTCTTCTTTTTTTATAAGCAGTTCCAGAATCATATCCTTGCAGGTTAATATTCTCATCAGAAAAGGGATTTCCTCTTGAAAATCCATTTATTTATCCAGAGTGGTATGTATATCCATCCCTGGGGCATGCACTACTCTTACAGTTAAAAAAAAAAAGTGCTAATGGTAATTAGAAAATCAACCCCAGAATTATCACTCTCTCCAGGAATGCATGAAATGGAGCAGGAGAGTTTCCTCAGAGGAAGCACAGATGCAGAGCAGATGAAAGGCTTACATGGTAAAAATAATGTCCATAATTACAGAGTTCAGTTTCCATAAGAAAACCGTAAGATCAATGCTCATTTCCCAAGATTCTAGAGCCAAAATTAATTATTTCCCAAACCAAGTGTTTTTTTGCTAAATACCATACTTTTATTACTTTGACTATATGATGTATCCTAAAATCTTGCTAGTCAAAGTGTGGTTGTACACAGACCAGTAGCTTGGACATCACCTTGGGAGCTCAATAGAAATGCAAAATCTCAGACCTCAGTCAGACTCACTCAATCAGAATCTGCATTATAACAAGATCTGTTGATCTTTATGCACAGTAAAATTTGAGAAGCAGTGTCCAAATGTCTTGTGTGAAGACAAACTGAACCCCTGAAATATATGATGGGAAAGGGTCCACTGGGCTTGACAAAGCTTCAGAAGGGAATGATAATTTGTCTTTGGGATAAGAGACTGTCATATTTTCCTAATTAATCCCAAAGTTGATGGTCAAATAAGGTCATTCATTTCTTAGAAGAGCAGCTGGTGTTTTCCAAAGGGGAATTTATTTACTCAACCAAAATGACTATAAATCTACCATGTACACTCTTTCACAGAGATTATATTGAAGTGTGATTTTTTTTTTAAGGAACAAAATATGGAAATAGATCATGCAGAGTAAACCTATGGCCACTCAGTGGGTTAACTAGTAGGAGCTTCAGGGAATTTAAATATTAACTAAAGTGCAAGCTAGCCAAAAGACTTATTTGTAGTGCTAGAAAGAATAGTTCCATATAATTTGGAGGTTATAAGACGGTGCTTGGAGAAACATCACCTGTAAGACTAATAATTCATTATGGGTAGAAATATGGTTCTCACCATCCTGTGTTCACATTAACAAAATCAAAGCCCAAAGAAGAGCTACCACCTTTGACAAGAAAATATTGTCTCTCTCTTTGACATCAGAAGAAAATGCACATGGGACAAGGGTGGATTATGGGGCTGAAGAAATAGAAAATATTGAAACTTCAACATTAAAATCCAAAGGATATAAAGGGTATCCAGTTTTCACATTATCATGTTTTTATATTGCCTTGTCTAGTCATCTAGCATGATTGAAGCCAACTCACAGCAGCACACTGTGAAAAAGAAATAGACTTCCTTCTTGGATGATCACTTTAAGCCATTCTTTTACCAATCTCATTTTTGGGGTTTAAGAGCACAAATAAGAGTATAGAAAGTAGGTCCCAAATCCAGTAACCTTATAAGCAATATAAAGGAAAGAAGACACAGACACAGAGAAGAAAGCCATGGCAAAAGGGAGGCAGATTCGAGAAATGCCATCATAACCAGGGGACACCCACAGCCTCTAGAAGCTGAAAGAAGCAAGGAAGAATTCTATCCTAGAACCTCCAGAGGGAGCATGACCCTGCCAACACCTTTATTTCAGACTTCTTGGCTTGGGAAATGTGAGCGAAAACATTTCTGTTGTTAAGTCACCCAGTTTGTGGTAATTTACTATGGCAGTCCGAAGAAACTAGTAGCCTTGGTTGGGATGCTTTGTCTTTCTTCTATTTTTTTTTTTTTGTGGGTTTTCCTGGAAATAAACTTTTATAAATGGACTTTGAATGTTATCAGCTATGAGCAGCCCAGTGTTTTCTCTGCCTTATGACGTAGGGGGGTGGTGGCTACTGGTAAAAGATGTTAGGGACAGCAGGATATAAGGCATGAAATGTGAATTATCTTTCCAGGATATAAGATAATCCATCCATATACACTCTGTAAGTTCCTTGTGACAAAGGCATGAAAAATGGACTGAAGGTGGACAGAGTAGCTGATACATATAGCTACTACCTGAGCATTAAACTATGCTCTGAGCTTGATTTTTCCCCCTACTCCATTTCAGAACCAATCCACCAGAGATCATACCTTTGCTGTAGTCATTTCATTTAAATCCCTGTCAGGCCAATTCCTGGCAATGGATCAAGGCACAAGCAATTCATTCTGCAGTTTGGAGTGAAGAGGGACTGAGTCTGGCAGGAAGGATCAGAGGGCAAATAAGCAGGAATCATGTATGAATTGAGGAGCAAATACTGGTTGTGGTTATTCCTAGGAAAAGAACTGACAGCTGTACACCAAGTCCAGTGCAGGCAAGGCCTCTGAACTTAATGTTTAGGGCACATTTCCTATCAGTGTGGAGATGGTTAGAGTATGTGGACACACATCCCGATTGTTCTAGTTGTGATGAGAAAGAGGGACAGATATCACCCCTTTCTTCTCTACTTCCTCTCATACCTACTAATGGGTGTTCGCCTTTCTTGCTCATCCTTGAAAAATGGAGACCAATGGCAAAATCAGATTTCGGTGAACATCCTTAAACACCAAGACCATTTACTTAAAAGTCTCTAAGCCCCAAAGGGAGTCATCCCTCAGCAACCAATATGGAAGGGAATCAATCTTGGCCGACCCCAGGAGGTACTGTAATCCACCATTACAAGTTAAATTGTGCACTACCTTAAATCTGGAATGGCTTAACTGTTAGCATATCGATGCCCATTGATATGCTAACTTACCACACAATGTGAAAAAGGAGACAATGCCTCCAGAAAATCCATGTGTGTCCATGTTAGAAAACAACTGTGAAAGAGTTGGGGTGAGGCGTGGGGAAGGGGAGCAGGGGAAGAGTGAAGACTCGGATGTTAGACTGCACTTTAGTGGAGGAAGTCTCCTTCCTAACAGAGGATATTGTAAGTCCATTGGGAAGAATTCTCCAGAGCATTAGCCCCCTCAAAAGAAAAATTTCCTTTGGTTTTATAGCCATGAGCACTTAGAATAAGAACTGTGGTCAGCTGAAAAATGGCCTGCTGGAAGACACCCATGTCAAATCACTGGAGCCTGTCAGGGCATCTTATTTGGCAAAGGATGTGATTAAGTGACCCATCTTGAGAGAAGCAGCTATCAGGATGATCTGGGTGGGCCCTATATAAAATCACACCTATCTTTATAAGAGAGAGGCAGAGGGAATTTTGAGAGAGAGGAAGAGGCAATGAGAAGATGGAGCAGAGAGAGATGTGGCCACAAGCCAAAGAACACCAAGAGCCTCAGAAAACTAGAAGAGGCAAGGAAGGATTATTTCCTAGAGCCTCTGACAAGCATGCAGCCCTGTCAGCACCCTGATTGCATACTGGTAGCCTCCTGAACTGTGAAAGATAGCATTTCTGTTGTTTAAAGCTTCCCAATTTCTGGTCATTTGTTATGGCAGCCCTAGGAGGCTAAAATGAACACTAAAATCCACAGTCCTTAAGGACCCATTTAGCACACTTCCATTCACACCCTGAGAAACAAATATTCATCTTCAGCATTTTAGATTAGGTAATAATAAACATCCAAGGCTTTGGAGAATTGTTTATCAAGAGCTAATATATTTTTAGGTTTCAGCAATGTAATTTTTCTCCAAGAACTGTAAGTCTAGGTTTCTATTAGTAAGAAAAATGTTGAAGGTAAGGGGATTTTGATCCTGACTTGAATATGGTTTTGATGCAGCTGTTAAGTTCTGCATTATTTACTGTCATTTTAAACATAGGGAGAAATGTCAGAAAAGAAGATAGAGACCAATATGAATTCATCCTCAGGGGAAAAGAGTGACAAAGAGAAAGAGAGAGAGAGAGGAAAAAAGAGAGAAGAAGGGACAAAGAGAAGGAGGGAAAGAGGATGAAAGAGGTACCTATGTATCAACAGACAGAGCTTCTATTTGTTGACAGTGCCTTATGGAGATTATAAACTATAAATAACAACTTCATCATTCCCACCTAAGAAATACAGTTCTCTTGGGGAAAGTACTGAGGGGCAGCATTAGCCATTAGTGTACTATCAGACATGATTTACCTTTGATATTACCAAGATAGCAAAATGCTCTAAGCTAGGGGCTTCTTTTCCAATCACCCCAAAGTACGTGTGGAGGTCAAAATTTTTCTAAAATTAAAGCTGTTGGAAGAAAAGTTTCCACAAAAGTCGTAGAGTTCTCCTGACTACAGATTTCAAAAATAAAATCAAACTTTACATTATGTGATGGGACCAGTTGGGAAATTACCATCTTGCATCTCAGATTGATTAAGTAAACATTGCCTCCATAGCCTCAGGATCTTCCTCAGGCTGCCCACTAGGACCAAACACAACTGGCTAGAAGCCAGAATGGGCTATCATGAGATAGTGGGAAATTTCAAAATCTGCTCAATGATGACAGCCATGAACATATGCACAGGCTCATGTGCCAAATGTTTGTAAACAATCGGTATGAACCATGTATGTAAGTAGCAATCAAAAGTAGGTTAAAAAGCATTCCTTGGCTTTCCTCTAAATCTACCTTTGATTCAGCATTTCTGCAAATCTGTGCTTTTGTGGGTTAACAATAAACATGTTGATTGTAAGTAATAATGCATTATCTTAGCCTACCGATAATGATAATAAATATCATCTCTAATAAGTGGGGTTTAGGGCTAATGTATACTTAGTTCTTATTCTGTCTATAATGTTGAGCTTTTATTAATTCATAATCTAGAGAAATTCAATTTTAACTAATATGCAGAAATACAGAAGTTGGATGCTTGGCTCTGTTTCTTTGATTATATTATGGTCTTAATTTAATTCTCAAAATAGTCTTGTGAATCAATTGATTCAGTATCCCTGTTTTTGTATGAGTAATCTAAACTCCAACATGGGGATCCCTGGGTGGCGCAGCGGTTTAGCGCCTGCCTTTGGCCCAGGGCGCGATCCTGGAGACCCGGGATCGAATCCCACGTCGGGCTCCCGGTGCATGGAGCCTGCTTCTCCCTCTGCCTGTGTCTCTGCCTCTCTCTTTCTCTTTCTCTCTCTCTCTCTCTCTCTCTCTCTCTCTCATAAATAAATAAATAAATAAATAAATAAATAAATAAATAAATAAATAAAATTAAAAAAAATTATTAAAAAAAAAAAATAAATAAATAAACTCCAACATGTAATTTAGAGAATTGAAACAAAGCCAGGATTTCCCCCTTTTTCTTTTTTTTTCCAGGATTTCAATCTAGTGATTTGTACCTAATCAATGGTTTATACAAAATGGTCCCAATTGTTCATTCTAAATTTGAAAATGTATCTCTATGATTTAGTCGTAGCAAACATCAACATGTTCTTCTCACCATACTCATAGTGGTTTAAGAATAACACACAGGTGAATAAATGGAAGAAGTTAAATATTACTACTCACCCATTTTACTGCTCTTTAAAAAGCTCTTAAAAACAAAACCTCTTAAAAAAAACAGGCTATAAAAAAAGTCCTCCATGAAGACAAATATAAAACTATCATTAACTTTATCTGTAAGTTGTAATATTCTAATTATTTACTCCCCTTCCCTCAAGGGGATAATAAGTTCCCCCCAGTTGACGAATAACTTGTATTATCTTCCTGCATAAGAAATGTAATTCTGCACACCATTGCCAGCTTGACATGAGCATTCTTTGGTCGATGACATTTGAGCAGAAACTTAAAAGTCATGTGATATTGCCAACCTTGTCACTCTTTTCCTTGCCACAAAAATGGTCGGGCTTAGATGACAACTGCTATTTCTTTCTAGATCTTAAAGTGAGAAGGCACATGAATCCCAATTACAGATGACTCATTGCTGACAGCATAAAAAGAGAGTGATAAATAAGCTATAGTTGTTGTAAAATAAATGAGATTTTGAGGATGGTTTGTTACTGCAGTAGTTCTTAGCACAATCTGACTATTACATCAGGATATTGTTTTGCTTTTCTTAAAAAAATTAATTCCCACACTATCAAATGATTCTCAATCTAAAATGTTATACTTAGCTAAGCTAGCAGCTAAATGTGAGGATAGAACGAAGCCATTTTTAGGCAGGCATCAAAATTGTCTTGGAAATTTACTTCTAATGAAGTCTTTCTTGAGAAGCTACCAAATAATATATATATATATCCTATTAGGCAAATTAGGCAAATAATCAAAGGAGGAAGAATACATGGGATTGGAAAATGGGAAATCTAATATGAAGGGGAGAAAGGAAACTACCAGGGTAATAATGAAGAGAGATGGCAAGATGACAACAGCATACCAATCACATAAGAGCAAATAAAACTCTAGAAAACATTTCTTCAGAAGTATGAAACTGATCAAAAACCTAACCTGTTGAACATGTTGTGTAGATTTACCACTGGATGAGAGGCTCAGGGTTCATTTTTTAAAATGTATATATTTTTTAAAATTTTTTTATTTGAGAGAATAAAGGAGCACAAGCAGGGGATGGGAGAAGGGAGAGGGACAAGCAGACTCTGTGCTGAGCATGGAGCCTGCTGTGGAGCTCAATCCCATGACCTTGAGATCATGACCTGAGCTGAGATCAAGAGTCTGACACCAAACTGACTGAGCCACCAGGGGCCCCTCAAAGTTTATTTTTAATTAAAATACACACACACACACACACACACACAACAAAACAAAAACAAAAACAGGTCAATCAGCAAAGAAAGGAAAATAATTATTAACTCCAGGGAAGGAAAACATGATATGGAGGAAAATAAAAGCAATTGTGGTTTAGCTGTAGAGTATGTTTGTTGGGTCATTGTATAAACACAGAATACTGTAACTGAAATCATAATACAAGTATAATGGCAGATTGTGTGAACAAGAGGACTGTAACATATGTCTGTACTTAGGGTGAGGGGCTGGGCAAGGACAGCTAATCTCTGATAGAGGGGAGTTGACTGGTAATATCTAAAACTGAAAAATCAAACAAATAAATGCATGTTCTTTAGAGATAGGTAGGTACATTCAAAGAACATCAGTTGAAGGGTTGAAAAGTGTTGCTTTTGGGGAATTAAAAAAGGGAGAAGGTCAGGATGCTGTTTTTTTGTAACAAGCCTTGTAGAAAGAACTAACTTGGAGCTTTGAACTGCATGCAGGTACAATTGGAAATAAACAAATGCTGATTTAAAAAAAATCCATTTTCAAATAAAAGGACTCAAATTTGGAAGATGATATCAGGTAGTTCTGGAGAAAACAAAGTATTTTCTCTTTTTATTTTTATTTATTCATTTCCTTTAAAGATTTTATTTATTCACAAGAGATACACAAAAAGAGGCAGAGACACAGGCAGTGGGAGAAGCAGGCTCCCTACAGGGAGCCTCACGAGGGACTCCATTCCAGGATCCCAGGATCACACCTGAACCCAAGGCAGACGCCCAACTGCTGAGCCACCCAAGCATCCCTATTTTCTCTTTTTAGATGTTTCCCTATCTTGTATTTTTGTCAGTCAAAACAGTCCTTTCAGACTGGTGAGTTTCCTGCTAAATTTCTGCCCTTCATTCAACTTAAGCTTCAGTATTAAGTTCCTAGAAGTTTTACACCATAATTTTCTCAGACAAGAGAGAAAATGTCTATGATGAAAAAAAAAAAAAAAAACAAAACACAAAGCAAAGAACAAAAACAAACAGAAAAATATCACAAATCAGACTGAAAATACAGCATCTATTAATCTCTTGAGGCTCTTTATCAAAACACAGGATCTTGGAACCTGAGCGGATTCAGAAATCCAGAACCCCTGCTGCTCCTTCTCTTTCTTTTGGACTCATTTTTTTTCTCTTTGCTTCTACTGTGTTACCAACCTGTAGGGGCTGGGATGGTGGCACGTCCCTCCTGCTCAGCTCTTACCGCCATAGCTGGGCTGCAAATTGCAGGACAGATTAAAAATCAGCATTCTCGAAATTAATTCTGACCACAGGAAGCAGGGTTCCCTCCGGAGTCTGCATGTGAGTGTATGAATGTGCATGGGAGCTTGCTGGAAGGCGACTGGCAGGGTTTGTATCAATAGAGAAGCAATCTCTATCAATAGAAAAGTATCAAACCAGTTTGATACCCAGATCAACTTTTTACAAAATACGTATTTAAAAGCTCATCCTTGCTTTCCACACTTTGCAACTCCCACAAAGCGATCATCACTTAGATAAGTGGAGAGTAGCTTAAATAACTCCATCTGCAAATGGATTAAACACACATTCAGACATACACATTCAGAACAGCCACACGTTCACATAGAATAAGAAAATTTTGGGTCTCTTTCCATTGACCTACAGCCTCAAAGGTCTTAAGATAAGGTTTTAAGGGGAAAAAAGTAATAAAGTTCTATGAATATCCTTGAGCAACCTATTTATTTATTTATTTATTTATTTATTCATTCATTCATTCATTCATTCATTCATTCATAAGAGACAGAGAGAGAGAAAGGCAGAGACACAGGGAGAGGGAGAAGTGGGCTTCCGACATGGAGCCTGATGTGGGACTCAATCCCAGTACCCTGAGCCAAAGGCAGATGCTCAAACACTGAGCTACCCAGGTGCCTCTGAGAAACCTTTTTAAAAACATTTTTGGAGAAAAAAATTGTTTTGCAAGAAACTTTGCTTGTCTCCAAAACAAAACAAAAACATGGTTGAAAATACTGGGAGCCAGAAGACTTCTTCCCAGGCACTCCTCTGAAAGTCCCTCAACTGAAATGGCAAAACTGGATCCTAATCCCTTTCATGAAAGTGACTCCATCTCAAAAGAGTGTTCTATTGTGACTCTTGCATTTCTTACATGTCTTTGAGAGAATAGCCAACATAAAAAACTTCTGCAATTAGACCTGACAGAAACTTGGGACTACAATTTTTGAGCTGGTAGGAAGCACTGGAGTCATTCAGCGAGCAGGTTCTGGTGGAAGATGTGAGAAGGCAGAGGGCCTGAGAAGGGCAGTTCCTGCAGCTGCCTGGTTCCTGGCTTCTTAGTGACTCGGTTGACAGTGAGACACACTGTCCAGAGGCAGAGGCCATTTGATGGGAGGACAGAAAATGCCAGCACGATAATCTGCAGTTCTGACGGCAAACTTTGTTTTTACCTGGAGTACAGAAGAATTCTGCTTTGTTTATCCTGGTAAAATTCTAGCACTAAAGAGGAAGTTAGGGACAAAAAGCAATCGGCAAACTTTGCTCCAAGAGTGAGCTAAGCTTATGTCCTTGTTTGCCTTGTTTCGAAAGGCACATATGACAAGACGTTTGTTGCGTATTGGGTGATGTTTATCGGGAGATGGGTGAGGGGGATTTGAATGTACACCTGAATTGAATCACACTTGATCTTAGCCAAAAGGCTGAGAAATGATCACCTGAATTGAGTCAGAGATCGTCAGGCACCCAAGGCTCCCTTATGTGCTACTCTTCTTCTTTTTTTAAGATTTTATTTATTTATTCATGAGAGAGAGAGAGAGAGGCAGACACAGGTAGAGGGAGAAGCAGGCTCCATGCAGGGAGCCTGGTGTGGGACTCGATCCCAGGACTCCAGGATCATTCCCTGGGCCGAAGGCAGGCGCTAAACCACTGAGCCACTCAGGGATCTCCACGTGCCACTCTTCTAGGGTAACTTTTCACTAGCATAAACTGAAGGAAATGAAAAGGAAGTTGATACCCAGAGACCATTTCTCAGTCTTCAGAAACTTTCTGCTAATGTTTTCCTCCTTTTTATCACCTATTTTATCTAGCGCAGTATGAAGCAAGTGTAAAAATTTTAAATGCAGAAATATCTTTACCCCTGAGTCAAATGAACTTGGAGCACAGACCATGTTCTGGGTAGGGAGGGTACAGGTACACATTCGAATATCAATCCTTTAAATCTATATGAATGTAATCAATGAAACAATCTCTTCCAATTCTTTCCCTTTTGATTTCATTTTAGAATCTCAAATTTCATCTCATAGGCTCCTTATTTGCAAATTCTATATTCACTTCTGAGTAACCTAAATAATTACAGGATATATATTTCTAGAAAGCATAGTCCATGGTGGAGCTGATGAAAATCACATAGATCCAGGCAGAGGCCACCTTCAATGATTTTCTGGGGCCTGGAGATAGTTTCGTGTGTGTCCAATATCCAATGCTGTTTATAAGAACATGATATAGAGTGTCTCATCTCAAAGCCATACAGGCAAAAAACCAAATTCCAGGGAAAAAAAAGGTTATGTCAAGATGGGAGAAAAAAAAAATTCTGATAGATTTGCTTCTCTATTGTCCCAGCTGATCTCCCTGGAGAACTAGTAACCAATAACATGGACTCTAGGTGCATTCTCCATGCTTCTCTTGCTTCGTCCCTCAAAGAGAATCATCAGCACCATCACGGATACTTGTCACCTCATTTATCAAGGTAACATTTTGTAGACAGATATTAAAGACAGAAAGCAATCTTCAAACTTTGCCTAAAGAGAAAGCCAAAATTATATCCACTGTTTCTTCCACTTGAAACTTTCCTCTTTTCTCTGTTTCCTGAAGAACCACGGTCTTTCCATCCTATAGTCTGATGCCACTCTTCCACTTTAGACAAAAACCATTCTCCATGTCAATCACTAAGCCCAGTGACTTCAGAAACTTTGCACACGAGAACCATAGGAATTACACTCACCTGTCCTGGCACACAACTCTCCACTTCCCCCTCATCAACTGAGCCTCCAATCAAGGCCAGCATACTCTGCAAAGAGATTCGACACATGCACAAGAAGAGCTCCTAGAAGGTGGCTAGGTGCCTTTTTTTCTTTAGCTGTTCAAGTATATTTATTACATCCCCCCTCAGGAGAAGAGTCCTGTCTTTTAGCTTCCTATCAATGATGACATTCCCCTCCAGCCATTATGGAGCTACAAGATGTGTCCTCATTGCACAGTAATTATTTCTCCTAAAAATAGTATAATCATTAACATCTTCCAAAACCTAATTACAGTTCAATTCCTAGGTAATCTATTACACTGGACATGTACTCAAAGTGATTTCAAAGGTACAGTCAGATCACAGTTCCGATCATAGTATCCTTTTCTTCTAATATTTTTTAATATGACGAGCGACATTCTCCCATTCACATTTATTTCAAATGTGTTAGGTATTCTATGGAGGTAGGTAGCTAGTAGGTAGGTAGATAAACCAAAGTCTATGCATCCTTCCCTACTGAATTGCAACCCTTAGGATATTCCTAACTTTGTTTTCTACTATTAACTTCCCTTCTTCTTTGGATAGTTAATTACAGAGAAGGGTAGGCATGGAGCTCCTAATGAGTCAGGGATGGGTTTTATTTAAAACTCCAATTCATGCCTTTGTATTTTGGGGGCTTTTGAATAAAAATAGGTAGCCTAATTTGCACATTCTCTCAGTGCTTTCTGTGTGTCTCTACTCTTCCTTGGCATTCTGCTGAATATGCACCTCAGAAAGAATTCAAGGCTTCCATGGCATGATTTTGATGAATAGGAACCTATGAGGCTTAATAAGAGGCACCAAAATGGACAGGCACCTAAGGGGAAAAACAGCTCTGTGTTGATGAATGTCTTTCCCAGGGGAGCTGGGGCACTGCTGAGATGCAGTTTTTCCAGCAAGCGGTAAAACGGAAAGATAATTCAAGGCAACACATGCAAGGCAGGATGTGCGATGTATTTTCTCAGCAGCAACGAGTGTGCAGAAGGAATCAGATAAGAAGCTGCTTTGCAGGGTGCCAAAGGGACAGACAGCAGAGAAGAAATGTGCCGGCCCAGAAAGGACTGCGTGGAATGGAAATGTGCAAATTACCCTTATCAAGTCAAGTGATGTTCTGAGGTGAGCTTTATCTACTTATTTTTTTATTGTACTAAACTCCCACCAGGACATTAAGTTTTGGTGTTTCAATTTATTTTTTAATAAAAAAATCAGGGTTTTCTAATCTTTATGTTCAGAGGAAGCAAAGACTGCAAGATATTATAGCAACTATTTTCTTATAAAATTAAGAGATGCCCCATAGAAGACAGCATCAGGTGGGTTTATGGCTGGGGGTGCTATTGCTGCCTGTGGCAGATCTAGCCACTGAGCTGTCCATCTATCCCTGGACCTGTTTGACTAACCCCTTTTTGAAGATAGAGACACAACTTTTTTGGAAGAGAGATTTCATTTTTTGTCCACCCCATTCTGCCAATTTCTTTTATCTTCCATTTTCTCTCATAGAAAAATTGAAAACTTCCCAAGTTTTTTTGAGTTTGAGCTTCAAGGGTTGTGTATAAAATGTGTCTTTTTATTTTGCTGATTTGACATCTGGGAGCTTGTGGACCCTGGAGGGACTATCCCTCTCAGGGCTACCCAGTTCCTAGAGATAAGAATGGACTTGTCTGTGAGCCCACCATTCGTGTACAAGCTAATCAAACCAGAGTGCACACCCTGAATGACCTCCTCTATCAGACTGTCATCCTCAGGACCCCTATCCACCTTCCTTTATCCCCCAGGGCCTGGGACCAGACAACCCAGTTCCTATACCCCAGACAGAGCCTGTTGAAACTGTCCAAACTAGCCAAACCTAAGCCCCATCATACCCATTTTTTCCTACAGAAATGATAGTAAAGGCTCTTGCTCACACTTTTTCCTTCATACCCTCTGCCTCCTGATGGAAACTGGTACTTCCCTGTGTGGCCCCCTTATGGTGTGGGGAACCTGTTGGGAACCATGAATAACAAATTACCTTTTGGGTGGCAACCTTCTCCTGATCTGTTGGCCTCACCATCTCTGAATAATAATAAAACCTGTATCTTAAAGCAGGCTGTTGTAGACATCTTTTAATTTCATATTTGTCATAAGTGACAATGAAAATGAGAAGGTTCTTCGTTAGTTACAGGTAGCCTTTCTCACCTCTGTACAGATGAGAGAATATCTTCCAGTGGAATCTACTTTCCAAAATTCTGACTGCTCCAAAAGCTAACTTCATCTACTATGTAGAATCTTCTGAAGAAAGAAAATACCAGGGGGCACCATCCCCTGTACCCCCACAATTTTCCTTCATCTTGATCTACAGTCCTACCAACAGCAAAACAATTTAAGGGGGCACAGGATGCAAGAAAAAAAAAACTATTTTGGAAGGCTATGTTAGGTAAATTATAGGTAAGCACATCCTAAAAGTTAACCTATGCTGTAGCTATTAAGTGCCTCATCCCGAGGGGCAAAATCATTCATAATCTACATGCATTATGCAAGAGGAACAAAGAATATGCTGCCTACAGTGGTTCCTTCTACTCGCCACCTCCCCCCACCCCCAACCCCCTTTGGAACAGTGTCTACATACCTAATGTGAAGCTTGTCCAGTTACCACGGGTACAAGAGATTTGTAGGTGTGCATACATGGACAGTAAATTTTAATCACTTGCACAGAAAGTAGCATATATTGATAGAATTGTTTTGCCTAAAGGAGAGTACTCCTTTAAACTATAAACAACACCACAATAGATCAAATTCATACTTCAGGCACTTGATTTTTTTTCTATCTATTACTTGCACTTTTATTGAGTAATTTTTATAAAACAGGCATTCTAGATTCTGTGGATTCAAATTAGAAGGGTATATATTGTCCCTGTCCCCAAAGGGCTCAAAGTTCTTGAGTTTTACATATGTATACTATCACTCATAGTTATGAGTACAGTCACTCTGTTGTGAAAAATATCTACTACTGGACAGGATAAAACAGTGCTGAGGCTCTTCAGGAAAAAGATTCAGAGGATAATTCAGAGAAACTGGATTCTCAAAGGAAAGGAGAGGTTGTTATTGTAGGGGAGGAAAATTTTTTCCTCTACCCTTCCAAGTTCTTTTGGCTGGTCTATTAATCAAATTGGTGTAAGACAGATCAATAGGAGAAAAACAAGTTTTATTATGTACATATGGGAGCCCCATAAAAAATATGAGATCCAAGGATAAGTTGGGCTATTGAGGCTCACATGCCATCCTGAGCTAAGGAATTGGATAAGGGCCTGGGGCTTCAAAGGGGAGGAGGGTAATTCACAAGGCCATAAGAAGAAGCAGATGCTTGGTAATTAGATATTTTTCTGCCATATAGATAGGTCTTCAGATAAAAAGTTATCTCTGGTAATAGCTCTCTTTCTGGGTCCAGCCCCCTATCTAAATTATTTTTAAGTAGTTAAGAGAGAGGTAAAAGTTTTTCTTGAGTCTGTTGGGTGTTGATTACCTTTGACTCAAAATAATCCACATGCCAAACTGGCATATATTGCTTTCCTTCATTAGGGACTGAATTATGTCTTCCCCCATCTCTGGAGGGAATTAAAATTAAATGACGTTATTAGAGTGAGACTGTGGTTTAATTTTAATAGGATTGGTGTCCTTACAACAAGAGAAAGAAATACCATGAGGGCACAGGAACAGAGGAAAAAACATGAAAGGACACAGCAAAAAGGCAACCATCTACATACCAAGGAGAGACAAAATAGAAACCAATGCTGCCGACACCTGATCTTGGGCTTAGCTGCCAGATCTGCAAGAAAAATTAACTTCTGTTGTTTGAGCCCCCTAATTTGTGCTTTTCTTTTTGAGGGCTGTGTGTTTTGACAGCCCTCACAGACTAATAGGTTGATGCTAATAGGCAAGGAAGGAAAAGTAGCCTTAGAGGATGTAGTGAACAGACCTTAAAGAAAGGATAGTATTTTCAAAGGTTTGGAGCCTGTGAACTCAAGATCTGGTGAGAAGTTCAGTGAGGCAGGAGCTCAGGGGAACTGGGGAAAATTGTAAATGAAAAATATCTGCTGAAATAGTTTGAAAATGGCCTTGAATTCTGAAATAAACAACTTGTAACTTACTGTGTTTGCAGTAGGAAACCAGAAATCCTAAGGAACAGAGTGGAATGATTACATTAATAGGGATTTTGGCAATATGGGGATGATATAATGGGCAACTGGGTGGAATACAATGTAAAGAGGGAGAATACGAACCTGGAGGTATGTACAATATAAATCAGGTGAGAAGTGAAGGAGGAATAAATGAAGCTGGAGGAGTCAGGGAGAGAGTTAAATTTACAGTTGTTACTGGACTTTGAACTTGAGGATCATAAGTCATTCGAGTTCTTCTTCTGGAGGTCATTTATTTTTTCCTTCTGACTATTCTTAAGATCATATATTTGTCTTTTTGTTTAGTGTATGATGACATTTAGGTAAAATTTTCTTGTTTCTACTCCTTTCTGAAGCTGAGGATTAGAAGTTTTAATCAATTCTTAAATAGTCCAGGCTTTCTCTTTGTTCTCCCATTTTTTCTCTATCCTCTTTCTGGAGTTCAACTAGACATATAATAGACCTGTCTATATCTTTCACATTCCTTTACCATTTTTTAAATGCATTTTCTTCTTTTTTTTCCTGTGTTTTAGGCTTGAGAATTTCTTCAGAATTATTTTCCAATTCCCTAATTCTCTCTTTAGCAGTGTCTGATCTCCTGTATAACCCTTTTATTGAGGTTTTCATTTCAATTATATATTTACATCATGAAAGTTCTATTTGGTTCTTTTTGAAATCTACTTGGTAATATTACAGCCTACTGCTTTTTGTTCATATTTTTAATCCAATCATTTAAGGCTTTAAATATGGCAAATACACTTATTTTATATATTTTATTTTTTGTACTTTTTAAGATATATTTATTTATTCTCTAGAGTATGGCAGGGGAGGGGCAAAAGAAGAGGGAGAGAGAGAATCTAAAGCAGATTCCCTGCTGAGCAAGGAGCCCAACACAGGGCTTGATCTCACAACTCTGAGATCATGACCTGAGCCAAAATTGAGTCACAGGCTTAACTGACTGAACTATCCAGGTGCCCCTATATACTGTATTCATTGAGTTCAATATTTGGAGTCCTTGTTTTTTGTTTTGTTTTTTTTCCCAGCTTTTTTGATCATACTGGTGGTGGTGGTGGTGGTGTGTGGATATTCTAGTACTTTTATGGGAGGAGAGTTGGTTTTTTTTGTTTTAGCAGGAGGGTTGTTCAGCATGGCATTATTCTCCCAGATATGCAACTGAATAAAATACAATTTATAACCATTTCTGAAGTTGAATTTATAGGCTTTGGAAACAAAATAAATGTGGGTTTTGGAATAAATGAAAGGATTAAACTTACTTCCATCTTTTTGATCTGGTATATTAAGTAGTTGCCATGAATTAAGATTTAAAAAATTAATTTAGAGGAATAAAGAGTCCTTTTTTGGTATGCAAATGTCCAACTGACAGCTGAAATTAGGGTTTCACTTCATAATGGAGGTCAGAAATTTAACTATAGATTTAATAGTAAACAAGATACAGTCAATAGTTGAACATAAGTTACCAATATCAGCCGGGGAACCATTTAAAGCAGGTAAAACAGAGATTAAGGAACCGAGAAGCAAGGACCAGAAGTGTAGGATAATAAACAGTAGAAAAGTCAGAAACAAAGGAGAATCAGGAATTGGTAAGAGTCCAGATATCAGTGGCGGACCAAACTTAAATGCAGGAAACATTCAAAACAATAAAAAAACTATAGAAATCACAAATAGAATTAGAACCAAATATTTGTCATTGAATTTTGATATCAACTTTATTTTCCTGACTTCAAGGATTTTGACAATCAAAAGTGAAGAGAGATAGTGATAATTTTTAAGTAAGAGTCAAGAGAAGATTTTTGTAGTTCTTAAGTAGTTTGTTGTTGTTGTTGTTTTTATTTTCTTTAGAAATTGCCCACATTCATAAGCGGAGAGAATTGGGCCAGTAAGGAAGGAGATAAAATGCCTGGGATATGCCTGGGAGAGAAGATAAATGGCAGAGCAAAGCCTGGAAGACATTGTGGAAGACACAATGGAAGGAGCCATTGGACTATAGAGAAGCAGGGCGCTCCTTGCTGGGAAATAGGAGGGAGAGGAGGTGAAGAAGGACCCTTGAGGTGATTTCATCGTGGATTGTGAGAAAAGCTGGAAAGGTTCCTTCTTGGCCACATTTATTCCTCTGTGTAGGAAGGCCACATTCTTTCCTCTGCCAAAAGAAAGAATGGTGGCAGTAGACAGGAAGCTTAAGAAGACAAGGGAAAAATGTGAATAGCCATGTGATCAGGGAAAGGGAAATTGACCAGAAAGAAGGAAAACAATCACTGAGTTGTGTCATCTGTTTTCAGACCTTAGCATGCTTCACAATCACCTGGAGAATTTGGAAAAACTGTTTGCTGGAATCTGCCACAAAGATTGTAGCATAGTCGCCCTGGAATAGGGTCTCAGTTGGTTAAAAAAAAAAAAAAAAAAAAAGTGTTTCTAGCCTGGAATATGTCTCTGCAGAGTTTTTGAAGATATACAATTTTATCAGGTTTATATGGCAAAACTCCCTGATATTTACATGTTGAATCATATGCATTCTCAGAACTCCCTGCCTTTGTCTGGGACCTCTCCTTGGCCTGGATTGCCCTTTTCTCTGTAACCTGATATGATTCCACACAGCCTCTTCAAGCAGCTGTTCAAGTGCCACCTTCCTGGGAAGAAGTGTTTCTGCATCTGTCCTTGCAATTTTCTGAGCCTTGCTTTTTGTACCCACATAACTTGCTTGTACTCAGTTGTCATTCTGCCTCGTATTTTTCTTGTCCAGATGCCTGGCTCTTCACACCCCTAAACTGTAAGCTCCTGAGGACAGATACTGCTCCATCACCTTCCCCCTTTCCCTGCAATATTAAGCACTATATCTGGTGTAGAGAGTTGCCCAATATTATCCCTGGGAATGAGTAAGAGGCTTGCTACCCTATTAGGCTGCTGCTTCACAGGCTTTGAAATAATCAGCAGAACAGGCGGGGGGACATTAATTCAGAGAACATCAGAACAAACTTTTGCTTTAAATGATTTGCCTTCTCCCCTTGACAGCAGCTCTTATTAAAATAACATTAGCTAAAAATATTTCTATGCCAAAAGTAATTATGATAATGTTTCTCTGCATTTATATAGTTCTTTTTATTCTCACAATTCATAGTACACAGGCCTCCGCTCAGGAGGAAAGAAAAGCACTGAACTGGACTTGAACTTCTCATTCCCTTCACTGGGCAACCTCTTTGTGTCCTAACTCATCCCCAAGGCATTAGTATCGCTGATGTCTGAGTCCAGGTTTCTGTGTTTGACGTCCTCACCCAACCTACTCGGGCATGGATTCAAAAGAGAAATTTCAATTAGTTCCCCTCAAAGGATTAAATTCTGTTGTCCCTCGCTGGATGCTCTCATCTTTAACAGGTAATTAAGGTCCTAATGGGCTCATACAGTTTTTCAGTCTGTTCCAACCAATTACGGTACTAAAGAAAAAGCCAAAAAAGAAAAAGAAAAAAAAAAAACAGAAAAAAGAAAAGAAGAGAAAAATGGGAAGCAGGAAAAGGGTGCTTGCAGGAATGTTATAAGCCATTTTCAGGGTGAAAGGTTCTACTTGTTTAAATGCTTGCCAGGGAGGTCTCAAACTTTATACCTTGGGTGCACTGTACCCTAGAGGACTCTTCAACTTCCTTCCCATCACTCTTGTTTTTCTGTTTTCAGACTCTAGTAGGATGTATAGTGTGCACTGAGGTACACACATACACACATACACATCTATGCCTTTTACAACTGTGATACAGTAATATATCTGGCCTCTGGCCTCAGGTCCTGGCAAAAACCCTTGCAATTTACAGGATGATTGGAGTGTCTTTTTTATGCCAATGCCAATGATGACTCCTGATGGGCCCCTTATCTAGGTGGGGTGCTGGTTACCAGAAAGACGAATCTTGTGCTTAGGGGATTGGAACTTCTGGCCAGCCATTCCTCTAGGTTGTAAAGGGGGTTAGAAATTGACTTCAATCACATAATGAATAATTTAAGCAATTGTTCCTACATAATGAAACCCCAGTAAAATCTCTGGACACCAGAACTCAGAGATGCTTCTTGATTGGTGAGCACACTGATTGGTTGGGAGTGTAATAATCCCTGATTCCAAGGGGAGAAGATATGGAAGGTAACAATTCCAATTCCAATGTGTATGTGGTGGGGTTCCCGCACCAAGCAATTCTTTGACACCAGCTGAGTGTCCTACAGCTCAATTCAATCCTGACACTATTTACCTGGAAGTAGCACCAGACTCCAGAGGTTAAGGGCTCAGTCCCAAAAGTCTGCACTCCCCTTCAGAGATCAATCACAAGCAGTCTGATGGACTGGCTCCAAACGGGAGGTTCCCAGGATGCCCAAGTTGAGTTTGGTTAATTTGCTGAGGTGGCTCACAAAACACACAAAAAATAATTTGCTTAACTAGATTACTGGGTTATTGTAAAAGAATAAAATTCAGGAAGAGCCAGATAGAAAATGCACAGGACATGTGGGAGGGAATGTAGAGCTCCTCTATACCTTGGGAGCACTGCCCTCCCCAGATCTCCACAGGTTCACCAACTGAAAGCGCTCCAAACCCCTTCCTTTGGAGTTTTTATGGAGGCTTCATTACATAGCCCTGGTTGATTAAATCACAGAGTATTGGCAATCAATTGTAACCTCCAGCGCCTCTTTCCTCCCTGGAGGTCAGGGGGTGGGGCTGAAAGTTCCAACCCTCTGCTCACACCACTGGTTTCCCTGGCAACCAAGCCCCATGCTTAGGTCACCTAGATCCTTTCTAAATTCACCTTATTAACATAAGATACATTTATCACTCTTGTCACAGGTGATTGGAAAGGTTTTAGGAGCTCTGTGCCACACACAGGGAAAAAGTCCAAATATATATTATTAGAAATCACAATATCACAGAGGATCTGTTTCCCAGACCATCCCAGACTTCACCCTGTGTGTATCCTTTATAAACGAAACTGTATTAGTAAGTAGAGCACTTCCCGGGAGTTTTGTGAGTCATTCTGGAAAATGATCAAACTTGAGGTGGTGGTAGTTAGCTCTGAATTTATGTCCAGACAGGCAAATATAGGAGGGCCTGGAGACTCCATCTAAAGTGAGAATGGTCTGGGGGGCACCTGAGTGGCTCCATGGGTTAGGCATCTGCCTTTGGCTCAGGTCATGATTCTGGGGTCCTGGGATCCAGCCCCAGGTTGCTGGGCTCCCTGCTCCTCAGAATCTGCTTCTCTCTCTGCTTGCTGCTCCCCTTGCTTGTGCTCCCTCTCTTTCTGATAAATAAATAAATAAATAAATAAATAAATAAATAAATAAATAAAATTTTTAAAAAGTAATAAAGTGAGGTCGGTCTCGTGGAAGACTAAGCCCTTAACTTGTGGCATCTGCAGTAACTCCAAGTAGCTGGCATCAGATGCGTATTGCAGTAAAGTCCAGTCTGGGTTGACACAGAACAATGACACAATGAAACTCAGCTCATTTCTTCTTCAAGCTCCCTCACATCTCTGTAGCAGGGATGCGGCTGTTGCCACGGGGAGGGATGCCCATTTGTTCTGTGCTGCACGGGGTAGAACAATTGGAAGCTGAAAAAAATCAGGGTAAGAGTCCTGCTCCCTATAGGTCGCCACTGCTCACAAATCATCAGGCAATTCTTTGAGAGCCTCTGTCTTGCTGATTTTCTCACCAACCAGCAGGGGGTTCTCCGAGTCCGCTGGGTGGACAACCTGCCACAATTCCCCAGAGCACTCAGGGAAAACAGGTCCTGGAGACCCAGTGGAGAATTGCTATATCTTAATGGGGGTGAAGGAGATGAAAAGAAGTTAACTTTTTAAAAAAGCTCTTTCATACTCATATACACCAAAGTTTGGAATCCTCTCTGTGTGCTGGATCATTTCAATTAGGCTGCCGGGGAAAAATGGTCCCCCCTTGCTGCTTCTGTTAGAGACCGAGCCCTAAACCACATAGTTCCTTTTTTCCCCAGCTCCTCTCCCTTTGGTCTGGATCTTGGTTTTTAAATTAGAAATATTAGCATGAAGGAAATGCTTTTTTAAGAAAGATTTTATTTGTTTATTCATGAGAGACACAGAGAAGCAAAGATATAGGCAGAGGGAGAAGCAGGATCCCCCTGGGGATCCCTGGACCCCGGGATCATGACCTGAGCTAAAGGCAGATGCTCAACTGCTGAGTCACCCAGGCGTCCCAAGGAAATGTAATTGCAGTTGTCCAAAATAACGACATGTTGATGCGATTAGAGGATTGTGTACCATTAAAGAGTAACCTATATTCAGTGAAGTTTGTGGTTCCAGTTGAGTCTGACATAGGTGTATCCAGTTGTAAGGACCTTAGCATGTGCAGGCTTGGGGTGTGGGGCCGGGAGGATAATAATTTAGGATGCAAGCTCAAGAAAACACAAGAAATATACTTCAAGAAAGGTAAGTTGGGGGCAGCCCCGGTGGCTCAGCGGTTTAGCGCCGCCTTCCGCGCAGGACGTGATCCTGGAGATCCAGGATCCAGTGCCACGTGGGTCTCCCTGCATGGAGCCTGCTTCTCCCTCCGCCTGTGTCTCTCTCTACCTCTCTCTCTCTCTGTCTCAAATAAATAAATTTAAAAAAAGAAGAAAGAAAGAAGAAAGAAAGAAAGAAAGAAAGAAAGAAAGAAAGAAAGAAAGAAAGAGAAAGAGAGAGAGAGAGAGAGAGAAAGAAAGAAAGAAAGAAAGAAAGAAAGAAAGAAAGAAAGAAAGAAAGAAAGAAAGAAAGAAAGGTAAGTCATGAGAGAGTACATGCATATTTGCATGGCTTTGGAATATAACTTAGCTCTTCTGTGAATTTCAAATGCAGGGAGAGGGTGATGTAGGAATGAAGTAATTATGGTTGACTTCTGAACAATGTGGGGTCTAGAGTCACTGACAGCTGCAAATCCACATATAGCTTTGACCCCCTAAAAACAAACTACTAATAGCCTACTGTTGACCGGGAAGTCTTTCTGATAACATAAACAGTTGATTAACATGTATTTCACATATCTTATGTATTATATACTATATTCATACAATAAAGTAAGCCAGAGGAAAGAATATATTATTAACAACATCATAAGGAATAAAAAAATATATTTACATGCCTGTCCTGTATCTACCGAAAAAAATTCCTAGGTAAGTTAAAATGTGCAGTTCATTTTTTTTTTCCTTTTTAAAAATTTATTCATGAGAGACCCATAGAGAGAAGCAGAGACATAGGCAGAGGGAGAAGAACCTGGGATCACTACTTGAGCTAAAGGCAGATGCTCACCCACTGAGCTACCCAGGCGCCCCGGATGTGTGCAGTTCAAACCTATGTCGTTCAGGGGTCAACTGTATTTATTTATAAAAAATATCTTAAGGCTGCAAAATTGATTTGCAGAGAGTTAATGGGATCTCTATCCAAAGATACTGGGAGAGGGTCATCAGAAAAGGGAAGAGATAGGAAGTACGAGGCTGGAGGAACAGAACAAATGAAAAGGAACATAATTCAGGTTTTGGCAGTTTCACAAACGTGTCTGGGCTAGCTTGTATGTGAGGCATAGAAGGAGTTAACTCCATGACTGGCGAAGCTGGATGAAAGGAAACAGATCTAAGAGAGAAAATGAGGAAAAGCACTACTGAAGCAAAATCTTATGGGCAGTTGGCCCTGCAAGGGCTGCTCAGTAAGGAGAGAAGGGTCAGCAGTTGAGCTGACTGTCTGGGTCAGGGGCTAGGGGTGCATCTCAGAGACTCAACTCCACAACATGCTTAAGGGGAGAAATAGGTGGCCAGAAAGGATCTCTATATTTGATTTCATAAAAGCACTCATTTTGTCAAGGTCTTCTTTCAGTTTAATGTGTAGAAAGAGATGGGATCTAAAACAGAGGCCATTTGTGGTTTTTTTTTTCTTTTTTAAGATTTTATTTATTTATTCATGAGAGACAGAGAGGAGAGAGAGAGAGGCAGAGACACAGGCAGAGGGAGAAGCAGGCTCCATGCAGGGAGCCTGACATGGGACTTGATCCTGGGTCTCCAGCATCACACCCTGGGCTTAAGGCAGCGCTAAACTGCTGAGCCACCCACCCTTTTTAGTTTTTATAAAAATTTAAATTGAGTGAGATCATTAGGACTCCAAAGTCATACAATAGAGTACATATGTGGTATGTGTACTCCCCATCCTGTTTCACAGCATTGTCCTTATAGCCTATGTACCATTTTTATAGAATTAGAACCATATCTAGTATTCTTCACGGATTGCTGATGGGAGAGCCCCTGAGTAGAGAATGTGGTGCGAATTCTCCGGATGACCTATCTTCTAAGAGTTTCTGGTATAGTGGCCTAACACCAGTCAACTTCACAAATACTTCAGTAATTAGAGAGGATGAGTGTGGATTTTGGTGTGGGAGTAGAAGAAGTAGAGACATACAGCTGTCTCCCAACAATTAAAAAATGATGCTTAGTATATTGTATAGATATATTTGGGGAGGACATGCTAAGTAAGGTTAAACCAAATTGTTAAAGAAGAGAAAACGTAGATCCAACACTGATCTTTTTTTATGAAGTTAACATGTATATCTGTCCTCTTATTCCTAATTACCCATGCTATTGGGGGTGACACACTTATGTTGATACCAGTTTTACCCAGTTTTCTGTTGCCAATATCACCACACTGTATTAACTCATAATTACACATGCCACTGTCTTCTACTTAGGGTATAAGAAAAATACCAATGTGGTGGAAAGAGAATGAGCTAAGAATAATAAATTAAGTCCCAAATTACAGTAGGAGATGTGCCATAGTCTTGAAACCAAAACATGATCAAGGCAATATGAAAAAGGAACATTTCTAGCCAAATCTCATTCCATGAACAAGGATGTAAAAATCCTAAAGAAAATGGGGTCAGGTTGCATTTATCCCAAGAACACAAGATCATTTAACATTCAAAAGACAATTGTTATGAATACAATATAATGTAAGAACTATAATAGTAGTAGTAAAATATCAGATTAGAACAGAAAAATCAAAGGACCATCAATAGACACAATGTATTGGATAAAGCCAACCTCTGTTGCAGGGCAATGAAATACAAGCATCCTTGCAAGTGTACCAGGTGCTGTTGGTGTCTATGTGCTTTGGCCTCACTTCAGTACACACAGGGCAGGCTTCTACTGGCAGTATCTGCCTAAGAGTTTGTTCTTGTCTTGTGGCCCATAAAGCAGGCCAGAGTGCCAGAGAATTCACCTCCTACTCCTTCCCTGGCAGCCTTCAAAGAACTCCCAGCTCTCTCCTCTCCCAGTGTGAGCAACTCTAAGGAATGGGTTTTGTACTAACTCTTAGTAGTTGGGCTTTCTAAAGCACCTTTTATTGATTTCCTTCTTCTTCTAATTCAGTAAGCACTCCCCTTACAGGTTGTCCAAAGATCATCTAATAAGCTATTGCATTCAAATCATTGTTTCATAATCTGTTTCTGGGGAAAACAAATTAAGATAGTAAGATGGGGCTGGAAGAAGACTTCTTTAACTTGATATAGGACATTTTGAAAAAAATTACAGTACACACACTATTCAATGGCGTCATGTTGAACTTATTCACTGTACTATCCAAAACAAGTCAAGTGCATCCACTATTATGATTTCAGCTTAGTATCATATTAGAGGTCCTACTTAAGTGTAATAAGGCAAAAGAAATAGTTAAAGGTGTAAAAATTGTAATAATTTGAAAGGATGAAAAGCTGTCATTATTTGCCATGGTTATTTATGGTTGTGGAAAAAAGCAAATTATGATTTGCTAAAAAAATTTAGCAAGGCACCTGGATGTAAAATCAACATACATTTTAAAAAATCCATTATAAATGCAGAACTCAGGAGAGAAAAACAAGGCCACAATGATGGCCTTACAGGCTGTGTCAAAGGGACACAGCCAACTGAAAGAGCTCCCAATGGCCAAAGATGGAACAATTTTAGCAACAGTATAAATAAAGTAATATCAGGTTATAACAGAGTAGAAATTAAATATTCATGACTTCATGCTGATATAAATAAATTATTTAATAAATAAATAAATGAGAGAGAAGTGACAGTCTCCTGTGTGGAAGGATTCCAAATAATTCATGCAGATATTAGATCCTCATGAAGGTAGAACGTGAGTCTCCACTCCTTAAGCTTGGGCTGGGCTTAGTGAGTTCCTTCTGAAGCATACAGTATGGAAGGGGGTATAAGAGAATAATTTTACAGTGGTGAAATCTGATAAACACTGCCTCAGCCAGATTATCAAGGGCAACTTCCATGCTATCCACTCTTAATAAAATGAATAAAAATGGCACTTCTATGGTTTTCCTCCCCAAAACCCATAATCTGAGAAAAGTATCAGACAAATCCCAATAGAGGGTTCTATAAAACATGTGACCAGTACTCTTCAAAATTGTTAAGGTCATCAAATTAAGGAAACTTAGAGACTGTCAGAGCCAGTGGGAGCCTGAGACATCGTTACTAAATGTAAGGTGGTGTCTTAGTGAAACCCTGGAACAGATAAAGGATATGAGGCTAAAACTAAGGAAGTTTGAGTAAAAATGTACATAACAATGGATCAATATTGGTTCATTACTACAAATGCATTATATAAATAAGAAATTAATAATAGAGGAAACTGCATACAAGACTTACAGGAACTCTCTATCATTTTCCCTTTTTTTTGGTAAATCTAAAACTGCTCTAAAATATAAAGTTTATTAAAAAAGTATAGAGATTAGTTGCAATTGATGCTCAAAAAATTTATAAAAGGTAAATATTAAAACATAGTTTTTATATTGGCTTCAAATAAAAAGAAAGTGAAGTACCAAGGAATTAATCAAGCAATGCATGTATAAAATTTTTACGGAGAAAATTATATTGAAGAAAATGTTTTCGAGGACTTAAATGAATAGAAAACCATACTGCAGGCATAGTCTACAAATTAATAAGAAAAAGGCAATATCCTAAGGATGTAAATTCTCACCAAACTGCTTTAAAAGTGATGAGATTCAATTCTAGCCAAAAATATCATCAGACTGGGGGTTGAGGGGAATTTGACAAGCTGATTTTAAAAGTTATGGAGAAGATCAAAGGTATAAGAATAGTAAGACATTGCTCAAGAAGACCAAAGTAATTGAATTTGCCTTACCAGATATCAAATATTACTATAAACTATAAAAAAATTAAGGCAGTATCATACTATCACAGGAATGAATGGCCTGGAAAAGCAGGCTAGAGAGCCCTTGAACATATCTACATGTATATGGAGACCACAGAATTTGCATTGCAGAACTATGAGGAAAAAAAAAAGGATTGAGAATAGGTCTGAAACAGCTGGTTATCTACACAGAAAAATACGAATTAATTGGACTTCTACGTAACACTGTAAGCAAAAACTAACTCTAGCTGGATTAAATACAAAAATGTAAAAGGAAAAACTGTAAAACCTTGGGCAAAATCTTTTCATTACTTTGGATTAAGGAGGATTGCCTTTGCGAGCAAAGCATAAAGGCAGAGACTGACAAGTACGCAAATGTTAAGATTCAGAACTTATGTTCATCAAAAGTCCACATAAATAAGTAAGATCACTATGTAAGTTGGAAGAAGTTATTTGCAATAGATTAAATGCCAGTACCTAATCTCCAGAATGTATAAAAGGGCCTAGAAATAGATAAGAAAAAGGCAAATTACCCAAAAGAAAAAGTGGGCAAAAATTAAAAAAAAAAAAAAAGAGTAGGTACTTCACAAAAGAGGAATTGCCAACAAAACTACATAAAAAGGTGCTCACCCTTATTAGTAATAAGGGAAATTAAAATTAAAACTACAAAATGAGAGCATTTTAAACCAATCAATAGTAAAAATCTAAAGTGTAACAATATCAAATATTGATGAGGACGTAGGGGAAGCTGCACAATTGTACAACATTAGAACTTGCTCTATCTTCTTTGGAAAACAATATGGTATTAGCTAACAAACCAAAAAAAATGTGGAAATCTTATGACTGACACTCTCAGATACACTCTGTGAGATGTGTATCACAGGTTCTTGTCAGCACTCTGAAATAACAGAAGACACACACATAGGCACAAATAGTCATCAAAAGTAGAATAGAAAAACAAATCATGACAAGGTTTTATAACGGAATATTCTGCAACAGCAGAAAGAAATTAGATACAGCTTTATTCAATGCCATGGATGAATCTCAGGAAAAATGTCAAGTAAGACAAAAACACATATAGGTTGATTAAATTGACTTAAAGTTCAAAAGCACACACTCCTAAATAATGTGTTCTCTAGGAATAAGAACAAATCTGAAAATCTCAAAACACCCTCAGAAATAGAAAGGGGGTGAGATGTGGAAGCATTCAAGGAAATTTAAAAATCTAATCTAATCTAAAAGGTAATATTTTATTTATGAACTGGGGACATGGGTATTTGGGTGCTACTTATATGGTTGTTCTGTATTCCTCACAGATACTTCTAAACTGTTCTTTTGTATCTGAATACTTCTAAAAAAGTTTTAAAGAGAAATTTGAACGTGGATGGAGCAGCTCGAACAATGTGGTTCAAATGTCCTTGGATTCTAGTTCCCACTGTTTCATTCACCAGCTGAAACTCAGAGCAATTCACTTAGCCTTACTAAGTAAGCCCCAATCACTCATCCTTAACTACAGCAGTAATAAACATAACCTCTTAAATGCAGAATTTTGGTGGAAAAAGCATAAAATCAGGATGTAAAATCACCTTTTGTAGTTCCTACCTGCTAGAAATTTAGTAGATCTTAGGTTGTCACATTTGCTCACTCTTTCATTCATTCATTTTTCACTCATTCAAGTAGTAAAGAATGAAAATCCAGTTAATCAGTGAGCTGTGGTAATCTAGATTAGAAAGATGGACTGCCATCTTCCCCTCAGGTAATTTGTGTATTTTACTTCATGTTGTCTGGAAACGATACTTCTTTTTTAAAAAAATAATAATAATTAATTAACACACACACAGGGAGAGAGAGAGAGAGAGAGAGCACAAGCAGGGGGAACAGTAGGCAGAGACAGAGGGAGAAGCAGGCTCCCCCCAGGGCAGAGAGACTGATGCAGCGCTTGATCCTAGGACTCTGGGATCCTGATGTGAGATGAGCTGAAGACACACTCTTAACCGACTGAGCTCTCAGGCACCTCTGAGGACAATCCTTCTAATACTTCTGTCTCATTAACAAACTTTAGTAGGAATGTAAGGTCAAGGACTAGGAAGAGAGATTTGACCCCTTGTCATTTTTGGTAAAACTAAAGCTACACCTCAAACAAAATTGAAAACACTGATGGTCTATAATCATGCACACTTGGGCCCTCTCTCCACCTCATTCTGTGCTGAAATATAATACAGGGCAAATAATTTAAAAATCTCTTGGCTTCATTTCTTCAGATATAGGATGGGGATGGTGTTTCTCTCATCGACAGGTTTGTGCGGAGGGATGGAGATAGTATGTGCACAGTGCCTAGTAGAGTACCTAACACATAGTAGGAGTGCAGCTGAGGGAAGTGGCTAGTGGTTCCTCTTATAGTTAGTAGATTTTTTTTTTAAAGATTTATTTATTTATTTGAGAGAGAGAGCAAGAGAGAGGTGGGGAAGTGCAGATAGAAAAGAAGAGAGAGGGATACCTATGTGGCTCATTGATTGAGCACGCTTCAGCCCAGGGTGTGATCCTGGAGTCCTGGGATCAAGTCCCACATTGGGCTCCCTGCGGAGAGCCTGCTTCTCTCTCTGCCTGTGTTTCTGCCTCTCTGTGTCTCTCGTGAATAAATAAATAAAACCCTAAAAAAAAAAAAAAGAAAGAAAAGAAGAGAGAATCTTAAGCAGACTCCACACTGAGCACAGAGTCCAACTTGGAGCTCCATCCCACAACCCTGAGTTCGGTTCCTAAACCGAAACCAAGAGTCAGATGCTTAACTGACTGAGCCATGAAGGTGCTCCCAGTTAGTAGATTTTTAAATAACTTATAAACATTTCATATTCTATCTTCCATAGAGTATCTTGTATAGTCTGTCATGTATGTAGATTTTAAATGATTGTGTAGAAGCATGGTAGAAGGCAGTGGAGTGGTCAGATGGCCTAAGTTTAGATTCTGACTCTACCAATTACAAACCATATAACTTTGAAGGAAGATCCTTAAATTCTGTGCTTCCTCATCAGTCAACTAGAAATAAATAAAAGACATAATTCATATAAAGGGTTTAGTACTTATTTACATAGTTCAATAAATTTAGTTATATAATTATTAATAATATTATGGTTATTTGATTGCCCTTAAGAACTTCCCCTTCTGTGAAACTCAAAAAAAAAAAAAAAAAACACTACTAGGTATTGGTTTTATTATCATTTTAATTTTTTTTTAATTTTTTTTTAATTTGTTTATGATAGTTACAGAGAGAGAGAGAGAGAGAGAGGCAGAGACACAGGCAGAGGGAGAAGCAGGCTCCATGCACCGGGAGCCCGACATGGGATTCGATCCCGGGTCTCCAGGATTGCGCCCTGGGCCAAAGGCAGGCGCCAAACCGCTGCGCCACCCAGGGATCCCTATTATCATTTTAATTAAAGTGAATTCATGAATTCATGATCCTTTCTAGTTTGCTGATTTCCTTTTTTTTTAAGATTTTATTTATTTATTCATGAGAGGGAGGTAGAGACATAGGCAGAGGGAGAAGCAGGTTCTCTGTGGGGAGCCTGATACAAGACTCCATCCCAGGACCCCGGGATCACTCAAAGGCAAACACTCAACCACTGAGCCACCCAACACCCCTAGTTTGCTGACTGCTTTGTCCCCAAAGAAGCCCTTAAAGCAATCACCAAACCAGAGTTTCAAAAGCCTCACCTATAAAGACAAGCAAAGAACTTAAGGATCCTTGTTGGGTCCTGCCAGGACTTGATTTTGGTTGGACCATAGGCAAATTTCTTCTCATTACCAATGTTTCAATTCTTACATCAAGATGCAGAAATAATTATTTTGCCTCATTCCTCTGACAGGAATTCTAAAAACGGACTTTCGTTTTTCCTTTCTCTTAGTTGAAACAAGCTAACAGAGTTCTACGTGTTTAGGGTCAGATCCAGTCGGTCTGTGGCCACTGAGAGCAGCTTGGTAGTACAAGGAGAAGACTCCAGGTCATCTTAAATAATCTACTTCACAAATAACGCAGCGCAGGGTTATGCTGTTGATCAAATTCTGTGTGAATGCAACCTCACTCCAATACAAGTTGGGTTCTGGGGTAACAATATTTATTTTCCAGAAACTTTCTGCTGAAGCACAACTATCCAATTCAGTTCAAAAACTCGTCTCTTAAACAAAAACAAGAAACAAAAAGCTAACGCCTCCTTAAATCAATTGTAACCAGCAATTCAGGAGTGTGAAGCTTCCAGTCAGACACCTATACCTCTAGCAGAGGCGACAGAGGACTAAGTAGGTCCCATTGCTACTCCCCAGGAGCGAGAGGAGATGTTCTGTTGCCATGACTACGGAGGCCAGAACTCAGCCTGCATCCCCGAGGGACCAAAGTTCACCATTCTCTCTCCATGTGTGGCTTTTCTTGAGAGCCTGCACAAAGACCAGTGGCCACCACCGCTGCTTCTAAGCATCCCTCTATTTCCAGCCTGCACTTTAACAAATAACTTTGTTTTCCTTTCTCCTTTATTATTTTGTTCTTTTTTGTTTTCTTTTCAGTGGTGTAAAGGGTTGAGATTTTTCCCCCTCTTTTTCTCACACAATTCCTCCTCCGTAGATAACAAAGTCCAGGTCCCTCCCCATTGTAATTATTAGCATATTCCTGGAGGAAATTGCAACAGTCTACATTAAAAGACTCCCTGCAGAAATTTACACAGTAGGTACCCAATTTCTCTTTAAATAAAAGGCACTCAGAACAGTGAGAGGTTTAAAACAAGAGAAGAAATGGGGAACAAACAGAGCTTTGAGGAACAGCAGGGGCATTTGCAGTGGTCAAGAGCAGATAGTCAGGCTGAATTATTTGGATAATTAGCCTTCTTTAGTAAATTGGAGAAAATTACAATGCCACCACAGACTGGCAGTAGCAAGGATCAGGTCTGACCCAGTTCCAAAAGATTTGGCCCTTTATCCTGAATACTGTGTAGTAAAAATAAGACTAAACCTGCGGGCTCTCTTCAAAGTGTTTTCAAAACTCAGTAACACCTGCACTTAGTCTGCATGATCCTGGTACCACCATGGTCCTCAGCATCAGAGGAGAGCCTCTAAGGACCTCTCTGCCTATCAGGAAACTTTTCAAGATGAAAGCAAGGATATAAGATGCAAATGGAAGGGTTAATTTTTAAAAAAAGATTTGTTTATTTGCAAGAGAAAGACAGAGCGTGAGCGCAGGCAGGGAGAGGGGAAGACAAGCAGAGAGGAAGACAAGCAGACTTACCTGGGAGCACAGAGCCTGACCCTGGGCTCCAACCCACGACCCTGAGATCATGACCTGAGCCAAAATCAAGAGGCAGATGCTTAACTGACTGAGCCACCCAGGCACCCCTGGAAGAGTTGATTTTAATATTCTTTTCCTCGAGATGATAGAAGATATGAAAGAGATTACTATTTTGTGGTCTAGAAAGCTTATCAGGGAATGTAACTGACTTCAATAGAAAGGAATTTAAACTAAATTTATACGGAAAACAAACAAGCTGCCAAGGTCTTGAAGTAATAAACCCACTCCTTGATATACATCTGGGAAAACTCATTCCTTATTTTCTAGATTTCTAACATCTGTGGAAAAGCCCCTTGGGAAGGACAATGGAGTGGATTCCATGAATAGTCCCAAAGAGCAATGCTGATCTGATCATCACGTGGCTACTTCTTCAGGAAGCATACACAGATGGCTGAGTTAGAGAAGATAGTAGAGAAAGGAAATTAATTCGGCTAGCTCTAAGGACTAGCCTGTTTAAACTTTCCAAGAAACAAATTTATTTTTTCACAGATTAAAAAGTTGTCACCTTGCATATGCTGTGCCAGACTTGCCATGTTTCATGCATGCATATGTGTGCACAAGTATACACATATATAGGAAGGGCATTGGGAAGGAGGAAACAATGGACTTGTCACCATCACCTAGATATTGTCCTCACAACTATCTCAGGGCAAGCTGCTTTGAAATTGTTACTACCATTTGATTATAAGGAAAATTGTTTAAAGCCTGAGAATTGGGTAAAAAGGTATTAAGCATATTCTTTCAATGTTAAACGTAGGCACTGTTTAACAGATACACCCAAGGATTATTTATTCTAGGGAAATGTACTTGGTTGGACTCATTGTTTATTACTGAATAAAGATTTAGTAAAATATATATAAACTACAGATTTTGCTCCAGTAGGAATTCAAATACTTTCTGTCAGGTAGAAAAGATAACCCTTAGAAACAGTTGCCGGACACCAGGCAGGTTTGCATTCAACCTACCATTCTTGTCCTATCATTGTTTCAAGATGCCTGTCAAAATTCAAAGCCTCAAAATGCTTTTTGAATCGGCCTCTACCCTATCACTGGTTTCCTTGTTTATTAATGAGTTGAACTCCTTGAAATGGGTCCATATTATATTTATATGAAAGTCACACTTTTAAGTTTTTTGGAAATTATGCTTTGAATTTAAAAAGCCACCAGTCCATCCCACACCTTTCAAAGGAAGGTGAGAACAAATCAGCTGAATTTTTAAATGAATACATTGAGGCTAAAGATACCTTGTGATGATCTAGTTAGGTAGATATTTCTTTTCTCCTTGTAAAAAAAAAATTACACTTTAATTGAATCATTTTCCTGTCTTATACATAAAGGGAAATGTCATGTCCCTGGACTGCTTGCTTATCTCACCCAAAGATACCAACAGAATTACAGTGAAAAAACATCTGGCTTCATTAAAGGACGAGATGGAGAGTTGATCTCAGATCAACTTACAATCTAAGAATGTAAAGCTCTCTGATTCCCATAACAAAGCCAAATTCTAAAAATATAAAATAACCACAGCAATCAAAAGTAAATTGAGGGGAAAAAAAAAAGGAAGTCGGTCAATCGTTCTAACTGAAAATGTTGGGTGATATGTGTGCTTTAACCAAGTTTCTTCTGGATACGTTAAAGGACATTAGAAGTAAAATAGGCCCACCGAGAAGATGTCAAAGGGAATGGAAAGGTGATGTAGCTTTCTTCAAGTCTCTTTTCTGAGGGCAGCTCTGTTTTAACATCTGAGTATTAAGATAAATGGATGAGTCGTTTGAAAGGAAGGGCATTCAAGCATGGTTGGCTTGTGACTTCTTATGGTTGTCAGAATCAGGAAATGCTAGGATGCACTTCTGTCTGCAACACAGTGACAGAGAAGAAAGCTAAATATCATAACTAACAATGAATATTTATTCTGTGCAGGATTCACTGGAAGATCTTCATTTAGGACCAAAAATCTAAATAACCATTTTTCTACTTTCTACTGATAGTAAAATAATATACCTTGTAAGGGAGTATCTCTCTCTCTCTCTCTTTTTGGAGGGGGGGGGTCATAAATAAGTATTTTCCAGTGGTTCTTGCCTTTAGTAGCCCATCAGGATTACGTGTGGAATTTAAAAATGCAACCCCTCCATTATGTAAGTCTTACCTCATACTTACAATGCCAGAACCTTCTTAGAGAGGGCCTGCCTCAACTTCTCTATTTTTTAAAAGTTTTTTTGGTAATTCTGACTCACAACTAGGGTGAAAAAATCTCCGAGTTACATGCTAAACTATGAAATGGTCATTTGAGGTTTTTTTTTTTTTCAATTAAGATAGAATTTATAGATGAGAAACAAATTTATCTTACTGTTTATCACTATATCCCTTATTGGAATACCTTCTTCTTCAGGGGGGAAGTATGGCAACATGTAAAGTAAAGCAGTGTGCTTTAAAGCATGGGACACATAACAGTGGTGAGGCATTTTCCTTCATATTTTCTGAAGATAATGGGTTCCTTGCCTGTGCAGCTGGATTAAGCACTGGGCAAGTCACCTCTGAAGCACTATGTGGTCATTCAGGGAGAGAGCTTGAGATCCCCTTTGACAGCATGATCTTCCAGGAGGGCTTGATCATATCTTCATCCCCAGTGTTTAGAAAAGTGCCTGGCATATAAAAGGTGGCTAATTGATGCTGGCCGAATAAATGAACATGTGAATAAGTAGGTGTTTGGTTCAAATGGGTTCTATATACTCTGCTAATTTGAATGCATTGTTATTCTGATTATTTCACTTCATTGAATTTTCTTTTCTCCAGTCTCAGACCAACATTTCTCACTCAGTGAGGAAGAGAAAGGATAGTGTTTCTCTGGGAAATTAGATACTATTACATCCTTGCACTTCTTCCTTGGTTTGTCCCCACATCCCAAATCTCTTTACCCACTTTCCCTTCTTGTTTTTTTGTTGTTGGTTTTTCTAAGTTTCTATTGATCCTGCAGAGGTGAGCCAAAAATTTGGAAGGAAATTAAGCTAACTCTAAATAAGGAAAAAAAAATTGGTAAGTTCCCACTGTAGTGCACCTTATAAAGTCCAAGTGAACAAGAAAAACACAGGGCTCATAATTAACGACTAGAAGGCTCTAGTAAAAATCAAGAGAGACTTTGAGATTCTAGAATTCATTAGCAGTTAAAGGAGAAAAAAAAATCCCCATGGCCAGCCAGGTTAGAAGTTAATTAGGAGGAGTGCTAGGGGACTTGCTGTCTTATGGAGAGGCTTATGAGGTAGTTTCAGGCTCTTTATTGCCACTATAAAAGTCTCCAAGTTAGCAAGCTCCCAGGAAACATCAAATCCCTGAGGTTGTTCAGAATAGTCAAGCCCTGTGCCTCCAACACTCAGGGGTCCATTGCCCTACCCAGTAACGGGTGCTTTGGGACTTTTTGTTCCGTTGTTCTGAAACCAGACTTTTTCTTGGGTTAAAAAGATATGGTTGGCAGGAGTAGCAAACACACTTCAGTTAAAATTCAATTTAGATGCATAAGCAGATAACAGGGAGCAAAGAGAGGACTGAGGACGGAAGACAGCAGAGGTGAGCATTCCTTTCAGTCAAGAAATAGTCTTTGAAGGATGCCAGGACTTCTATACTTGGGTGACCTGGTGGTTCTCTAGACTGACACCCGCCAAGTAGCATTGCTTCCTTCCCTGAGAACTTTCTCATTTTCAGCCACAGACTACTAAAACAGACGTTTCATTTGAGATTCTTGGGTGGGCATATGAGATTATCAAAGCAAACTGGGAAACAGACTCCCCCTCCTCCATTGAAATGGAAGATTGTAGTTGTCAGAGAAGAGCTCAGTGTTTGAAATTCCTTACCAGATGTGGGTATAAAAAGGGTCAGCAGAAGAGAGGTGTGGGAAAGATGGTATGAGAGATGGCTGATGGTTGATTATTGCCCACTTATCCCTCTCTACTATCTCTAGGGTTAGGAAGGTCCTTCCCCTTCACTTCCATCAGCAGAAAAGGCCTTCATTCAGCCCAGACATCTTCAGAGAGCTTGATAGGAGTCTGTGCAGCAAGTGGTGAACAAACATGTCAAAAACATCCAGAACACCAGTCGTGGTTCTCTACCTAGCCTCCATGTCCCACACTAGTGGAAAACAGCAGGGAAGGAGAGAGAGGAGATGCTACTCTTACCTCTCTTTCCTGGCTACATACTTTCTGCCTGAAATAAGCCTTAGGTGGAGGAGGAGGGGAGAACTATCTTTGGATGGATTGATTATTCTATGGGACTAAACAGCCTAATTTCCAAAACAACCAAAACCTTAGCTTTTAGACTAAATGACTGTGATTTGAGAATGTGGATGTCAGACTTCATATTTTTAAATTTTTAATTTAAATTCAACTTAGTTAACATATAGTGTATTATTAGCTTCAGGGGTAGAATTTAGGGATTCATCAGTCTTTATATTACTCAGTGCTTATTCCATCAAGTGCCTTCCTTAATGCCCATCACCCAGTTACCCCATCCCCCACTCATCTCCCCTCCAGCGACCCTCAGTTTGTTTCCTAGAGTTAAGAGTCCCTTATGGTTTGCCTCACTCTCTGTTTTTATCTTACTTTATCTTTCCTTCCTTTCCCTTAGGTTCATCTGTTTTGTTCCTTAAATTCTACATATAGACTTTGTATTTTCTGTGCAAAAACCAAGTTATGTTACTGCACATATTCTCATGGGGGCTGCCCTCCTGATGAAATTCAAATGCATACAGAGGACTAATTAAATTTACTTTGTGATTCTATCCTATGAATAAGGCTTATCCAATGTATATTTCCAAACTCTTGTTATGTCTAAGAATCTGAACTGCCCATGGTAGAGAGTTGGGGGAGGGTGAAATAGGACAAGGATAAATTCAACATAGCCTAAAGTCTAATACAGCATAATTTATACAAGTTTGAGCTACATCCTGCATTTGTACACGTTCTATTGTTAAAGTAATCTGAGACCTCCCAGGATTCCTAAGGAATATTACTGTGATTAAAAACTCAGATTTCAAAACAAAACAAAACAAAACAAAAAAAAAAAAAACTCAGATTTCAACTTGGTCTGGTTCTCATGTAATGTGACTTCCACAAAGTCCCTCACATCCAGAATTCCGGAGAACCCCGTTTTTCTTCCCTGCCCCTCTTGGTTGACTTTGGCCCCTCAAGAAACCATGCGAGATTGGCTGCTCAGAGATAGCATTGCCACTGTCCTCCAGAATGCTAGAGCCCCTGCACCTGGTAATCCTCTGAGTATCTCAATGAGGTTAGAGAGTAGGTGTGTTTGGGGGGACAGGGGAGATGACTTGGGGAAGTAGGTAGACACTGATCAGGAAAGACTTAATACCTTAGCTTTTTCCAATTATATCTTGGAAGGATGACGAAGCCACATTTGCCACAACAGAAGAGTGTGTTGTAGCAGAGAGAGAAAGGATTTCAGCTCTGCCTGAGGATAGATCAATCCTCTTATATTGAAGCACTCCAAATAAAGGATTGCTTCTCCAAAGCAAAAAGTAGTGGATCTGGAATTCTCAGAGCCCCCATCTAGAATAGAGTACAAGTGACTTTGTGGTGGTCTAGTCCAACCCTTTCTTTTTATCCTAATGGATGAAAAGAAATCAGTGAAATCAGTAAGGTGAAATGTCCAACCCAGGGTCCCCTGACTAGTTGGTGACAGGAGAGGAATCGCACCTTTATCTCTGTAATTCCTAGTATTGTCCTTTCTATGACATTCTACATCTTCTCAACTTTAGAAATCACCGGGAGATAAATTTTAGTCAAAACATTGCTTCCTTGTGGAGCAGATCAGAATTTTAAAATAACAGAGAAAATAAACAGGTTCTTTTAAAGTTAAGAACTAGAAGGCACGTAAACTATATAGCAAGAGAAATAAATTCAGACACATAAATTTGCCTGGACAAGGCAGTTATAAGTAGGATATTCATTATGGAGATTTAAACTGACACAGGTAGTAGCTTTGTGGCTTCAGTAAAGGGAAAATTGATCCAGAAGCATACACATGTGCACACACACATATACACACACATATACACATACATATATACACATATGTGTATATATACATCTATAGATACATATACACACAAACATATATATATGTATATCATAATTACAGAAAGGGATTTTGGATCACAGTGAGTTAATTTTCACTTCATATATATATATATATATATATATATATATATATATATATCCTGAGAACTTTAAAAGAAGTAAAAATTAACTCACTGTGATCCAAAAATCCCTTTCTGTAATAATGATCTAAGAATTATAGTTATTTTGTGGTTGATTGGCTTATGAACTGCAAAATGTATTGAAATCCTATATCCTTCTAGAAAAACATACCCACCCATGGCAGTATTACCAGGAATCTGTGATAGACACTATTGCCCCACCCACCCCTCAAACATTCATATTCTAATCTGAGGAATATGTGAATGTGCTACCTTACATGGAAAAAGGGGCTTTACAGATGTGGTTAAGGTTAAGGACTTCAGTGAAAGGGCGAGTTTAAAAGCAAGGAAAGGGAGAAGAAAAAAAAATCTGCCAAAGGGAAAAAAAATCTACCTTAGCCTTGGCTTTTGGTGGCAAATAGCTATCAGAACAGATAGCATCTCCCCCTGATAATCCATAACCACAGGCCAATATTTGCTTTCAGAGAAGTCTGAGCACAGAAAACAAATTGCAATGAGTTGGATGTAGAGGGAGAGAACCAAGCAGAAACCATGGAGGTTCACTTCTTCCCTCTGGGCAGCAGCCCCGATTCCCTGTCCTCTGTCTCTGGTTTAATCTCTGACACATATGGATCTCCATTGTCATCCAAGGTAGTTGTTGTAAAACTTAACAGATCATTGATTAGAATGCTCTCTACACTTTGCAATCTTCCCAGTAATTTCTACCTATTGGTCTTAATTTTGCCTGCTGGAACTAAGGCCACTGAGCATAAGCCCTCTTCCACAGTGAACTCTAAACATTTGGAGGTTGTAATTATGTCGTTCTAAGCAAATATCTCTGATTCCTTGGCTGTATCTTCCTGCTTCGGGAAAACAGAGGCTCAAATAGGCCTCAGTTGAAAATGTGTGAATGGCCTTTAAAAAGGAGAATATGGTTTCTTTAATTAAGTGCTACCTTTGTTTCCTTGCCAAAATAATCGGAAATGTCACTTTTTAGTGTAATCATGGGCTGTATTTCTCAATACGTAAAAGTCCTCAAAAGCAAAATCTGGACGCTTCCTTTCCCTTGCTGCGCAGTGTATCTGGCAGAGTCTGGTGTGTCTGGACTGATAGGTGATTTAGGAGCACATGCAGACTTACTGCAATTCAGGAACCAGAGGCATTTTTCATTTTTGTTTTTCCTGTTATTTATTTTCTTCACCTCAGGTTTTTGAAAACTAGAAACAGATGGCCTAATCCAAGCCCCTCAGAGCAGACGGCCTATCAAACTCCCCGCATTGAGGAATGGGGCTCTCCTGCAGAGTACTGCATCCACAGAATAATTTACTCAAACTCTGCTTCCTAATGAACACTCACAGAACTTTAACCAATTAGCCTTTCCATTGGCCCCATTATCAACAACTGTTGGGAAGATGTGTCCTTCTTTGATTCTTGGGGGTGCAGGCGTCACCCAACTGCCAGACGCCAGATATCGTTGTGAATAGCAAAGTCCACAGACATATACAAAAGTAAACAGGAAAGGTAAAATGGTTAGGCTTGATAAATGGGTGCCTTTGCATCAGGCATTTGGGGAAAGACTAGAAATGAAGGAAAATCTTGAATGGAAGAACAATGTGTAGTGGGATAAAACTTCTTATATTGAAGCATTCTTGGGGCACCTGGGTGGCTCAGTGCTTGAGCATCTGCCTTTGGCTCACGTTGTGATCCCAGGGTCCTGGGATTGAGTCCCACATCGGGCTCCCTGCAGGGAGCCTGCTTCTCCTTTTGCTTATGTCTCTGCCTCTATCTCTGTGTCTCTCATGAATAAATAAATAAAATCTTTTAAAAAAAGAAAAAAGCATTCTTGCCTCTGCTGACTACTGCTTCACCTATATGTTCCTAATAGGGCTCTTTTTTTAAAAAAAAAACTTCCTATCATACCTCAATTCGAACAAACTGTTATAACACAAAAAAATAATGGCGAATAAATATACTTCTATTCTTTCCCTTTATATGATGATATTATTACAGAAGATTTTGGTGAATTATAGAAATCACTGGGTGATGGGCACAGAGGATGGCACTTGATGGGATGAGAACTGGGTGTTATACTATATGTTGGCAAATCAAAATTCAATAAAAATAAATTAATTAATTAATTTAAATCTTTACCAAAAAAAGAAAAAAGAAATCAGCTTATTAATGGGTGTGGGGAGGGGATTGCCAAAGAAGTTTAAAGGCTCTGCTGCTCCACTATGGAGGTAACATCCTATTTTTTTTCAATTTAGCAGAGATGATGTTCATGTCCACTCTTTTTCGTAACATAAAATAAGACACAGAGAAGTCAGTGGTGTATCTAAAACTGGACAGAGATAGATCACAGTTCTACAAATTTTAGACTCTGATTCTTAGATCAAAACTTGGATAAATATCTGTGGGCTGTATCAATAAGAGATTTATGTTCAGCTGTGAATAACAAAAGTCAAAACAGAACAATAACAAAAAGGGGCTTAAACAAACTGGAAATTTTATTTTTCCTGTGAAATCAGGTAGGGATATGCTAGCAAGTATTAGATCAGCAAATTATAATGATTGGGTCTGACGTCCCTGAAATTCTCTTGAACTCATGGTCCCCTTATGGCTGCACAGTGGTTCCTCCAAACCTGTGTCTGCATTCCAGACAAGAATAAAAGAAGGGTGAAGGTCAAAAGGACACCTTACCAGTTGGGGTCTGCCCCTTCCAAGCTTTCTTAGAAGTCACATCTAATGATTTCTACTTACATTCTTTGTTTTTTTTAATTTTACTTATTTATTCACGACACACACACACACACACACACACACACAGAGGCAGAGACACAGGCAGAGGGAGAAACAGGCTCTATGCAGGGAGCCCGACGTGGGACTCGATCCCAGGTCTCCAGGATCACACCCTGGGCTGTAGGTGGCGCTAAACCCCTGGGCCACCAGGGCTGCCCTACTTACATTCTTTGAACCAGAACTGCATCCTTGTCCATGTCTAGCTTCTATGGAGGCTGAGAAACTAATTTTTACAAGTTATGCCCATTAAAAGTCCCTTCCCAGAACTGTAGGTGTGGTAAAAAGATTAAAGAGAAATAAATGCTAGAACTACCAATTCCTGTCTTACTGGTTTTCAGGGCAGATGGCACATTCTAATTCTGAAGACACAGTAACATTTTAATCTGATTATCTGAGTAAGAAGTATTTGTGGATGACATTGAGAATAGGTAGGGGGCTTTTGATAATAAAATAACTTGTCCTCAAAGACTGGATTAAACAATAAAACTATTAATTTTAAATTAAGTCTTAGGGTCAATGCAGCTTCAACCCAATCTTTCACACTGGCTAACCCACATCTATGTTTTTATGCCATGAGAATCAGTATTCAGATTGATGGCCACTTTACTCTCCTGCTTTAGAATACTGGATATCTCAGGGGCACCTGAGTGGCTCAGTGGTTGAGCACCTGCCTTTGGCTCAGGGCATGATCCCGGGGTCCTGGGATTGAGTCCCGCATCAGGCTCCCCATGGGGAGCCTGCTTTCCCTCTGCCTGTGTCTCTGCCTCTCTCTGTGTGTCTCTCATGAATAAATAAATAAAATCTTTTTTTAAAAAAGAATACTAAATATTTCAGAATTGAAAATAAAGTTTTAAACTCCTAGTATGCTGTACTATCTAATATGTGTCTTCATAATACTTTCAGTATACTATTGAGTAGTTCACATAGTAAGATTTTTCGTGTTTTTGATATGATATCATAGACTTTAAAAAAAAAAAAACCATGAAGGTTTCTTCACATCCCTACAAGTCATTGCATAAATGGATTGTGTGGTCCATATTTCTTCTTAGAGGTAGGTTAAGTGGCGCTGATTCCACATATACCCATCTTCTATTACAGGCAGATGTGTGCATCAGAGAGAATGTAACAGGCCCTGGCACCAAGACAGAGCCATTCACAGTTAGAGTGGTGATTAATGTAATATAAGCCAAGCCATGGTAATAGTTCTAGGATTAAGTCTAAAGTATAATTTTTTGGTGATTCTTCCCCAGGAGCAAGGTTAAACATAGGTTTAAGAAAAGAATCTTTTGCCCATATAAAACTAGACCATGCTCAGTTGCATAACAAAAAAGAGGAAGAAGAAGGAGGAAGAGCAGGGAGGCAGTGGGGCAGGAAAAGATGAAAATGAAGAGGAAGAAAGGCTTGCTTTCCTGAGGTGTGTTTGCTTTTCTGGAACTGCTGTGGTGATTTAGTTACCTGCTACAGCTCTAACAGGTGGCAAAACCGACTAGGACTTGGAAACTGACTACTTCCCCACATCCGGTGCCAGAACCCATGCTTCACCATCAGAAACTGGCATAATGTGGGCAGAGGAGACCTTCTATGAACAGCCATAGAAGCCACTCTGATGCCTGACATTGAAGGTGCTGGCCGTAACAGGGAACCTGTTCCTGGGGGAGAGACAAGAGGACACTGGAACTGTGGAACTAAAAGACAAGGCTTTGAGATGAGGGGTTTTATGCACCAAGGAGACAAAAGAAAGCTGGAAAAGAGCCACGTTGTCATAGGACAGGTTATCCACAAGTAGACCAGAGGAAAGAAGTAGCATGAGAGGGATTGATTAAGAAGTGTTCCTAGGAAAAAGGAATAGGGGAATGCAGATGGGGGACTAAGAGGAGAAGGAGGCAGAATGAACAAGAATAAGCAAGAACTATCAACCACAGTCTCACAGGGAGCATGGCTCACTTTTGTAGGGGAATTCTGGGGACTTAGGTCACACTTCAGAATTGTCCTGATGAGGCACGTGGGAGCTGGAGGAGCTATTGGGTCATTGACAAAGGGCCGCCTCCTGGGGAGCATGCATTCCCTGGGCCCTTGGGCTCCATAGATGTGCATGTGGGTTTGGACAGCCTAGGGCAGCTCTCCAACAGAAAGATGCAGATGCCCACTACCTTTTAGGACCAAAGGGAAAACTGAAAATCTCTGTGCACAAAAATGGCAAGGGGCTCTCAGGGGTTCTGGTCAGAGCCTTGACTGCTTCTGTTGCACATGCCCACATGGGATTCCCTTTCTTCAGGGTCTGAGACACGAAAGCCTCCTTTCCTTTCTGTGTATTGAGTGACTCATTCAGATCTGTGCTTTCTACCCTGTGCAGCTCTGTGGAAAATGATCCATTTCCTAAGTTGAGAAACTAAGTATATTTTCATTTCTTCTGCAAATCTTGGTGGACATGGGGGAGGGTCAGGACTCTATCACAGAAGGACTTGGAGAGTCCTTGGATTACTAGTGAAGTCACCACTATTCTCTGTCACTGCAGAGGGGCAGCTATCGAGAGGCAACACTGGCTCCAGTCAGTAAGGCTCACTCCTATGCCTCCCCGACCCGTTAGTGAGGGACACGCTCTCACAGGACACACAAATCCATACATCTGCTTGTAATGAAGTGCATCGCTGAGACCAGATTCATATTTCTTCCAGGCAGGTTTTTTTTTTTTAAGATTGTATTTATTTGTTTATGAAAGACAGAGAGAGAGGCAGAGACATAGGCAGAGGGAGAAGCTGGCTCCCTGCAGGGAGCCTGATGTGGGACTCGATCCCAGGACCCTGGGATCATGAACTGAGCCAAAGGTAGATGCTCAACCACTGAGCCATCCGGGCATCCTGTTTTGTTTTTTTCTCCTTCTAGACCGTTCATTTTCTTGGTTGTATATTCTGCTTAATACCCCCACCCACCCCAAGCTGTGGTGGCACTGTCCCAAGCAGCAGTTCTTAATCAGGTTGGAAGGGCTAAAGGAAAAATAGGTAAGAATGATACTAAAATTGGGGAATCTTGTCGAAAGGATTCAGTAAATGTCTTTTTTGTTCCTTAAACCAGCTTCTCATCCTGTGTCACCTGTATCTGAGAATTGAAAGCTCAGTGGCTAGGCAGCCCCTAAGAAGAGCAGGAAATGGCAGTCAGCTTTGCCAGGATGGGATCATGGACCCACAAATCTAAGCCCTGCAGCATCAGGAGTATCTCTGAATGCTCTGACATCAATAGCAAGAGGACCAAGTATATAGATTTGCAGAAGCTATGAGTCTTTTGATGTTTCATATCCACAAGGTTCCATTTCTTACATGAAATTGGTAGTAGAGCCCCTTAGACAACTATGACAGAAAAGCCATTGACTGTTGTATTGATATCCAGACTACACAGTTTCGGTTATTATATTTCAGGAACCAACATCTCAAAATGAAGAAGAGAGCACAATCCTCTATTGGAGGATCACACATGACTGTTTCATGGCGGCTTACCCAGTGGTTATCCTGATGGTAAGAGCATATCATGCATAGCAATGGAGTTGACAGATCTCTAGGCCTTTCCAACCCAACCATACAGTGTAAAATTATCACCAATTGATAAGGGCATTCCAAACCTAGAAATAAAACTTCTTAAAATTAACTTGTTGAAGTTCTTGTGCCTATCTTTGCACAGGCAAACACAAGTAGGTAAGGTGATTTAGTGGCGAGTTATATTTACATAAATAACATTTTAGTGTACATAATTTACTCAATCTCAGAGATTGAGCTTCTCTTTTTGATTAGATAGCTCTTCCCCTATTTTATCTTGATGAACTAGAATAGCTCTCAATATAGTTTTGAGCATATTAAAATATAGCAAATATAAATAATATACCCAATTATTTCTAGTATCTGTTTCCTTATAAAGTAAGAGAGTAAAACATGAGGCCTTTAAAGAAGTGATAATTTAGATGCAAAAAGGACCTTATGGTTTTGTTCTTCATTTTGGAGCTAAATTTGGGAAAAGCAACATAAAAAAGAGTTGAAAGAGGACAATTTTCCTTATCTTGAGGAATGGTTAGAAGTTATAAGTACCTAAAATGGTTGTTGTATTGATTATTTATTAAACAGAAAGGCGATGTTTTAATATAAATCTCAAAGACATTACCCTATCAATTATAAGGAACTTGAGCTTATTTAGAAATGAGGAAATTTTATTTTTAAAATCTCACTTTAAGAATACCAATCCTAGAGAAAAAAAATATATATGTCCAAAACGAAAGACTCGTATATAAATATCCATAGCAGCTTTATTCAAAATAGCCCCACAGTGTAAACAATCTAAATGCCCATCAACAGGTGAATGGACACATTGTTGAATACCTACAAAATAGAATACTACTCAGTAGTATAAAAAATATAAACTGGTATGTTCCAGAGCACAAATGAAGCTCAAAACAGGTCTGCTGTGCAACAGATGCCAGACGCAAAAAACTGCATACTTTATTAATCCAAATAGCTGAAATTCTAAACAAGGCTAATCAAATCTATAGAGACAGAAGCCTAGCAGGAGTTACCTAGAACTGGGGTGGTAGGGAGAATTATTGCAAAGGGGAGCAAGGCAACTTTGGGGATGATGGACATGTTCTACCTCTTGATTGTGGTGGTAGCTATATAGTGTACACAGTTTTCAAAATTCACCAAGCCATATATTTAAAATTGTTCCATTTTTTTTTCTGATTTGTAGTCAGACACATTATCCATTGTGCCACTGGACCCCTTAAAATTGATCCATTTTTAAATATGTAAATTATACTTCAATAAAATTGATTTAAAAAATCCTACGCCTGACACAAGTAATCAAAACAACACATCCATATTATAGAACTCTTAAATGAGAGAATGCTGGGAGGAGATCCCTCTGGGCAGATTGCACAGAATATAAATAAGAACTTTTACCACTTAGTGGTAACATCAGACTGAATACTTCACAACCAATTTTTAATTGGCTTATCATTTATAAACTTTACTTAATACCTTCAACATACCTTTGTGCAAATATCTATTTGGATAGCAAATTTAAAATCTTTAACTTCAATATACATGTTAACCTAGTCAGAGGATGGCTTTTCCACGTTGAACTTGCCATCTTAATTGGAGCCTTACAAAGAGCACATCTCCCATACGGTTAGCCCTTGAACAAAGGTTGCCCATCGCCTGCACAGCTGAAAATCTGCATATAACTTTTGACTCCCTCGAATCTAACTACTAATAGCCCACTGGTGATGAGAAGCCTTACCAATAACCTAAACAGTTGGTTAACACATGTTTTGTATGTTTATGTATTATATACTGTATTCCTAAATAAGCTAGAGAAGAGAAAATCCTATTGGGAATATCATAAGGAAGAGAAAATGCATTTACCGTATAGTAATGTATTTATTGAAAAAAAAATCTGTGTATGAGCGGACCTATGCAGTACAAACTTGTGTCATTCAAGGGTCAACTGCAAATAGACAAGGATATTTCATCAGAGAGATGACATTTAAATTTTTGTACAGTGCCAGTAAACAATCCCAAATGATTTGTAGCATTGTCTAAAGTTCACAAAAAACAATCTTTAAAAAGACAATCATTATTATAATTCACTTAGATAAATATATATGTGTCCATTCTCATAACCTTAAATAGTGTGTGGAAATAATGATGATCTTTCTGACCCTGAAACATCCTTGGGAATTTAGGAAGTACAAAATAAAATATCTTATTCATAAAATATAAATTTAATGTTTATAATCCAATATTTATATAAATATTAAATTATTTTATACCTCATTGTGGTAAAATTTGAGAAGATATATTACCAAAGTTTAAACCAAAGTTATCAAACCTGTCTAATTTATCAAAGGATTGACCTTGATTAATATGCATATTAGATAAAATAGTACCTTATCACAATTTGTCATTTATTTACTATGTGTCAAAAGGGTATCAGAAGCTTTTATTAATGCATTTTTATGACTATTTGTTGCTAGTTTGATATTCATTTGCATTTCTTTGTTTCTTATCTAGTAATCTCCCATTGTCAGCACAGCTTGACTTTTTCTGAGCTGGTAGAGAAGTTTTTCTCAAAAGGCCAGTGCACTTAAAGCATTAAAAGTTTGGTTTCTTCCTTCTCTCCTTTAAATTTAAGATATTCTAATTTGTTCATCTCCTCCAGAGTCAGAGAAAGCCAAAGCAGGGCCATGCTTAAAAATATTTCAAAGTACCTATCCAAAGAATCCTATAAGTCTTGGATAAGTTGGGACATTTTTGGTGTGCTCTTTCTCTAATGGAAAAAGCCCTTTTGCCTGGGTTAGAGCCCCAGCTAGGAATATTTATTTATTTTTTAATTGTTTTTTTACTTTTTAAAGATTTTATTTATTTATTTATGAGAGACAGAGAGAGAGAGAGAGAGAGAGAGGAGAGAGAGAGAGGCAGAGACACAGGCAGAGGGAGAAGCAGGCTCCATGCAGGGAGCCCTACGTGGGACTCGATCCCTGGTCTCCAGGATCATGCCCTGGGCCAAAGGTGGCGCTAAACTGCTGAGCCACCTGGGCTGTCCTGAGACCAAGTTACTGAGATAGGGATTTTGGAGTATATCCTCAGAAGGTATGACTCATGATACTTTTGGAGGAAAAAGCAGGAAAAGGCCAGATTATATAGATGACCTTCAACGTCTCCAGAAGACAGATATGCATTAATGAGAGCTCTGCAGGCACCAGAGAGGCCGTGTCAATTCCATGTGCTCTGCATTCCACACCTCCTTCAAGTTCATCCACACAATTAATACATACAGCTATTCTGCTGTCCAAGCCATGCCATACTCTTCCAGGTTTAAAAAAAAAAGTATTATTATGCTTATTATATGCTTTCTCCCCCTTAATGGTACATGTGCATGTTCATCTTGGGTAATCATATAGTGTGAAAATAAGACAGATTCTCCTGATCAACAAATGTCTAAGCATGTCCCCTAAAATAATCTGACTACAGATGAAAAGGTGCCAAAATTATAAACAGACCATTCATTATCATTCTCTTCCCTCCCTAGCTTTTCTCCTGTAGACACACAGAGAATTGACAGCAGTGTGCAAAAGCAAATAATGGGGATTGTATGCAAGCAACCCCTCTCGGAAAGATAGACATAGGCAAGCAACTTGTGGATTCTTTCTACACTGCCCTACTCCACCTCCTCCCCAGGAAAAAAGATCGATGTATACAATTTGACATGGGGCAAGTTTCTCAACCACAGAGTTGAAGTTGGGCTCATAAAAGAGATCCTCCTTGAACCTTCTGTCAGAAACAGGGGAAGGCTTGAGTCAACGGAAATTTCATGAAATCCTACAGATATACAACACAGGATCCTTCTATTAGCACTTTACACTGGTGCAGAGAAACCAGATGGTCATTAATTAGTGACAGAAATAATTCACATCAGTCATGATCCAGAAATAAACCAGACAACCACATAGTTATGAACTAGAAATAATCCAGAAACCGTCTCAGCCGGTGTGTGCCATTTACTATACATGGCAACTCATTCTAGGAGCCAAGAAGAGTGGAACAAATAAAGACACCTGTGAAATACATTCACTGAGCACTGCATGTTTGGGACTGCAGTAGCTAAGTCCTCATAGATAGAAAACTGCTAATGCCAATTGAAACCAAAAAATCCTGTAACTGGCTTGGTCACTGAGTAAGATACTCCCACTGTCACCGCATAATAGACACAAGGCACTCCCTTGCTTTCACAACAACCAGGTTCCCAGAATAAAGATAGAAAGCTGCATCTATCGTTGAGATCATTTTAATAAAATTTTAAAACGGGATCTTTCTGTTGTTCATGGCACATCCGGGAAACAGGACTGTTAGGAATGTACCATCCTGGCTCCAATATACCCAAGTGGGACGCCTTGGTTATTTGTGATTGCTATTATCCTGTGGGTTCCTGTGATGATTGACCAATCTCAGAATGCAAGATTTTCCGAAAGGGAAATCTCTTCCCTCCAGGCTCTTTGTCAAGAGGATTAGTTAGGCTGTTAAAGACCGTATGTCATTTCACTTTTTCATGATGGTTTTATTCTAGTATTTTTGTTACACTGCTATCACTTGGACTGCATTTAAATGCTCCTAAAACTAGTGATAGAAAAGTTATGTCTGTACATTTTCACACAAATCAAGGAAACTGTTTCCTTTTCAAAAAGGAACAGGGGGGAAAAAATCATACTTCTTCCTTTTTCCTTCTCCCTTCTCTATCTGCACTCCTCCTCCGATGTGCTCTCTGACCAGAGGCTATGCTGAGGGGTGGGGGAGATGGGTACATTCTCTTAACAACTGGTAATAACTATCCTGACTCATATGGGATATTTATTTCATGTTTCCTTTAAGTTGAAAACTGCCTGGTTCCTGGTCAATCTGTGCCGCAAGGGTTAATATGCAGCGGAGGCAAAGCTAACATGGGACAGGCCATAAATGGCTCCAGCTGTGTATAATTAACTGTAATACTGCAGAGTAAATGACTTTTATTGGCAACTGTGTCATAACTTCATTAAAAGTCATATTTACAGCCCTATCATATGAAATGAGTCCTCCTGTGTTCTGGAATTTAACGAGCATTCACTTTTTACATTGTTCAATTATCTTCCATCCCTCCACACCCTCCCCCCAACTCTTCCTCTCCCTCCTGTGGGAAGCATGAAGCCAAAATAACAACAGGAATCTAATTAGCACCTGGCAGAGGGCCCCTCTTCTAGGGAGTAGCTCCCAAACCACAATAAAACTCTTTCTCCTTGTTTTCAATTATAAATAGGTAACTTCCTTACACAAAGACATTAAGTAACAATCATAAAAACATCAACTTGACTTGATGGAAAGCTTTTGAAGGTTAGGGCTCTAAAAAGAAGTCATGTCTATCGCCATTAGGAGCAAAGTCCGAATCTCCACAGTGGATCTTGGTTACAGGGAAGAAAGGGGACGTTGACAACTGGTTCTGAATCAAACCTTTTCCATTATAACTTCTGTTATCTGAAAGTACCTATCCCCAATTTTTTTTTCCTCTGGAGTGGTATATCTAATTAAATCTCTCTCCCCCACCACCTGACTTTCCTTCCTTTCTCTCTATTCCTTTTATCTTCTTCACTCAGGTCCCAAAGGAAATATGTTGCCTGACCCATCAAGTGATCTAGAAAGTCAATCTCATGATCTCAAGCTCAGCTTTTATTTTATCTCAAATGTTTCCTTGGAGTTTATGGATGTGTAGGGAAATTTTGAGTGTGGAGATACAATTTTGTGGATTTGCTTTGTTGAAGTTCCAACTGATATTCTTTGTGGTTCAAAGTGAGAATATGAAGTCCCTGTGCATGTTAGCGAGAACATGCTCTGGGGACCCAGGCAGACCTGTATTTTGGGGAATGTGGAGATAGATTTTTATTTCTTATTTCTTCCTTAGGCTTTATTGAGTATCATTGACACACTGTGTAAGATTAAGGTGCATACCATGTTGATTTGATATATTTATAAATTGCAACATGATCACCAGCATAGTATTAGCTATCATCTCCATCTCACCACAGAGTTGCCATTTCTTTCATGCTGAGAACATTTAAGAACTTCTCTCCTACCAACGTTTAAGTGTATGATGCAGTATTATTAGTTATAATCACCATGCTGTGCATTAGATCCCCAAACTTGGTAATCGTATAGCTGAGAGTCTATACCCTTTAATCAACATCTGTTTTCTTCACACTCCTAACCCCTGGTAGACACCATTCTACTCTCTGTTTCTCTGAGTTTGTTCTTTTTAGATCCCACACAAAAGTGATATCATACAGTACATGTCTTTCTCTATCTGGCTTATTTCACTTAGCATTCAATCAATATTTTCTTTTTTTAAAGATTTTATTTGTTTATTCATGAGAGACACAGAGAGATGCAGAGACATAGGTAGAGGGAGAAGCAGGCTCCTCACAGGAGCCTGATGTGGGTCTCAATCTCCCAACTGGGATCATGCCCTGAGCCAAAGTCAGATGCTCAACCACTGAGCCACCCAGGCATCCCCAATCAATATTTTCTAAACTCTTTCTTCCTCTGCCACCTCCCATCCCTCCCTTCTCTCCAGGAGTTTATAATTTCCCTGTACTCTATCTTAATTAAGTTAAAATGTCTGGCATTAATGTTTTGGGCTCTAGATGAATTGAGGGTCACTCCTGACGAAGGGTGCATATTGATTGACAAGCCAGAATCTGTAAAATAGACCTAACATAAAAGAATGTCATGAAAGGTAGTGACCCCAAACTCCGTGGGGAAGGTAGTGAGAGAAGTGATAGCCATGGTGGGCATTGGACATGAGGACACCTTACCTCACAAGACCCGCAGGGGTCTAACAGTCTGAGCAGGGGTGATGGATAGAGAGGGTAGGGCTCAAGAACCATTCAAGCACAGCCAGCACTTGCATTTGTGAACGGAAAATGCCCTTGGAAGCTGGCATCATTTTAAACATAATGCCAACACACCGGGGGAGACTTTCCGCTGCCAAGCACACTGTCTGTAGCAAATTCCACTGCACACTTTTACTGCTGCTCTCGGTCCTGCTGCTTTATCTGATTTTAGGCTGACCCTTTATAATTAGCACTTTGGGCTGGTGGTATTATTTAGGAACACTTTTCCATCATTATTTGGGGATTTAATAAAGCTTAGAAATCCTGTGAGTAGGAGCAACATCTAATACATTTTCTTTCTTTCTTTTTTCTTCTCTTTTTTTTTTTTTTTTTTAAGCTGAGGATCAAGATTCCTTATTGGGTCGTAAAATCTTTTAGCTGGATTGCAATCAGTATTTAAACTTTTTTTTTTTTAAGTAGGATGAAGTAGAAGAAAATAGAAAATAAAGTACAATAATAAGGGCAAGTGTAGGTCTGTGAAATTTTATAGATATGTAGTGGGTGTGGGTGGAATGCTATAAAATGTGCTTCAAAGTTGGAAAATCACTGCTAGAATGGTCAGGCCCCAGACTCAGCAAGCACCAGGCTTGGGGCAGGCTGCCCAGTCTCACTATGTGATTGCTTTATTGTAATCTGCTCTTCTAAGTGCTGTTTATCTTCATCTTCCTCATCAGCAAAATGAGCCCAGCAACACAAGAACAGAAATAAAATTTCAGGAAAAGACACATAATGGGGGGTGTCTATTCTAAAGGAAACAAGGAAATATTTGTCTCATTGTTGCTCACCTGGGCTCTCGCAGTTAATTAGCCCCAATCCCTTTCCATATAAAGTAGCAGTCGTTTGACTTCTCATATCCAAATCAATTCTCAAATACAAAAATCTGCATTTAGATGCCATGGCCTACAGTGTGTCTGTAACAAGATAATTAAGTATGACTTGCAGGGTGGCCTTTACTTGCTCTTTGCCAAGTGTTCCTGGACAAGTCATTCCAAATGCTTTGAAATGAGGGGCCTCAGGAGAGGTCCACGGCGAATGTCAGTAGATACATTCTGGTTCAACATCAAGTTCAAGTAAGGGGACCAGAAATGGGCAATGCCGAGGAAAGAGGAAGATGTTAGGGATATTCCCAGCTGACTCCTGGGAGAGAATATAATTTTGTTGGTCCCTGGCCCTGATGTGACTGGTTAAAAATTATGCTCTGTTTCTGACATCTCTGATCAAACACATCTTTCTTGCTTCCTAGCTTCTAGCATCCCCTCTTCCAGAGGCTGGATTTTAGGTGCCAGGCAATAACACACAGTGCGCTCAATCTATTTAAAAACAGACTCCGGGAAAAAAAAGCGATCAATAAGTGATGGCAGATCCCTGTTGAACACTAGATTTTCATATCCCCAAACTGCCACACTGTTGAAGCAGGCAAATAGATCTCACGCAAGAACCATAGGACGCCCTTGCACATGTCCAAACAGATGGCTTGCCGGCAGAGGCATCTGCTCCAATTTCAGGCAGGGCAGTAGGGTGGGGGGCAAAGAGAATGCCCTCTAGAATCTGGGACGGCTCCTGGAGACCTCTGTGCCTTTCACTGCAAAGGGGTTACTTTCTTCAAACTTCTCACATACGACTTTTTTCTTCTTCTTGACTTCTTGACTTACTCGAAAAGAAAGGGAAGAAAATGTGCATACGAAGTTTTTCTTTTCCTTTCTTTTCTTTTTTTCCAGAAAGGTAAAGAGAATAGGAAAAACACAACAGAGGCATCAAAGAGAGGAGGGGAGGAGAAAAAAAAAAAGCAAGATCCAAAAATAGAAGCCCTACTTAAACCATGTCCTGCTACTTTCTTCTCTCCGCTCTGCGATAGGACTTTTTTTCTTCTTTAACTTATTGAAAAGTCTGGAGAACAGCCAATTATTTGGATGTGAGGAGCACAGTAATTAAAGAACACATGACCACTGCTACAGCCCACCAATATCTTTCCTTCTTTTCTCAAAGAACAGAGGGAAATAATAAAATGGGAAGATCCTGCTCTGCTCCTCAAGTGGACTCAACACAATTAGTCATTAGGCTATTTGCAGCTGAATTCCCTGCGCCACCCCTCCACCTGGCTTTATGCTTTAAAGACTATCTATTATTAGTTCATCAGGCTTGCTCTTTCTGGACACCTCCAGAAGCTCTAAAGTTGACAGATGTCTGTTTTTCATAACCAAGACGGCTGCCTCTACAATGTCCTCTACGTTTTAACAAATTATTTGAAGATACAATTGAATTGAGAGAAGGTGAGTCAGTTCAGTACAAGAGGCTTCTACTTACATGTGACATACGCTGTGCTGTAGCTGTAAGTGTTGGATACAGTACTTGGTTAGAATCTCAGCACTGCTGAGTAAGGCTATGTGATCTTGTGCAAATCCCTCTCCATTGCTTCATTTTCTGCCCTGAATGGAAGAGAAAAAAAAGCTATACCTCTTTCTCAGGGCTACTGTGAGGATTAAGTGAGTGCATTCATGCAGCAGAGCTAGGATGGCACAGGGCGTATTTTTGAGGGTTAGTTTTTATACAATGAGGAGGAGGTAGGAGGGGAGGCATAAGCTTTACCCCAAAGACTGAGAGACAATACAAACATTACCACATACAGAGGCCTTTGGGTTTCAGGTCTGAGCTCATTATTCATTTGCAAACACAATCTTCCTTGGGAAGGGAACCATGACTTAGAAGGTGGAGCAAGAACCAGGAAGAACAATGTGATCATTAATTTTATGGGTCAACTTGGCTACACGGTAGCCCAGTTTTGGGTCAAACTCCCATTTAAATGTTGCTGGGGCAGTGCCTGGATGACTCAGTCCACTAAGCATCTGCTTTCAGCTCAGGTCATGGTCCTAGAGTTCTGGGATCAAGTCTTCCATTGGGGTTCCTACTCAGTGGGGAACCTGCTTCTCTCTCTGCCTCTGCTGCTCCCTTTGCTTGTGTTCTCTCTCGATCACTCTCTCTCTCTCTCTCAAAAAAAATGAAATTTTAAAAGATATTCCTGTGAAGGTATTTTTTTTAGATGTGATTAACATGTACATCAGCAGACTTTGAGTAGATTACCCTCCATCATGTGGGTGGGCCTCATCCAATCAGTTGAAGGTCTTAGAAGAAAAGACTGAAGTCCTCCAAAAAGGAGTTCCTCCAGACTGCCTTTGGGCTCTAGGTGCAGTATCAGCTCTTCCCTGGGTCTGCAGGCTACCTGCATTTTTCAGACTTGGTAGCAGCCCCTACAATTGTATGAACCAATTCCTTAAGATAAATCTCTCTAGACAGAGGGAGGTGGAGATACATACGTCTTTGTATATATGTACATATGTATCTTTTTCTAAAAATATACATTTATTTATGTCCTCATATACGTGTATACATGCATGTTATTCTCTACACACACACACACATACTATTGCTGGGGTATCTTGGTAGAGGGAATAAGTATGTGTTTTGTGTGCTAGATAGAATATATATATCATTTCTAGTCAGAATGTTGGTTGTGGCTATGTTTTTAAAAGCCCACAGATTTCTTAACACTCTTGCTGTAGGAATTAGCATCTATTTCCTCTCAGCTGGGGTCTTGTCAGGCTTGTGGCTTCTTGGACCGCTAGAATAAGGTGGGACTGTTGCTGTGTGATTGCCGAGACTGGGCCATAGAAGAAAATGCCATTCTGTCTGATGTGCTTGGAGAATGCACACCTGTTGCCCTGAGCTGCTGCAGAGCAAGTCCAACCACCGTGAGGTGGCCGTGCTCTGAGAAAGCCAAGCTCCACAGAGAGGTCACACTTTAGTTTGCCACCTTAGCCCTCAGGACCTCCCGGCCAAAGCACCAGATGTGTGAATAAAGAAGCCTTCAGGTGATTCCAGCCACAGAGTCATCTCTAGCTATCAAAGATTCCCAGTTGAGTTCCTACATGCTAGGAGACAGAGATAAGCAATTAACACTGTTGAACATTATTGGAGCCCCGTGTTCCCAAAAAGCAGTGATGTTGGAGAAATCCTCCTACCCTCATATGCCAGGAAACACCTAACCGTAAGGGACCACCCTGACCTCACATTATTCGAGCTAACACCCAATCCATTCTTCCTCATGACTCCAGTAAGACTTACGGATGAGTGCCCCATGTACCTGCCTCTGTAAAATCCTAGACCCCTTTTTTTTCCTCTGGAATGGTCCTCATTAATGAACATTCTTCCTTATTTCGAAAGCATGAACAAAATCACATCTTTAGTTCAGGTGCATTTTTGTCTTCAACCATTCTGAGTGCTTTCCTCAACACCTGACCCACAAAAATCTGTGAGCATAATGATGTTAGTCTCAGTTTTCAATGGGATTCAGTTTTTTTTTTCCACAAGAAAAATAACCAGAACTTATAGTTATCTCTATGCTTCAAAGTTAAAAATTTCACCAGGTTAATTTAATTAGTCTTTACTTATATCCTCACATGTACTCAGGAATTTTTTTTAATATTTTATTTATTTGAGAAAGAGCAAGCTAGAGAGAGAGCATGAGCAGGGGGAGGGGCAGAAGGAGAAGCAGACCTCCCACTGAGCAGGGATCCACCGTGGGACTCGATCCCAGGACCCCAGGATCATGACCTGAGCCAAAGGCCAACACCTAATTGACTGAACCACCCAGGTGCCCCCTCAGGAATGTTTTAATCTGTGAAATCATGACTTTGTTGAATACAAAGGAACGATTCTATCATGTTTTAAATTATTGCTTCTGTTTGTCTTCTTTCTCAGAGACACCAATTATGTGTATGTTACATCATTACTCATTCTCTTCTATATATATCATCAGGACTCCATTTTTCTCTCTTTTCTTTTCCAGTAAATTCTGAAATGTGTGTTAGTTTGCCTTCCATCACACACACTAATTTAATTTCCACTAGATTCAAACATGTTCTTTAATGCTTCAATGTTGACATTAAATCTATGATTATAGTTTTAGATTTTTTTAAATCCTTTTTTTGCTTCACTTTTTAAACAATTGTGTACTTCTCTGCAAGCCTCTTTTTCATATCAAATATTAATCTTTGGTTTTTGTATTTCATCTGTAATTTCTTATTATATACAGCCCATCTTTCTTTGAAAATTTGAGTACAGAGTGATATATTTTAAAATTTATTTTCTGCCATGTCTTTAAAAAATATGTATATATCCTTTATGTACAGTTTGAGAGCTTTATTCTCCATTTTTTATGTTGCAGGTTTTTTACTGATTCCATTTTTTTTTTTCTAATTTCCTAATCACCAAACAAGAAAACATACATCCAGCCCTGGAGTGGTTTACTCATTGTCTCTCTGGTTGCTTTAGAATTCTCTTCTCCAATCACAAGCTGTAGATTTTGAAGATTCATGCATGCCCTAACCATGCTTCAGGTGTTTTATTGTCTCTTATTTAAAGTAAATTTGCAAACATATGGCTAGATCATCTAATCTCAATATATAATATTTCTTTGTAATCCTGAGTTCAATCTGTTTTTTCTTTGGACTGTTTTTTGCCTTTTAAAAATATTATTGGCAGGAAGTGTAAATAATAAACTATAACTCACAGCATACACACTTCTGGGGTTTTTCTTGGTTCTGTCCTTTCTGTGGAAAGGACAATCTACCCCCCCCCCCCCCCCCAGTTTATGTGTTGCTCGGGACTGTTGTTTTTGTGAGAATTTTTTTGTGTTAGGAAGGCTTTACAAAATATTTTTTTTTCTTTTTTAAAGATTTTATTTATTTGAAAGAGAGAGAGAGCATGAGTGGGTAGGGGTGGGTAAAGGAAGAAGCAAACTTCTCTGCTGAGCAGGGAGCCTGATGCTGGGGTCTATCCCAGGACCTTGAGATCATGACCTGAGCTAAAGGCAGATGCTTAAACCAACTGGAGTTATGCAGGTGCCTCACGAAAGGATCTTTAAACTTGACTCTGTGAAATGCTGACCTTTCTCATTCATTCATAGCTTGGCTGTTGACTCTGTTGGGTGATCTGATCCTTTTGCACATTTATGTTCATATTTCACAACATAGATGTATGGTGTATGTGTGCCTCCATAACACTGAAGTATCTGTATTTCATTTTATTATTTAGTAACATGAGAGTTCCTGGTATTAAATATGCAAAGTGGCTTGAGAGTCTTTAAATAGGGGCAAAGTGAAAATTGCTGCTTATTTACTATTGCTATAAGGGAAGCCATTTAGGATTACTCTCCTGCCTTCTTCCGATTAGTGCCCATCTCAGCAGCATTTTCCCTGTGCTTTTGTAAAGGTTAAGCTACTTTGCTGAACTTCAAATCTTCAGTCGGTGTAGCCCTAAATAGGAATACAAAATTCTGCTTCATTTGGTCCCCTGTGAAAGATAATGTTTACTTGATCTTCTCCCCTAAAAATTGTTCCATTTTTATTTCCAGCCCCCCATAACCACACCTGTTTGCAGCTTGAGAGTTCTTAAGCTGGTATTTATGCACTTACACAGAAGGTAATAAGGACAAAAACAACAACAACAAAAAACAGAGACCTAAATCGACAAGTTTTACTTTTGATTCTAAGTCAGTGTCATGTTACCTCATGCCTTACGTTTCAAAATGTGGTCTCTAAGCCAGCAGCATCAGCATTACCTTCAAGCTTGTGAGAAATGCTTAATCCCGGCCCCATCTGGAACTTCTGAGTCAGAATCTACATTTTTAACACGATCCTCAGGTGATTTATGGGCAGTGAAGCATAAGAAACATTGTTCCTTCCCATTCCTGCCTGACAAGTCCCAGAGAGGAACTTTGAATACTCTGCTTTGCTTCAGTTGTGCTGTCCACACATGACAGTGGGCTGGGTAGGTAAATGTGCATCCTTCCAGACATCTTCTTGTCCTTGCTTTTATAGAAATTCTAATCATTGGATATTGCCAGAGAAATAGTGATTAGCTTCTAGGCCTCATTGGTCAGGGTAGGTAAGCAGCAATAAGCTTACATCCTAAAAAGAGGATCAGATGGGTCCAACAAGAAATTTAATATCCTATCACTGCCCTTAATACCAAGTAGATGGAAGTTTTGTTTCATCGACTGACCAAATGAGTAGAGGCCCCTGCTAGATTCTCTTAAAGTAAAGGGGATCTCTAACCAGGTTTGTTTGTTGAAGAAATACAATCAAGAACTTCAGACTACATTTTAGAAAAGGCAGCTTCTCAAAACTCTCACTCAGATTCATTTCAGGATTTAGCAAGGGAAGTGAATGCTTCCTGTATATGTGTTTCAAGGAAGGAATTGTCAGGGGGGTTTATTGCATTGGTCTGATGTGTGAAGTGTGTGAAGTTCTTCTTTGGGTTTTATTTCCTGAGAAGACATCAGGCAGGTCACCAAAAATGATCTGTGTTTCCAAAGAGAGAGAAAAAAAAAAAAAAAAAAAAGGAAGTTGCAAATTTGCTACACAAACTTTATCAAACAAACTTTATTTTTTCCCTTATTAAAGCATAACAATAACAGGTCCTGGCATCTTTCACTAACAGAATTTAAATCAGATTTGATTTTTTTAAAAAATATCTGTTCATGTTCAACTCTTTAAGAATATACCTATTAGATTACCTGACACATATCCACTTCAAATCTTCATTCATTCATTAAATCATTCATATATTGTCCTCTGTGTACCGGACATTGTCTTCAAAATGGTTTTCTTCCTTCCTTTCTCTGACTATTCTATTTTGTGTTCTTCATGCTTATTCACCCAAGGCCAATCCTTCCAAACTGATTCCAGTCTATCACCTCCCTAACTTAAGTCTGCCCTCAGCTCTCTGGTTGCCAAAGGAATGTAAAAGTCAGTGGAAGAACAAGATTTCCATGTTTTGGCTGACTTTTCACATAGTCATTTGAAAGGAAAAGTCTCATGCTTTCTTTCTATGTAAGTCAGCTTTGTTTCATGCCCCTGGCTAAACTCCACACTGAGTGATTTCAACTGCTAGAGGTTAATTTTCCTGTAATAGCCTCATTGTGATAGAGAGTTTTGGAAATTACAAAAATTAGATGCACTACTAATTGGCCTGTCTGGTTTTGGAGCTGCTCCCTGGGTTATATAACACAGTCAGAGGAGGCTGTAGCAAGGCCAGATTTGATTCCCAAACCAACACTTATGAAGACAGTTAGATGAGAGGAAAGAAAATTGTTCCAAACAGAACCACATAAGTGTGTTATTTTCTTTCTTTTAATTGGCTAGGAAAAGGTACTAGAGAGATCTATTCCCTTCACTAGGACCTGGGACAGTATGTCAACAAATATTTCTGGGCACCTGCTTCACCCACTTACGAGCTGAGCCAGCAGGAAATACAAAAGAAGGATACACCACTCCCTAATCTTAAGGGGCTTACCTTGGAGAGGAGAAAATATCAAATCATGTCACCAAATAGTGAGGTTTCGAATTTGCTCAAAGAACAATTTAGATGTATATTGAAAATGATCTTAATATTTTTTCTAATTCATCTGAGTTTTGTGACAAACCCTACCCTCGGGACAACTGAACTTTACTGGATGATAATAATACTGCAATTGTTTTTTTATTCTAAACATTTCCCGCCCAGACTCTTTGTTCTATGCAAAGTTCTTCCTCCCAAACATAGCTGGCCAAAGAGTGGTTTTGGAAGACTCAGTTTCTTTCAGCCATTGCCCATTCTTTTAGATTTTACTCCCACCTCACTACTGCAAAATGGTATTTGGATGACAGAGGCAGCTTAGTGCATTTTAATGGAAGTTTAGGAAAAGTAGAGGAGTCCTTCAATCTACTCTAGATCATCCATCCCTGGATGGCCATGTGGAGTGGCCCAGTGGTTCTGCTTTCTTGTCTAGTCCCAGTGAGGGGTGATTTATCTGGCTCTCAGAGTGAGCAGGTGCCTCTGTCTTAAAGTTTTAGCCCAGCGCTGTCTTTTTTCTCCTAATGTATCTTCCGGAAAGAAAGAAGGAAAGTGGGGTGTGTGGGAAAGACGGGGAGGTGGTGGGGAAATCTGTATATTTTATGCATTGCCATATTCAGATACAAGGGAGATGAGATGAAATTTGGTGGTAGTATGCGGGGAATAGTCATGGAGTCTAGCATGGGCATGATTTGGGTGAACAGGTAGGGTTGCAGACCCTGAAAAGTATCAATGGAAGGATCTTCAAGCAACACGTGAAACCAAGCAGGGCTTTGTTATTGTCTTTGGTGACTTCCTGATTTTACTCCTCGGGAATGGTTTCCCAGGAATAATAGGAAATGAATTAACAGTATCTCCTCACGTGGCAGTGAGATTGGGTTGAGTCTGCATAGACTTGAGTATGTGGCAACTGGTAGGCCAACTGGACTGTTAGTTAAGAGTGACCAGAAGTAATTCTCCTGTAATCTGATTCTGTGAAAATGAGGTTCTTATTAGAGAATCTTTCTTCTTCCATTTTTAAAAGGAGACGAGTGTGCTCTGAGCAACTCCGAAGCTCACCTGGCTGTGAAGGTAAAAGGCCTTCCTTTTCCTTTGCTCTGTAACCTCATCTTTATTTTTCTCCCAGCCCAGGTGCTGACCTTGAAGACGTTTTATTTTACCCTTGAGCTTCCCTCAGGCTTCTCTTTGTCTTATAGCAGATTCAAGTCTAAAATGAATTTTAAGTGATTTGCTAGGAAGAAACAAGTTATAGTAAGAATATTGTGCAACCTCTTTCTGACCTTAAATCCTCTTAAACCACCGAGAAAAGGACTGTGGTGTGTCGAGTCTAGGACTAAATGTTCTCCTAGAAAACAAACAAACCAAAAAAACATGAGTAAGTGTCCTTTCTAAGATTAACTTCCTGACAATTGCTGTGGCTTCTTTTATTTGTGTTTTGAGGAAGCAAAAGAAGAGGTAACTGAGGAGTGGATTATAATATAACCACCCTGAATACACTTCTTTCTTATATCTATAGCCATGCCAAAAATCCAAGCTGGCCCCTCAGTGATTCTTTCATTAGGGAAAGCCCAAAAATCAGGTGCACAACTTTCTACCAGAGTTCCAGCAATTCTATTCTAGTGCATTAGGCTTGATAGTGTGTGTTTGGGTGGAAATTAGTGTTACTATCTGTATCCTGTCTCCCTTAGAATCTCTCTAAAAATCTTGTTTTTAAGAGGAGGAAAAAATCCATGGAGTAACGAAGTGTATCAGCAGGAATTCTAATCTTATTTTAGCATTCTTTAGACTGTGTCATTGAAAAGGCAGACTCCCCAAAATTCCATCAAGGGGGCTTGCCAAAATCCCAGCAAGTGTCCTGAGAACTGCCAGAGGAGCACTAGTTATTAGACAGATTTTAATTTGTGCAAATCCATTAACAAAAATCTCTAATTAAAAAAAATCAATAGATGCCTGTGACATTAACCAGGAAAATCTAATAGAGGACCATTAAATTTTTTTTCTATTCAATTAACTTGAACACAACATGATGGACTCAACAGATACTTTAATTAGATGCATATGAAAAGAAATTTTGCAAAATTAAACAGACTCTCTATTTGCAACTGATATGAGGAAAACTGCAGTAAAAGATTTGCTCAAATCCCTAATGACTGGTAATTTCCTTGAGAGGGACGTGAATTCTTAGACAACATCCTTACAAATCAATCCTTCCCCAAGAGGCTGTCCTTTGTCAAGAAATAATACACTGTGTTGCCCGCTTCTTTCTCTATTCTTTTTTTTCCCCCCCTGGGTGAGATATTCATGTGGGAAGCACAAAAGGTAAGTTTCAAGGGACTTGACCAGAATCACTACTCCAGCCTCTTCACAGAAAAAATGACCCAAAATATATGGCTCTAGAGCAGCCCGGGTGGCTCAGCAGTTTAGCGCCAACTTTGGCCCAGGGCGTGATCTTAGAGACCCAGGATCAAGTCCCACATTGGGCTCCCTGCATGGAGCCGGCTTCTCCCTCTGCCTGTGTCTCTGCCTCTCTCTCTCTCTCTCTGTGTGTCTCCCATGAATAAATAAAATCATATATATATATATATATATATATATATATATATATATATATCCCTAATTTACAGAGTAAACATGTGTCCCAGATCGTCCTGGACCATCTCAATTTATGCCTGTTGCCTTGGCATAGTTATTAATAGCACTCTGTTTTGCTCTCAATAGTGTCTTGGTTAGGACAATAAGTTATACACTCATCCTACTAATCCATCAACCACCCCCACTATCTATTTCATACTTCCAGGGTGGGCCTTTCAACTTTTGGTGGAAATACAGGATTTCCCTGCTCAAAGAGGTTAAAATTTGGGAAATTAAGAAGTGCCCATTGTTGTCTATGTAAAGAGGCATGCAAAAACACTTGCTCCCCACCCCCCCTCAATTGGTTGTCTTCTTTTTCCATTCTGGCCTTCCACCTCCAAATTTACCCTCAATGTTTTTTTCCATTTAGGATTAGTGTTGAAATCTTTTGAGATGAGTTTAACATAATTTCCACTACAGAGATTCTCAACTCCTAGGTGGTTCTGGTCTTTTTAACTTAAAGAATCATCTTCCTCATCTAAACTAACTTATTAGTTAACAGTATATTATGTATGCTTGGGAAGGCTATATGTAAAATGGTGGATTGTCATTCTACTAGCTAATCTCCAAGTTGACTCCCACTGATGCCTGCTTCCTGATATTTACATTCTTGTGTAGGATTGTACCAGGATTGGTTTTTGTGACCAATAAATGGTAGTTTGTTATTCTAAGATTAGCTAATAAAATTTTGCATTTTCTATTTTGTATGTAATTACTCACCTTGTCTCTCTCTCTCTTTCAGATTACTTGCTTTGGGGGAGACATGTTGTTAGCTATGTTGTAAACAACGATAGCAAGAAGCCCGCATGGCAAGGAACTTAAGTCCCTGGTCAATCACAAGCAAGGAGCCAAGAATTTCCAACAGCCATATGAGTGAGCTTGGAAGTAGACTCTCCAGGTCCAGTTGATCCTTGAAGTGACTATAGTTTTCATCAATGGCTTAACTGAAACTTAGTAAGAAACCATGAGCCTGGACTTCCTAGATTCCTAACTCTCAGAAACTGTGTGAGATAACAAATATCTGTTGTTCTAAAGTGCTAAAATTCAGGATAATTTGTTATGCAGCAATAGCTAACTGATCCAGTCAAAACCCCTGCGTCCTGGGGGGATATTGTCAGAAAGGATTAATATGGTGCCCAAACAAAAAAGTCAATACCATATTTATGAAATTAAAGGATAAAATGTGGGCATAATCCATCTATCAACTTAACAAATATTTCTTGATCACTACAATGTGCCAGGTGCTGTATTATACACTGCACTAGGTACTAAGGACATAAGAATGATGTGCAAAGGATATAAAGATGAGAAAAATAGGAAATTGCTAATCAATCTCTGCATACATGACTTTGGAGGGACAAGTAGGTGAAAGTGGATATAGGGCCTATAAGTGCTAAATATATTGTGAACTTAAAACTCTTATTGCTACTATTTAATTTATGCATATGAGTATATATCACTCAAACATCAAATAATTCCCTGATAAGACAAATGACAACAGATGAGACAAATTGTTTTCCCCCAGTTTAGAGAGTCACCAAAATAAAACTGTGATGTTTGTCACTAAGAGAAATTTCTATATTAACATACTAATAGAATGATTGGATTTAGTGAAATTGTGAATACATGACGATAAATTTATCTGGGATTAATTTACCTGTGGGCTTCGCTAAAGAAGAAGACGAGGTGAAGACCAGGCAGTGAGGGAAACTAGCCCTGAAATTTGGATATAGCTTCTTAATTTGATCATTAAAAATGGGAGCCGTGGATTATCACTGACTTCTTTAATGGTCTGAAAGAAGCAATTTAGTGCCTCATATTTCCATTAACATACATTCAGTGGCATTGATAGTACTGAGCTAGACATATCAGGAAGATTTCAAAAATCAATCGCAGTGTGGGATAAGACTTACGGAAGAGAGTTATCACCTCTCTTGAAGTAAGAGAGGGTAAGGATTTGCCTTTTCATTTCCTGTTGCCGTGTCATCAGAGTGGCAAGGAGATTCTTGGCTATGACTGTGAGAGTCACACTCAGTGAGTTGCAGGTCGGGTTGATTTTCTGGTGGGAAAGGGCAGTATTCTTCTACCTGTGGTACCATGGATGCCCTTGCTCTGCACGCTAATGAAGACTCAGTGCTGACAAATCCAAAGTAATCACCACCCTTTTCATCTTCCCTTCTTTCCCCAAAGCTTAAACTAATAATAATAACCATTTTAAAGCTTTCTCATGGGAAAGTTGGGCTCGGCTAGAAGGGAAATCAATTGTTCTTAGGACAGCTATTATTGTAAGAATTAATCACCGCTATTTGCAATTACTGTACCATACAATTATCACTAATATTTATGCCGCTTTGACTGCTGCTGGAGACCGCGCTGCCTCTATTGCTATTACTCCAGAACAGAGAGGCAGAGCAGTAAAATAAATGAAACCAAAGGATGGAGATGACAGGTTGAGGGGATCCGATTCTCCCACTGTCAGGCCAAGATGTATTAAACAGCTCTTGCCTGCTCAAGTCACAACAGCAACCCACTCAGAGCTGCAAGTTCTGCTTTGAAAGAAAAGAAAGGAACTCAAATAGGTTTGAGAGGACACAAATTAGAATAATTCTCAGCCTTAAAATTTATTTTCTGAGCCTGCATATCTCAGTTCTTCTAAAGCGTATGGTTCTTTGTCATGGAAAAAAAAAAAGTCGGCCACTCCCTATTTTGAAATGAGCAGCTTGCAATGTACTGATTGGACTCTTGGGGTGACTCCTCACATCTGTGTGACTAAGAGATATCTGGTCTCTCTACTGGAGGGGAATATTTAAGATTTTAGGTATTAGTTTTCACCCAGCAATAAACAAATGACAAGGCTTTATTTTCCTCATCTATTTATCCAGCATCAATTTATAATTAAAATATATTTAAAGTTGTATATAACTTATTTTTAAAATAATTGCAGACTTACACAAAAATGGAAAAAAGTTGTATTAAAATATCTATACAATCTTCACCCAGATTCTCCCAAATCATAGTGTGATTACCCAAATCAGGAAATGTAACACTGAAACCCCAATATCTAATCCACAGACCTGCAAATTTCACCAATTTTCCCATTAATGTCCTTTTTTTTTTCAATCCGGGATCAGATCCAGAACCTCCCATTATACACAGTCGTCCTTAGTCTACTTTTATCTGGAACAATCCTCATTCTTTTTTTATCTTTGATACCCTGATGCTTTGCAAAGTAGTGTCTGATTATTTGCAAAATGTTTCCTTGAGATTGCTCATGTTATGCTTTCTGGGGGCTGAAATAGCACAGAAATTAAGTAGTGTCCTCAGTAGTGTTATCCTATCTACCACAAGACACATGAAATTTACAGGTGATTTTTTTCATTTTTGCTTTTTTTAATTAAGCTTTTATTTTGAGATAAACATAGAATCACAAGAAGTTGAAAAAAATAATACAGATAATCTCTGTATAGCCTTTATCAGTTCCCTCCCAAGTTAGCAACTTCCAAAATCATAGTTCAATATCACACCAGGATGTTGACATTGATGGGCAAGAAATAGAACATTTCCATCAACACAAGGATCCCTCTTTTTGCCCTTCTATAGCCACACACACTTGTTTCCTCTTTCACCCTCTTCTTAATCTAGGGCAGTCACTATTATGTTCTCCATTTTTATAACGTTGACATTTTGAGAATTTTTTATAAATGGAATCATATATTATGTAACCTTTCGGGACTGGCTATTTTCCATTCTGAGTAGTTCCCTGGAGACTCACCCGGGGGTGGGGTGTGTGTGTGTGTCAATAGTTTGTTTCTTTTTATTGCTGAGTACTACTTCATAGTATGGATGTATCACACCGTGTAATCCTTGAAGGACATTGGTTGCTTCAGTTTGGGCTATTAAGAATAAAGCTGCCATAAACATTTCTGTACAGGTTTTCATGTGATCGTAAGTTTTCTGGGATGAATGCCCGCAGCACAATTTCTGGTTGATGTGGTAGTTGCATGTTTAGTTTTGTTTTAAGAAACTGCCAAAATGTTTCCCGAATTGGCTGTACTATTTTATATTCTGACTTGCCATGTATAAGTGATCTAATTTTCCTCATATTTACTAACATTTGGTATTGTCACTATTTCTAATTCAGCCATTCTGGTAGGTGTGTAGGGATAACACTCATTTTAATTTCCTTTTTGCACATGGCTGATAATGTTTAGTATCTTTTCTTATGCTTATTTGCCATGAGTATATCCTCTTTGATGAAATGTCTGTTCACATCTTTGCCCATGTTCTAATAAGATTATTTGTTTTTCTGTTACATTTTGAAAGTTCTTTACATATTTTAGATACTAGTCTGTTGCTGGTTATGCGGTTTGTAAATATGTTATCCTAGACTGTAATCTGTATTTTCATCTTCTTAATGCACTCTTTTACAGAGAAGTTTTTAATTTCGATGAAGCCCAATTTGTCAAATTTTTCCTTTATGGATCATGCTTTTTGTATCAAATCTAAGACTGCTTTGCCTAACTTTGCCTAGAGATCTTAAAGATTCTCTATGTTTCTCCAAAAGTTTTAGAATTTTGTGTTTTTTCACTCAAGGCCATAATGTGTTTTGGTTTGATTTTTGTCTCAGGTGTGAGACTTAGAAGAAGTTCGTTCTTTTTTTGGCAGGCGGGGGTGCAGGAATGCCCATTTGCTTCAGTACCAGTTGGAAAAAGCTATTTTTTTTCTTCATTGAATTGCTTTTGCATCTTTGTTAAAATTAAGTTAGGCATTTTTGTTCAGGGTTATTTCTGAGTTCTTCATTCCATTATTATATGTATGTGTCTCTCCTTTTACCAACACCCGTAGTCCTGATTACTGTGGCTATATAAACTTAGACTAAATCCTCCCTCTTTATTCTTTTTCAAATTAGTTCTATTCTAGTTCCTTTGAGTCTCCATATAAACTTGTGAATAATCTTGTTTATCTCTACTAAATATCTTGCTGGTGTTTTGAGAGGAATTATGGTAAACTTGTTTATCACTCTGGGGAGAATTGACATCTTTTCTATGTTGAGTCTTCCAATCCATGAACACAGAATGTCTCTCCATATTTAGATTTTTTATTTCTCTCACCAGCAATTTGGTACTTTTCAGCATGCAAGTTCTGTACTTATTTTGTGAAATTCACACTTATTTTGTTTGCCTTTTGAGTTTACAAATGGCACTATGTTTTTAATTTCAATGCTCACACTTTAATTGATAGCATATGGGTATACAATCCATGGAATAAACTTGTACAAATATATTTTTATGTTGCTCAAGGTATATCTTCAACATAAATTCCTTAGAAGTGGGCTTAATGGGTCAAAAGGTAGGTGAATATATAACTATGTTAAATGTTATGAAGGATAACATTAACTTGTATTTTGCATTTCCACAGCAGTGTATGAGAGGGCTTATTCCCGATAGCCTCACTAACAGAATGTATTGTCAGACTTGGAAAGGTTTTGCCAATATGATGGATGACAAACTGCATTTCAGTGTCATTTTGATTTGTGTTTCTACAATTACAAGCGAGGTGAAATATATATTTGTACACTTAAGAGCCATTATTTAATGCTATTGTGAATAGTCTGTTTATGTATTTTCTCATTTCTATATGAAGTGTTTGGTCCCTTCTGTTTTAATTTTAAGGATTTTACATATTGTTGGGATATCAATGTACTTTGTGTGTTGCAAATGTTTTCTCTGAATTCCCTAATAGTCTTTTAACTTTTTGGTGTTGGCCTTTTTTTTTTTTTAAACCATGCTTTTTAAACATATTATGTCATCAAATGTACAAATTTTTTTAATCTTTGAATTTTAAATTATATTTAGAAAGCCTTTCCCGATATTGAGGTTAAAGAGAGATTTACCCATGTTTCCTTCAGTTCTTGCTGGTCTTATTTTTCATTTTGAGATTGCTGATCTATTTAAAGTTTATTCTTGTGTATGGTGTGAGGAATGGTCCCAGTTTTATCTTTTTCCCAGGGGTTGCTTAGTTGCCCCTGTGCTATTTATTTAAAAAAGAAATCTATTGTTTCCCCAGTGATTTGAGACACCACATTTGTCATATACCAAATATCTACATGTACCAATGTCTGTTTTTGGACATTCTATTCCATTGGTCTGGTTGTCCATTCATACTCCAGTATCACACTGTCAAATATTCATTCACCAATACTCTGTGTATCACTTCCTTGCTAGAGAATGTAAGCCTGTGAGCTGCCTTTTGATATATGGTAGCTTGCTGAGAAGGACAGGGTCCGTGGGCTTGTGCTATCACACTTCTGCCAACATGTGACTTTGTCTTCTCTGCTTTCAAAGGCACAGTTCTAACAATTGTAAATTAGAGAGGATGACAACATGCATTTCAGATGCTTATGAGGATTAACTAAAGCAATGTATGTGAGACTTCATTGGTAACTATTATTGTTATTAATACACGCAGTGCAGCATATATGATGGTATTTAAGAGGCCAGGTCTTATAGTAAGGCAGTGATGGAGTCCACTCTCCTATTAGGGGTATGACCTTGAGCAAGGTAACTTAGTCTTTCTGAGTCTTAGATTTCTCATTTTGAAATGCAGATGATAATTATAACTCTATGATCAGGTTATAAGGATTTATTATAACACTGTATGTAGAGCACTTAAAAGACTGACACACTGTTCATGTTTGATTAATGTTAGATTTTTCCTTTATTAATCTATATAATTTTGCTAACAACTTTTGGAGTGAAAGAATATTCCATTGCCAGAGATTGAAAGGTGTTTGCAGAGGCTATTCTGTGTATACATCTCACCTAAAGAAGCATCCAAATTAGTGAAATCCAGACTAGTTGGTAATCCATTTCATTTAAAAACATGTAAATAAATAATTCTTTGCTTGGCCCCTTGTAGACACAGTACCAGTCTCTGTTGCCCTGACCACATGTGTTCAGTGGCTTTACCTCCGGGTCTAGAACACACGTCAAATAGCGAGACTCAATTATGGTAGCAAGCCTTCCATGGACAACATTCTTGGGGGATGTGTCACATGCCTTTAATTTCAATTATCTTTCTACATTGGGTCAGTGCCCATTTCACATTTCGGATCACAGAGTCAGGCCCTGGCCTTTCTAGAGGCAAATTTATAGAAGTTCTTCATTAGAGAGGATTCCTGTTTTCTACCACTTTCCCTTTGCTCTTTTCTGCAGAGGGTTAATTTTAAGGGAAACAAAAACAAACAAGCCCAAATGTTTCTATTTATTATGAGCTTTTCAGCTCAATTCAAACCTTGTTGGTATTGATTGCCCCTCAAAGATATTAATTTATCACAGGCTTAATTCTGCATGGAGACTTCCCAATTATAATATCTCTCCTTCCTTATATACTTCAGAATTCTGACATTAGATTAAACATGTGTTTCCTGTCACTCCTTCATTTCTCCTAACCCTGTTCCCCCAGCCTTCTGCGTGGCTAACCATATTTTGGCATCTTTCCTGTTGACCTCATGAAACTTGTCCTTTATTAATACCCCTTGGCATCCAACAACTTCAAGGTGATAGAAGAACAGGAATGGCATTAATAATTAGAATTAAATAACTAACCAGAACAGAACAGGCCACTTTCCTTCACCTGCTTACCCTCTCTTGGCAGCACAGGGAAATTGTCTGTGCCAAGCAAAATGGGGCAAAGGCGCTAACTGGAAAGGCAAAGATGGATCCACAAATCAGGGAGGTCGGCTAGGTTTTCTACCAAAATGACAGAATTCTTCATAAAACTATACATGAATTATAAGGAATCATTAAGGTTATCTAGCTCTGTCCTTTCTTATTCAGATGAGAAAACTGAGACTCAGAAAGATAAAATAATTGGTCCAAGGTCACACAGCTACATGATAGTTCGGGGTCTTTTATAGTACAAAAGAGTGTAATTTTCGGAGAGGCGATTTAAAGGAGGCATCCGACGTCCTGAAGCTACGATTTTCACATAAGTTTATCCTGGTAGAATTTTCCAGTTTGACACTTAAATCATACCAGAGAAAAGAAAATGCGTGAAGCCATTTATAAACATTTCTGTAAGATTCTCATTAACACTGTGATGTTTTTCCTCTGAACTCTCAGGTACCTATGACACATTGAACCTGCCTCCTGGATTCGCAGGTTCCCTCGAGCCCACACTGTATTCCAGCTTGTCTGCTCCTGCGCTTGATTAATGACATATGTCCATACCACTCTGCTGGACATTTTCATATACTGACTTAAACAATTAACTTACAGTTTATTCTCAGAAGGACCCACCCAACTAGATTAAAGTACCTTGTTCATAGGACCAGAAGTTTTAAACTTTTTTTTTTAAGACTTTATTTATTTATTCACACACACACACACAGAGGCAGAGACAGACAGAGGAAGAAGCAGGCTCCATGCAGGGAGCCTGATGTGGCACTCGATCCTGACACTCCGGGATCATGTCCTGAGCCAAAGGCAGATGCTTAAACACTGAGCCACCCAGGCATCCCACAGAAGTTTTAAATCTTTCTAGCCACCCTGGTACTGTAATTACATAATTAAATTATGTAATTCACTGTCCATACCATACTAGATGCTCAATAATACATGTTCATCTATGGAGCAGTGGTCATTTTCATGAGTCTTTATGACTACTCTGCTTCTCAACCTGAATGACACTGGATTTAGAAAAATAACCCATGTGTCTGAGGAGTTTTCCAGTTTCCAGTTCTGGAAGCAAATGAACCCCTTAAAGATCCTCCTGAGAAACTTCACAATGCCTCCAGGATTAATTACTTATTTCCCGATTGAAAAATTGTTCCAGGTTTACATTTATGCTTTGCAATTTCAAAGCCCTTGCAAGTGTGTGTGTAAAGCTATAACTGCTATTTTAATCCATTCCTGCAAATGTTCATATCCTATTAGAGAAGGCAGCCAGTGCAAGAGCAACCGGATTGTGCAACAGGTTCGTTCCAAGTGATGATCTCTGTTCTGATACTGTAGAAAATCCTATAATGCATTAAAATGTTTCCAACAGGGCCTAATACATACATTACAGTTAAAAATAATTCAATCTGTCCCAGTGATTGATTTGAACCACAAGCTAGAGACAGGCGGCTAAGGCACGTTTTTTTCTGTCTCCCAAATATTTTCCATGTAATGAAGATCCATCCTTTTTATTGTGTTGATGAAATAATAATAGAGTCATAAAAGAGAATAAGAAGAAGTTTGACAAAGTATATGTTTGATTAATTGTCTTCATAGATTAGAGGTGCTGACAGAAGTGTTTCTGATTTCTTAATACTCATCTTTCAATCTTCTAAGAGGTAATGCAAAACATATGTATTTACCAACTGCCAACTCTATGAACGAAAACCAAAGCACAAAATGCATGTGTCAGAAGTGCTCGAAGTGTGAAAAGTCTACTGTCTATTTAGAATTTTAAGGTTATGGCAGGCTGATTCAGTTGCCTCGTCAGCCAGGACAGGAGGATAGTTGATCAGGAAGCCTTTGGACACTCTCTTCCCAAGTCATGTCTGGCTTTTCTCTTGCAAAAGAGAAGGTCCAAATTTCTCGGAGCAAATATAGGAACCATCACGAGTGATCCCTGCCCCTGCATTTTTTGGAAAAATACTTTCAACCCAAATGGACTTCGCCATTGGGCCCTGTGAGGATCTCATGGGTAAGAAGATATGACAGATGCTCAAGAATTGGTGGCTGAGAGACAGTCGGTGGAGACAATATCATTTACAGTTACAGTTTTCAGAACCTTTTCTTGTGTTTATGTTGCAATCCTAAACCATGTGACTTCTCCTATCTGAATTTATTTACTTTTTTATTCATTTATATTTTTCATTTGTCTACTATGTGATAGTCCTTGTAATACAGCAATTAAAATGAGATGCATAATTGTTGTCCTTGGAGAATTTCTAGCTTATTTAGAGAAACAGATATAAAATGTGTCATTTCAATAAACTGTAATGAGTGTTATAAGAGTGGGTACATTGGGCGCTACAGTAACATATATCAGAGATGGGTAAGCTTAATTTCCTCTAGAAAGTTAAGGAAGACAGATCATTTGTAGATGGAGATGTTTAAGCTAAAATATAAAAATTTAGAAGGAGTTAGCAAGGCAAAGTAGTGTTATTAGATGGTGGGTGGATGGTGTGGGAGCCGTCTTCTACTTTTTCCTTATTCAAAAAATCTCATGTTGAAAGTTCTCATCTTAGTAATTCTGGAGTAAGCTTGTATGAAACAAACCCTCTCACAGCAAGCAGTTGTAAGCTCTGGATAAAATATAAAAAGCAGCTATTTAAAGTTACCGAGGAGAAGTCAAAGGCAGGAAAAAACTTGAGAAGATTCACTCCTGAAGGAAGGAAATCTCACTGGGTGAGGCCCATGATGTTAACAGATTTTTCCCTGAGAGCACATGGTGCTGGAGAGTTAAACATAAAACAAAACACCTTGGTCTTTTTGGCTAGGAGTGGCTAGAAATCAAAGGGAAACAAAATCTCTCACATACTCCCATAAGCTACAGAGAGGATGCCCAATTCTGTTTATAAGATCTCAAAAAACTAGGGTTACCCTTGAACTGCACATGTTCAGGGAAAATTACAAGACGCCTAGAAGAAAGCGACAGATTTGCAGCTGAAAAATCTGAGCAAGAGATTTCATCTGCTTTACCCATATAGGAGATATAAAGTTTGGAAATTGAGTTCTATACATTTGAAAAGTCTTAGAGAGACTTGCTTTGGTTGAGAGCTAAACTTTCAGAACCCCTGTTACTCTGAAGTTCTAAGTCCTGAGCCTGGTCATAGCCTTCTTTGCCCTGTATTTGGAGGAGATAAGATATTTTTTGTATGTTACCAACAAGGCATCTTAGTTTCACCCTTAGTTTTCTATTGGCTATTAATTTGCCCTTAGCTTTTACTCTTTTCCAGGGCTCAACTTATCCACCCAGTTCTATTGTTCTTACAGTTATTATTCATATTTCTCAAAGGCTTGATAAATTATACCAGCTAGTGAATTTTCTTCCACTGATATACCAACCCAATTCACCATCGGTGAAAGTCCAAGCATCTGCTTCACCGGTTTTTGCACGAACTATCCTTGATACACTGACTACCATCCAGGGGATCCTCCTTGCTACCTGGTAGCAAGTGATGCAGCTCAAAAATTCCATCTCATTGGCTGCTGTCCTTGACCATCTGTAACAACTATTTCCATTTCAAAATATATTCTCAGACAGAGTGTATCGTGAAGGATGTTTGTGAATGCCCTTGAGTTCACACCTATACAAGAAAAGGAGCAGAAGCTAGATTTGATAGAGTGAGAAGTTGAATATGATGCCTTAGCAATCAGAAACTTTGAAACTAAAAAGGCTCTTCAGAATTGTTCCCCATTAGGACAAGAAGGCTGGGTCTTTATGAACTATATGCAATACACTATATTGTATTCAGATCATCCCAGGAAGGTCTGTAATTTGTGTAATATGGGTCTCTGCAACCAAGGTAATCTCCAAAGAGGCTGACAGCTAAAGGCTGTTCTGCTAACAGTACTTCCAAAGTGCTGAGTCTACAGGGGCTTTCCTCAGGATGGATTTGGGTGGTTTATCATTGTGTTTAACACACTCTACATCCACCATTTTAGACCCTAAAGTGAGAAACTTCATGGCAAAAGCCAACACTACAAATAGCAGAATGGCAATGTAGAAAAATCCTGGGAACATTAGGAATTCTTATGAGGATATTATCTACATCTCATCATAATGCCCATCGTTAGCTGGATTTTCAGTTACTGAAAACTGAAAACATTTTAACAAATGGGGGAGGGAGAGAAAGGCAGATAGCACACTGAAGGCAGAGGAAGCATCCTGGGAAACAGCCAAGATTTCGAGAGAACACATATCTTCTGAAGAACTGAAGCAAGTCCAGGATGGATGGAGTACACAGTGCACAGGGTAGAGAGAAAATAAATCAAGCTGAAGAAGTAAGTAGAGGTGAGATCATGGATTCTGCTGACTTCACAGTGGAGTTGATTTTATCCCAAGGGCAAGGGAAAGTAATGGTAAGGTTTTAAGCTGGAAAGTGATATGATATGGTTGTGCTTTTGAAAGATTTCTCCAGCTCCACTAAGGAGCTTGGGTTGGAGAGGCCAAAGTAAGATACTGGGGGAACTTTTAGGATGGAACTGTTCTAATCCCAGTGGAAGGGGGCTTGGAGCAGGTGGTAGCAGTGGGCATGGAACAAAAGTGGTCAGAAGATCATTTAAAGGTTGGAACCAATTGCACCTGGTGGCCAATTTGTTAAGGGAAAACTTGAAATTGGGGATGATTTCTCAGACCCTGGCTCAAGCAACGAGTGCTTGGGAACCTATAAACTTCAGTTATAGCCCAGCAGGGAGGTTCAGGCACTGGGCTTTAGAGCCAGACTCTGTGTTCCCTTCCTGACAGGTGCTTCTTAGATGTGGTGCTTTCTGTCAATTTTCACCATTCTGTAGTTCCGTTTTCTTGTCTGTAAGATGTGGTAAAGTATCAATCTTCAAAGCTTGTGCAAAGGTAAATGAATTTATACAGGTAAAATACCTGTCCCTAGTAACTTCCCAGTAAATACTAGTCATTATTATTAGGGGCCTTACTCTGGTTTTCCTATTCCTGCTTCTTGTTTGCTTTTAAAACCTTGTCTATTTTGGTCTTTCGGATTCCAATGCAATAACCCGTTTTGTCACTTGCTTCTTTCATGATGACTTGCCTTGGTATTCCTGATGCCCAAGCCAGCACCATTAACTCCCTCACATCATGTCAGTGGAAGGGCAAGTGATATTGTAGGAAAATAACTTCCTGATGAAAGTAATTTTGATTTAAATTTGGGTATACCGAAATGACTGTATCGTCAAATGGAACAGTCTGACAGTCAAGTCTGAGGGCTCTGGCATCTAGGACCAATGGCATTGGCATCACATTCTTGTTTATCTTAGGAACCAGTGGAAGTTAAGCTTCATTGTGATCCCACATTTGCACACTGCCATTCTTCTCTGTACTATCCCTAACCTGTTATCCTTCTTTGCCTTCCCAGGCTTTTCCATTCCACTGCACCTCTGGAATTCGGAGTTTATCCTCAAGCCCCTCAAACGCACACACTTTCTCAGAATACATTCTCTAAATGCCCCTTTCACTTTTTGCTCTAGCTGAAACTGACTTGCTCCAACAACATTATTTCACCTGCAGCGTATCAGGCATAGATTGCTTTTTTATTTTTCCCAAGAACTGCATACCTTGAGAAAAATGGACTACATTGGGGTAGGAGTTGCCCCATGTTTTCCATAGATGCTTCCAAACTACCTTTCCTACTTTCTCCTTCAAAACCCATTATGGTATGTATCATCAGATTTTGCCATTTTATCCTCTCGGTGAGGTCTTCTGTCTTTTGATCCTTCCCCATTTTATCTTTCCAATGCTTTATCTTCCTTCTTTTCTTCCTAGCCCAGTGTAGAAATCATAGTAAGCTCCATAACTCTCTAATCCTTCCTCCTGACACATTCTATTTCTCTCCATTCTACTTACCTCATAGAACTTCAACCTCATTTAAATACAAACTTGTGCTTATTTCATATTTGCATATGGCCCACTGAATTTTGCCCAAGGGGAAAAATAAAATGACAGAACCATGGTGACAGGACTTACTTTAAGTTTTGGCTACAGTTCTGAAACATCACTAACATTTCCTCACTTTCCTGGTTAAATTCATTTCCCACCCTTTCAGATGATTATTTCATACTATTCTCCCAAATTTCCCCCTTTCTTTCCATATTCCCCATACTCTCCACTGATCACTCCAACATGGACTTGATAGAGAAATTATATTAAAGTAGATGAGAGTTATTTCATCTTTTCACCATTTCCACCAGAAACTATTTCAATGAAAGAAGCACACATAATAATATTTTAGATAACTGACTTCAATGGGGCTCTGGTTTCTATCTCATAATGTCCTAGAAAGGACTTCATTTCTGGAATCATCTTCTTCTCTCCTGCATCAATTTCTCCTTCTTTATTAGACTCTACCAAATTTCCAAATCTGCCTTGCTGCGTCTCTACACAGTGCATTCACAACCTAGTTGCTTAGGCCAAAAGTCTGGATTTCCTTCTTTTCATCATCTTTCACATCTAATTTTTCAGTGAGTCCCAAGTCTCATAGGTTAGATCTCAAAATAGTTTGAATATGACCTTATTTTACCATCTTCAATGACATGGTCTCAATTCAAACACTTTTATCTCTAGCATGAATCACTGCTACATTCTCCTATGAGGTCTTCTTGTCTCCTTTTTGCTTCACACAGTCCATTTGCCACAATATGCTCAGGATAATGTTAATAACTTACTTTGTGTAAAAGTAAGAATAACTTTGATCATATTGTCTCATGCCTACTAACCCTCCAATAGCTTCCAATTATAAAAAAAATAAGCAAATCTTTTTAGTACAGTCCATGAATTTATCCTTGTCCAGTTCTCCAATCTCATCTATCTCCACTACTCCTACACTAGTTAGTTAAGTGTACTAACCTTCTCTCTGTTCCTCTAATATGCCATTCCAAGGTCTTTGCATTTATTCTTTCATTAGGTCATTATTCAGATTTCAAATTTAACGTCATCTGCTCAGAGTCCTCTCCCAGCCGATCTAACTAAAACTGCTCACCTGCATCTGTGCTCTATCTCATTACTATTATTCTAGTCTATCTCCTTCCAATGACTCCTTGGTTTTCAATATCCTTTAATTTGTGTTGCCTCCTTACTCATCATACACATAGCAGATACCTGCCTAAATTCCTTGAAGCAGATTCTTTCTCTCCCTTACTCACTGCTGAATCACTAGTACCTAAATATTTGAATTTGATGGACACTGCTTGTGCTCAATAAACATTCGTTGACTGACTGAATTATCACTGACTGATATTGAAGCCCTCATATTAAAAACCTATACCACTCAGACCTTGGGGTCATGCTTGAGAAATTAGGAAGCAGGATTAATGCAAAATTGTTCTTTTGATAAAGGAACACATCAACTCTCCATATTTAAGTACAGAGAGAGAGAGAGTGAACAAACTCCAGAAAGGAAAGAGGAGATAGATAGAAGTCACAGAGACATAGAATGGATATATTCGAGATTTTACTTTAAATGTCATTCTACCCAGTTTTTTTCACTTAGTACTAGAAGAACTTTCTCACATAATTAAAGATATTTGTAAACATAATATTCAATTGTTGGATAATATTCTACTTTCTATGGAGGGACCATAATTAAACTAACCATTCTATTGTTTGTTGACATTTGCTTTTTTTTTTAAAAAAGTATTTCTTCTTTTATAAATAAACATGATTATGCATTAGTTGTTTTGAACATTTCTGATTGTTTCTTTAGTATGAACTCCTAGGAGGGGAAAAACTACTTAAAAGGAATAAATATTTTTAATGTTACCAACATTACTAAATAGCTTCCTAAGATGTTTGTGTAATTTATATTCAAATAGTCTATAAAAGCAACCATTTCATTGCACCCTCCGACATTAATAATGTTTATTTTATTCTTTGTTCGTTTATAAGCAAAAAGGTTAATCCCAATATTTTCATTTGCATTTCTGTGATTACTAGAAAGTCATAAATATTTCATATATCTACATTATTTCTTTTGCATTTTGTACATTTGTATATTAGATTTTCTCTTTTTGGTCTTAGTGATGTCCTCATCAATTTGCATGAAGTTTTTATGTATTAAGATTTATATAATGGTTATAAATACATAACCATTTATCTGTTATGTTTGTTTCAAATATTTATCAGATCTACAAATTTTAAAATGTTTTCCCTAATGTCAGCAACTTTAGAGGTTTTAAAGGTATAAGGTGAAATCTAAGGAAAAAATAGAAAAACAGCTTCCTTCTTAAAGTGGAATGTACTAACAGTGGGCCCAAGTAGGAAAACTGAAGCAGGGGGAATTAAGGATTTGCCTCAATAGAGTTCCAGTGGGGCATAAAGGATTCGGGATTTTATAGGATCAAGAGGAAGTAACATTCAGGAAAGCAAGCAGCCCAGCCTGAGTGTTCTAATTTTCCTAAAAAATACAAAACAAAAAGCCAGAGTCAGTCATGGCTGAGACACCAGGCACAGAGTGGAAAGTAGCAGTTTATCTTTTATGAATTAACAATTAGACCATCTTTGAGATTTTAGGCACTTTCTTTTCCAACCTGGAGTCTTTAACCTCACACGTCTCTCCTCCGAAGCCATAAATATAAAGGAAATCCAAAAAGTTTTTTTTTTCTAATGTATAGAGAGAAGTCAGGAGAAAAAGGTAGATGCCAAAGGAAACAGGATTGAATTCCAAGACTTCTGTGAAGTGGGGGCATTAAGAAAATATCCCTTCGAAGAGCATTTTGGTTGAAGGAGAGAAAGGAGGGGCAGATGAGTAGACAAAGTTAGCACCGAAACAGTGGGAACAAGGAGTCCATCCACCACAGATGTGATCAGATCTCACCTTCCCTGGTGCATTGACTAAATATATTAAGGGGAGAGCAAAGTCTTTAGGACGCAAACACCTGGGATGAGGAGAATCTATATTTCCCTTACAAAAGCCTGCTTTCTTGGCACACGTGCAGCTTTTCAGTGATCTGGGCCAGCTGTGCACCCCAGGGACTGGCACAAGCCCCGGGACTCGTGCCTGGTGGGTACACCACATTTCCCAACTTGAGTTAAATGCCTTGAAATGGCACCAATTGAGAATGCCATTAACACCATTACCGTGCCACTAAGCTGTTTTCCCTTAATTGGATCTGAAATTTATTATATTTAACCTATTAATTTCCTGAAACATGTTGCCATAGCAGTGTCTCTCTTTCTCCAGGCTCACTTGCACACCCAGAGCCAATTGCCATTGAGCAACAGGAAGAAAAATACAGGCTTCCTTATCTGCAGTTTATTTATTGAGATTTCCCTCAGGCTCTTCAATATTACCCCAAAGAAGCCGCCCTGCTCTTAGTAATTCTGTTCTTCTAATATCATGGAAATTGGCTTTAGGATGCAGAGCATGAAAAGGCAAAAAGGAAACTTTACTTTGGTTATCCCCAAATTAAAGCAGTTGGTGAAAAGAGAAAATGTTTTTGTTTGCGTGAACATTTTCCTCTTCTCAAAGACCATTTTTAAAAAGATCTTAAACTTTGGATCTATTGCCATCCTGCTCCCCCCCACCATTCTTCCTCCTGCATACAAGTCTCCTATCTCAGCCATCTCAATTCCCATCCCAATTGTTTTACCCTTAAAACAGGACTTTGCTGTGGCCATTGAACTGTCATTCAGTCACAGGAGGCATCTGAGTGCCATTCATTCATTCATCCACCCATTTATTATCTTAATAAATGAATTAGAATCTTTATTGTAAACCAGATTTTAGGAAAATACAAATGCTCATTCATTCACTCATGCTTTTCTAAGGAACGAATCTGACATAATTTTTCTGGTTCTTTTGTTTTCTTAATTTTTAAAGGGATTTGTCCATTTCGTCGGGATTTCAAATTCATTATTTATGATATCTCATAACACATTTACAAATCTGTATGGTTACAACCTCTTTTAAAATTTTTATTCTGGGGGCACTTGGGTAGCTCAGTGGGTTACGCACCTGTCTTTGACTCAGGTCATGATCTCATGGTCCTGGAATCAAGCCCCTTGTCAGGTTTATTGCTCGGCGGGGAGCCTGCTTCTCCCTCTCCCTTCCCTGTCCCTGCCTCCATCCACTCATGCTCTTTCTCATTGTCTCTCAAATAAATAAAAATCTTTTAAAAATAATAAAATAAAAAATAACAATAAAATAAATTATTCTTTTAAAATCTATTTTTATTTTTTTTAATTTTTATTCTGTAGCTACTTTTACCTTTCTGTGCTCCACTGTGTTTATGTGTTTATTTGCATATTCTCTTTCTTTCTCTTTCTTTCACTCTGGATTTTTTTTTTTTCTGGGGGAGGGTCAGTCCTCATATAAGTGTTTTTATAATCCCTTGGGAGAAATCAGCTTTCCATTTGTTCATTTTTTTTTATTATTCATTTGTCTAAATTCCACTGAATCTTCTCTTAACTCAATTATTTTTCTTTCTTTCTTTCTTTCTTTCTTTCTTTCTTTCCTTCTTTCTTCTTTCTTTCTTTCTTCTTTCTTTTTATTTTTTATTTTTTAGAAAAAGAGAGAGCATGAGTGGTGGGGTGAAGGGCAGAGGGAGAGAGGAAGAGAGTCTTAAGCAAACTTGCACTATGCATGGAGCCCAACGTGAGGCTCAATCTCATGACCCAGAGATCATGACCTGAGCCAAAATCAGGAGTCCAGTGCTTAACCAACTGAGCTACCTAGATGCCCCCTCTATTATTTTCTTGTTTCTTCTTGATTCTTTGATTGTTTTTCCCTAACTTCCTGAATTGAGTACTCAGTTCATTTACCTTCACCTTTCTTCTTTCTTGATAAATGTATTTATGGCTCCACATTTCTCATTAAGTACTGCTTTAGCTCTGTCTGACAAATTTGCCTTTTAACATATTTGTTATCATTCATTTTCAATACTTGTTAATTTTCTTTAGTATTTCCTTTTTAACTCAAAAGTTATTTAGTAATTATTTAGTTTCAAAATACATTGGATTTTACAAGAACAATACTTTTATATTATGTTGATTCTTTGAAATGTATTGAGATTTTGTTTCCTAATTCAAATTCCTAATTCCCATTTTTTTGGTCAGTGTTTATATGTGCTTAAAAATACTTTTTATTCTTTGAGTGTAGATTATCATTAATATGAATATGCTTTTTCTGCCTCTTTAATGTCCAAATTTCTAAAAGAGGTGCTAAAATTCCCAGCAACTGCTGTCTTTCTCTCAATATTCCTGATAGTTGATGCTTGATAAACCTAGAGACTATATTGTTAAATGCATATATCGATATACAGCTGTTTTAATATACTTTGTACAAATAAATAATGTTTTTTGAGCATTATGCTGCTTTTCCCTTAAGTGAGATTTAATTAGATCCTGTCCCTATGAGTCCAGCTTTCTTTTGGTTCAATTTTATTTGAGATATCATTTCATATTCTTTCATTTTTAGCCATTCTCTTCTTCAATATGTGTCTTGTCAACAGGTTTTATTGCATTGTGTTTAATTAAATCTCAGAGTCTCTACTTTTTAATTGATCTAATCCATTTACAATTACTCTGTTTTTAAAAAAGATTTACTTACTTCTTTTAGAGAGAGTGAAAGAGAGCTAGCACATGCATGAGCAGGGAGAGGGGCAGGGAAGAGAGAGAGAGAGAGAGAGAGAGAATCTCCAGCAGACTCCTTGCTGAGCATGAAGCCTGACACAGGGCTCAATCCCAAGACCCCAACATCATTATCTGAGATGAAATCAAGAGTCTGTCACTTAACCACCTGTGCCACCCAGGTGCCCCAATAATTACTCTATTTATGTAGAACTTTGTACCATCATATTGTTTCTTATTTTCCATTAACTTTTCCTTTTTTTCATCTTTTATTTTTTCTTGGGTCAAATAAAAAACAAATCCCACCTTAAGTAAAGAAATGGAATCTTTATTTGAAAAGATTACTGCAAAAAAGGGGGACACTGAAGTAAAGAGAACTCTCAGGCCATAAGATCTGCAAGCAATTTAAGGGGTGGGCAGAAAGGAATGCCTTTTGTAGGGAGGGATAAACAAGGTTACAGAGAATCAGGTGTAGGGGAGTGGGCTAAATAGTTGAGCAGGAAATGCCTTTTCTTCTGGTCGGCAGATTCTTAGAAGGGGCTGTAAGGAGGAGCCACAGGGCAATGCTGGATCAGGCTAAGGGTAAGCCAAAGTTCAGGATCTGAGGGGAGAGAGGTGAGACTAAAACTTGGTCAAGTTATCAAGTATTTTACAAATATTGGTCAGGGGTGACAAATAGTTCAGCTAAACATCTCTGAGGGGAAAAAAAGGAATGGGGAGAGTCTTTCTGGCTTTATAATGAATATAAAAGGGGAGAACGTGTTAGTCTTATGTAAGTCATATGGGAATGGGTCATTCTTTGCAATGAGCTTTTGCTGAAACACAAAACAGTGAGATGATTTCTAAACCACCTCTCTCTCCCTGGGGCACATGTCACAGGTAGAGTTTACTATTGTTACCAGCTTTCAACTGAATATATCATTTTGTTTTGGAGATTGTATTTTATGGTGTCAGACTTTTCCTTAAAACATATTCTTTTGTTAATTTACCCTAACTGAGAAAAACTTATCCATATTTGTGTCTTGCCTCTTACAAAGTAAGTATTTCATCATCCTCCCGTGTTTGCTCTCAAAATGTGTCTTTTATAAACACTAACATGAATAATTTTGTATGTCTTACCCTATCATTAATATTATAGAATCTAAGATCACATGGCTAATTTTTTCCATGTTCTTTTAATTTCAATATTTATCAAATGAAGTTCTAAATCAAAATGTATTCCATAATTATCCCCATGGCTTTCTCTTTTATCCTACAAGGTGTAAGTTTTGGCCAAAAAAAAGAAAAAGAAATAAAAACAAATCATTTGCTTCATAATTCTCCGTCAGGACAATATCTCTCTGTGAGTCTTTCCCATAATAGAGTTCAGTAAATCTTTGTTTAATGAATAACACAAAGAATATATCAAGTGGATGTCTAGAAAGTTATATTTATCAAGTATAACTACAACCTGACAGATTTTTCTGATAGATGTTTAAAAATTGTGTATTTCTTCTATCTTGATTTTATGTAAACATAAACTTACATAAATTTATGTAAATGTAAAGAATCATACAATTTTATATATACATGCACACATATATACATATACACGTTTTTTTTCATGCACCCAATGTTTCCTAATTTTTTTATCTCAAGGTTCATGGAATCCAGTACATTATACATTAACATAAAAACATTTATATTTTGACATATGAGGTATTTTTCCATGGATTATGTCTGAATTTTTTATTCAATCATTCAACCATTCTTTTAACTAATATTTATTGAGTGCCTTCTATGTGCAAGGGTAGGAATAAGATTACAATTATATATTGGACAGTCAGAGAAGCCTTACTGAGGAGATATTTGAGTCAAGGTGTACATGGAGATGAAGGACTGAACCATCCATATACCTGGGGTAACAATGATTTCTACAGAGAGGACAAAAGGGTCAAAAAATCCTCTTAAAGCTTGCCTAACAGGACAGTATATTGGCCAATAATTTTCAGGGAAAATATCATTATCTTATAACAATGTACATTTACATGCATTAAATATAGTAATTCTTTTCTGATATCTATAACCAAGAAGTCATGGACCATTGGACATATTGAGAATACCAATAAAAATATTATCCAAACAGCAAAAAAGCAGATACAACTCAGTAGTCCATGAAAGATAAATTCTACTATATTCACACAATGGAATGTTATACAGCAATGACAATGCTTTAACCATCTACATGGATAAACCTTAAAAACAAAATTGAATTAAAAAATTCCTTAGAAATCTAGGTAGAATGACACTGTTTTCATATATTCAAAAACAGGCAGTACCCTCTATTAAGTTAAAAAGTCCAAGTAATTGAAAGGCAAGACAATAATAAACACAAAATTTAAATCTGATCACCTCTATTAGAGAAGGCAAGAGGCTGAACTAGGGATAGAGCACACAGTCAATGCTATGTTTGCTATCCACAATGTTTTACTTCCTAACTTATTTGCTGTATTCTGGAATGTTTACAATTTAAAAGACCACAAAGAAGTAGGCTGAAAAGAAGGAAGATAGAGGCACTTTAATATACTATTGTTAAGTACGTGAATAGTTGAAGCCAGTTTGGAAGGTAACTTGTCTATATCTGTCAAAATTTAAAGTACACATACTTTTTTTTTTTGTTTTTTACACATACCTTTTTATCCAAGAAACACACATGTGGGTATTCATCAGAAAACTTATGTTTACGTATTTATCAGTACATGAATACAAAGATGAGGGCACAATGATATTTATTGCAGCATTATTCAAAACAGCAAATAACCTAATTATCCATCAAAAAAGAAAAGGTTAACTGAGTTATAACATATATTTCCTATAGGATGCTTTGCAATTCTTAAAAATATATTTCATATTTGTGCATAGAATTGCATAGAAAAGTAACTAGAAGATGAAAAACATAAGTCATCAAATTGTTTACCTCTGTGGTGGGAGGAGAAAGGGAAGAAGGAAATTTTAATTTGTCCTGTATACTCTGTATAACACAAAAACTTTGTTCTTATATTGATTGGGTGATTCTTTTTGTCTTTTCTTTTCTTTTTTTTCTTTTTAGAGAGAGAGAAGGAGAACGAGAGCAAGGGAGCAGAGGGGAGGGGCAGAGGGAGAGAGAGAATCCCAAGCAGACTTCATGCACATGAGGTCATGACCTGATCTGAAATAGAGAGCTGGAGCTTAACTAACTGAGCCACCCAGGCACCTCAGATCAGGTGATTCTTTTTTTTTTATGATGTATTTATGTATTTTAGAGAGAGAACACATGAGAGAGGGCAAGGGGACAGGAGGAGAGAGAATCTGGAAGCAGGCTCCTCAATGAACGTGGAACTAGTTGTGGGGCTGGATCCCAGGACCCTGAGATCATGACCTGAGCTGAAAGGAAGAGCCAACTCCTTAGCCAACTGAGCCACCCAGGCGCCCCTATGATTGGGTGATTCTTAAAGCATTCTTTTCCTTGCCAAGAATATGTTCATTAATATATTAATTATGGTTTGAAAAACACTTTCAAACTTATTTGTATCCAAAATTATTTAATTAACCTTAATATCATGTCCTCCTCAAAGTCATAGTCTTTAACTTGAGAAAGACCTTGAAATCACACACAATTTATCAGGATCCATGATTCTTCTGGAAGAATCCTCTAAGTCAAAGGTGTATTCTCTCTGCCTTCATCTATGTAAGGTGATTTTGATGGACATATCCAGCACTGCCCAGCCTTTTGGTATCTCTCACTTCCTCCCTGGATGGCCACATTGCAGCCAGAATCATCTACAGAGCCATTCAAAGAGCATCCCTTGCCTGCTTATATGCCTCTCATATAGAGACTTTCATATATGTTTCCAAATTTTCTTTGTGTATCTCAATAACCATTGCTAACCTTCTCCCATCATTATTTGCTAAACCGAATTGTCTTTCTGTTCCTCAGACATCCCCTACCTCTTGGTCTTTGTAGAAGTTGTAGCTCTTCTCTCTTCCATTTCCATCATGATGTGATTAAAACCATTTAGATTGTTGGAAAAATTGTAACTGAATTGAAACTCCAGCTCTGCCCAGCTCTGCCAATTATTGGCTGTAAAATCTCTCAAAAACTACTCAACATAATTGACCTTTAATTTTTTCATTTGTAACATGAAAAATAAAAATTCTTAATCAAATGTCTAAGAAGATCATATCAATTAATGGATGTAAATCATTTGTTATAATGGCTATCCTAATGAGCATTCAATCAATATTTGTTTGATCAATTTACATCACAGCAAGCAATAATACCAGGTGTTTACTTCATCAGCACTTACCTATTTGCTGTTATTCCAAGCAATTCAATCTATCAGTCAAGAATCTACTACATTATTGTGTTGCACCGTTGAGCTTTCCAAGCAAATGACTTACATCAGCATTTTATATATATATATATATATATATATATATTTATATATATTATATATTAATTAAGAAAGTAATTAATGTCTAATTGTTTATGTAATTTTTCCTTGTGCAATGCTCATTGTATCCTATTTCCAACTTCCATTCTCTATAATTTTACTTCTGGATAGCATTTGAGATAAGCTATTTTGTCCACTGTAATACATCCATGGATGTCATAAAGCAAATTTTTAAGTTGTACTATTTTAAATGTCCACATTATGGAGAAGAAAGGAGACTAATTCTGATAAAATTTTAGTCTGGGGCATGTATCTTGGTAAACAACACACACACACACACACACACACACAAACACTGGAAGTCCAGTTCCCAAAGTATTGGCTCACCCACTTCACACTATCACCACACACAGCCATTTATCCATTCTGCAAGTAATTGCTGGCCTTGGGAACTGAATGACTGACAAGACAACCTTGATTACCAGGCCTTTCCAGATTCACAGTCTCTCATTGAAGATACATGTTGAACAATAATTACAACAAAGTACAGTATATGTTAGAAGAAAGTATGTCTCAGATCAATGGGAACACAGAGCAAGGGCATTCACCTAAAAGATGGCATTTGGGATTGAAGTCTCAATAGCCATTCCCCAAGAAACTTCTCCAGAAAACCTGTTTTTGGCAATTAAGCTGTTTCAAATCCTGAAAAAGGAAAGATGATTTAAAAAAAAAATCCCTTAATCACTTAAAACACCATCTCTACCATCAAGTTCTTCCCTAGAATTCCTGGTGATTATGGTACATATTGTCCTTCAATTTTCAATGAAAAAATCCTTTTGTGGGCCATCACTGTCTTACTGTTAGGCCAGGATTTTTTTTTTTCTTTTAACAAATCATCCCATACAAAAGCCATGTTACATACAGCTCAAAAACTGGATAGGGAAATTTTGCCTAGTCCAAGCTATTGTCAGTGGAGAGCCAAATCCACACCAAAAGAACAGGCACTAGCACCACTATGATAGAAGTGATTAAAGCAGAGACTGGTAGTCATTGTTTAAAGACATCAGGGAATTGACTTACTTACAAAGTAGGAAGTTGAAAGAATGGGTAGCCCTTAATGTCCACAGTCTTGCAAATTCAGGTATGAGTGTATATATATGAAAGTGTGTGTGTGTGTGTGTGTGTGTGTGTGGTTATGAAAAGTCCAAAGGAGCAAAAGGTTAATATTAATTTAGGAGTCATAGAGAAAGCTTTATGAAAAATGTAGTATGTGAATTGTATTTAGAAGTACACAAAGTACAGAACATGTTTAGGTCTTCCTGGTCCATTATAGCTGGAACAGAGACTAATAAGGGTTTTTGACTGATAGAAACATAGGAAAATAAATCCAGCTATAAAGCCATACAAGTAAGGGACAAGATTCTCTGATTCTAATGCAGTGTTCTTTCAAAACAATCTGACTCCCATTCTATACTTTCCCTGCCAAAGAATACTCCTTTGGTCTGGAACTAAAAAATATTTATTTTGGAACTAAAAAATATTTCTATGTTGCAACTACTTATTTTTTGTGGGATTGAAGAGTTGAAATATGTCCCCAAATTCATTCCATACATGTAAACAGGTGTGTCCCTCATAAATGTGTCTTCATGTGTTTTCATTCATCATTGAAGAAGACCTGATATAATATTGTCTATAATCCCTTTAGAGGCTTGGATGAAGGAGAACCAAAGTGGCATATGACCAGAAGGGACAGATGTTGCCTCATCTAAAATTATCTGTCAGTAACATTGTTGGCATGGTGCTGGTACAGTGCTGAGCTCAAGAAGACATGACAAATTTTTACTCTTACTGCTTTCCTAGAAGCAGGTATCAACCACAGCTACTAGTTATTACTGGTATGTTCCCAAAAATGTCAGTAAACCTGCCTGAAAAACATTTTTTTAAGTAGGTTCCATTCCTAGAATGGAGTTCAAAGTGAGGCTTGAATTCACAACCCTGAAATCAAGACCTAAGCTGAGATCAAGAATTGGATGCTTAACTGACTGAGCCACCCAGGTGCCCCTGAAAAACATTTTTAAATGAGGATATATTTCCTAGAGCATCTAAGATCTAGTGTTGTTTTACCAAACCTGAACCACTTTAGCTAAAAGAGACCTCTGAAAAAAGTAAAAAAATAAAAGAGACCTCTGAGAATTTAAAGAGCCAAATTATCCATATACAAAAACATGTTATCTCACTCAATAATCCTTTAACAGCATATCCTAGAATAGCTCCAAAAAATGCTTAATTCTTTCATAAACTATTAGTAAATGCAAACCCAAAGGTGAAACCCAGAGCATAATGTCCTGTAGTATTGAAATCATGTGTAAGACATTGCTGAGTAATACAGATATTTGGACTGCTCCAAATGGCAATTACAGTTTTGCTTTGGAATGAGTGATAACTATAATCCATTTAGTTCACTCTAAATGTTTATTGAAGCATGGTCCTACACACTGACAATACAGCTACAAAAACAAGCAGCAGAAATGTTTCCTTCCTCAGGAAACTTATTTCAAGTAGGAAGGTATTAGGAGTAAATAAAATAGGCCAATGAAGTGTAGACCAGATGGTGATCAAAACTACAGAGAAACAGCAAAGAAGGAGGATGGGAAGGCAGAAGCAGCACGGTTGGGTGGGGAGAAAGCAATTGCCATTTCATGTGGGGTTGTCAGGCTCAGCATTACTCATTTTTTTTTAAGATTTTATTTATTTATTCATGAGAGACACAGGGAGAAAGGTAGAGATGTAAGCAGAGGGAGAAGCAGGCTCCATGCAGGGAGCCCGATGCAGGACTCGATCCCAGGACTGCGGGATCATGCCCTGAGCCAAAGGCAGAGGCTTAATTGCTGAGCCATCCAGGTGTCCCTAGCATTACTGATTAAGTGATATGTAAGCAAAAAGCTGAAGGAAATAAGTGAGGCCAAATCATTATCTATAGGGAGAGCACTACTGGCAGAGGAAATAGCACAATCAAACATCTCAAGATGGGAATATGATTGGCATGTTCAAGAAACATCAAGAAGATTAGAATGGCCAAAATACAATTAAAGATGGGAGAGATGAAGGAGGTAAATGAATGAAGTCGCAGGGGAGCCACTGTACAAAGCTGGCTTTTACTCTGAGTGAGATGGAGGGCACCACAGAGGTCATAGTAAAGGAGAATGTGGTCTGAAAGGACAACTCTGCTTACTGTGTTAAGAATAGACTATAGATGAAGGTCAGCTCTTAAGAAGGGCAGAAGCTGGGAGACCAGTCAGATATCCATTGCAATAATCCAAGTGAAAGATGATGGTTTGAGGCAGGTGACCAGGGAGGAAATGGTTAAGAATTGGCCAGATTCAAATGTATGTATTTTGATGACAAGGATTCATTGTAGATTGCATATGAGTTGTGATAAAATAGAGGAGTCAAGAGGTGGTTCTGTCTTTTTTTTTAAAGGTATTATTACTTTCATTTTATTTATTTTTTTAATTTTTTTTATTTATTTATGATAGGCACACAGTGAGAGAGAGAGAGAGAGAGAGAGAGAGAGAGAGAGAGAGAGACAGAGGCAGAGGGAGAAGCAGGCTCCATGCACCGGGAGCCTGACGTGGGATTCGATCCCGGGTCCCCAGGATCGCGCCCTGGGCCAAAGGCAGGCGCTAAACCACTGCGCCACCCAGGGATCCCAAGGTGGTTCTGTCTTAAGGATGAGATGGCCGTTAACAGAGATGAAGCCTGGAAGAGGAGCATCTTTGGAGAAGGGGAAATCACAAACTTTGATTTGGGGCATGTCAAGTGTGAGGTGCCTACTAAACATCAAAATATGTGTATTGGGTAGCCAGGAGGAAAGAAAATAGTTAAAGACAGAGTTCATGGCCAGAGAAGTAACTTGGCACGTTAGCAAAAGGATGGCATTTAGTCCTCTGAGACCAGATAAGTTATCGAGGGAATGGTGTAGAAAAAGAAGAGAAGTGTGCCAGGGAGGAAAGAAAGAACTCACCAAGTTGAGAAAGAAGCCCCAGAATATTTATAATTATAGTTCTAACTGTGCAATCACAGTCTTTCTGTTTTAAGAACCTAATTATATTTAATATCTCTAGTTTGTGTGTCCTGTGACTATATGGATTTTTTTTTTCTTGTAGACACTACTAAAGCCAATGACTCCTGGCTGATTCAGTATGGATCCTTAAACACCTCCTATGTGCAATGCTTTTTATTTTTCCAACAAAGCATTCCTCCACCAGAACACAAAGTGCATTTTTTCTAGGACTTTTGGACAGCTATAAGATAGTGAATAGAGGCAAAGTTTCATGCTTATTTAGCAAAGCCTTTAATGACCTAATCTTTGCAGTAGCTTAGTATGCAGTAGTTAGTAGGCACAGCTCAAAAAGTGAAGCATGGAGACCCAAACGATGGGATAAGGAGAAAGGAATAGTTGAGTTATTGAGGCAAAAAACTAAGATCCTGCCTCTCCATTTCTTCAGCAATATGCTCTGGCATGTTGACTTTTTTCTATACTCTGGAAATGCTAATTCAATAAATTTACTTTTATTCATTATTGTAATTATAAATTCATGACTGCAATTTTAAAGTCATCTTTTTTTTCTACCCTCTGCTCCAGTGACATCTGAGTGCTATTGATTGTAAATGTCAAATTAAATTTCTAGGCATATTTTCCTTGTGTTGGGATCAATACATAACTTGAAGAGCTCCTTTGATAGGAGATTGAAAGTTATTTCTCACCATGTGACATTTTGGCTTTTTCCCCCTAAATATTTCAGTTAGATATTGGCAGCTTTCACTTCCTGGATGTTTACAGGGAAATATGGTCTTGTTTCATAAACCTGAACTTCCAAAATAAAAAAGAGAAGTGAGATCATGATTCCTGTGCATATTAATTTAACTTTGAATAAACCTGATACAAGAAAATCCAACTTTACAAAAGCTGATTAATGTGCCCTAACTCTGTTAATTATTTATTGATTTTTTACAAAAATATTCTTAGTTTTTCAATTTTCAATAATTCAGTATAGAATTCTTTCAATCATTTAAAAATGCTTTACTTGTAGCTTTTTAAGGACTCAGATTTTGATTATAGAAAAGTCTTTTTGATGAGTCATAGTTTAAGAAATCTAGAAAAATTGATTTGCTTAAACCATTACTTTCATATTTTAATCACTTTTTCATTTATTCACTTAATCTGTAAATTGTATCAACCATTATAGAAAACAGTATGTAGGTTCTCAAAAAATTAAAAACAGAGCTACTGTATGATTCAACAACACTACTTCTGGATAAATACCCAAAGGAAAGAAAATCACTACCTCAAGATATCTTCACTCCCATGTTTATTGTAACATTATTCATATTTCCATGAATAATGTTACAATATGTTTCCAATATATGGAAACAACCTAAGCATCCATTGATAGAGAGATAAATAAAACACTGACATTTGCAACAACATGGATGAATCTGGAGGACATTATGCAAAGTGAAATAAGCCAGACACAGAAAGACAATTATTGCATATCACTTACATATGTGGAATTAAACAAAGCTGAACTCATAGCAACACAAAGTAGAATAATGGTTACCTGTGGCTGGGGTGTGAAGGAAAAGGGAAAATTAAAAAAGAAAAAAGAAAATAGAGTAGTGGTTGCTAGGAGTTGCAGGGGAAAGGCATTCTTGGGAGTTATTGTGCAGAGTTCAATCTTACAAAATGAAAAGAGTTCTGGAGATGGATGGTGGCGATGGCTACACAACAGTATGAATGTACTTAATATCACTGACTGTATACCTCAAAGTGGTTGAGACAGTAAGTTACATGTTATGTATATTTACCACAATAAGAAAATAATAATTTACCCATCAATTAACCACAATAAAAATAATAATTTCCATAACTATTATTGAGCATCTAGACTTGAGTCAGCCAGGCACGGGACTTGGGAGAGAGAACCTCCAACCTCATCAGTAGTGGTAGGGCCAAATAAACTCTGGAGACAATGTCAACGGTGGGTCTTCATGTGGTCTGCTGAATGCTATCTAATGTAGTAGACCCTTCACCCAATTCCTCTATGAAATCCCAGTCAACATTTCTTACTCAGATGTTTTTCTTTGGAGAAAACCAAAGAAAGAGCTGACAAATTCTTTGTCCAAGGTTAGCAAGGGCTAGAAACAGAGGCAGACTGCACACACACAGAAACTAGGGCAGAGTCAACCCACACTTTGGCCTCTATTAAAACACTTCTCACATGAGGAGGTAAATCATTGTCCAAATATATTTTACTCCTGAATGGTAAGGTGTGCTATTTTACTTACAGCTCCAGGTGACTGGCATGGTGTCTGGCCCTCACCCTTATCCCATAGGTAATTAGTGAATACTCCACAGGCAGAATGATTGATTGTCGAATATTTCTGTATATTCCACTCAAGAAGCAGTGGGCATTTACCCAGTTACAGCTGAGGCTGACATGTGATGGAATGTGAACAGGGCACAAGGTAACATAAGTGGTCAATTCAGGCAGTGAGGCTAAGGTGGGGTGGCAGGTGGGTGGGGGTGCCCTGACTCCTCCCATAGGCAATGTTGGGGACCATGGTATATACTTTCACTGAGACACAGACAGAGATGAGCAACAAACCTAGAGGCTGATGAACTGAGATGATGGCAGCTACTAAAGATGGTAACTGATCTTTTTGAAGGAAAAAAAAAAGGAAGATAGCACTTTTATTATCATATGAAGGATACATTTGAGCTTATGCTTGTCAAAATCCAGTGTGGAGGAAAAAATGGATTCTAAAAAAGAGCACTGGCTTGTGTTCTCACCAAAAAACAGATACAAATATTTAGTATGCTTTTCTTGAAAATGGGACATTACAGTTTTTAAAGTCTTTGAATAATTTTAAACTAAGTTCTCACAGCAGCCTCTGAGGTAGAAAAAGGCAGGATAGAGTAATAAAGAAAAAAAGGATCTGAATTCAAAAGGGGCTCCCGGTATATCCCAATTGATCACATGCCATTTGTAGGGCCTTAGGCCCTATATATGTCTGAATGCTTTTAAGCCTCATTTTCATAATCTATAAAAAGGGAATTAAAATGACCTTTTCTGGACACCTGGGTGGCTCAGCGTTGAGCATCTGCCTTCCGCTCGAGGGTATGATCCTGGAGTCCTGGGATACAGTCCCATATTGGGCTCCCCACCAGGAGTCTGCTTCTCTCTCTACCTGTGCCTCTCATGCATAAATAAATTAAAAATAAAATAAAATAAATAAAATGACTTTTTCCTGTTAGAATAAGAATTATGTAAAAAATCTTTAAGACCCATTAAAATGGTTACTATATATTCATTAAAAAATATTTATGGAACATCTGCTGTGTGCCAAGTAGTATTCTTAGCCCTAAAGTACAGTAGTGAATAATGAAACAAAAATATCTGTGTTTGTGATTTTTTTCAAGTGTGTGTGCGTGTGTGTGTGTGTGTGTGTGTGTAAAGGTAAGTAAGCAAAACGTGAAGTATATAGTATGTCAGATGTATAAGTACTATGGAGAAAAATAAAGCAAGGAATGCAGAGGGAGAGTGCTAGGGAAAGAGAGAGCTGTGATTTTAAATAGGGTGAAGGGCAGGGCCCCTTGGAGAATCAATGGTTGGGACATGATCCTGCCAGGAACAGTCAGAACAAAATCCTAGCAGGGAGAATGTGTGAGGCCTATTTAAAACAGCAAGAAGGAAAAAAACAAAACAAACAAAACAAAAAAAAAACAGCAAGAAGGAGTATGTATTTGGAATAGAGGAAGTAAGGGAGAGTATAGGTGTATATATGTGTAGTAGGAACAACATGGGGCCTGACCTTGGAGGGCCTAAGGGCCATTATCAGACCTTTAGCCTTATCTCTGGGAAAGGAAGATTTCTCCATTTTGCTGGTTAAAGAATTGAGTCCCAGGGAAGTTGAAAAATTTCTAAAGATTATATATTTGATTCAACTTGGGATTAAACCCCAAACTTTTAACCCTTCATTGAGAGGAAATGAACAAGGTAAGATCTGTTCACTGTGTGTGTGCATTTGAGACAGGCAGGAAGTAGGTATTACAATGCTCCTGCAGTAGGTATTACAGTGCTCCCGCAACCCTTCAGAATGGGTATGCTAACATCATGTGGTCCATCTATGAGGATTATACTCTATTCTAGAGTGAAGAAAACAGCCCAAAGAGTTGTCTCTGCCCTCACTGAATTCAATCATCTACTGTATGCCTCTGAAGCTGGCAATCTAGCCACTAACAGCATCTTACTTTCCTGCTCAATTCTGTATTATGGAAAGGGCAAGCTATTTCTCAGTACTCAAGGCCTACTTTCAAATAGTGGTAACTATAGTTTCTAACACTCCACAAGGAAGGCATTTGTAAAGTAGCTATCAAAAATACATATTCATTTAGTTATTGAGAATGTAAAAGCAATACCTTCCTTCTTCCTGTGGGGAATATCATTTTTCCACCTTCAATTTGTTCATAAAAGAGCAATATTTGTGCCAAGGACTCAAGTGAAACAAATGTCCTTCTTGATGGGAAGTGTCCACACTAATTCAGAGCTGTAAAATAGGAACTTTAAATTCACCTTTCTGTGATTTGGCATTTGCAACTTCTACATAATTTAACTCATGTTGAGCTACATGAAAGGACTCAATGGATAGCACTACATGGTGAAATACCAGGCTGATGTTCAGAAATTTCCACTGTACCTTTCAAAGGCACTTATTTCTGGAGTGTGCTGTTAGGCAACCTATCATCGTTCTTTCTTTGAAATGTCACCCTTGTTCTGTCAAAGGCTCCTGTCTGCGTGTCTGACTAACTTTGCAAATGTCTGACAGGAAATTGTCAGGAAAAGCTATAAAGGGAGATGCCTTTTGTCTCTAAGTAGAGAAGATGGTGGTTTTTGGACAGGACAGATCAGCTGAACAAATGCTAGGTGAGTTCACCAGCTCTTTTAAAAGGCATAAAGATAATGTCAGAGGGTTAAGCAATTCCCAGTCCAACTACCCTCATGTAATTCTCTCAATACTACCTTCATCAAGTGACTACAGATAAGCTTTCTAGGGCTTCTTGTGACGCTGACAGCTTGATGTCTCCTCAAGTGTTCAGGACTTCCTAATGCTATAACTTCTCTGCAAATATTCAGGCAAAATAAGAGAGAGATGCCATGAATGAGATAGATTCCTGGAACAAATAGACTTGAAACTTTAACACATGGAAAATGATCACCTAGAATTTGCTTTATAACCTTGGAAAAGGATCCAAGTTGGAAAATTCCTGTATAAATGGATGAAATCAAAAGCTACTTCATGTTCTCAGTGCCTTTCTTCTCATTAACTCATGCTGAACATCTGAGCAGTACAGTACGAGAAAAGGCTCCTAAGCCTTCAGAGGGTCACAGCAGCACAGATCTCAGTCTGGGAGCAAGTGAACTGCACTGACCTCATTGTTCTAAGCTTCTGACACCTATGTCTCCCTGCTGAGTGGTTACACACTCCACATAGAACAGAGTGGAGAAGTTCAACTCACATTTTAAAAAAAGTTTCTTCACATTAATAAGAAAATGATACTTCGGGATCTCTGGGTGGTGCAGCAGTTTGGCGCCTGCCTTTGGCCCAGGGCGCGATCCTGGAGACCTGAGATCGAATCCCACATCGGGCTCCCGGTGCATGGAGCCTGCTTCTCCCTCTGCCTGTGTCTCTGCCTCTCTCTCTCTCTCTGTGTGACTATCATAAATAAATAAAAAAAATAAAATAAAATAAAAAGAAAATGATACTTCAAGAAGGGATAAAAGGACTTCTGGTTTTTGGTTCCAAATGTAAGGAGCTTGGAAATCACCACTCCATACTAACAAATAAGAAACTGAATAGACCAAAAAACTAACAACTCTTCTTGACCCATAAGAAAAGGGAGGACACAGGACACATTACTGCCTCCAAGACTGGAGAGATAGACCAATGAATATAGGGAATCATGGCTTACTAGAGCAGAAGTTCACCAGTGGAACATGGGAACCAGTGCCAATCTGAACTGTAATTGGGAAATTGCTGGAAGCTCATTGTGAACAATTCTGAGAGCTAAAACTTCCCCCACTACCCCAGTCATGAGGATAGGTGGGGTGAAGATCACAATATTGTAAAATTTATTTCCAGGAGCTCAACCATATTCCTATAGCATATCAGAGAAAAATCCTTTCAGGCTTTCTACATGGAGAAGAGGGAAAGAAACTATTTTGGAATACGGCAAAGCATTCTGTTCTTCTTAACAAGATCCAACCTCAGGGAAACAAGCAGCCAGAGCCAAACTAACTGAGTTCTTACAGCTTAACTGATCTGGGGAAGGGAAATAACCAATATTATCTTGTTCTAGCTTTCCATATAGGAGGGAGAAAATACTCAAATTCAACAAACTCTAACCATACTGTTCTACCAAAGGGAAGAGAAACAACAACAAGAACAACAACAAACCTAAAAAACATTTGTGAAATTTATAGTCCAGAGGCATAGACTCACTAAAAGATAAAGACCTTATCATGTCAGTACAGAATGCTTCCTCTCCCTGGCACCACATTACTAAAGGCCTACTTAATAGCAATTCCTTTCATCCAGTGCATTGTATCCAGCAATTGAGAAAAACTATAAGGCATGTGTCAAGAGGCAAAAAGGACAACTTGATGAGACAGACAGAACAAGCATGAAAACAAGACATGGTAGGGATGTTGAAATTATCAGACTGGGAATATAAAACATCTATGATTTTATGCTAACATATTTAATAGATAAAGGAGACAGCATACAAGGACAGATGTGTATTGTAGTAGAGATGGAAATCCTAAGAAAAAATCCTAAAAAAGAAATACTAGGGGTAAAATAGTACCATAATAGAAATGGAGAATGCCTTTGATGGACTTATTATTAAATTGGACAGCATTGAGGAAAGAATCTCTGAGATAAAGGATATATCAACCAGATCCTGAAAAACCAAAAAGCAAAGAGAACAAAGACTAATAAAACAGAACAGAGGGGCACCTGGGTGGCACAGTTGGTTGAGACTTCAGCTCTTGGTTTCAGCTCAAGTCATGATGCAGGGATCTGGATTGAGCCCCATATCAAGCTCCATGCTCAGTGTATAGTCTGCTTGAGATTCTCTCTCCCTCTGCCCCTCCCATTCATGCTGCCTTTTTCAAATAAATAAATAAATAAATAAATAAAACAGAATAGTCAAGGACTATGGGAGAAGTTACAAGGGACTAACAAACACACTATGGGATTGCCAGAAGGAGAGGAAAAAAAGAAAGAAAGAAAGAAAAAAGAAGAAAGAAAGAAAGAAAGAAAGAAAGAAAGAAAGAAAGAAAGAAAGAAAGAAAGAAAGAAAGAGGGAGGGAGGAGAAAGAAAGAAGAAAGAAAGAAAGAAAGAAAGAAAGAAAGAAAGAAAGAAAGAAAGAAAGAAAGAAAGATTTGAAAGAATATTTACTGATAATTACTCCAAATTAATGTCAGATAACAAACTACAGACCTAGAAGCTCAGAGAACACCAAGTAAAATAAATGTCAAAAAGAAACAAAAAACTACATCTAGACTTCTTTCAGAAGGGGAAAAATCTCTTAACTATCAAAGAACAAAATAATAATTACAGTCAAGTTCTCCTCTGAAACCATTCAAGCCAGAAGTAAGTGAAATGAAATATTTAAAATATTGACAGGAAAAAAAACCAAACACTAGAATTCTGTACCCTGTGAAACTATTCTTTTAAAATAAGGGATAAAGACTTTCTCAAATAAACAAAATTTGAGAAAATTTATTGGCAGTAGACCTGCCTTACAAACAATGTTAAAAGAGATTTTTTAAAGAGAGGTAAAATAATATAGGTCAAAAACCCAGATTTACTTAAGGAAAGGAAAACTGTTGAAGAAGGAAAAAGCAAAAATAAAATAAAAACTTTATTTCTTATTTTAATTGATCTAACAGATACAGTCTGTTCAATATATATATACATATATATATATATAACATATATATGCTCATATAAAAGTTAAATGTCAACAATGACACAAAGATAGAAGGAAGGAGTAAGGCTTCTTTTGTTATTCTAAGACACAGTATCTATGAAGTGGTATAGCATTATTTGAAAGTGAATGTGGGTTAGCTGTGTAATTATATATTGCATACTTTAAACCACTAAAATCCACTAAAACCAGTTTTTTTTAAGTATAACCAATATGCTAGAGAAAGAGGAAAAAATAGAATCATATAAAATGTTCAGTTAAAAGGCAAAAAAAAAAGTGGAAGACAAAAATAGGAACAAGGAGCAAAGGCAACAAATAGAAGAGAGTAACAAATATGATAGCTCTTAATCCAACTATATCAATAATCACCTGGAATGTCAGTGGTCTAAATGCACATATTAAAGGATAGATTGTCATAGTGAATCAAAAAATTTGACTCAACTATATGTTGTTTATAGGAAATCCACTTTAAATATAAAGACCCATATAGATTAAAAGTAAATGGATAGAGAAATATATACCATGCTAACACTAATCAAAAGAAAGCAGGAATAGCTATATGAAATTCAGACAGGGTAGAGGGTAGATGTCAAGGTAAGAAAAGTTATCAGGTATAAAGAAGGGTATTACATAATGATAAAGGGGGTCAATTCTTTAAAAGACCTAACAATTCGGAGGATCCCTGGGTGGCTCAGTGGTTTAGTGCCTGCCTTTGGCCCAGGGTGCAGTCCTGGAGTCCTAGAATTGAGTCCCGCATCGGGCTCCCAGCATGGAGCCTGCTTCTCCCTCTGCCTGTGTCTCTGCCTCTTTCTCTCTCTCTCTCTCTCTCTCTCATGAATAAATAAATAAAGTCTTTAAAAAACAAAAAAAGACCTAACAATTCTTAGCATATATGCCCTTAACAACTACAGAAAGCAAAAACTGATGAATTGTAAGGACCTACTATCAGAGTTGGAGACTTTAACACTCCTTTGTCAGAAACAGATCCAGCAGCCAGAAAATCAGTAAGGATGTAGTTGAATTCAACATTATCAATAAATGGAATATAATTGACATCTATAGTCTACTTTATCTAACAGCAGAATTCATATTTGTCTCAAGCTCATATGAAACATTCACCAAGACACATCCCATTCTAGGCCATAAAAGACACCTTAATAAATTTAAAAGTGTACAAATCACACAAAATCTGGTCTCAAACTATAATCAATTTAAACTAAAAATCAGTAACAGAAAGACAGGTTGAAAATCTCAAAATATATGGATATTAAACAACACACTTCTAAATAAAACATGGATCAAGGAAGAAATCTCAAGAGAAATATTAAAATATTTTGAACCAACTGAAAAGGAAAACAGAAATTATCTTGGGATGCCTTGGTGGCTCAGTTAAGTGTCTGTCTTTGGCCCCGGTCATGATCTCAGGGTGCTGGGATTGAGTCCCAGATCAGGCTTTTTGCTCAATGGAAAGTCTACTTCTCCCTCTACCTCTGCTCCTCCACCTCCTCACTCCTGCTCCCTCTCTTTTTCTCTCTCTGTCTCAAATAGATAAATAAAAATCTCTTAAAAAATAAATAAATCATCAAAACTTGTGGTATGCTGCAAAAGCAGGGCCTGGGGGAAATTTATAGCACTAAAGGCATATGTTAGAAGAGAAACAAGATTTAAAATTAATAGTTCCCATCATAGGAAGGTATAAACAATTAAATTCTAAATAAGCAGAAGAAAAAAAATAAGCATAATTAGAGCAGAAATCAATGAAATTGAAAGCAGGAAATCAACAGAGAAAATTGATGTAGCCATAAGCTGGTCTTTGAAATGATCAATAAAATTGTTAAACTAATAGCCAGGATAACTATAAGAAAAAAAGAAAGGACACAAATTATTAATATAAGAAGTGAAGGAGGCTACATCACTATAGATGTTTTGGACATTAAGAGATAAAAAAAGAAATATAATTAACAACAGTATGCCCACAAACCTGTAACAAATTTAAATGTACCAATTCCTTGAAACATGTAATCTGCTAAAACTCACACAAGGTAAAACTGAACAATATACCTATAGCTATTAGAGATAGCTATTCGATAATTTCTTCTGAAATAGAAAGCACCAGACCTTGCTGGGTTCACTGGTGAATTTCAATCAAACATTTAAGGAAGAAATTAAATTATCCTCTAGAATCTTTTTCAAAGGATAGAAGGAAAAGGAATACTACCCAACTCATTATATAAGGCAAGCCAGCATTACTCTAATACCAAAACCAAGGAAAGACATTTTAAGGAACGAAGACTACATACCAATATCTCTCATGAACACAGATTCAAACCTCCTCAGCAAAACATTAGCAAAGTCCAAAAGCATTGAAAGTATTTTATACCATAATCAAGTGAGATTTATTCTAGGTATGCAAGGCTGGTTCAACATTCTATGATAAATTACTGTAATCCATCACATCAACAGAAAAATCACGTCATTATACCAACAGATGCAGAAAAAGCATACAGCAAAATCCAACACCCATTCATGATAAAAAAAAAAAAAAAAACTTCAGTAAACTAGGAACAAAGGGGAACCTCCTCAACTTGATAAAAAAACATTTACAAAAAAACCTTTATCTAACGGGGTACTTAATGATGAGGAACTTGAAGATTCCGCACCAAGATCAGATACAAGCAAGGATGTCCCTTCCCTCCCATTCCTTTTCAATAAAACTATGGAAACAATAAAAAAACAAGGCAGGGTAGGAGTAGAGAAGAGATGAATAGACAGAGCACAGAGGATTTTTAAATATTCTGTATGACATTATAATGATAGATATATATCATTATACCTGTCCAAACTCCTAGAACATACAATACTAAGAATGAACCCTCATACAAATTGTGGACTTGGGATGATTATAATCTGTTGATATAGGTTCATTCTTCATAAAAAATGTACCATTCTGATGAATGCTATTGATACCAGAGGAGGCTGTGCATGTGTGGGGTAGGGCATAATGAGGAATCTCTACCTCCTTTTTAATTTTTTAAAACCAAAACTGCTTTAAAAAAAAACAAGATTTAAAAAAAATAATAGAAGCCTCTATTTTCCTGTAATAGGCAAATTCTAAGATGTCCCTTAAGATACCTACTCCTGGTATGCATGCCTTATACGTTTCCCTTACCTTGAGTGTAGGCAGGATATGTGGATGTGATGGGATTTCACTCCAGTGATTATGTCACCTTACATGACGGAAGGGACTTTGAATATGCAATTAAATATATGAATTAATTGACTTTGAGTTAATGAAATGGAGATTATCTATGAGCCTTTTAAATCTGTGTCTAAAAGTCAGAATGAGGTAGTTAGAGGTTTGAAGCATCAGAGACACTTGCTGCTGACTTCAAAGGAGTAAAAAGTGATGTTGTGGATAGGGTCTCAGGGCAGAGAACAGTGGGCAGACTCTGGGAGCTGACGGCAACCTGCATTTCACAATCAGCAAAATCCTGGGACCTCAGTCCTATAACCAGAATAAACTGAGTCTATGAACAACCTAAATAAGTTTGGAAGAGAGCCCTAACTGTAAGATGAGATCCCAGCCCCAGCTGACACCTTGATTTTAGCTATGTGAGATGCTCAGCAGAAAATCCAGCTAAACCACGCCTGGATTTCTGACTTACAGAAACTATGATATAACAAATGTTGCTTTAAGTGACAAAGTTTGTGGTGATTTGTTATACAGCAATAGAAAATGAATAGATTTTTTTCTTCCACTTTAGAAGAGTGGTTAGTCCATTGACCTGACCTCCAGGTTGTACAGCTAAAGGTTTATACTCTATTATATTGAACTAGTAGCTATTTGTGAAGTCATTATGCTTCCTGTAGGGGAGGAGTATGAGAATTAATACTTATTTTGTGAAGGCATGAAGATGTAGATGGGACTCCTGATAATGAAAAGGAGGGGCCCATGTGCCTCAAGTTTTTACATGCAAGGGTCCCTTTCTTAAATTGAGAACACATGTATGCTCTGTCAAAGAAATTACATGGGTAGATGACTTAGGAGAATAAACACCACCAAGGTACCATTTGTGTGCTCAAGGGGAGTAAGTACCAACAGAGAGTTAACTTCACAAGGACCACTGGTTTCAGAACTTGACCAGTCATATTGACCAAGGCCTTATTCATCCATCAGGCAGTCTTCCCATGAATGGTACCAATATTCTGCCCAAGGTATACAGTGTCAGTACACTGTTCTGAGTGCCAGGTACTGTTCTAATCACTAGAACCAAGCCAAAATAGAAGTAAATCAACAATGAAATAAAATAACATTATGTACCTTTGGCCTAAAATTTCTTATGTTTCTATTACCAAAAAAAGAGACTCTTCTTGAGTCAAAAAAAAAATCTATCTCCATAAGACTTTAATCCATCACTACTGAATATGGATTTTCCTCTGGTGAGGCTGTAAGTCATTCAGATGATCCTAGAACTGTGTCACCCATAGTAGGATGTACTGTTTAGTTTCCACCCAGTCAATGCAGATAAATGTCCTAATGAGAGAGAAATCTCTGAGACAGAGACCAGCTACTATATTTGAAAGGCCATAGGATGTGAAATACAAAGTAGCTGAGTTTCCATCCAGTAACTTGCATTAGTTGGGACTCCAATTGAAAATTTGACTCAGACTCACAGATGATAGACTATATTTAGGCAATAATAGTATTTTAGTTTGGTTTAGCACAGAAATAGAAACAAAGATGTTGGTGCTGGTAGATTATTGTAGAGGCAATTCCAAAAAGCTCAGTGAAAAAAAGGGGAAGGTAATATGCAGGGTAATGAGATAAAGGCAATCAAGAGTGCTATGAGAAACTGGGACCCAATCCTACAAGGATCCTCTGAGAAACCACATGGGACATGTTTCAGAAGACATGGAAGTAGGAACCTTTAATCCACCATATTTATTCATTCCTTAATTGTGGAGGGTTTCCCTAAGGGCATTAACCTGTGTACAGTTAATCATTCTCCCATAATTCCAGTGAAAGCACAAGAAGAGTGACTAGGTGCTCTAGTAGGAAGACCATTGTGTGCTGGGAACTGTCTCCCTTGGATGTCAGTGACCTCACACAGGCAGAGATATGGGATATAGGATAAACATATAGTTAGAGGATATCCATATAGTGTCTGCTATAGGTGGTGAGACAGGTATGTGAAGCCCAAGACCTTGTCCAGGCCCTCCCCCTGCCATGCTGTGAGACAGGAAACATTTCTGAATTACTTTGAGCATTAATTTCTTAGACTTTATGATCCTGTGGTTATTCTGTAGGCATTTTCTGTATAAATTTTAAAAGAAGTATTTAATAAGCTAATGCACATGGTGGACAGCCCATAACAGAGAATCATTTAAACAAGCCAAAAGCATATATGTACTTTAAAAAAATTTAAAACCAAAATAAATAAATAAAATAAATAAATAAATAAATAACCTACCCAAAACTAGAGTGAGGAGGGCAGGAGAGTCTTAAACTGAGAACTCCCAGTCTGCTACAGAAAGAGTAGATGGATCTTTTAAATTGTTTCAGTTAGATATTTATTTTTATCTAAGGAAGATTCTAACACTCAACTTGAAAGGTGTTTTTTTTTGGACATAATTCAGGGAAATGTATGAAATTCCTGTGGGGGAGATGATGCCATTCTTGGGGCTCATCAAATAATTGTGACTGGCATCTTTACAGAACACAGAGTAGGAGAGTAAGACTTGTCAAGTCTCCACATTTTCATGGATCTAACTAAGTTAATTAAAACACCCTTAGCTACAGCTTTAGAAACACAGTGAAGATTCCATAACACAAATGACTAAATGTTGAAAAGTAGATGATTGTTGAAAGTGTCTATATCAGCCTAGATAGAGTTTATTCTTAAACTTTTCAGAAGACCTCAAATACTTCTTATTAATCTCCTTTCTTAAGGGTGTCTTAAAGGGACAGAGATGCTTAGAAAGAAGTTTGCACCTTGTTGGTGAGTGGTTTCCTTTCCAGAAAGGCCTGCCATAGTTCTAGGCAACCTACCCCACTTGCTCACTCTCTTGCTTCTAGGTCTAGTGGTCACTGCACCAACACACCCTATCCAGCCAGCCCAAGGTCCACTCCGAGAGAAGCAGCATGTGTGTGATCTGAAGGAAGTTCAAGGAGAAGTAATGGTGAGCAGCTGTGATTTGCTGACCGCGTCTCATCAAGGAATTGTAGTTTTTGACCAGTGACTCATAGTGCTTTCTCTAGAACTGGCCTTGCAGGAGGGTTTTGGCTTGTACCACCCAGTTGCCTCTCCATGAGTGGCCTGTTGGATCCTGGTAAATTTTGAAGAGGCCATTGTGGGAAGATGGAGGATATATAAAAAGCGCAGCAATCTAGGCCAGGGGATGATGACCAAGCAAAATGAGAGTCCTGATAGAACAATTTCTCTACTCTCACCTTGTTGGATGATGGAAGAAGGCTGCAGTTAACACCAGAAGACACTTTGTATTTAAATTACTGTTTTTTTCTTAATTACACACGGTTTATTCTGTGCTTTAAATTCTGACATTATGGGTACCTAAGTGGCTCAGTTGGTGGAGCATCTGCTGTCAGCTCAGGTCATAATCCCAGGCTCCCTGCTCAGTGGGGAACCAGCTTCTCTCTCTACCCACTGCTTGTGCTCTCTTTCACTATCTCTCTCTCAAATAAATAAATACAATCTTAAAAAAAAAGAAAATTCTGACATTATGAATCCTTTAATTACTGTTTTCAAGTGCCAAATAGCAAGACTTCATTCAGGTATGGCTAAGAAGAACCTGGAAAATCTTGAGTCCAAATTGACATAGCAGTCAAGATTCCAATGTCACAAAAATATAGGCCAGATCACTATTACCCTCAGAGCCCTGCTAGAACAGACATTCTGTTGGGGTAGTCACATGGTAGACCCAATCACTGTGGCACTACAAATCAGTCTTGTTCAGGTCTGTAGTCAAGTTACCTGGGCCTTCCTGTGCATGCAGGGCACCCCTCCCTGACTGGCCACTTATTCTCATTTTCTTCATCTTATCCTTCTCCCCTCCATGACCTTCTAATGTTGGAATTATATGGTGCAGGCTTGAGATCTTTCTCTTCTCTCCACATCACTAAGTGAGAGATGTTAGTCACTTTGTTGGTAAGATATTTTCAAATAAGCCTACTTAAAATTGATCCACCCAACAGTCTATATCCCCTTATTCTATTTATATTCTTTCATACCATTTCTTACCATGTGACATGCTGTCAGCTAATTTTGTTTGGCTATTGCATATTTATCCTTGTGCATTAAAATGTAAGTTGTATGAGAGCAGAGACTATTTCTGTTCACTGTTCTATCCTCATACTCTTGGAATATTTAATAGATATTTAATAAATATTTGTTATGTGAATGAATGAATGAATATGTCTGATAATTATAAAAGTGTATCTTGGAAAACATATTCTAACTCAAAATCTTTGCAGCCTCAACCATCATTTGCTTGCTGGAATATCTTTCAAATGGTGGTGTTATGAGTACATCTATCTCAGATGGACATTGAGAGATAATCACTGTTAAAAATGTCTTTTGGTTTGATATATTGATTTCTATCTTGTTAAGTAGAAAAATTCTGCCCTATGTTCACAATAGTTTCTTTAAGATTTCCAATATCCCTTCCCAAGTCATGGCTTTCACATGAGCAGAATCTGGGGGCCAAGAATTTTCCCAGGCATAGAAGATAGGGAGAGAAAACCAGTGGCCCCTTTCCGGGAATTGCTTTATTCCTTCTTGCAGAGGCTCATTTGGCTGACCTCAAGGGCATAGTGCAGAGCCAAGTTCAAATTGTCCTTGCAAGGGCTGGCATTTTTTATTACTGCCCTATACTCCTTAGCTGCTACCACTTTTAGTTTTATGCATTTTAATTAGCACTCTCTCTTTGTTTTATTCATTCATTCATTCATTTACTTGTTTATTCACTTTCTTAATATTTTTACTGGAGCATAAGGATGGTTCACTTAAAGGGAAAAATTTAAAAGCTAACAAATAGAAATTTTTAACCCAAATGGGCCCTCTGACATAAAAGATTGTTCTGGCCTGGTGCACTCGAGGCACCCTATTCACTATCAGGAGCTCTAGATTTTATCAATATGCCTACTTGAGTCAAGAGAAACTTTCATTATGTATCTTTTTCTTTCCCCCAAGGGTGAAATCTAAAAAGGGCATGAAAAGACTTTGTGCAACATTCCCCTTTCCTGAATGTGGCAGAAGGTGGTTTTTACTGCATATCACAATATTGATATCCATCCATTTGTTCAACAAATATGAGCATTTGCAGCACATACGACACTATGATTAGATGTTGGAGATACCAAGAGAAATATGACCTTGGACGCTATGTTGGAGGCTATTGTACTGCAGCATTTATTATATTATATCAAAACTGGTTGATGTCAAAATGTTATGGTTCTGGAGTCAGGAGTGATATTAGGACCAATTTCAGAGAGGAAATATTATTTGAGCAAGATTTTGTCAAGCAGGATTCTTTAATAAGAGAAGTTTGCTTTCGGTCTGCCTGCATCACTGTGTTGGAGAAAAGACGGGAATAAAGAGTAGTCCTAGGGAGGACATTCCAGGCCAAAGAAGAGCATGTGAAAAGATATAACAGCTAGAGTGAGGACCAAAACTCCATTGTGATGCCAGAGCACAAGACAAAGTAAAAACACTTGCTAGGATTCAAAGCAATGCCTGTCTTTCTACACATAAGCAAGACTATTTCAACTTAAGAATGTGGTGTCACATTCCTGCTGGTCAGAAGTAATTTGGTCTCAACCTTCACCCAGCTCCTCTGAGATTCCTGAAAATACTCAGGAAGGACATGTCAATGTGGTGTTTCCAGTTAAGTATAAACAGCATTGTCACTGCTATCAAGGAATGGGGCCCACACCAGAGGCTAATTATTAAACAGGTATTGCTCTGTTACATATGGCTGGAGATGAGTCATTTTCTTAGTATCCTTTGTCCACACCATTTAATACGTAATGAGAGAAAAAGAGGCATAGAATTTTCCTTCTCTGTGTTGCCAATGCTTCACTACATCAGTAGAACAAAACAGATGAGTTGATTTAAATCCATAGTTTTCCTTTCTACCTGTCTAGGAAAAAAGATTGTTTCTAGAAACTGACATCAGATCTGACATACACAAAATAAGATCTTCCTTATCCTATTATGTATGAATCCAAGAATAATCCTCTGGGTTAGTTTGGAAAGCTAAGTCAAATATTACAAGGGACCTTTAGATTGGGAAAGGAGTCAGAAATGAGTACAACACAAACATATTAAAGTGAGGCAATTAAATGCAAACAAACACTATCGTACTTTCCTCCTAAGGAAATATAATTAGACTGCCAAGTAGATTGCTTTTGGATTATTTGGATTAAGTGTTGCATTCTTGAAAGCTTAGTGATTTCATTTCCTTAGAAACCACGAGTTTCCACTGTTATAGGTTATGAGTGTTCTCTCTTATGCTTTGGGCACTTTCTTACTGTGCTTACTGTGCTATGGGAACCATAGCATTCAAAAATAGGACATCAACAAGGACAGCAAGGATTAAGTTTAAAAGGTTCTGGACGATTTGGAAAGCTTGGGCAAGCACCATCATTATAGCAACCTCAAGATACACTGAGCCTGTCATTTTAAATCACACACTGAGCCCCACAGAACATTCATTCTTGCTTATAAAGTGACTTTGTGTAATTAATAAGCTGTACAACCACACTAAACAGCCCCTATAATAGTTAACTCAAGACCTTTCTTTTGCTCTCATTGCTGCTGACTTTCTAGCCCATGAGACCTTGAGAAATAACCTTTATTTACCATGTTGTTAGCTTCATACTGAGCTGAAAGTCACTTCCCAGGAGAAAACACTCCTGAGATTTTCCCTGTGTCTTATTAATAAAGTTTTCCATTTGCAGAAAGAAACTCAGGCATCTAAATAAGGAACGCTGCTGCATATACAATATTAGATGAAAAGAAAAAGTCCAAGGAGATACCTGTAGCAGAGATTTATCTTGAAAGAAAAAGGAAAAAAGAGTGGTCATTGACTCCCTTACTGAACTAGCCAGACTCAAGAGTTGGAGCTTCAATTACAGTATGAGCTTGATGGAGTCAAGGATTACCTGTCAAATACACAGGCCTACAGCTATAAACTAGGTGCAGACATTCTGACCTAACTGCTCTGATTTAATCTGGAAATGTTCTTTTAAAATTTTGAGCCTTTCTGGATTGATTTTTGTACCTGGCTCACCCTGGGAGAGGAAACAGGCTCTCCTGTTTACAGAGTTGATCCTTAGCAAAATTACGACATGGAGAAGTAAAGCTTGTATTCTGTTTTCACTTCTCTCATAATTGACCACCGGGCATAGGTATCCTTAGCTCTTGTTTGTTTGTTTGTTTGTTTTTAAGACCCAGAGAGGTCTGCCCAACACAGATGGAGCCCTGAGATTTAAAATGACTGGTTCACAATCCTGAACCTCCAACACTGACTTCCTGTTCTGCATTCTGTTTCTCCGGGATTGTGTTTATTAAATGAACTTGATTAATTGGCTTTAACGGAATCACATTAATCGCTTTTAATGTGAATGTGTAAAACCTGGTGGTATATTGGCAGTGTTAGAAGATGTTTTGTGGAAGCTTACCTTAATGCTAACATGGAGTTTTCAGAATTGTGGCAGAACAATCAGTTTCATGGGGGAGATACTTGGAGTAAGAGGGCTTTGTTTTGTTGCCTACCTCTCATCACCAGAATGGTTGGAAGATGAGTTGGAAGATGTCTGAGGGTGGTGCAGAATGTGCAGTCAAAAGAACAGCCTAAAGTAGGGCTTTACACCAGTGGTCAGCACATTTCTGCTGTAAACAGAGAGATAGAAGTATTTGAGACTTTGCAGGACATACAGTCTCTGTTGCAACTACCCAGCTCTGCTGCTGTACTGGGGAAGCACTGTAGATAATACATAATAAGTGGAAGTACCTAACTTCCAAGAAAATGATTTTTACAAAAATAAGAAGTGCCCCCAATTTGGCCCACAATCTATAGTTTGTTGATTTCTGCTTTCTACTAATCTAAGGAAGACACCAGGGACCCGTCTGTCCCAGGTGAGGGATTCAACATCCAGACACTTGGGAAAAAGTAATACAATCATTACTCTTGAAATATGAGACTTGTGTGTATGTGCGTGTGTGTGTGTATGCATACACACAGATATACACACATATTTATACATACATATATGGAACTGATGAGCTTCATTTACTATTCTTTAAAGTATAATCTTTTCATCTATGGTAGATTTGTGCTGTCAATTTAGCTTAGCCAGACGTGTGTTTCCCAGAATCTTTATCTTTGTATATCTTCAGGTTAGCATGGGTCACAAGTTACATTTTGCATGAATCTACAGGCTTGAAGCAACAACTTTTTTACACTCTCAATGTTGGTGCAGCCCACAGGGGCTGTTGATCTACTGGTTCACCTGACGGTGAGGCAGTAGTTGAGTCCTCAGCTCCTCTAGCTCCTGCTAGACCACCTCCTTCAATTTCTCCAAGTCCTGACCAGGTTTATGTGAAGATCTGTGGACAAGGATACCAGCTTCTTCCTCAGCAGTTCATCCATGTCAATGAAACGGTGGGGGCCTGGTGGTCGTGAGACATAGATGTGAGTTCCAGTATGTCCCATGAGTAGCAGTTCACCTTGTGAGTTCCTGTTCAACCTGCCCTCCCCGCTTTCCATCCATCTCTCCTTCCCACTGCCAGCCCTGCTGAGATCAGGCCCAGCCACAGAGGTAGAGGCCAGTTCTCAGAGTCACTTGAAGTCAAACTCTTATCTTCAATACCCTACTCTACATCAGGCAGAGTGATTCTGCTTTTCTATGAAACCCTAAGTGATATATCATCCCAATCTAAGAAATCCCCTACTCAGAGAAAGGAAAAGCCAAAAATAAACAGGTAAAAGTACTATGTTTCAAAATAGCATAGTAATGGTGATTCTAATTTCTCCTTTTTTTTCTCAGGAAAGTCACACTATTCCATTCAACCCTGAGATTCTGTAAATAGTGGGTTCCATAATGATGCTGACCTGTTTGTTCACAGGGCATGGACTCTGATTTATCTTCTTGTCCTCCAGGACCAATGGTACACATTAGTGAGGTGACTGGTAGAGGACCAGTATAGCAGCTTCTTGCCCCCAAACAGAGCAAAGTCATCTGGCCCTTAGAGGAACTGAACCCACATCATTGACCTCAATGCAACCCACTTTAACCAACTGCAAAAAATAAAAGCTGGAATTAATCCAATTGTCTTCTCTTTGGTTATTTCCTAAACCATTATATCCATGTTTAGGTTCTGAAATCCAAAAGTTCACGCTCCTGGGAAAGCTACATTGGAAGGCATGATATCATGGCATCACCTTTATTATGACTTGAAGAATTGCAGGACATCATACTTTTAACTGCCACTTCATTGCCCAATCCCCAAACCCACACCAAGTTAGATATGAAAAGGATTTCCAGAGAAGTGAAGCCACACATCTATTTAATGGGAGTAAAGCAGTCTTTCAGTTACATTTTGCTCATGTTCGGTGAGTTAATTTGTTGGCTTTGTTATAATTTTCAGTATAAAATATATTCAAGTTTCATTCATCTGAGTCACTGGACCCGTTAGTTACATTGTGCTATATACTTCCTGCTATACTTAATTTTGATTTTGATAACGCTTAGAAGACAGAGGGAACTATCTTATTGTAAGTAACAATCCTTTCAACTATCTAATTGTTTCTGCTGGTTACAGCAGTTTGTCTCTTAGACTCAGGGCATTGACTTTAGATGACTTTCAACAAATATCCCACACACATGCTTCTTGATGGATAAGCTCGTTTGTGTTTGTTTCTACTATCCTGTACACCAGCTCAGATAAAAACTAAATCTTAATGGATAAAGATCACTGGAGAAAGATTGTTTGTTGTTTCTAAAGTTTCTTTTTCCATTTTAGCTCATGTAATCCTATATGTCTCTATTAAAAACAGTAGTGCTTTTAGTTGAAAACCTGTATGAGAGCCATTTATAGATGTAGACAGATGAGTGCCAGTCTAGAGAGTGTGTGGGAATGATGTGGATGATGTGTTAACTGCTGGAATTTTAGAAATGGGTTTTTCATAGTGTAGTGGGCTAAAAGTGACCTCTAAAAATATCAGATCCTAATTCTTGGAACCTGTAAATGTTCCTTTATTTGCAAAGGATCTTGAAATTGGAAATCACCCCAAGTTAACTGTGTAGACCTAATTGTAATCTCAAGTTGCCTTATGAGAGAAAGACAGAGGAATATTAGATAGAGAAGAGAAGCCCTTGTGAAGATAGAGGCAGGGATTGGAGTGATGCAACCATAAGCCAAGAATCTCTGCTGGCCTCCAGCAGCTGAAGTAGGCACAGAGCAGATTCTCTTTCAGAGTCTCTGCAGGGAGGGCAGTCCTGTCTACACTCTGGTTTTGGCCCAGTGACACTGATGGCAGACTTCTGGCCTCCAGAACTGTGTGACAATATCTCAGTTGTCTGGAGCCGCCAAGTTTAGGGCAATTTGCTACAGCAGCCTCAGGAGACTAATACACTAAGTTAGACATAAGTTAGTAATTTTCTATCGAATTAATTGTCCAGATCAGATAGGCAGGTCCTTGCAATCCCAACTGAAAAGATTTTGGCAGCAAAATCCCAACTGAAAAGATTCTCTTTGGTTCATGTGGACACTGAGTGGTCTCCTTAGAAAAGCTGAGGCAGCATTCAGCCATGCTTCCCATTGTCACATGCCTTGAATCCCAACAAAGACATGTTTGGTGTTAATTTTTGATCAGATACTGAAGGTAGAAGCTTCCAAATCTCTCTGACTCCAGAACCCTGAACCAAAAAACCCTACATTACTGGCCATTATTTTTGGGATATAGTCGTATGATGGATTTCTGGTGTAAAGATGGCAGAATGAAGAGGTTTTCACCTCCTTCTTCTCAGAACCAGTCCCCAAACCAAAAGGATAAACACAACAGAAATGCCATATTTGCTATAAATGAGTTTATCTGCATATATCAAGAAAGGTAGTATCACATGAACATATGAGAAGAGGTTTAGCTTTGCAGCTGCAGAGTGCCAAAAAGGCTTGCAGAGTTCAGTATTCCAAATTTGGTGACATTTGTTAAGAAACAAACCCAACAGTCCCATTTTGGGAGGAAAAAGGCTCAAAAGTAGGAGCTTCTGTCTCTCATTTTCATATGATTTCTCCTATAGGACCACACAAACTATAAGTTTACAGCAAACAGTTTGCTGGTAAGCTAGGCTAGGGGAAATAAAATATGAATTGGAGCAATATTTCAGCTGCTAATCTTTGTTGGATGGGAGAAGCAAAGTTAAACATGTCACAGATAATGCACTGTTATTAATGACTTCTCTTGAAATCAAGGAAAATTCCTATTGTCCCAGAATAGTGTCCAAATTCCTCCACACCTGAAATAGTTGAGCCAGTTAGAACATAGCTCATTCAAACAGAATAGTTAGTAAAGTAACTCCAACAAACAATCAAACAAAGCCAATCTATAATGTAATAAAACATTGTTTAAAAAATTAAATAGGAAACTATAAAATAAAATATGACAAAATAGAAATGAAGAAGATTTAAAAAGGTGAAAAGTAGGAGAAAAATATCTGATAATAAATGCACACCTAAAAGTATTACCATAGAGTAGATAAAAATCATTAAAATTAATAACCATTAAATCAAAAGAGTGATGATAGTATATTTTAAAAATATCTGCTGAAGTAGAAATGCCAGCATTCAGAGAAACTTTAGGGAAAAGATATTAGGAGAAACAAATGAGCTCATGGAGTTAAGAAAAGAAGTGAGTGGAAAAAATAAAACAGTCATGAAAATAAAGGTCTCTGGAACCTGGAGAAGAGATATTTGTGAAAATGCAACAAAATAAATGATAGGCAGAATTGAGCAACAGCAGCAAGTTGAAATGAGAAGAACTGAAAAGGATTAGAGAGAAAAATTAATTTGGAAGATGAAGGATATATAACATATGCAAAATTAGTGTGTCGCCCCTCCCCCTCCCGCCAATATAAATGCATAGTGGATCAGAAGAAAAGATTCAAAGTTACAATTGTAGGAAGAAATTCCAGATATTGAGCATCTTCTATATTCCGAGGACATGGATATAGAGTGTGGAGCTAACTATATTATTCTATATTCAAGGGACATAGCAGTGTGGGAGACAGATGGAGCCCCATCCACCATTAAGCTTACCTTCAAAGAAGAGACGTGACTAAAGACAGTAAAGAGAGCGCATATTGTGTTAAAGATAAAAAGATACAGGATGATCATCATTAAGACACATGCTAGCAAAGTTAACTGATGTCAGAGCTAAATAAAGAACATTTTGAGTATGCAGGCAAAAGGATTATGTTCCCTGTGATAGGAAACATAATCATTTAGACCTACACACAAAACCATAAATTGATGCAATGCCTACTAACTCCTCAAAGAAAAACGATTGAACATTATTTTCAAACTTTCAGTTTCAGTCAGAGGACTGACTTTTGTCAACTAACACATGAATGCAGAAACTTGCAAAAAGGGCTCGTGATAAGCACCAAACACGTCCAGCTAAAACAGTAATGGGAAGCAACAGTGGCCAAGGAAGAGAATGTAAAGATGACACAATAAATACACAAAAATATAAGAACTAATAATTTGGAAGGGAAGTGGCAAGAAATGGAAGAGATTATAAATCAGGTGATCAAAATATATTAGTTAAAGTTGGCAAATCATGTAACAGCTACAAAATTATACTTATAGACACAAATTCAATCGTTAATAAACTAAGAAACTGGATCTTAAATCAGATGGAGGAGGAAAGAGTAGGGAAAAAGTAACACAGCTGGTGGTGTTCTAATTTCATATTTGCTTATAATGGGAGACCAAGAAACTGATGGGTGTTCTAAACGTTTATATTAACAGAACTAAAATAAAAATAATAGAAAACTAACCTTCCAGATTAGTCTAGGGACCACACATACACACAACTAAGCAAAGCAAATCTCAACCAGCCAGTAAAATATTGTTTAAAAAGGAAAATTACATAAAAAGCATAAATTTAAATATGACACAACTAGGTCCACATATGTATTTTATCAACATACACAAGTGGGATAAGGCCACTCAGTCGGAAGTTTAAAACTCCCAAATTTGATCATAAACCAATGTCTAACTATATGTTGTATCTAACAGCCATAGCCAAAAAAAAGTAAAGTAGAACATTGGAAAAATATAAAAGGATGAACAATGGCATAGTAGGGAAATGCAAGAAAATTAAGGCAGGTTATATGTTCTTACTATTACAAAATGTGGAATTTAGGAGTAAAAGCATAAAATAAAACAAATAAGGCACTTATTATAATAATAAGAGGAATAATCAACACTAAAAATATGACAGTGATGAATACTAATCTAAAAACACAGAATAAGAGCTCATGAAGGATAAAAATTATAATTATAGTAAATTATTCATAAAATAAAAAGAAACTCTACATTCCCAGGCTGAAAAATGTAGATTAAAATCCCTTATGACTTATTAATCTACATTTTTCAACACAGAATAGATGAAATAGATAAAAGTAAGTATGATTGGAAAATCTAAATGACACAAGGTATATTTAATTGAAATTTATCAAATATTATCATTTGAAAACAGAGATTACCCTTTTGTCCAATTGCATATAATTATATATGAGACCCCCCCAAAAACCAGAATATATCCCCCATTTAGAAAAACTACAAAGCAAAAATTTCACTCCTAGGCATTTCTCTCAGAGATGTAAAAACTTATGTTCACACAAAAAGCTGGCCAGGCAGAACCAGCAAGAAGGACTCTGGCACAACACATGGCCTGGGCTAAGAAGCCTCTTTGCTCTGACGGGCAAATAACTCATTGACATGTTGTCTTTAAGAAAATGACTAAGGCAGCCCAGGTGGCTCAGCGGTTTGGCGTTGCCTTCAGCCCAGGGCATGATCCTGAAGACCCAGGATCAAATCCCACATCAGGCTCCCTGAGTGGGGCCTCTTTCTCCCTCTGCTTGTGTCTCTGCCTCTCTCTCTCTCTCTCTCTCTGTGTGTGTGTGTCTCATTAATAAATTAAAAAAAAAGAAAGAAAGAAAATGACTAGACAATTTATTTTTTTTATTTTTTTATTATTTTTTATGACTAGACAATTTAAATGTCGATAAGTATAGGGCTTGGCTAAAATGGACAACCACTGTACGATAGTTAAAATAATTCAAATTGTTTCATATACCAAAGATATATGATGCTACAATGTATAATATAATATACATGATAATGTTATAATTCCAAATATATCAAATGAGTAAAAAGTTTAAAAACCATTTTATATGCTATGTATGTCTTAAATCATATAACATTTATAAATTACAGGGATCCCTGGGTGGCGCAGCGGTTTGGCGCCTGCCTTTGGCCCAGGGCGCGATCCTGGAGACCCGGGATCGAATCCCACGTCAGGCTCCCGGTGCATGGAGCCTGCTTCTCCTTCTGCCTGTGTCTCTGCCTCTCTCTCTCTCTCTCTGTGACTATCATAAATAAATAAAAATTAAAAAAAAAGATTTAAAAAAATAACATTTATAAATTACATATTATGCACCTTATACAGATATTCTATATGCATGCATACATACATATACATACATGTATACATGAAGGTATACAACATTTTAAATAAAATTCTCTATTTTTATAGCAGTTTAAGTTGGATTTTCTTTTAGTTCCAATTGAACACATTTTAATGATCTGTTACACAAGACTGAATATTTGAGGGTGGGGCACCTGGGTGGCTCAGTTGGTTAAGCTGCTACCTTCGGCTCGGTGGTGATCTCAGGGTCCTGGGATCCAGCCCCATGTGAGGTTCCCTGCACAGCGGGGAGTCTGCTTCTCTCTCTCCCTCTGTCTTTCTGCCCTGGTTGTGCTCTCTTTCTCATGCTGTCTCTCTCTCTCTCAAATAAATAAAATCTTTTTTTTTAAAAAAAAAGTACTTGAGGGTAATTGGTGAGCTACATTACTATTTCTCCACATCAAGAGGTACTGTACTTCTTGGTTCTGGTAGAACAGTACAACCTAAGGAACAGAAACACAGGAAATTATCTTAATTCAACCCCATTACATGGACTCTGGAGCTTGGTTTTGACCAATAACATCTAATCTAGTTCCTTTCCCAAGTGTAAGTATGAAGACATTGTTTCACATATTTTTTAATTTTTAAAGATCTTTTAGAGAGAGGGAGAGAAAAGGGGAAAGAAGGAGAGAGAGAGAGAGAGAGAAGAGAGAGAGAGAGAGGGAGAACCTGTGCCATATGTGGGAAAGGAACAAAGGGAGAGGGGAGAGAGAGAGAATCTTAAGCTGGCCCCACACTCAGCACAGAGCTTGACTTGGGGCTCATTCTCATGACCCTGAAATCATGACCTGAGCCCAAATCAAGAGCCTGATGCTCAACCCACTGAGCCACCCAAGCACCCCTCACATATTAATATCTTTTCCTGAAGCTAAGAAAACCTTCTTACAAGAAACTATAAGACTTATCTCTAAATTATACTAGATTTTTATAAACTAGAGTTTTGCATCTTCACATCAAGATATGACCAATATACAATCAGAATTTTTAAGTAGGAGGTAACCTTAATCTGCCATCCCCTATTTTACACTAGAGAGGTAAAATGACAGCCTAGGTCATGAAATAGTCAGATGAAGATGGAGAATCCCAAATTCAAGCTTAACATACTTTCCTGTAAGGGTGCCTGGGTGACTCAGTCAGTTATGAGTCTTCCTTCAGCTCCTGTCATGATTTCAAGGTCCTGGGATCAAGCCCTGTGTCAGGCTTCCTGCCTAGCAGGGAGTCTGCTTCTCCTCTCTCTGCACACCCCACCACCCCCTGCCATGTTCTCTCTCTCTCTCTCTCACACACACACTTTCTCTCTCTTTCAAATAAATAAATAAATAATATCTTTTAAAAAAAAACAACATTTTCCATTATATCATATGGCCAAATACCCAATAAAAAACGTGCTGAAGTAAAAAAAAAAAATGTGCTGAAGTGCCTTCAAAAGATGAGTATGAAAAAAAAAAAAAGTTGAGTATGGATTCCAAGCCCAAGAAATGCTGATACCCTGATCAATATAGCTCATTTTCCCTTGCAAGTGGTCCAGACAACAATATGTGTGAGGAATCTCCACTCTGACCTATAAAAACAAAAGCTGAGGGGTGTACAAATGAACAACCAACCTCCATATAGATATTATTTAATGGACAAGAACAAATAGCCCATGTTCTCATTAAAGAGCTTTTTGTCATGGCTCCAGAGTATGTTCATAAATGTAATTTACTCTCTGGCTGTCAAGGCCTCCTGACTAATTGCTCCCTGGTCCCTTGATTGTTTTTGGATAAGCAATGTCGACTGGCTTGAAATATCAGGTGACTCAATTGAGTAGAAATATAGAATGCGTATTTTTCACAACAGTCTTGTAAATCTGGATGGCAAATCATTTCCATCAAAAAGATAAAATTCACACTGAGATGTGTCAGAAATAAACCCTTGCCATCAGCCATGAGGAAGGAATAACAGAAATCCTAAAATTCACACGCAAAATAACCAGATGTTATATTCCCCAGATTCTGCAGTCTCATTACAACTAAGTCTTTCCATGATCTTCTTTCAGATCACGTACCTTGTGACTGTCCTTTCCACATAGTATGCCCTGGAGAGAGGATGACTGAGTTGAGAGCCCTAGTTTCCACCACAGTGACCTTGGACAAGTTATCCAACCACAGATGTAGAATGGAATTAATAATAGTTTCTACCTCGGGTAGTTATTTTATTTCTGGACCAGAGGTCATTCAGCCTGTCTACAATCAGCAGGTACTCAATAAATGAATGTCAACTGGGTGTCAGGAACACTGCTTTGCTGGGGTCATGTGGAGATGAGTAAAAACATGGTCTTGGCCTTGTAATGAAATGGAGGACAGAGAAAAAGACAAGGTAAGTACAACAAAAGAGTTATAGGCCAACTTCTTCAAAGTTTAGGGGAAAAGTCACATTCAATCAAAGAGAATTGGAGATTTCTTCATGAGGATGAAATGATTCGAGGTAAGACTTCTAAAGTGGTAAAATTTGGGGGGTACAGCAAAATGAAGGTGGAGATTAGGGTATATTTTTTGAGTGTATTGCAAAGTCTAATTTGGTTGAAATAAATAGTAGAGGAATAGTGAGAGATAATTATCTAAAATCTAGGCTAAGATTGTATCAAGTCATCCTAGTGAGGAGTTCTGTCATAATTATGTAAGCAATAAGCAACATCTTAACATACAACTTAATGCAAGTTGGTTATTGGGTTGCAAGTTGGCTTTAGAAATATTAATTTCAGCATGATGATGTACATATGAATTGCAAAGAAAACATTGTGGTAGCAGTAGGGAGACTGAAGGGAATATTATTGTACCAATCTCCTGCAGACTGCAGGGTAATGTGCAAAGCTCACTCATGGAGCTTACATTTTAGTGGAGAAGATATGTAAAATTTAAATAAACGAATTAATAATAAAACTGTCAGTCATGACAAATAAAGCAAAGTAAGAAGATAGATTGTCATGAGAGTTGATATTATATATACTGATGACTACGGACAGATATGGTGAGGAGGTGAATTTTGAACAAAGACAAAAGTGAAAACTTTTGAGGCAGAAAAAAAAAGTTGCATTGTTGGAAGAAGAACAAGGGAGCCAGAGTGGCTAGAATGAGGTGAGCTGCACAGGAGGAAGTAGATGAAGTGTTGAGAGAAAAGAGAGCATCACATCCTGTGAGGCTTTCAGGCCATGTGTAGATATGATGAAACAGACTGTGAGTGTGAAATAGAGGGTAATCACAGGAAAGCATTACCAGTGCACTAATAGGGATTGTATGCAAACTAATTTTAGGAAACTAAATCTGGCCTTAATACTTGACATAGTTTTGAGGAAGTGACACTGAATGAAAAGGGATCGAATGGGAGTATTTCATAAGGAAGATGGGGAGAGCCAGGGAGATGGTGCCTAGGTACAAAGGAATAGATGAGTATATCACAAGAAAGTTACTTTTGTTCCCACTGACACAAGTAATTGACTTGGTTTAATTAATGAATCAGAGTTGTAAAGTGTTAGACTTAAAAAGTTCTCTGAAATTTTGAACAATTTTCATTGAATCTATTCACATTTTACAGATAGAGAAATTGGGATCCAAATTAAGAAAGTATTTTAATTAAAAGCACACTGTACTTTTACTTATCCTTTTTATAAGAAAACCTTAGTGAAGTAGATGATTTTCTAGGAAAATATAACTTAAACATGGACTGAGGATCAAAGATGGAAGTATAAATAATAAGCTAAGAAGAAATTAAAAATGTATGCCAAGTAATTACTTTCAGAAAAGGTGCCAATTCCAGCTGGTTTTATGAGTAATTACATCAAACTCTTTTTAAAAAGATATGTGAACTCTTTTAGAACATAGACATAGAATTCCCAAATCATTTCATGAATTCAATGCCAAAATCTGCCAATGGACTTAAAAAATACTAGAATCTAATCCTACTCAAGTATATAGATCCAGTAATCCTTATATAATATTATGAAATCAAACCCAGAAATTTACTGAAGAACATCTCAAAACCAAGTAAGATTTACCCTAGTAATGTGAAAATAGTTCAACAACTTCTATTTATTTAATTTCAAATAGTATTAGATCAGGCCTATTCCTATAAGGTATATGATAAAAGCAACATGGTTTTACATAATTTTTAAATTAAAAAACAGCATTCCCCTCCAAAAAGTAGGAGTTAAAGTTTGCTTTTTTTAATAGTATAAATATTATGTAGTTCAAGCAGACCATGTATCCCATGTTAACAGAACTACTTTTCATCTTCATAGCCTACAAACAAGACAAGCACATTTACTATTGTTACTGTTAATTTGCTTTGTCCTTGAAGTTTTAACCTATATGATAATATAAGGACTAAAATGAGGTATTAGGTTCAAATGTTTATTATTATAATAAAATAAATTAATAATGTAATAATGAAAAACATGAAAAACCAAGATAATCTACTGAAAACCCATTAGAAACAATCAGAATTTAGTAAATCAGAATCTAGTAGATACACAAAAACACTATTTCCTCAAATCTACAAAGCCAATTAGAAAACATGGGGAGGGGCCCCTGGGTGGCTCAGGGGTTGAGCAACTGCCTTTGGCTCAGGGAGTGATCCCAGGGTCCTGGGATCGAGACCCACATTGGGCTTCCTGCACGGAGCCTGCTTCTCCCTCTGCCTATGTCTTGCCTCTCTTTCTGTGTCTCTCATGAATAAATAAAATCTTTTAAAAAAATAGAAAACATGAGGACATGATCCTAATCATAAAATTGACATAAATTAGAAAACATGTTATAATAAATATAGCAATAATAATAATAATAATTGTTCCCACTTATTGAATAGTTTTTAGTATGTCAGGCACTATGATAAGTGCTTTTTATACCTATTATCTCATTTTATATTCAATACTCTCCTATAAGTAGCTACTATTATTAATCCTAATAAGCAAACTTATACTTTGGAAGTTTAAGTGACTTGCTTAAGTTTACTAGTAAGTAAATGTGCATAAATTGAAGACAACTTTAAAATGTTACTGAGTGGCTTAAAAGAAAGCCTGAATACATTGAGTAATATATTTCTGGATGGGAAGATTCAATATCACATTATATCAGTTTTCCCAATATACGTGTGTATGTTAAGATCTAAACTTTATTAAAAAATAAATAAGAAAGCATACCTCCACACGTCTGCAGAAGAAAAAAAATAAAGGTGTCTGAGGAGAAGTGTCAATCATGAATATTTGGATGTATAATGTAAGCCTTCAAAAGCAGTGAGAGTGGATGGAATGGCTTAAGAAAATATTTATCATACATATTTATGTGAAAAAGCCAGATGCTGTTATTTTCTATGAGGTACCATTTCTTAAGATGACTCTATTTGCAGCATGGCCTCATTCTCAGCCTGTCTCTCCTTGGGGCTTCCATAGCTGCTTCAAAGAGACCATGCCTTCCTATGGATTTGAAGGTACCATATTTTTCCATTTCTTGGATTAAATAATTTTGTGGGTGGGGTGCCCCACAGAGTCTTAAAATATTGTGAATTTTCCTGACTCAAAGGATTTTACATAATCCTTGTTGCAGGTGTGTATGTGCTTCTGTGTGTGTGTGTGTGTGTGTGTGTGTGCCCCCTGGATGTTCATTCAAGACTGACAAAAGTCCTCTCTTGACTATGCATTTGTCAGCAGACCTCATGGAATGGCTTGTCCTGATCCTTCTGATGACTGACCATGCCCTCTCTGGTCCCATGACTGGGCAACATTTCCCAGGCTACCCTGTTGGATGTGGCTATGTGACTAAGTTCTAGTAAGTGAAATGTGAACAGAAGTAATGTCTGCTATCTAAAGTCTAGCGCATCAAAGGCTCTTGTTCTTTCTGTCTGCAATTGCTTGACTCAAACACTCATGGAAGCCACTTGCTCAAGATGGAAGGAGGCTAAGTTCCTGAATCTCTGCCTAGAAGGGAATTGCCTGTGATTAGAAACACATGATTTGGTATTGAGGCAAGTGAGAAACAACCTTCTATTGTGTTACACCATTGAGGTTGAGGGTCATCTATTAGAGCATGTAGCATTGCCTTGATACAGCTCTATAGGTAAACCAGTAAGATAAAGATTATAGGTACCAAAGCACTGATTTGCTACAGTAGCAGATTGAAAAATACCCCCCCCCCCGCCCCCAGTTAGGTCCTCATATGAGTCTCAAGAAAGATCCTGCTCAGCAGGCCTCATTCTCAGCCTGTCTCTCTCTAGCTCACAGCTAAAGAATTAATTCCTAATTCCTAGTGATGAGGTCACTAATGTTCTTGTAGATCATGTGGACAAGTTTCTACTTTGTTTTCTGAAGGAAAGAGAAGTGAGCCCAATTTCCTTTAATGAGAGAAAAGAGATATCTGATAGCTGAACAAAAAGGATATAATGTAGCAGAATGTCACACCTGCTGGATTCAAGGTGACCCCTCCTGGATGCACTTCCCCTGCCTTTGCTACTGAGTTGTCTTGGGTTCAGATTTTTTTCACTGACTGCAGGCCAAGTCTCTTTTGACAGAGCAGTATGTATGACCGGCTCCCAAATGAGGATACTGGATCATGACATTTTCTAGGTTTTTATGTTATGTTTTTATGCGTGGGACATTGTAGTGAGTGTTTTACATGCATTATCACATTCAGTACTCCAAATGAAACTGTAATATAGTCCCATTGTTCTACCTATCTTATGACTTGAGGATTTGTCAAACCTATTGGCGATCAGCTTCTCAACTGGGGAGAGAAAACAAAGTTAGAGAAAAAAAAATAGTGTTCTCTTGGTCAGGCTAGAAAACACCCCAGTAAGTAAGAGAAGGGGAGATACACAAGGGGAGAAAGGTTTTAGCACTGACAAAGGAGGCCTGCCTTAAATTAGATTATGAGTGGCTTTTATGAGTGGTCATTGTTCCTGATTTTCAGTCTTTCATTTGGTTTGATGGCCCATTTCCCTGATTATAAAGAATCCACTTACAGAGGAAAAGCCTTTTGTGTACCAAAAGGAAAAGGCAAATTTTCTTAACCAATCCAGAAGCCTACAGTTCATTTTATTTTATTTTTTAAGATTTTATGTATTTATTTAAGAGAGAGTGCATAAGCCAGGAAGAGGGATAGAGGGGGAAACAGACTCCCTACTGAATAGGGAGCCCTATGCGGGCTCCATTGGAGCTGCATTGGAGCTGGATTGGGGCTGGATTGGAGTGCTATCCAGGCTCCATCCAGCTGGATCCTAAACCCTGAGATCATGACCTTGAGCCAAAGGCAGACACTTAACTGCGAGCCACCCAGGTGCTCTAGCCTATTGTTCATTTTATACTATCCAAATAGTAGATGGGCATATTAAACAGAGCAGCTGGCAAGTATATCTTCAGATATGAGTGGAATGCCTTCTTCAAGTATACAGCTGGAGAACAAATTAAACTGCTTGGCTACTAGCTTCTATCTCATGACTTTAAGATACCTTCCATGCACAGCAGGATTGAATTGAGCCAACTTCCCTAGATTTATTTCTCTTCTCTCCATGCCTCTAAGATGAAATACGTGAGCACTAAGGTCCCCTCCTGTCTTCACCACACTCCACAATGTACTTGTTGAAATTATAACTCCTAAAACACAGTACTCCACCACCAGACCACCAACCCCCTCCACATTCTGTCTTTTTACTTTGTAGACAATACTCTGGGTTAGCTTCAGTGTTTTTTGTTGTTGCAGACCTTGGGTCTCTGTTCAAGAATAAGATCACTTCCTTCCAGTTCTTTTTTTTTTTTAAGATTTTATTTATTTATTCATGAAAGACACAGAGAGAGATTGGCAGAGACACAGGCAGAGGGAGAAGCAGGCTCTATGCAGGGAGCCTGACATGGGACACAATCCCGGGTCTCCAAGATCAGGCCCGGGACTGAAGGCAGCGCTAAACCACTGAGCCACTTAGGGATCCGTCTTCAAGTTCTTTAGGAAAGAAAATTTGCTCTCCTTCAAGTATGTTATCAGTATTTGCCGCCAATCAGATCCTTTGTCACCACAGACCTTCCAAACACTGAGAAATTACATACTGTTATAGTGTGTGTGTGTGTGTGTATGTGTGTGTGTGTTAACTACATCCTCTTTTTTTCTTCTTCAAATATTGATAAGAATTTCAAGAGAGCTTGGAATAGCAAAATCACCATCTCAATAAGAAACTTAATTCTTTATTTTGAAAGAGGTCTTAAAAGATGTGATATTTTTCAATATAAATTTTTATTAGATATTTTAAGACCCCTACAATATTTCCTCTTTGATGTTCTTGTCTCTTGATCTGAACCACTGTAATCCTATTTAAATAGGGAAATGGTCCAGTATTGTTCCAGAACATGCTTCTCTTGGTCCAAATAATCGGGCCTCCTATTAAAAGCACTGTGAAAAACTCCAGACATCTGGTTCCTAACGGATAACTTCACATGAAGTGACAGGGGAAGGTATGGAGCATTCTCCTTAAAGACTCAGGAGCTCCCTCTAAGAGATAGGGTGAATCAAGGTTAATTTACATTTCTGAACCTATTCTCTGCATTGTTGTAAGCTGACACTGTTGAGTTTCTAAGAGACAATCAAAATAATATAGTAAAGCACAAGTGGAATGCTATTAAAAGCCAGGAATAACCGTGATTAATTACCAGCAAAGCTGAAGGGAAAAAGGGAGGACTCCAGGAATCATTTTAATTAATCATTTGGTTTGGAATGAATAAAATTGCTCTAAACTTGGTAAGAAACAAAGATTGACAGAAAATATGATGTTTGCTATTTAGGAAAGTGATACAAGCCCTTAATCTGGAGGACACCTGAGATGTCTAGGCATTATTTTATTTTATTTTATTTTTGAAAAGAAAAAAATGGACTCTACTCATGTTCTTGGTAAAAGAAATGGCAATGCAGTCTGAGGGTTTCAAAGGCCTTTGCAAAGAGGAGACTATCTCATTTCTGCTGTGAGCAGTTTCTATGGTGTGCATGTGCTGGACCTCCCTTTGATGCAAATCAAAATCCCAGAGACAGGCTTGCATTTGGAGTGTGGGGTGGAAGAGGAAATTTTGTCATTATGCAGTGCATTTGGCCAACAGACAACCAAACCAGAAAGCTCCAACTCCAACCCCCACATTTCAGCTTGAGTGATTCATGTACCTAGCTGGCACCTTGGATTAACCAGGTATTGAAAATTCTCTCCCTTATCATGACACTAGAAAGGACCCAAGAGATCAACTTTGAGTTTATTAGGGAAAAGATCACATATATTTGGGGAAGCTTTTATTTCTCTAAAGTGAATTGAATCAAAATGGGAGCCAGAGCATGCCCAGCTCTTCATAGATCCAGTTGTACATAACACAGGTTTCCCCATGAACTACCCTACATGCTCCCACTGAAGCCTCTTGACCTTGTGCTCAGGGAAGAATAACATCAGTGAGCATCACTGCAGCAGTAGCTAATGATTGATGAAAGCTTTCTATTTATCACACATGGCATTTTCATGTGGTATGTTAATTGACTTTTTGAGTTGTCACAATAACCCCCGGAGGTCCCATGGCTAAGAATGGGTAGAATCAGAATTTGAATTCAGTCTAAACTCAGTAGGCAAGATCACTGAGAGAAAAAGTAACCTTCATTTTATAGAGCTAGGTATAATAGGGTAGTCACCGACAGTTCCTTAATCCAAAATATAAACATAAAACGAAATATAAAGGGAATTATTTACAACCAATGGCAGGTCATTATCTCATTCATCTGAGACACTGATATCATTAAATGCAATTTCCCTCTTCCCATGTCTTCCATCAAAAACTGAAATTCTCAATCTATTTTTGCTAAGGAAATACCTTTAGAGTTTCACATTCTATAATGAAAATCTGGCCTATCACCTCACTGCAGATATCATTCAAGTAATCAATGAAATAAACATGAATACTTTTAGCATGATGGCTATGCATCAAGCATTATTTTATGGAGGAAGCATTCACACAGGACATTCAGGATGAGAGATATTTCTAAGGTGAAACAAGAGTGTACACAGAGTAGAATAACATTTTACATACAAGTTGGTTTCTGATGCCAACTCATAAAACAAAAAATCATATACACTGAAAATTACCTGTAAAATGTTCTTAGGAAAATGGCACATTGGAGACTAACCACCTCATGAGTCTAATATACTAGCCTTGGCTGAGACAGCTCTGTCTTCATTCGGTCACAGAAGAAAGGTTTGGTCTGTGCATGGGAACATGTAGTTTAAGAAGCATACACCTCTAAACATTGGAATACCACTCAGTGTGGCCAAACAGTCCTTTCCTGCCCCTAACCCTGAGGCAAGTGCTTATTTAGTGGGTTATTTTAGGTCCACTATTTAAATTTTCCTATCTTGGGGCAGCCCAGGTGGCTCAGCGGTTTACTGCCGCCTTCAGCTCAGGGCCTGATCCTGGAGACCTGGGATCGAATCCTGCGTCAGGCTCCCTGCATGAAGCCTGCTTCTTCCTCTGCCTCTTTTTCTGCCTCTCTCTCTCTCTCTCTCTCTCTCTCTCTCTGTGTGTGTGTGTGTGTGTGTGTAGTCTCTCATGAATAAATAAAATCTTTAAATAAATAAATAAATTTCCCTATCTCCTCCTTGCCTTCTTTTTCGCTTCCCCCTTGGCTTTCTATTTCCCTCTGCCAAGTGTGTTTAATTGAATTCATTCAAGTTAAAAGTGCATATCACAACTTGATTAAAAACTGGGCCAAAAACCTTACCAGACATCTCACCAAAGAGGATATACAGATGGAAAATGAATATATGAAAAGATATTCTGTACCATATGCCATTAGGGAAATGAGAATTAAGACAATGATGAGTTGTCATTATGCACCTAGTAAAATGACCAAAATCCAAAACACTGACACCAAATGCTGGTGAGGATATAGAGCAACAAAAACTCTCACTCACTGCTGGTGGGAAGGGCAAAATGGTACAGCCACTTTGGAGACCGCTTGGCAGTTTCTTACGAAACTAAACATGCCCTAGCCATATGATCCAGCAGTTGCAACCTTTGTATTTACCCAAAAGAGTTGAAAACTTACATCCACATAATAACCTGCACATGGACAGCTTTATTCATAATGGCCAAAACTTATAAGCAACCAAGAGATAACTTTCAGTAGGTGGCTGGATAAAGAAACTGTGGTATCTCCAGACAATGGCACATTATTCAGCATCTAAAAAGAAATGCACTATCAAGCCGTGAAAAGACACGGAGGGAACTTAAATGTATGTTACTACATGAAAGAAGCCAATCTGTAAAGGCTAAATATTATATGATTATAACTATATGACATTCTGGAAAAGGTAAAACTGTGGAGACAGTCAAGAAATCAGTGGGGAGGGTAAAATGAAAAGGTGGACACAAAAGATTTTTAGAGCAGTGAAACTACTCTGTGTGACACTACAGTTATGGACACATGCTGTTAAACAGTTGTTTAAACCCCCAGAATGTACAACACCAACAGTGAACCCTAATGAAAATTATGGACTTTGGATGATAATAATGTGTCAGTGTAGGTTTATCATTTTTAACAAATGTACCACCCTGGTGAGGAATGTTATCCACAGGAGAGGTTATGCCTGAATGGGGACAGGGGGCATAAAGGAAACCTCCATCTCTTCTCAATTTTCCTGTGAACCTAAAACTGCTCTTAAAAAATAAAAGCTATTTTTAAAAAGAACATATAAAGTAAGCTCACTTTACTTTGTTGATTCTGACCTAAACAAGCATGAATCAAGCTGGTGAGTGCACTACAGCCTTGTTGTGATAAATGATCAGATTATATTGAAAAGGTTAGATAATAGTTCTCCACTGTACCTCCTACTGTCTTTGTTAAATTAGAAAATAGCTTTACCATCTCACCATTTCAACTAGAATTATTTAGAAATAATAATGATGATGAGTTGAAGCTGAAGATAAAAAAAATAATACAGGGAAGGAGGAGGAGAAAGAAGAAAAAGAGAGGAAGAAGGAAAGGAGGAGGAAGAGGGGCAGGGAAATGGAAAGAGGAGCTGATATTCTAATATTTACAGGACACTTGCCTAGGCCAAGAACTATGCTACTTGTTTCTCTTGGATTGCAGGAGACCCTACAACCATATGAAGTTGGTACAGTTTTTACCACTTCCAATTTAAAAATGAGAAAAGTGATGCTTAGTAACTTGCCTGAGCTAGTAAGTGATAGAGCCAGTATTTAAACCCAGACAGTCTGACGCTAGAGCCTGTGCTCTTAACAATCATCACAGCATGTGTCTTAGTCACTTCCAATTTTATCCTCCGGAGTCTATCCTCACTCCTCCCACCACCTTAGATCCTGTCAGTCATCCAGTCATGAACATTCTGCCTTCTGAAAACTCAGCTCTCCCTGCACATTCTCACTAGCACTGCTAGACTCAGCCTCTCACATGGGTTTTAACAATTGATACCTGCTTAACTAGCTTCTTTCTTTTTTCTAGTCTTCATCTCTTCAAACCATTCTTCCCAGTGCTGCCAGAGTGACGGTACTGAACAACCAATCTCTCCTTATTGTTCCCTGTATTAAATCTGCTCAGGGTCTCCATCACTGCAGACATATAGTCAAATTCTGTAATGTGGCATACAGAATCCTCTGTGATCTTCCCTACGCTTAAAATCTCATCCTCTTCCACACCTCTGCATCTACTCCTGGCTCAGCTATATCAAAAAGATGCTTTTTAGTTTCTTAAGTCAATGTTTATTCTGTTCTTTCTGCTTAGAGTACCTTCCCATGGTGTAGGGTCAGCTCTTTTCCTTCCTAGAAAATGCTTACCCATATTTCAAACCTCAACTTGAATGGCCACCTCTATTTGATGTTGTCTCTGGCTCCACTAGGTGAGGCAGACCTTTCCTCCTCTTACAGTTGCTATGCCTTCCTCTGTGATAGAACTTAACCTCTTGCATGAGGATTGTCTGAACCAAGGCCTATGAGCTCCAAAGAGCAGTGACTATGCAACATTCAGGGCCACTGCATTCCAGTCCCCACCTTTATTTGTAGCCTTATCTCATCACACATAACTGATGTGCCTGCCATATTATACCAAATTACATCTTCCATATACCTAATGATTTATTGCTTCTGTGTGATTAACTGGTTGGGCCATCTCTTTTGTCTGCATAGTTTTTATCTACCAACACAATCCCTTTATTTTCAGGTCCAGCCCAAATATCACCACCTCCTCAAAGTTTTCTCTACCCAGAAATAGACTTTTCTCCATGGAAGTCCCATAAAGCTCTCTGAACTTTGGTCTCATCTCCCTGGCAGTTTATCATATTTTTACTTTGTATCAACCTCCCCTGTGTCTGTGTCTTAGTTCCCCCATTCTAAACTACTACCTTGAGTCCTTTATTAGGAATCACATCTTAATCATCTTTGTTTCACCCTCAGAGCTAATCTACTCCTCCTTATTTTCCCCCTGCCCTCAAGCCCAGCTAGGTGAAGTGAATGAATGAATCCACATTAGTGACTAACCACGTTGTTCATGCCATTCTCATCCTAATCTTCCTCTTTTGCAAAGAAAGGGTTCATGACAGCAACAGTGGGCTGAGAAATAGTTAATATTAGAAAAGGGTTGGAAGAGTATCCTTTGGAGAATTCTTCTGGATCTGGTTTACACCAAGACTTAGTTCTGTCTAGTCTGAGTGTATTGAAATGAGAGTTAATAAAACTCTCACTGGAGAATAAGAGCCATTATAGCTAACATATGCTGTGTTTACCAGGGTTTGTGCCAAGCATCTTGTGTGAATTTACTGATTCATCATAGCAACCCAATAAAGAAATATCAGTGCTAATTTTACACCTGAGAAAATCCTTTGTAGAGAGGTTATGTAACTTATCTAAGATCACAGAGCTAAGTGGCAGATCTGGGAGTAAAATCCATGTTTGTCTGACTCAAAGCTCAAACTCTTAACCAGGATGTTCCTGCCTTTAGAAGAGTTTCTGGAAAAAAAAAAAAAAAAAAAAAAAAGCTTTTTTGTCAGACATCAGAACCCAGCCACCTTACCATAGTAGAAGAAGGAACGTGGTAATGTTCCTTTCTCTGGGGATTGATTTAAAATAAAGATCCTCAACCTTGGCACTATTGACATTTTTGGCTCCATTAGTCTTGGTTGTGGGGGTCTGTCTGGTGCTTTTCAGAATATTTACCAATATTCTAGTCTCTATCCACTAGATACCAGTAATACTTCTGTACCTTTCTCCCAATCCCATTTTTGGCAACCAAAGATGTTTCTAGATGTTGCCAAATCACTCCTGATAAGAATCATTTGATTTAAAGAAGAATGCCCCCGACCCCTACCCCATGCCCCTTGTTAGGACAGTATGTCCCAATCACAATTTAAGCAAAATACTAAATAAATGATATTGCAAGAGAAGGAACTCAGACTAGAACAGTTCATCTTAGCTGAGTGGTCATTAGGGCAGAATTTCCTGCAGTGTTTTCTTTGACATTCATGTCTGTCTATGCAAAGTGTATCAGAACCTTGGACAGCGGTTAGGGCAACAAATGCAACAACATCTCTTTCCTCAAGAGTTAACTAAGGACCAGAGGCATGCCTAGGACATTGAGTCCATGTGGTGCTAACTTCCAACATTTTTATTCTAATAAAAATCCAGTTAAAATAGTCATTGAAAGCGTTCGGAGGAATAGCCATAAAAAGAAAAAAAAAAAACATGAGAGGAATTATGTGGAAAAGGAAGGGGGCCATCTCAAATTTGTCATGGGAACAGGGCCAGGTGTTTTAATGGATTACTCAAATGTGAATTCTAGCTTTTTAAAAAATTAGTAATAGGGGAGCTCCTTTCCGAACTCCACATCTGCCATTACTACAAGGAATGAAGCTCTTGGCCTTAGATAATTCGGCTACTGTACCCAATAAAAGATTACAGATAAATAAAGTCTGAAGATGGGGGTGAATGGGTGATGGGCACTGAGGGGGGCACTTGACAGGGTGAGCACTGGGTGTTATTCTGTATGATGGCAATTGAAAACCAATAAAAAATAAATTTATTATTAAAAAAAATAAAGTCTGAAGAAAGGGTGACTTAACTGGAGTCACTGAGGGAACTTTGCATTTTTAAAGGGGACAAGAGCTGAAAAGTTAAGTATTTAAAAAAATTGTATTTAAATTCAATTTAACATATAGTGTGTTATTAGTTTCAAGGGTAGAATTTGGTGATTCATCAGCTGCATACAACACCCAGTGCTCATTAGCAAGTGCCTTCCTTAATGCCCATCACTCAATGGCCCCATCCTCCAATCTCCCTCCCCTCCAGCAACCATCAGTTTGTTTCCTATATTTAGCAGTCTCTTATGGTTTACCTCCTTCTCTGTTTTTATCTTATTTCATTTTTTCTTCCCTTCCCCTATGTTCACCTGTTTTGTTTCTTAAATTCCACATATGAGTGAAATCATATGATATTTGTCTTTCTCTGACTGACTTATTTCATTTAACACCATACCCTCTAGTTCCATCCATGTCATTTCAAATGGGAATTTTTAAAAAGTTCTAATGGTAGAATAACAGGCAGTGATTTTGAAATTCTTAGCCTGTAACTGGATGTAGTGAGGGCATTCTTCTTATCAGCACTTCAGATTTTGTTATTTTAATTTTCTTAAAAGGTTTTATTTCTTTCTTTTAGAGGGAGCAAGCATACAGGCTGGGGAAGAGGCAGAGGGAGAGGGAGAAGCAGGCTCCCCACTGAGCAGGGAGCCCAATAGAGGACTCCATCCCCAGACCCTGGGATCATGATCTGAGCCGAAGGCAGATGCTTACAGACTGAGCCACCCAGGCACCCCAGCACTTCAAATTTTATTTTGCAACCATCCCCCTGGTCTTCCTGTTCATTAGATAATATTTCATAATAAAAATGCGACTCTGAAACTGACTTAAGTGTTGATCAACAAGTACAAGGGAACCATGAAAAGTACTGTTTCTATGGCTTATCTTGAAAAGTAAATACAAGGAAATGTGGCCCTGCATTTTCCTCATGGTAAGTACTTAGTTACAGTTTTGAAGAATGTTGATGTTGAAACTTACTGTTGTAATGAGAGATTTGAAAATGATATGAGAAAATCCTAGCTTCTCCCCTTACCAGCTCTGGGACTTGACATATGTCCCTCAATTTCTTTGAATCTCAGGTTTCTCCTCCAAAAGTGTTGAAGAGTTACTGAAGGGTAAAATGTGCCTTATTTTCTCCTCTTTTTCCTTATGGGCCTTCCTGTGATTACTAGGAAGGGTATACACTATTTAAAAATATTGTATATGATATTATTCCAGTAAAAGATGGTTTCTCTTCCTTTCTGTTTATTCATAGGTACATTCATTCACCCAGTGGACTGATTTTTTTCTGCTGCCTGCCAATAGTTACATACAGAAAGAAGTCCTGAATACTCCATCCTATTGACTTTGGGCAGCTCTTTCATGCACTTTGTGCTGCACAAATATCTGCTATTTTCTATTATTTATGCTGCTGTCATTTCTATAAGACCCCACATAGCTTATATTTTGTCAAAACAGGGACATTATTCAGATTTCATCTGTTAACATGCTTTGGTATCCTCTGAGAAGCTGGGAGGCAATGTACTGAGCTCCCCACAAAGCTGGACAGCTTCCTCATCTTTGTCATTCCATTTTCTCCCCCAGTCTCCCAAGGCTCTACAGAGTAACAGTGAGGATAGTTAAAATTGCCCAGAGGAATGTGCTAAGAAAAGGAATTGTTTACCAAGATGATATTTTTGAGACCAAGGTGCCATTTTAATGGTGTTTGGCTGAATTCAAATTTCACTAGGCTCCCTGATATCTTAAAAATCCATTGTTTTGTTCTGTCTTAGGACATGTGCTGACAGCAAATGGCATTTCTCAGTAAATGCTTAGAAGAAAACTGCAGGAAAAACTTCAGAACAAGGAGACCAACGGTCTCTTTCAGTCCAAATATCCTGTGAATTAGGGGTGATTTTAAACATGAGCTCCTTGGATCCAGAGGGTTCTACTAGGAATACCTGTGAGAGGTCACCTCAGAAAACTGTGTAAGAGTCCTGAGCTTGGGGCTTCAAGCCCTCTATACTTAAATTGGAGTAGCTCAGAGTTAATCTATTTTTAACATGTTAGAATTATTCATGAGATTTTTAAGAAAACAGTTGTATTACTAAAAAGACATTTGAACACATTTGAAGTGGTGCCTTTGGGGCTTTGTGGAAACCTCCAATCCTTCCCTAGACTGGATGCATTTTTGGTTCTTGAAAATCAATGACTTAAATAGCTACAAAAATGCAAAAGATGTTCAGGGGGAAAGAATGAAAGTGTCAGAACTTGGAGGGATCCCTGAACTAGAAAATTTCTGGAAACAAACAACTGTTTTTTATCTTTTCACAACACAACCCCAAAACATGGCATTCCTCACTATCATCACTTTCTCCTTCTCTCATTCACAACTTAATCCACTCTTACCTGACTTCTATCTTCACTGTACCACTGACCCAAAGGCCTCTTTATAATTAAATGAATAAATATTTTTAGTCCTTATCTCACTTACTATCCCACAGCAGCATTGGATACTGATGGCCACTTCCTTCTTCTTGATCCCTTAGATTTCTTGGTCCCAAATAGACCATGGAGTTGTTTCTCTGCCTCTGATCCATCTTCCTTAAGGATTCTTTCTTCTGTCATCCCATCAATTCTGTCCTGGGTTCTATTGTATCAGTATTCTGTCTTATTTGGGAGAACTCATTTACTGCCATGATTTTAATTACATCTATCCCACATCTAGACTGTAAGCTGGAAGACAGAAATTTGTTATATCCCTAGCACTTAGCATTGTACTTGACATTTGGCAAAGAATTCCCAATGAATGAACAAATAAACGGCCCTAGAGAACAAAGGAGAACATGTCTTAGTAATCTTAAGATAGGTGACAGTTGAGGTTTATAATAAGAAGAAAATTTTAAAAATGGCAAATAGTGGGAATTTGGTTCTAGCATAAAAGGGATCATTTAATATAATTTAAAGTACAAGCCTTGTAAATCATGTAGGACAAGATATGCAAGACTTGACCACATAAATGTGAAACCAGGCTATAGTTTCTTTTTTTTTTTTTCAGGCTACAGTTTTTAACCAGACATTGGGGACTGATATGGATGAATACATGTTAGAAAGGGAAAGCTTAAAAATTAACAGGGACTCCCAAATATAAGCTCTCAGCCTTCAGTGGGGACAGTGCTCAATCAATAAATACTCCACAAAACTTTCCACAAGCAAGAGCTATCCTGGGTGGTTAGGACTCAGAAATAGGTAAGCCATATTTCTTGATTCAATGAATTCAAAACATTGAGAGAAAACCACCATCACCATAAACAAGGAGCCACTGCACTGAACTGGTAAGCACAAAAGCTGCATACAAAAGGGACCCACAAATTCTACTTTCCAGGGAAATTTTCTAGAAGGGATGACAACTGAACTAAGCCATCGAGGACAGAAAACTAGGATTTAACCTGACAAAGAAGACAGGTAGTGGATCTTTAGGAAATTCTGGGTGGGGAAAACAACAATCATAAGTCAAGAATTTTTTTTTTTAATTTTTATTTATTTATGATAGTCACAGAGAGAGAGAGAGAGAGGCGCAGAGACATAGGCAGAGGGAGAAGCAAGCTCCATGCACTGGGAGCCCGATGTGGGATTCGATCCTGGATCTCCAGGATCACGCCGTAGGCCAAAGGCAGGCGCCAAACCGCTGCGCCACCCAGGGATCCCAAGAATCAAGGAAAAGGATGGCATGTTCAGGAACAGCAAACATAACCTTGAAAACAGTCCTAAAGTTCATGGAGAATGGTGAGGGATGATGAAGCTGAAAGGCCAGTAAAACTCAGACCTTGACCCCTTTGCTAAGGGGACTAAAAGGCATTGAGAAAAGATCAACTTTTTAATGGAAATTAGTAACAAATCAGTTATAACTTTTAGCAAATCCCTCCAATGATTGGAAAGTAGAGAGATTAGAAGAGGCTGTGCTTAGAGGAGGGCTGAGACAACAAGCCAGGGATCTTTGGGTAATTTGAAACATAAATGGCTGACTCATGCAGAGGATGGAGTGTATATGGCAGGGGTGGGAGATGGCTGTTTGTGAGTGACAGGTGGATATGTGGAAAGAGAGATGCTGAGATACAATCTGTACTTTTCCAAATCCTGGCTTTTGTCACGAGTGGCGCCTTAGCAGTCTTATTTTTCTGCACAGTTTGAAAAGGTCAAATTCCTGAATTAATTCCATGAGGTGAAGGGCAACTCCAAGAGGAGATAATGAAGCATATAACAGAAAATTAAACAAGGTATTTTTTAATCTTTAAAATGACTTTGTGCTACTAAGTAAATTCATCTTCCAGATTTCATCTTGTCTCTTCAGAGCATTTCCTAGGTGCTAGAGCAGATCTTTCCTCAACATATTATATATGAAATATTAAAATCCCAGGTATATTCAGAATGCTAAATCAATGCATTTGTTAAAATATCAGTACAACATGAACATCTGGTTTGTTCCCTTCCCTGAAAAAAAAAATCTTCCTGAATGTTCCTGGCAGATCTGTCATCTCTTCCTCAAGCCAAGTGACAAGTGAGTTATACAATGGGGCTTCAAAAGGTTCTAACCATATTGCACAGCAGATGCTCTGAAACTATTATTCAGAGAATCTTCCCAGGCCCCCTATTGCCCTCTGATTCCCTTGAAGCAATTTATGACCTACTCTCTCTTTGCATCAGTTACATTATGACTACATTAATCCAAAAGATGCATTAACCTCACCTCTACTTCAGTTTCTCTGAATCCTCACTCTGCCACACACACACGTACTTCACATTTCACCACCCATATATACACATTATGCACTTTCATAGACTGGCTAGAGCAGGATTCTTTCAGAAATGTATTAGTACCAAAATGACTGGTTTGATATATACTGAACTTTTACCTAATTCACTAGTTCTGGTCCTTTCTGCTTCTGTTCCACCATAAATCTCCCAGCAGCTTTCATTTTGGAGGATAATGATCTTTCTTCTCATTTCTGTTTAATCTTATTTCCCAATCAATCTCACCTTAAAATTAACCCAGCTTAGCACTTCATATGATGCTCACCATATATGAAATTCTGTAGATTGTCCTTAGATCCACATTTTAGAGTTACTCAATAGTGTTCATTATAATGCTACTTTCAATGAAATCTTATCTTTGACATATTGAGACTACAAAATACTTTGCATTTATAGATCTTGCTGAATTCATGAGTATTACCTACACAGCTGCAAATCATGAAAATTAGAGTTGGAAAAGTCTTATTAGGGCTGAAAGTCCATCCCCAGAGGCTATGTGAGAATGTTACTTATAATTCAACATTTATTAAGTCCCAAAATGCACTAGGCTCTTTACAGAGCTGGACAGAGTCAGAGTCTAAGTTATTTACAACAATTCACCATCATCCTGTCCATTTTTCTCTTTAAAGGACTCCACAGATGAGGCTTCTAATGGTTTCCACAACAACGATCCTATGGCTTGATAAATTTTTTGATGAGAAGTCTTCCTTGGTATCTAGCTTATGTACTCATTTGAAGAGAAGCTTAATTCACCTTTCACCATTAATAATCAGGAGAAAAAGCGACAGAATATGAACACTGGGAGTAACTTCTCTCAGAGTTTCACTTAATTTCTTTTCTTATCTTGAAGCAGGACAGAAGAAAAGCACTTCTCAGTAAACATTGTCTACGTATCTTATAATAACTGAATAACTGAATAATGTCACCATGCTCTTTCTCTTCTCCCTTCGCTTTCTCTCACTTTTTATAAAAATACATTTTATAATACATTTTATTATATATATTATAATTATATATAATTATATATAATATTATGTATTATATTATATATATATTATATATAATGTAATATATACATTTTATAAAAATACATCACTTCATAAAATACATTACTCCATGCCTGGCACATGGTAAGCATTCTACAAACTTTTGTTAAGTGGATGTGAGATAGACAGCTCTAACATGACATTAAATATCCATAAGGTAAATATGAGGAGTGCCATTCCTACTGAGGATTAGCATCTAATCCTTGTCACTTTGTTGCACATCCTTGCCAGGAAGGCATCAATACCTTCACTTTACAGATGAGGAAACAAGAATTGAAAGAAGATAAAGAATTTACTTTGTCACATAGTTTAATAAAAGATGGGGCTGGGTTTAGAACCCAGGTCTAGGGACACCAAGGTGGCTCAGTGGTTGAGTGTCTGCCTTTGGCTCAGGGCGTAATCCTGGGGTCCCAGGATCGAGTCCCGCATCAGGCTCCCCGCTGGAAGCCTGCTTCTCCCTCTGCGATGTCTCTGCCTCTCTCTCTGTCTCTCATGAATAAATAAATAAAATCTTTTAAAAAAAAAGAAGAACCCAGCTCTAACCACAAAGCCCAAGCTCTTCACATCAAACCAGAATGAATCTGAAGCAATGAGTCTGGTAGTATATTTGTAACTCCCAATTTTTTATTCTAGAAGCCACTGAAACAGAATAGTGATACCTAATATATTTGAACCTTTCTGCTGTCCCAAAAACTGTTCTAAGCATTTGTGTGTTATGTCATTTAAATTTAGTGCAATTCTAACAGAAAACAGAGGAGAAGTGGGCAGAGTGGTCATATCCCACAAGTGAGTAGGAAATTTCAGATTTGAATCCCTATATCTGATGTCAGAGCTTGCTCCCCCAAACTGTTTCTACACAAGACACCTTTGGATTTGAAACTGAAGTTCTTAAGCAAATAGAGAAACTGTTTATAAAGCTGGGTTACTGCATTATACCTGGAAGGAAAATCATTTTTTGGTGTTGGTCTCATTGTGGATCCTATTTCCAGGCATATTAAAAAATAGAGTATTTGTTCAAATCACTGTTTTCTCATACTTCAAGTGCTCAAAAATATTTCTAGGGACAATAGTCCACTGCCACTTATCTCCCCGCTCTGCCACCTGTCCTCATCCCTAACTTGTTCCCACTCCATACTGAACCTGTGAGAATCTGATAACTTTAAAAGATTTGTGTGGATCATCTCAATAATGAAGACTTTACTATTTTCAACAGCTGACTTTAATAAATGGTGTGTAAATTGGATATGTGCCAATATGTACTTTAATGTATTTTAATGTATAGAAAACAAGAAATAAATGTATGAATAAAAAGCAGAAATTTCCTTTTTTTTTCTTTTTTTCCAGTGTATCTGCACTAGATTTTCAATTTTCATATATCAAATTGTTGTAAAGGTTTGCATAGCACAAAAATTGAATGTTTGGGAAGGACCAATTCTTAGGTTAGCATTTAAGGAAAAAAAGTCATTCCAAACCCTGCTGACATACTACTCTGATAAGATTTGCATTTATACGAAACAAGCCTAACAGTATCATCATCAGAAGGTAGAATTCATAGGCTCCTGTAACCTGGAACTGCTACATTGTTCATTTCCCCAGGAGGGTATGCTTCTAGCTGTGACATACTAGACTAATCCATCCTATTTTTATCAGAAAGTAGTATTCCAATTTAGACTCCTTAACCCAGGGATCCCTGGGTGGCGTAGTGGTTTGGCGCCTGCCTTTGGCCCAGGGCATGATCCTGGAGACCCGGGATCGAATCCCACGTCGGGCTCCCGGTGCATGGAGCCTGCTTCTCCCTCTGCCTCTCTCTCTCTCTCTCTCTCTCTCTCTCTCTCTCTCTCTCTCTCTCATAAATAAATAAAAGAAAAAAAAGGACTCCTTAACTCAAACAATCATACTGTGTCCACTGATAAAAACTGACATAGAAGAAAACAACTAGCTCTTTTTTTGTATAATTTTTATTGGAGATCAATTTGCCAACATATAGTATAACACCCAGTGCTCATCCCATCAAGTGCCCACCTCAGTGCCCATCACCCAGGCATCCCATCCCCCTGCCCATCTCCCTTTCCCAAAGTTAGGAGTCTCTCATGTTCTGTCACCCTCTCTGATATTTCCTACTCATTTTCCCTCCTTTCCCCTTTAGTCCCTTTCACTATTTTTTTATATTCCCCAAATGAATGAGACCACATAATGTTTGTCCTTCTCCAATTGACTTATTTCACTCAGCATAATACCCTCCAGTTCCATACACGTTGAAGCAAATGGTGGGTATTTGTCGTTTCTAATGGCTGAGTAATATTCCATTGTATACATAGACCACATCTTCTTTATCCATTCATCCTTCGATGGGCACCGAGGCTCCTTCCACAGTTTGGCTATTGTGGACATTGCTGCCATAAACATCGGGGTGCAGGTGTTTCGGTCTTTCACTGCATCTGTATCTTTGGGGTAAATCCCCAGCAGTGCAATTGCTGGATTGTAGGGCAGGTCTATTTTTAATTCTTTGGGGAACCTCCACACAGTTTTCCAGAGTGGCTGCACCAGTTCACATTCCCACCAACAGTGCAGAAGGGTTCCCTTTTCTCTGCATCCTCTCCAACATTTGTTGTTTCCTGTCTTGTTCATTTTCACTATTGTCACTGGTGTGAGGTGGTATCTCATTGTGGTTTTGAATTGTATTTCCCTGATGGCAAGTGATGCGAAACATTTTATCATGTGCTTGTTGATCATGTCTATGTCTTCTTTGGTGAAATTTCTGTTCATGTCTTTTGCCCATTTCATGATTAGAGTGTTTGTTTCCTTGCCATTGAGTTTTACGATCTTTATAGATCTTGGATACTAGCCCTTTACCTGATATGTCATTTGTAAATATCTTCTCCCATTCTGTAGGTTGTCTTTTAGTTTTCTTGACTATTTCTTTTTTTTTTTAAGATTTTATTTATTTATTCATGAGAGACACAGGGAGAGAGAGATAGAGAGGTAGAGACACAGGCAGAATGAGAAGCAGGTTCCATGCAGGGAGTCTCACGTGCGACTCGATCCCTGGTCTCCAGGATCAGGCCATGGGCTGAAGGCGGCGCTAAACCACTGAGCCACCAGGGCTGCCCCTTGTTGACAGTTTCTTTTGCTGTGCAGAAGCTTTTTATCTTGATTAAGTCCCAATAATTCATTTTTGCTTTTGTTTCCCTTGCCTTCAGAGATGTATCTTCCAAGAAGTTGCTATGGCCAAGTTCAAAAAGGGTGTTGCCTGTGTTCTCCTCTAGGATTTTGATGGATTCTTGACTCACATGTAGATCTTTCATCTATTTTGAGTTTATCTTTGTGTCTGGTGTAAGAGAATGGTCTAATTTCATTCTTCTGCATGTGGCTGTCCAATTTTCCCAGCGCCATTTAGGGGAGAGAGAGACTGTCCTTTTTCCAGTGGATAGTCTGTCCTGCTTTGTCGAATATTAGTTGACCATAGATTTGAGTGCCCATTTCTGGATTCTGTATTCTGTTCCATTGATCTATGTGTTTGTTTTTGTGCCAGTACCACACTGACTTGATGATCACTGCTTTGTAGTACAATGTGAAATCCGGCATTGTGATGCCTCTGGCTTTGGTTTTCTTTTTCAGTATTCCCCTGGCTCTTCAGGGTCTTTTCTGATTCCACAGAAATCTTAAGATTATTTGTTCCAACTCTCTGAAGAAAGTCCATGGTATTTTGATAGGGATTGCATTGAATGTGTACATTGCCCTGGGTAGCATTGACATTTTCACAATATCAATTCTTCCAATCCATGAGCATGGAATATTTTTCCATCTCTTTGTGTCTTCCTCAATTTCTTTCAGAAGTGTTCTGTAGTTTTTAGGGTATAAATCCTTTGGTTAAGTTTATTTCTAGGTATCTTATGCTTTTGGGTGCACTTGTAAATGGGATTGATTCCTTAATTTCTCTTTCTTCAGTCTCATTGTTAGTGTATAAAAATGCCACTGATTTCTGGGCATTGATTTTGTATCCTGCCACACTGCCAAATTACTGTAGGAGTTCAGAAATCTTGGGGTGGAGTCTTTTGGGTTTTCCACGTACAGTATCATGTCATCTGCGAAGAGGGAAAGTTTGACTTCTTCTTTGCCAATTTGAATGCCTTTTACTTCTTTCTGTTGCCTGATTCCTGAAGCTAGGACTTCTAGTACTATGTTGAATAGCAGTGGTGAGAATGGACATCCCTGTCATGTTCCTGATCTTAGGGGAAAGGGTCTTAGTGTTTCCCCATCGAGAATGATATTTGCTGTGGGCTTTTTGTAGATGGCTTTTAAGATACTGAGGAATGTTCCCTCTATCCCTACACTCCAAAGAGTTTTGATCAGGAATGGATGCTGCATTTGTCAAAGTTTTCTCTGCATCTATTGAGAGGGTCATATGGTTCTTGTTTTTTCTCCTGTTGATATGATCAATCACATTGATTGCTTTACGAATGTTGAACCACCCTTGCATCTGGGGATAAATCTCACTTGTTCATGGTGAATAATCTTCTTATTTACTATTGGTTCCTATTGGCTAGTATCTTGTTGAGAATTTTTGCATCTGTGTTCATCAGGGATATTGGTCTATAATTCCCTTTTTTGGTGGGGTCTTTGGTATCTGGTTTTGGAATTAAGGTGATACTGGCCTCATGAAATGAGTTTGGAAATATTGCATCCCTTTCTATCTTTTGGAACAGCGTTAGTAGAATAGATATGGTTTCTTCTTTAAACATTTGATAGAATTCCCATGGGAAGCCATCTGGCCCTGGACTTTTGTGTCTTGGGAGGTTTTTGATGACTGCTTCAATTTCCTCCCTGGTGATTGGTCTGCTCAGGTTTTCTATTTCTTCCAGGTCCAGTTTTGGCAGTTTGTGGTTTTCCAGAAATGCATCCCTTTCTTCCAGATTGCCTAATTCATTGGCGTATAGCTGCTCAGAGTAATCCATTTTTAAAATCGTTTTTATTTCCTTGGTATTGGTTGTGATCTCTCCTTTTTCATTTGTGATTTCATTAATTTGAGTCTTTTTTTTTTAATAAGGCTGGCTACTGGTTTATCTATCTTATTAATTCTTTCAAAGAACCAACTCCTGGTTTTGTTGATCTGTGCTACAGTCCTTCTGGTCTCTGTTTCATTGAGTTCTGCTTGAATCTTTATTAACTCTCTTCTTCCACTTGGTGTAGGTTTTATTTCGTGTTCTTTCTCCAGTTCCTTTAGGTGTGAGGTTAGTTTGTGTATTTGAGTTTTTTCCAATTTTTTGAGGGATCCTTGTATTGCGATGTATCTTCCTCTTAGGACTGCTTTTGCTGTATCCCAAAGATTTTGAACGGTTGTATCTTCATTTTCATTAGTTTCCTTGAATCTTTTTAATTCTTCTCTAATTTCCTGGTTGACTCATTCACCTTTTAGCAGGATGCTCTTTAACCCCCACGTGTTTGAATTTCTTTCCTCCTGGTGACTGAATTCAAGTTTCAAAGCATTGTGGTCTGAAAATATGCAGGGGACAATCCCAATCTTTTGGCATCGGTTGAGACCTGATTTGTGACAAAGTATGTGGTCTTTTCTGGAGAAAGTTCCATGTGCACCTGAGAAGAATGTGTATTCAGTTGCATTTGGATGCAAAGTTCTGTATATATCTGTGAAATGCATCGGGTCCAGTGTATCATTTAAAGCTCTTGTTTCCTTGGAGATGTTGTGCTTAGAAGACCTGTCATTTGCAGAAAGTGCCATGTTGAAGTCTCCCAGTATAAGTGTATTATTATCTAAGTATGTCTTTATTAATTGATTGATATACTTGGCAGCTCCCACATCAGGGGCATAAATATTCATAGTTGCTGGGACTTCTTGTTGGATAGACCCTTTAAGTATGATATAGTCCTTCTTCATCCTTTACTACAGTCTTTGGAATAAACTTTAATCTATCTGGTATGTGGTTGCTACCCTAGTTTTCTTTTGAGGACCATTTGAATGGTAAATGGTTCTCCAACCTTTCATTTTCAGGCTGGAGGTGTCCTTAGGTCTCAAATGAGTCTCTTGTAGACAGCAAATAGATGGTTTTGCTTTTTTATCCAGTCTGAAACCCTGCATCTTTTGATGGGGTCATTTAGCCGATTTACATTCAGAGTTACTATTGAAAGATATGAATTTAGTGCTATCGTAATACTTATTCAGTCCCCGTTTTTGTGCCTTATTTCTTTGGGCTTCCTCTTTTTTTTTTTTTTTAACAGAGCCCCCTTCAATATTTATTGCATAGCTGGTTTGGTGGTCACCTATTCTTTCAGTTTCTGCCTATCTTGGAAGCTCTTTATCTCTCCTTCTATTCTGAATGAGAGCCTTGCTGGATAAAGTATTCTTGGTTGCATGTTCTTCTCATTTAGGACCCTGAATATATCCTGCCAGCCCTTTCTGGCCTGCCTGGTCTCTGTGGAGAGGTCTGCTGTTAATCTAATATTTCTCCCCATATATGTTAGGGACTTCTTGTCTCTTGCTGCTTTAAGGATTTTCTCTTTATCTTTGGAATTTGCAAGTTTCACTGTTAAATGTTGAGGTGTTGAATGTTTTTTATTGATTTTTTTTTGGGGGGGGTGATCTCTCTATCTCCTCTATCTGAATGCCTGTTTCCCTCCCTAAATTAGGGAAGTTCTCAGCTATGATTTGTTCAAATATGCTTTCTGGCCCTCTGACCCTCTGGCCCTCTCGGCAGTCTCAGGAACCCCAATTATTCGTAGATTTTTCCTTCTGTGGCTATCATTTATTTCCCTTAACCTTTCCTCATGGTCTTTTAATTGTTTTTCCTCCTTTTCCTCAACTTCTGTCAATGCCTCAACTTGTCTTCTATGTCACTCACTCTTTCTTCAACCTCATCAACCCTCATTGTGAGGACCTCCAGTTTGGATTGCATCTCATTTAATTGATTTTTAATTTTGGCCTGGTTAGACCTAAATTCTGCAGTCATGAAGTCTCTTGATTCCTTTATGCTTTTTTCCAGAGCCACCAGTAGCTTTATAATTGTGCTCCTAATTGGCTTTCTGACATCAAATTGTAATCCAAATTCTGTAACTCTGTGGTAGAGAGTACTGTTTCTGATTCTTTCTTTTGTGGCGAGTTCTTCCTTCTAGTCATTTTGTTCAGTGCAGAGTGGCTGTATGAGTGGGCTGAATCAAGAATATCAACCGTGACCTAAATAAACGTCACTCTAGATGATTCTTATTATAGGAAAAACTCTTCTTTCTGTAGCCTTCCAACTGTTCCCTCTTTAAATCTCAGGTCAAATTCGTAGGTTTTCAGGATGGTTTTGAAAGTTATCTAGGTAAGTTGGTGGGGCCAGGTGAGTTGAGGACCCCTACTTCTCCACCATCTTGCCCCACCTCCTCAAACAAGTAGCTCTTGACTGAATTTAACAAAGGTTCTCTTTTTTTCACACAGCCAGTTCATTACATCCGCCCATTTTTCCAAGCCAGTTTGTATATTTCTAGATTGTTGGGAAATCCAAGATGTTCACCTTACACAATGAAGAGGATAAGTGGCACTTACCCTGAATATCCCTTTCATTTAATAATTACTGCTAAGTAATCTTGGTTGTTCAGCCCCCAAAATGATGAGAAACTGGGAATAACTCAACAGCTGCACAGAATTGGCTCCTTCTGTCTGTAATGCTCCTCCCTGAGGTCTGCACATCTCACTCTCTTTTCTCTTTCAGACCTTTGCACAAACACCATTTATCTGTGGGGCTTACTCTGATCAGCTCATTTTAATCTACTACTGGACTCCCTATCTCTTTTTCAAATGCTATTTCTCAATAGCACTATTTCATCTGACTTTCTATATGTTTTTCTTATTTTTAGCATCTCCCCACACTAACATTTAAATTCCAGAAGGGCAGAAAATTTTGACTGTTCTACTCACTGCTGTATCCCCAGTGCCTAGAACAGTGCCTGGCCCATAGCAGGTACTCAATAAGTACTTGCTGAATATGAGAGAATGATATCCCTCCAATGTAATTTTGTAACACTTACAGTATATCTTATAATGTCCCAAATTTATATAAATAGAACTGCTCCTTATCAAGGATACAGTCTACTAAGAGGTTTATTTTCTTTTCCAAACATAATAAAAGTGTTGGCTAGAACATCTAGCATGTTTTTTTCAAAGATCTCAAAAGTCGAGGAAACTCAAAAGTTGCAGTGATTTGTGTCCTAGTCTTGATCTATCACAGTCTCTAGAAGGTGACTTTGTCAAAATAACTTAGATTCTTGGGCCCTAAGTTTTATGGGAATGAAAATTAGAGAGCATAAACTAAATGATGCTTGGTTTTGTTCCTCACTCAAATTCTATGAGTATTTCTATGATTTCTGTGATATTTTCATTCTTCCATCTGATAATTTAAGCATCTCATGTGTATAGAACATATACTAGTTTATTTAAAAATCTGAACAAAACAGAACACTTGCTCCATAGATCTAGAAAATAAGAAATCAGGAAGATCTGTTTTCTGGGCTTTTATATAAAAGTTTTTATGGGAAAGTTATTTAAAAAGTCAAATGTTTTAGCTTCCTTGTCATTACCTCTGCCATTGACAGTTTTGAATTTGTGAATTACAACCTACATAAGCATGGCTCCAAGTTTCTTTTTTTATCCAGATTACAAAGCCACTGAATTGTCTTTTCATCTTGTATGCTCCATTGAACATACTATACAATTTTTCAACACCATAATTTCATCTGAGAACATCTGCAAAAAATCTGGAACACATTTTTCCCCTTCTCAGCACTTGACTTTAAGCTTCACATATCAGACATTCTTCCACAGTTTCTGTGACATATTATGGGGCAAACCATCAGCAACACTTCTGTTTGGAGAGTGCCAATATGAACAGAAAATGAGCCAGGTTAACATCATCATTAACAGAATCTTAATTACCTGCTCAACCTGTGGATAAATCTGATCTTTTAGAAATAATAATCTGGTGGCATTTTCCCCACTGTATTTCTTCATTTGAAATTGTTTCTTAGGGCAGCCCAAGTGGCTCAGCGGTTTAGTGCCGCCTTCAGCCCAGGGCGTGATCCTGCAGACCCAGGATCGAATCCCACGTAGGGCTCCCTGCATGGAGCCTGCTTCTCCCTCTGCTTGTGTCTCTGCCTCTCTCTCTCTCTCTCTATTTGTCTCTCATGAATAAATAAATAAATAAAATCTTAAAAAAATTGTTTCTTATATACAATCAAGATTATTTCACTCACATATCTATTTCCCCAGATAATTGAAGCTTCCTGGAAAGAACTACAAGGCTTTCTCTGGGGTCAGTGTTTCTAAATGTAAGGAAATTCAACCAATCATTCAAATTTTACCTTAATGACATACACACACCACCTAATGTTTACTTTCTCTTATTATATTCCTTCATTCCATGACTATTAGTCTTCTAGGCCTCATTATCTCCTTTTCCACAGAAATTTGGCCAGAAATGCCACCATATCCTTTGATTTGGCCCTCCCCATTTTCCTCCTTCCTTTCTTATTTGCATGTTATTACTCATTTATTTTTTTGTGGATTTCTAACTATCTGCTACTTTTCTCTATTCTTCCTATGTGTCCTTGGAGGATTTTATTTTATTTAGTTTTTGGCTCTGACAGATTGAATGGCTTAAACAACAAAAACTTATTTTCTTATGGTTCTGGAGGCTAGAAATTCGAGATAAGGTGTCAGCAGACTCAGTTTCTTTGGAGGCCTCTCTCCTTGGCTCTCTTCTCTCTGTGTCTTCACATGGTGTTCCATCTGTGTGTGTCTGTGTCCTGATCTTTTATTTTTAGGAGGATACAGCTATATTGGATCAGGAGTTATCCATATGACCTCATTTTACCTAAAACTCCACGTTAAGGGCCCTATCTCCAAATATGGTCAGATTTCTGAGGCACTAGAGGCTAAGATTTCAACATATGAATTTGGGGGACATAATTCAGCCCATAACTGACTCCCTCCTTTTCTTTTCCCTTTGATTACCTACTATTTTTCTATGCTTTCCTATTTTATTTTTATAATTTATTTATTTATTCTGGTCTCTATTCTTTAGCCCCATCTCTTTTTCATGCCTCAGGGACAATTTTATCCTCACTTCTCTCCAGAGACATGTGAATCCCAGCATCAACAAATCCTTCTGGCTTTTGGTCTTGAGACCAAAGAAGGGAGTTCAAAGATAAGATATGAAAGTGATCAAGTATGACTCCTCCACCCTGAATCAGATGTTGAGAGGTCTTACCCAGCCAACATATTGCCACATCCGAAAAAACAAGAAGGGAGACAAAAAAAAGTCAGGCTGCCAGTTTTTAAACATTGTATAAGTTTCCATGAAGGGTTTGAAGTGTATTATCAATTTTGTTCCCTTTTTTCCAAAGATTTTATTTATTTGTTCATGAGAGACACACAGAGAGAGGCAGAGACATAGGCAGAGAGAGAAGTAGGCTCCTCATAGGGAGCCTGATGTGGGACTCAGTCCTGGACAGGGATCACGCCCTGAACCAAAGGCAGACACTCAGCCGCTGAGCCACTGAGGCATCCCAGTTTTGTTCCTTTTAAACTTGCTACTGACTCATCATGATTAATAACTGGACGGAAATATATCTGTTCTTTCATTTCCACCACTATTACAGAAGGAAAAGCTACCAATCTTATCATTACCTACTGACACACTGCTCAGTGACGGTGCAACCTCAGAGCTCCAGAGAAGCTTTGGGGTGTGGTGCAGCAACATTCTTGCCTGACTAACCCTTTCTATTGTAAGAGTCCTATCTCCGTTCTTTTGCAGCAAGGGTTTGTTGAACCTGAGCCTTCATTCTTTTCCCCAGTCTGGAGTACAAGAGATACGCTGCTGCCCTGGAGACATATCGTGCTATGTTCAGTCAGTTTGGAGTTTCCCAACAGGCAGAAAAAGCATATACTTAGGGCTCCACAAGGCAGGATCATCAAAAAATGTTTGAAATACTTTTATATTTAATAATGACATCTCTCCAGAAAAGCATAAATGAGTCATCTTTGGGGAAAAAAGTCAATCTTAATGGACTTCCTTACTTTTATTTCACATCTTGGCATTATTATTTTATAATTTTTAGTTACATATCTCAGAAGAATGGGTACACCACAAGATTCTCGGTGCTACTCTTTCTAATTGTCTCTGTCCAACCTGTTTTATATTTAAAATGCAATTAGAAATTAGACATTATTTATTGTAAGAAGCTTGAATGCAGCTAGTATTTCAACTACTCTTGAATAGAGTTAGTTTTCAAAAGGTGTTAAGTTTAAGGCATTGAGAAAAAGTATGATTCAGAATACTCACTGGTTTTGGTCTTGTACCATTTTTATTTCATTGTGGATTATGCATGTATTTTTCAAACTCCTTTAAATTCTTACCAATTGATGTGTCTCTAAGTATTTAGTTCATGGGAACAAATCCAACAAGAATTGCAAGGGTGTCTCATCAAGGATTAAAGCCATAGAGCAATAGTTCAATCCCTAGCCTGACCCCATCAGGAGGCTTTCATTTCATGTAGACACCAGGACATATCCTCTCCCCATTAGAGAGGATTTAAAGAACTCCAGGTTAAGAGTGAAAAAAACCCATCCAATTAACCTCTTTGCCCTTGTTGGTCTTGAGGTCTGGTAACTGAGTCCCACTACTGGTAAACTGCCAATCTCCCAACCCTTCTGGGATTGTAGCCTCTCTCCACTCTTACAAAGGGCTTGCTTTCAACAACTGTACTACAATGTCTCTTCACAACAGAAGCTCATTCTATACAAAGATAGCACTGGGAAGGGCTTACAGCAGATATTAGCCCCATTTTCCTACCTAAGTAACTTCTACCAGTCCTACTAGTGAGGAAATTAAAGCTCAGTAATTTGCCCCAAATCCCATCTGACAAAAAAAAAAAAAAAAAAAATGACACTCAATTGAAGTAGTAAATTTCAAATGAGATTTAGACACCCAGGAATTATTTAAGAGAACAAAAAAAAAAAGAGAGAGACAAAGCATCTGATTTAGACAGTAGAGCAGTTCATGTCCTTGTACTCCGATACAGACTCTGTGGAGAAGAATGACCTCTTGGCTCACTCTCGACCTTATCATATCACTTACATAAGGTCAAGTGTAGAGTCTAATACTGACTCTTGTCCATGGAAATTGAATGTGTCTTTTGTTCAACTTCTCTTGCTTAGCAGTTTACAGTACACTTTTCATGTTGAGACCTACAAAGCACAGAAAGTAATGTAAATACTAGAAAAATTTAAGAATCAATGTTGCCTTTACTGGAATGCTGCTTTTGGTTTATCTAAATATTTTCCACTCAAATTGAACTTTAAATGACTTGTATACAGTATACGTCCGCATCTCCACAAGAACCACTTGAATAATGCTGTAATTAATATGCACAGTCACACAAATTTACCCCGTGAATATAAATATACTCTCCATACAGTGTACCTACATTTATACTTATTCTCCAAAATAAACAGCAATTGGCGCAACTCCGGAGTGATGTGTACAATCTGTAGCAGAATAGTGAGCCATGCAGAATGTACTAAAAAAGATGCATTTCTTATGGAGCCAATATTAAACATGTACCAACATGACTGATGGGAGTTCTCTGTAGTAAAAGTCCACAGAGTGGGAAACATCTTGTTGTGTTATTATACAGGGCAATGTATGAAAACTAATATATAGCAGTCCTAGAAGCAAATATTTGAATGAGTCTCTACTCAAACCTCCAGAGGCCTATAACTGATTTTTAGTTTTAGTTTTAAATCAGAGCAAAGCCATAACAATTTAAATAATCTTTTAAGGCAGAGCTTCTTTTTGCTGCCGGATATGTCACTTGCTGGGAAAAGAACTAAATGGTCAGAGCACAAGCATGGTACCTTTCCTAGCAGAAAAGGAGGAAGTAGAAGCATTTATGAGTAGCCTTGGAGTCCAGGTTTCTGTAGGATGATGCCTTTGGCAAATGAGGAGGGGACTCATGCCTAGCCTCACAGTGTGGGGAATAGTGATAGGAAAACCGAGGCAATGTCCTCAAATATCTTCGTTTTATAGATGTGCAATTTGAGATCCAGAAAAGCAGTGTGACTTACTTAGGATCACACAAGTAGTTAATGGTAAAGCCAGGACCTTATGCAAACCTCTGAATTTCCTGCCTCTGCCTGTTTGGTATTTGGAGATGAGGTAGGAGTTGAAGATACTCAACTTACAGTCAATTTATGAAGCTACAAAATAATTCATATCTGAAAAATTCTTTTTTTCTTATACTGACACACTGACCTTCAAAAAATGAGGTAGAAAAAAAAATGAGGTAGAAAGTAAGCATTGGTATCCAAGGGGCCAATTACCATTAAGAAATCTGTCCTTCCCATCTGTTCCAAAAGCTGTTCCCACCCAACTACACATACCCAACAGTCCTTCAGTCAATGGTAACAGGCCACAGTGCTTTGGGAAATCATAAAGCAGGGAAGAATCAGAATTTCTGGGTCAGGAAGGATCTGAGAGGTCATCTATTCTAGTGTCTCACTCATTCCAGCAATCTTCCCTGTAATATTACTAATAGTTGATGATGATTCAGCTTTTGTCTTGGAATCCCAGTGGCAAAAGCTTGCTATACTCTGAGGCAGTGTGATCCATCCCATTGTGCTGTTTATCTGGAAATTGGTGGCCAGAATTACAAAGTATGGTTGTTTATGCAACCATTTGGAGATGGGTACAACAATGTCCTGCCGAACAAAAAGAGTGGTGATGCAAATGTAGTAGCCCTGTGCTCTGAAAGTGATCGTGTCTACCTGGAGGAAGGAGCTTTCTTTGTATAAAAGCATCTGTCTCCCAAGCTACATATCACTAAAGCTGTCAGCAGTTGGGAGGAGGGAAGGGGAAGGGGAAGGAAGTCCAGCATTTTCAGTTTACAGTCTCGGCTAGTGGAGACCTTAGTGGCAACATGTATAATGCTTCCAGACATCAGGGGAGAACTGACAAGAAAAGGCTGTAAGAGAAGTGTACTGATCTGAGTGCTGAAACCCAGAAGGGATTTCTCCAGGGTGGTAAAGTAGATAAACCAATCCTTTAGTCTTGCATGACCAGTGAGCTTCTGCACTCAACAAAAGCCAAAGTTTCCGGAGTCTTTAGATGAAAGGAAGCAGTACCGGGGACTTTGATTGCACAATCCAAAGGTGAAAGTGAAGATTGAACTGCTAAAAGTCCTCTAACCTGGAGTTTCTCCTAATGTTGTAATATATCAGTTCCTTGAGCATCCAGATCCAACCTAACTCCCAGGCTTCATTGCTCACCATGTAGACCTCCCTACCCCTTACCTTCATCACAACTCCCCTTCACCAAACTGATACCATCTATATTCCAACTACACTGTACTTCCTGTCATTGCACAAACATCTGCCTCTTTGGCCTGCTATCCCTCTATGCTAAACAGATTCCTCTGATGTCAAGCTCCTCCCATGGAATTGCCTTGGCATGCTTCCATCCATAGTCCTGACCCAGTTCACCAGTTATTCCCTTTGGAAATATGCCCTCCCCAAGCTTTTTCTGTAACATTCAGGTTTCAAAGTTAGGGACTATTTCATATTTAATTTTAAAGATCTCTGTGCCCTTGATATTTTTGATGGATAAATTATTATCTTGTTGTGTCTATTTCCAAATCAGGGCCATCTGAAAAGGTCCTTCCTGGACTTTGCTTTTATGTGGCTCTAATTTTCCTACACTATCTTCCACTTGTTTTCTTCTCAAATGCTTGAAATTCTAAATCTATGTGATCTTTAGGACTTCAGTTTCTTTATTGAAAATTGAAATGATGATGTAAATATCTCTTAGGTTTAGAGGATTAATTGAGATAATGTAAGTACAATGCTTAGCAAAATGCCTGGTACATTAACAGGGGCTCAATTATTATTAGTTTATATTTCATTCCTATAGTGCATATGGTTTTGGGTGAGACTGAAGTGGGATTTACTAAATCATAGACTAAGATTCTAAAACTAAATTAGAAAACCACTGACATTAACTAAAAAGAAAATATATGTAGAATTTAAGAAGAATGCGACTTTGGCTTTAAATTCTGACCACTGGTTTTTTTTGTTTGTTTGTTTGTTGTGTGTGTGTGTGTATGTGTGTGTTTGGAACTCACTTTAAGGTGGAAAATTTGAGAATTCCATGAAATGTTTTTCAAAGACTCAGTACCTTTAATTTTAACTAGAAGTGAGGCCAATAGCATAGGGGTAAATAGCTGGCTAACTTTTGATCCGTTTCCTTTTATGGCACCTTGTACATGGTAAATACCTGCATTATGGAAAGAATCTTCCTAATGTACAGTCTAAATACTTCATTTGGCACTTAAAATTCATAATCATTACCCTGAATTAAATTGGCATTGGGATCAGATCCCCTCCCAAATAAAATTCACAGTCTTATAATTCTAGGTCGTAGGTCATGATTTAAGCTTTTCCTTCATGAAACTAACTCATCTCCATTTCTCGCAGACCCTATTTGCATCATGTTTTCAAACTCCACTTAGTTTAATTCAAAATCACTTTACAGCATATCAAAATGGGGCCCTGAATATGTTTTCTAGTTAATGAAAGCCAGTATCATTGCCACATCCATATGTCTCAGAGAACACGTTTAGGCTTACCCAGATCTGTCACAATTATTTGTCAGCCTGAGAGCTATTGATTATTAATGGTAATTACTTGCTTAAGGAATCCCTCCCCAGGTTCTGAATTTCGAATCACAGCACCTTCGGGCTTGCTGCAGAGGCTGTTCCTGGGACTGAGGAAAGAAGGAGGGAACTGAAGTGGTGGGCCTTTCCTCTGGGAGGCCACTGAGGAGATTGATGAAATTACAGATAGTCTTTAACTAAATACCAAGCCTACCTGACAGAAACCACACAGCAATTCAAAGGGTCCAGGAGCAAGAGTAATGCATTTTAAACATACTCCCAGCCATTGGTCTGTCAGTAACAAATGAGACTTGTCACTTTCTCTAAGCAGATTTAGTAAGGACATTACCAATGTTAATGATCTGTGCTTGCCACCGGAGGAAGAAGCTGGAAGCAGAGTCTGGTAGCACCCAGAGAAAGCTTTCATTTTCTTTTCATTTCTTTTCTTCTGGCTGCATGGGAGCAAGACGAAGTCTGCTTTTCCATCATCATCCTTCTCTCAAGTTTGAGAAATGTCAGACCATAGGAAAATCTCCTATATATTCTACTCAACAGACAGGTCAACATTTAGTCACTGTATTCCTATGTGTGAGGTCAAGTAAGGGTCATCAGGGGAATGAACCTCCAAGAGGAGTGCATGTGTGTAAATAGAGGGCTTGCTTTCCAGGATGCAGGCCCTGCCAGGTTGCTCATGGGGAAGTAATGTTTGAAGAATCATGTATTTTAAACAGGACCCAAACTCTTGCTTTCACTGCATCCCATTTTCTAGAGGGAGGAATTTGAAACTAAAGCACAAACAGGAGCCCAGTATTAACAATGATGAACTATTTACATGGAAAATCATCTCCTTTAAGAAGAAAGCTCCATTCATTTATCTCCAATAATTATAGTTTTTCTTCCTTAATGCATAGATACAATGGCAATGACAAGTACACTTTACTTTCTTAAAACATTAGTTTTCAAAGCTTATTCAGAAAGGCAAATAGCAGGAAAAAAGAGATGTCCCTCCCTCCCAAATATGGCCATTTACTTTGAAGCAGACAGGTAGTAGATCATGGAAATCAATCTACCTAAAATTAACAAGATCCAACAATTATTTCACTGATCCAAACTCCAAAATTGAAAAAAAAAAAATATTGGTGATGGCTCAGGTTAAAACTAGTTGAAAACCAATTTCACCCAATATCCATAGAGATTATGAGATATAAGACAGACCAAAATGTTGCATTATATGCAACAACAAAATGGGTTTCAAAGAAAAGACTAAGAGGTTGGGTATTTAAAACTGAGGTATTTCTAGACCAAACTCTCTTGAGTTTGTCAATAGTTCTGCATTTACCTTTGAGATCAAGCAACCAGTCACATGACTCTTGGGCCTAGGCCCAGAGATTCACAAATGAGTTAATAAAAACCGAATTAAGGATGATTCAGGAGGGAAATTTACTTCATGTTCTTGATATTGTAAGATTTTTTTTCTTATGGTTGTGGAGGGAGAAAAAGATCAATGGCAAAGAGATCATAAATCAAAGACACAGACTTTGCTATGCTCATTTTCCTATAAGCTCGACAGAGTCAGGTTTACTTTCAAGCCCTGAGTTTGCAAGTGGCCTGGCCTGGTTGCTGGAAAAACACCAGAAATGAGGGCAAAGCCAAACAACAAAAGCCAAAACCGGCAACTTCGAGGAAGGCTTTGAGAAGCAGCTCTAGTTTATTTTCCACCTTCTGTACTCCAAGTTAGCACCTGCCCCAGCACCGAGACAGCAATGAAGCCATGTATTCGCCTCTCGCTATAAGCTAAGGTCTTCTTTGCTTTGATTCCCTGGGCTTTGAATTATCTTATTGCACACACACATACATCAAGTTGAATTTCTACAGGGCAAACTTCGGGTTTGGTTGTTTTTTTTTTTTTTTTTTTTTTCAGGATTTTTTTTCTTTCTTTTTTTCCCCCTCTCTTGTCTTCTTGTGTCTTTCTTATGTACATTTCTTCAGCATGTATTTCCCCGTCGATCCCATTTTCCTTTTTAGAGCTGTCTTTCCGGACCAGCCATTGTTAGTCAAGAGATGACTAAGTTCTCTGAAGCATCTCCCACTGGGATCCTTGCCTCCATGTGAGCAGGTTTGAATTGCAGGTTGGCTGCATTTTTGATAAGCCCTGAACATAATGTACTATCAGCGAGGGATGGAGGAAGCCGGTGGCATTTGGACTGAGCTGCCCAAGGAACATATTTTTCAGACATATTGGATTTTGCAAAGTCTGCATTGGACTTTGCCCCACAGGTATACTACTTATTTATTCCTTTAATTTCCAAGTCTTTGTGGATTTAAGAGGGCCTGAATCTATAGGAGAAAATTACAATGAAGACTTTTAAAGTTCTGCTTAAAACCCAAGATGCAAAGAAAATAATCTAAATCGATGTCAATTCTGAACTTAATGAAAAATGGTTTATTGCCAGCGTGTTGTACAACTATACTCAAAATACAGCAGTAAGCAAAGGATAAAAATGTAGTGGCACATGTTGATGTATGTATTTGCCAGCTTTTGCTATGGCAGCAGCAAACTCAAGATCTCAGTGGTTAATGATACAGACATCTATTGCTTACTCACAGGTCTGTGAATTGGGTGTGGCTCTGCTGGGCTCACCTGGGCTTGGCTCTGGGTTGCTATTTGACTTCACATATGCTCTGCTAGTCATATTCTTGGAACCTCAAGGAGCACTCAGGGAGCAGTCACTCTCTGGGGCATGCTCTTCTGGTGATAGTGGAGAGAAGTTCAAGAGGATAAACAGAAATGTAGAATTTCTCTTAAATGCTTCATTTGGAACAGAAAGAATGTTACTCCTGCCCATATTTCATTGTTCCAAGCAAGTCACATGACCAAGCCCAGTGTCAATGGGGCATTGAAAATATGGTATAATAATAAATAAATTTTTGTCCTTTGTTCCTAGTTCTTGCCATAGAGTTCTTCAAACTCTCATAATTTACTGTCTTTTGTATGCTGATGAGATGACTCATGAGGCGAGGAGTCCTAGGTAGTTTTAGATGGGTCATTGTCACATGAAAAACCAACAGTGAGAATATAGGGCAGAACTTTCAGCTCTATCCTCCATGAGAGAAGAGGGACTGGAAATTGAGTTCAATCACCAAAGTCCAGTAATTTAATCATTTTTGCCTATATGATGAAACCTCCATAAAAGCTCCTGTATGGAGTTTAGAAAGTTTTTGGGTTGATGAATACATTGATATGCTATGAGGTGTGAAGTTCTCTATGCCTCCCCACTCCCACCTTGACCTATGCATCTCTTCCAGTTGATATAAGGATTATTGTATCCTTATAATAAACCAGTAACATAACTAAAGCACTTTCCTGAATCTATGAATCCTTCTAGCAAATAATTGTAACTTGAGATGGGGTGTTTGAACACTCAATTGATTCAATTTAGCATCCAGAAGTGTGGGTATCTGACATCTGAAATGGAGACAGTTTTGAGGGACTGGCCCCTGTGGAGTCAGCACTAATTATGGGTAGTTATCGCCAGAATTGAATCAAATTGTTGGACACCCAGTCAGTGTTGAAGAATTGCAGATCTGAAATGACATATTTGGTGTCAGAAAAATACCACATAGAAAGGTATTCTAATCACAGGGAAACAAGGCTTAAGGAATGAATAAATACTTATGAGACAATAATATAGTCTACCACAAAGTACTTTGGAATAGATTTAAATGCATTACAAATACTTAGCACTATTGAGGAGCCTCAAATCCCAATTTCCCAGTCTACTCCCCACCCAAATCTAGCAAACAATATCATCTCCATATTTCATAAAAACATCAACATCATTCAGCATTAGCCAAAGGAGATCCTTTGTTTCCCAGAAAACATTTCGTAAACTTGAAATGATAAAAAAGAAGAATTATGGGGAAATAGTCTGGGTCCCTAAGTAGGCTTCAAGTATTAAAGGAAGATATTCCCTGTGCTGACTTACACAAAATCTGACACAGAGGCAGTACCAACTTCTTTTTGTTCATTGCTAACCTATAGTTAAGCAGAATAAAGGCATATACTTAAAGAGCATTTAAAAGAATCCCCCAAAGAATGCCATATATTTGTTTTCTCAAGCTCTACACATATCTCTGCCTTGTCTCCAACTTAAGTTACAGAGTGAAGAAAGAAAGAAAGAAAGAAAGAAAGAAAGAAGAAGGAAGGAAGGAAGAAAGGAAGAAAAAGAAAGAGAAGGAAATGTAAAACAAGTTCTGGGTACCTACTTTTGTCCTTAGAGCCTTTGATCCTCATGACAGCCTTGTAAGGGAGACATTACTACCCTCATGTTCAACCCCAAGTGCCCAGATGAGGAAACTAAGACTCAGAGACAAATGTGACACAACTAGCATGTGGTAGAACCAATACTTGAACTTAATCCTATACAACAAAAATCCTATTCTTTCCGTTCAGTATTTTTCTACAGTAAAAGTCTCAGGCTCAACCTTGTCTAAGGGAAAGGCCAACTAAGAAATGCTGTCATTTATGTTATGAAATCCATTAAATTACCTAAATTTAGAGAAGAATGAGGGTAAAATAATAATATGTTAACCTGGATAACTTATATCTCTAATGTAAGTTTCTGTTTATAACTAGGGTTTGTTTGCTTATGTTCCAGAGCACTCCATATACCTTACACTCCATACAATAAACAACCCCCTTTTGCCCAAAAATGGGCAAAAGATCTGAGCAGACAACTCACCAAATAGGCATATGGAAACACACCCAGTATCAGTAGTCATTAGGAAAATGCAAATTAAAACCAGTGAGATATTACAACATACCTAACAAAATGGCTATACTGAAAAAAAAATAATAATAACAATAAAATTAAAAAGACAGACAGTTATAAGTATTGGCAATGAAGCAGAGTAACTAGAATTCTCATACATTGAAACAAAGTAAAATTCTATACTGAATTGTACAACTATTTCATAAAACAATTTGGCTGTGTTCTAAATGGATAAATCATATGATCCAATTATTTGGCTACTAGATATTTATCCAAGAAAAATAGAAATATATGTGTACAAAAATACTTATATACAAATATTCATAGCAGCCTGATTTGTAACAGCCTACAACTGGAAACAATCCAAATATAGATCAACAGATACATACATAAATAAAATGTGGTATATCCACTCCGTCAATGGAGTACTACTCAGTAATAAAGGTAATCTACGAATACCTACAACAACATGAATGAATCTCAAAATACTTAGGCTGAGTGAAATAAGCTAGACCATCCCCAAAACTATATGATTCATGTGAAACTATAGGATTCATGTGAAACTCTAGAAAGTGCAAAGTGATTTATAGTGAGAGAAAGCAGAAGGCACGTGCCTGGCCTACCAAATCCTTGACAAAACTATGAGCTTTATCCCACCTTCAATCTGCCTCCTCATTTTTCAGGTGTTGGATCAGACAATGACATTCCTCTAGATTTGGCGATCAAGCATTCCAGACCTGGGCCAAGTGCAAACGGTGCCTCCAAGGAGAAACTGAAGGAACCGTCAAATGTAAAAAGTGAAGGTCCCTTGAATGTAGTAAAAACAGAGAAAGTTGATAGAAGTACTCAAGATGAACTTTCAACAAAATATGTTCACTGTGGCATTGTCTTTCTGGATGAAGTGATGTATGCTTTGCATATGAGTTGCCATGGTGACAGTGGACCTTTCCAGTGCAACATATGCCAGCATCTTTGCATGGACAAATATGACTTCACAACTCATCCAGAGGGGACTGCATAGGAACAATGCACAAGCGGAAAAAAAATGGAAAACCTAAAGAGTAAAACCTTAGCACTTAGCACAATTGGTTGGACAGGGATCAAAGTAGGAGACATAGGAAGGAGGAACTACAAAGAGCATGAGAAAACTTTTGGAGGTGATCGATTTTTAAAAAATTTTTAATTGTGATGTTGAGTTCATGGATGTTTACATATGTCATATCTTACCCTTGAAATATGTACAATTTACTGTATGTCAATTACATCACAGTAAAGCTTTGTTAAAAAGTGCATCATGGGGGCACGTGGGTAGCTCAGCTGGTAGAGTGTCCGACTCTTGATTTTTGGCTCAGGTCATGATCTCAGAGTTGTGAGATTGAGTCTGGCTTAGGGCTCCATGCTCAGCATGGAGTCTGCTTGTCCCTCTTCCTCTGATCTTCCCCGATGTTTGTGCTCTCTGTCTCTCAAATAAATAAGTAAATAAAATTTTTTTAAAACAAGTGCATCATATAGGAACATTGTGAAGAATAAATGATTTCAGATAAGAAATCTCTGAATGGCATCTGACACATTGCAAGCACTTAATACGTACTAAGATCTTACTACTATGATTGTTATTGAGAGAGATGCTGCAGAGTCATCACTGGTATTAAGTATATTATGAAAAGATTTACTTTCTACTTTCTGGGGCAATTGCCTTTGTATGTCACTGCTCAACCACGACAGAGTTGACAAAATCTAGGGCAAAGCTATAAGACTAACTCTGACTGAAGGATGTTTTCTCATGTCTACATTTCATAATGTGAGAGGTATATTAGGGAAGTAGAATCTCTTCTTTGTGAAGTCAAATTGTTTCTGGTAAGGAAGGCTTTTGATAATCTTTAATGATACACAATAATTTAGTATTACTGTGCTCAGGAGTTTAAGTTCTCTCCCAAACATCTTCCCTTTTAACCTACCTTGAATGCTGATTGAGATTCAAAAGTTCCTGAATGTTCCACGTTCCTTAGGGAAATGGAAGTAAAGCTAGCCTATTTCTTTTTTTTTTAAAGGTTTTATTTATTTATTTGATAGAGAGAGTTGGGAAGCACAAGCAGAAGAAGAGGGAGAAGCAGGCTTCCCACTGAATAGAGAACCCCATGAAGGGCTCGATCCCAGGACCCGAGGATAGTGACTTGAGTCGAAGGCAGATGCTCAACCAACTGAGCCACTCAGGAGCCCCTAATGTTAGGCCAGTTCTAAGATTAATCAGAATCCACGTGCTTTGGCAGTGACTCAGTGGCACAGTCAGTTAAGCCTCAATTCCTGGTTCAAGCTCAGGTGGTATTCTCAGGGTCCTGACATTGAGTGCTTCCTGGGCTTGTGCTCAGTGTGAAATCTGCTTAAGATTCTCTCTTCCTCTCTCCCTGCCCCTCCCACCCCTGCTTGTGCTCTCTCTCTCTCTCTCTCTCTCTCTCTCTCTCTTAAAAAAAAAATCCACAGGTTTTGGTAGCTGTGCCAATCTCCCAGGTGTCAAAAAGGAAAGATTATTTTCTCTTCATTCCTTTACTTGTACACCATGGTGTTCTATTATCAGTGCTAGGTACAGTGTACAGATTCCTGTTGAGATTTCTGTGGTGTACAGGAATGGTTTACAGATTCCTATTGAGACCCAAAAACCCTATAAAAAGTTGCCTTGGAAATGTAACAATTTACAAGTTTCTCTTTAGGTTGAAGCCAAGGCAAGGAAAGATATGTACCATGAGCACTGGGGACTGGTCAGGAAAGTCACCGGCAAAGTGCCTGGAAGCTGCATCTTGAGTGGGAATGTACAAGTCACTGTATTTGAAAGTTGGGTCCTTGCTGAATGATCAAAAAAAACAAGAAAGAAAGTAAAACACTACAAAGATTAGGCTTGAAGAAAACCAGTGCTATCAACATTTCTAAGCTTCTTAAACACACTAAATGACAAGATTGTTTGCTCTCAACTTTATCCCAGCTACCTTATCCATACTCTCTCCATTTTACTGATCTAAAGGAGGAATGGTGGAGACTCAAAGGTGAAATTCATGTCATCTTTGTCTTCATCAAATATGAATTTTACCAATCTTTACCACTTTTTTTAAAGCAATGCTCTGTGTGGAGATTTAAAGTGAAAGTTGAACCCTGGTTCAAACAAATGTGATCCTTGTCCTCGTATCTACAGACAAACAAAATGCAATTTCATTCAAGGCAGGGAAGCTGTGTGGCTCACCATCCTATCCCTACGAGTGACAACATATTGACGAATAGACCACACCATACTTGAAAGAGAAACAGAGACCCCCACCTTCCAAAATCTCATTTTATACAACGTGGAATAGTTATTCATTCACCTCTGTTTTAGAGATGAGAGAAATAAGACACAGACTATAAGTGATTTTCTGAAGAACAAAAAGCTTATAAGTCACAGAGCCAAAATTTTTATAAGCAAACACTTTATTGAAATAGAACAGGCATACAAAAATGCCCGTGAGTCATAAGTATCTAGCTGGATAAACACAAATTGAATACCTCTATGTAACTACCATCCAGATCAAAAAATAGAAAATTTTGTGCACCTCAGAAGCCTTTTTGTGTCCCATCTCAATAAGTACTTTTCCACAAATTAACTACTATTCTAAGAACTAATATATATTGGCTTTGCTTGCTTTTGAACTTCATCTAAATGGAATGATACAGTGTACTCTTTTTTTTGTAACTGGCTTAGTTCTTCATCATGTTTGTGACGTTCACTCCTGTTGCTTGTGAAGTAGCTTGTTCACTCTGCTTGTTGTATAGTATTATAACATCACTTATTTATCTTACTGCTGATAGACATTTAGGTTTTTTTTTTTTTGCAATTTGAACGTATTCAAATCATGTTACTATGAATATTCATGATCATGTGTGTGTTATCTACTGGATATATACATATGTATGAAGATGCTAGGTCCTGGGACATGCATGCATTCAGCTTTAGTAGACATTGCCAAACAGCTTCCTAAAATGATTGCTGTAGTTTACACTCTCAGTATATGAGAGTTCCAGTGTTTACACATTCTTGACAACATTTAAGATTTCATTTTAGCAATTATGGTGAGTGTGTTATGGTACTTTTAATTTGCATTCCATAATAGCTAACGAAATTGAACACCTTTAGATATATTTATTTACCACATGGATTACTCTTTTGTGAACTGCCTGTTTAAAAATAATGTCCATTTTGGGATCCCTGGGTGGCGCAGCGGTTTGGCGCCTGTCTTTGGCCCGGGGCGCGATCCTGGAGACCCGGGATCGAGTCCCACGTCGGGCTCCCGGTGCATGGAGCCTGCTTCTCCCTCTGCCTGTGTCTCTGCCTCTCTCTCTCTCTCTCTCTGTGACTATCATAAGTAAAAAAAAAATTTTTTTTTAAATAATGTCCATTTTTCCTCTATTGATTTTTTTCTTATTGTTTTGCCTAGGATTTTTATATATTCTGTATAGGAATCTTTTGGTGGAATTTTATATTACAAATATTTCTCCCCACTCTGTGGCTTGCCTTTTTATTTTTAAATATATATTTGATGAATAAAAGTTCTTAATTTTAATAGGTTTCTTTTTATAAATCAATTATTTTAAAATAAGCACTTTTTCTGTTATATTTAAGAAATCTTTGCCTACTCTAAGATCATGAAATCATTTTCCTATGTTTTCTACAAAAGGATTAATCATGTTATCTTTCACATGCAGATCTACAATTCATCTAAAATTGATTTTTGTGCATAGTGTGTAGTAGGGGTTAAGATACATTTTTTCCATATGAAAATCCAATTAACCTTACACCATTTACTGGAAAAAAAAAAAACCTTTTCTCCCATTTCCTTGCAGTGGCAATTTTTTAATAAATCAAGTAACTACATATAGGTCTCTTTTTGGACTCTTTAATTTATTTCAACATCCTGCTGTCTTTCTTCACACTAATAACACACTAGTTTAATTATGTAGCTTAATGCTCAGTTTTAATATCTGTTGTAGAAAGTACTCACCTTTTTTTTTTTTTTTTGTCTTTTAAAGTTTGTCTTGTCTCTTCTTGGGACTTAGACTTTTTAAAATAAAATTTATGATTAAATTATCAGTTTCCAGGGTTCAAGAAGATGGCCGAGGAGCAGGGTCCCCAAGTCACCCGGCCCCACCAACTTACCTAGGTAACTTTCAAACCATCCTGGAAACCTATGAATTCGACCTGAGATTTAAAGAGAGAACAGCTGGAACGCTACAGAGAGAAGGGTTTTCGCTTCTAACAAGGTAGGAAGGCGGAAGAATAAAAATAAAAAAGAATCCAGTGGGGGAAGGGCCCGCGAGGAGCCAGGCTAAGGCCCAGCAGCAAAAGCCCCCGGGACAGGAAAGCCCAGTCCTGGAGAAGCAGGAACTTTAAAACTCCGCACCAGATTCTTCCGGATCAGAAAGGCGCTTAGCAGGGAGCTCGAGCAGGATGGCAGGAGGGGCAGTGGAGCCCCCAGGTTGCCGGGGTCACTAACAGAGGAGGTGCGCCCAGGGGGAGAGGGCGCCACAGACCCCAGGCCAAGCGCGGTCAAGGGCTGGAGCGCGCCCAGCGGGGCCTGGGGAGCAGCTCAGGCAGCGGCTCCGGGCGGAGGGTCTGCGCCCTGCTGCCTTCGGGAGCCGCGGCCCCAGAGCGCGATTCCAGCAGCACAGGCCCCGGATCCCAGGGCGATGGGGGGCACCGCCCAGGATCCTGCGCTCTCCCCGGGACAGGTGGAGACGGGGAGGGCACAGGTCAGCGAGGACTCTCCTGCCGCCGGCGCCCCCAAGCTGTGGTCAGCACCCCCGCCCCGGGAACATCCAGGCCAGGGAGGACTGGGAGATGCGGTAGTTAGTGGGGGAAGTGACTCCAGGGCTGGAGACCTGGCCACCGCCAGTGTGGTTGTTCCTCCTTGTGTCTCCCTGTGCCTGGTACGGGGTGGGGTCGCCAGGGAACAGGGGCCTCACAGGATAAACAGCTCCCACTGAGCCGGGCACCTGGCAGGGGGCGGGACAGCTTCCCCAGGTGCACACACCTGAGAATCATCACAGCAGACCCTTCCCTGAGAAGACCAGCTGGAAGGACAGGGGAAGAGCAAGTTCTTGACCGAGCAGCACTGCAAAGCTCCAGGGGAAGTCGAGGGATTTACAGTATATAGAACCAGAAGATACCCGTCCCTTTTTTTTTCTTTCCTTCCGTTTTCCAGAACACTCGTTTTTATATCAGACTGTAAATTTCCATTTTTTTTCTCTTTCCTCACCTTAACTACAATATTTTATCACCTCTTCATTTTTAAGTTTCTTCCTTTTTGACTTTCATATTGCTATAATTACAGGTCCTAGATATATTTTCCACTTCTATATTACATTCAACATACTCAATTAACTTTTGGGAGACATATAAGATATATTATTTGTTTCGGTTTTTGTTTTCTCTGACTCATTTTGTTCTACAATGGTGGAAGTTAATAGTTTCTAAAATATGAGCAGTATGCACACAGAACCAAATGGTATACGGTGCTGGTTCCTTTTGTGAGATTCCTCATTCCCATTCTGCATCCCTCTTTTATCTCATTTATATTTTGGTGGTCAATGTTGGGGCCCTCTGTAAACAAGTATTTCTGGTTTATATAAATTTGGGACAGAGCATCTTCTAAAATACAGAACTTAATATACTCAGAAACAAGAGGATAACCCTCTAGAACCCTTCAGGCAGACTATATTCTCCCTCCACTACAAGTTCCTAACCACCACCATCGCCCAGTACCACCTTTTTTTTCTTTTCTTCTCACTTATTTTTTTTTCTTTTCTCTTCTTTGGGATTCTTGGACTTTTATTTTTTACTACTTTGTGTAAAAATTTCTTTTATACCTTAGTGGTTCTTTTGTTTTATATCATTCTGATCTTTATTTTCAATTTCTGGTCTCTGACCTCAGCAGAATCATCTAGGGAGAAATTTTCTTAAGTCGTCGTTGATATTCTTGATTCAGCCCACTCATACAGCCACTCTGCACTGAACAAAATGAATAGAAGGAAGAACTCATCACAAAAGAAAGAATCAGAAACAGTACTCTGCCACAGGGTTATAGAATTTGGATTGCAATTCGATGTCAGAAAGCCAATTCAGAAGCATAATTATAAAGCTACTGTTGGCTCTGGAAAAAGTCATAAAGGAATCAAGAGACTTCATGACTGCAGAATTTAGATCTAACCAGGACAAAATTAAAAATCAATTAAAAGAGATGCAATCCAAACTGGAGGTCCTCACAATGAGGGTTGATGAGGTAGAAGAAAGAGTGAGTGACATAGAAGACAAGTTGATGGCAAGGAAGGAAGCTGAGAAAAACAAAAGACCATGAGGAAAGGCTAAGGGAAATAAATGATAGCCTCAGAAGGAAAAAAATCTATGTATAATTGGGGTTCCTGAGACCACTGAGAGGGCCAGAGAGCCAGAAAGCATATTTGAACAAATCATAGCTGAGAACTTCCCTAATTTAGGGAGGGAAACAGGCATTCAGATAGAGGAGATAGAGATCACCCGCCAAAAAAAATCAATAAAAAACGTTCAACACCTCAACATTTAACAGTGAAACTTGCAAATTCCAAAGATAAAGAGGAAATCCTTAAAGCAGCAAGAGACAAGAGATCCCTAACATATATGGGGAGAAATATTAGATTAACAGCAGACCTCTCCACAGAGACCAGGAAGGCCAGAAAGGGCTGGCAGGATATATTCAGGATCCTAAATGAGAAGAACCTGCAGCCAAGAATACTTTATCCAGCAAGGCTCTCATTCAGAATAGAAGGAGAGATAAAGAGCTTCCAAGACAGGCAGAAACTGAAAGAATGGGTGACCACCAAACCAGCTATGCAATAAATATTGAAGAGGGCTCTGTAAAAAAAAAAAAAAAAAAAAAAAAAAAAAAAAGAGGAAGCCCAAAGAAATAAGCCACAAAAACAGGGACTGAATAAGTATTACGATAGCACTAAATTCATATCTTTCAATAGTAACTGTGAACGGGAATGGGCTAAATGACCCCATTAAAAGATGCAGGGTTTCAGACTGGATAAAGAGCAAGACCATCTCTTTGCTGTCTACTAGAAACTCATTTAAGATCTAAGGACACCTCCAGCCTGAAAATGAAAGGTTAGAGACCATTCACCATTCAAATGGTCCTCAAAAGAAAACTAGGGTAGCAATCCTCATATCAGATAAAGTTTGTCCCAAAGACTGTAGTAAGGGATGAAGAGATACACTATATCATACTTAAAGGGTCTATCCAACAAGAAGACCCAGCAACCATGAATATTTATGCCCCTGATGTGGGAGCTGCCAAGTATATCAATCAATTAATAACAGGGTAAAGACATACTTAGATAATAATACACTTATACTGGGAGAATTCAACATGGCACTTTCTGCAAATGACAGATCTTCTAAGCACAACATCTCCAAGGAAACAAGAGCTTTAAATGATACACTGGACCAGATGCATTTCACAGTTATATACAGAACTTTGCATCCAAATGCAACTGAATACACATTATTCTCAGGTGCACATGGAACTTTCTCCAGAAAAGACCACATACTGTGTCACAAATCAGGTCTCAACCGATGCCAAAAGATTGGGATTGTCCCCTGCATATTTTCAGACCACAATGCTTTGAAACTTGAACTCAGTCACCAGGAGAAATTTGGAAGAAATTCAAACACGTGGGGGTTAAAGAGCATCCTGCTAAAAGGTGAATGAGTCAACCAGGAAATTAGAGAAGAATTAAAAAGATTCAAGGAAACTAATGAAAAAGAAGATACAACCGTTCAAAATCCTTGGGATACAGCAAAAGCAGTCCTAAGAGGGAGATACATCGCAATACAAGGATCCCTCAAAAAATTGGAAAAAACTCAAATACACAAACTAACCTCACACCTAAAGGAACTGGAGAAAGAACACGAAATAAAACCTACACCAAGTGGAAGAAAAGAGTTAATAAAGATTCAAGCAGAACTCAATGAGACAGAGACCAGAAGGACTGTAGCACAGATCAACAAAACCAGGAGTTGGTTCTTTGAAAGAATTAATAAGATAGATAAACCAGTAGCCAGCATTATTAAAAAAAAAGACTCAAATTAATAAAATCACAAATGAAAAAAGAGAGATCACAACCAATACCAAGGAAATAAAAACGATTTTAAAAACGTATTACTATGAGCAGCTATACGCCAATGAATTAGGCAATCTGGAAGAAAGGGATGCATTTCTGGAAAACCACAAACTGCCAAAACTGGACCTGGAAGAAATAGAAAACCTGAGCAGACCAATCACCAGGGAGGAAATTGAAGCAGTCATCAAAAACCTCCCAAGACACAAAAGTCCAGGGCCAGATGGCTTCCCATGGGAATTCTATCAAATGTTTAAAGAAGAAACCATATCTATTCTACTAACGCTGTTCCAAAAGATAGAAAGGGATGGAATATTTCCAAACTCATTTCATGAGGCCAGTATCACCTTAATTCCAAAACCAGATACCAAAGACCCCACCAAAAGGAATTATAGACCAATATGCCTATGAACACAGATGCAAAAATTCTCAACAAGATACTAGCCAATAGGAACCAATAGTAAATAAGAAGATTATTCACCATGAACAAGTGAGATTTATCCCCAGATGCAAGGGTGGTTAAACATTCGTAAAACAATCAACATGATAGATCGTATCAACAAGAGAAAAAACAAGAACCATATGACCCTCTCAATAGATGCAGAGAAAACTTTGACAAATGCAGCATCCATTCCTGATCAAAACTCTTTGGAGTGTAGACATTCCTCAGCATCTTAAAAGCCATCTATGAAAAGCCCACAGCAAATATCATCTCAATGGGGAATCGCTGAGACCATTTCCCCTAAGATCAGGAACATGACAGGGATGTCTAGTCTCACTACTGCTCTTCAACATAGTACTAGAAGTCCTAGCTTCAGGAATCAGGTAACAAAAAGAAGTAAAAGGCATTCAAATTGGCAAAGAAGAAGTCAAACTCTCCCTCTTTATATATGACATGATACTGTATGTGGAAAACCCAAAAGACTCCACCTGAAGATTGCTAGAACTCATACAGCAATTCAGCAGTGTGGTAGGATACAAAATCAATGCCCAGAACTCAGTGGCATTTCTATACACTAACAATGAGACTGAAGAAAGAGAAATTAAAGAATCAATCCCATTTACAATTGCACTGAAAAGCATAAGATGCCTAGAAATAAACCTAACCAAAGAAGGAAAGGATCTATACCCAGAAACTACCAAACACTTCTGAAAGAAATTGAGGAAGACACAAAGATATGGAAAAATATTCCATGCTCATGGATTGGAAGAATTGATATTGTGAAAATGTCTATGCTACCCAGGGCAATGTACACATTCAATGCAATCCCTATCAAAATACCATGGACTTTCTTGAGAGAGTTGGAGCATTAAATCTTAAGATTTCTGTGGAATCAGAAAAGACCCTGAATAACCAGGGGAATATTGAAAAAGAAAACCAAAGCCAGAAGCATCACAATGCCGGATTTCACATTGTACTACAAAGGTGTGATCATCAAGTCAGTGTAGTACTGGCACAAAAACAGACACATAGATCAATGAAACAGAATATGGAACCCAGAAATGGGCCCCCAACTCTATGGTCAACTAATATTCAACAAAGCAGGACAGAGTATCCACTGGAAAAAGGACAGTCTCTTCAATAAATGGTGCTGGAAAAATTGGACATCCACATGCAGAGGAATGAAACTAGACCACTCTCTTCCACCATACACAAAGAGAAACTCAAAATGGATGAAAGATCTAAATGTGAGACAAGAATCCTTCAAAATCCTAGAGGACAACACAGGCAACACCCTTTTTGAACTTGGCCATAGCAACTTCTTGGAAGATACATCTCTGAAGGCAAGGGAAACAAAAGCAAAAATGAATTATTGGGACTTAATCAAGATAAAAAGCTTCTGCACAGAAAAAGAAACAGTCAACAAAACTAAAAGACAACCTACAGAATGGGAGAAGATATTTGCAAATGACATATCAGATAAAGGGCTAGTATCCAAGACCTATAAAGAACTTATTAAACTCAACAGCAAAGAGACAAACAATCCAATCATGAAATGGGCAAAAGGCATGAACAGACATTTCACCAAAGGAGACATAGACCTGGCCAAAGAGCACATGAGAAAATGCTCCGCATCACTTGCCATCAGGGAAATACAAATCAAAACTACAATGAGATACCACCTCACACCAGTGAGAATGGAGAAAATTAAGAAGGCAGGAAACAACAAATGTTGGAGAGGATGCGGAGAAAAGGGAACCCTCTTGCACTGTTGGTGGGAATGTGAACTGGTACAGCCACTCTGGAAAACTGTGTGGAGGTTCCTCAAAGAGTTAAAAATAGATCTGCCCTATAACCCAGCAATTGCACTGCTGGGGATTTACCCCAAAGATACAGATGCAATGAAACGCCGGGACACCTGCACCCCGATGTTTCTAGCAGCAATGTCCACAATAGCCAAACTGTGGAAGAAGCCTCAGTGTCCATCGAAAGATGAATGGATAAAGAAGATGTGGTTTATGTAGACAATGGAATATTACTCAGCCATTAGAAACGACAAATACCCACCATTTGCTTCGACGTGGATGGAACTGGAGGGTATTATGCTGAGTGAAATAAGTCAATCAGAGAAGGACAAATATTATATGGTGTCATTCATTTGGGGAATATAAAAAAATAGTGAAAGGGAATAAAGGAGAAAGGAGAGAAAATGAGTGGGAAATATCAGAGAGGTGACAGAAGATGAAAGACACCTAACTCTGGGAATTGAACAAGGGGTAGTAGAAGGGGAGGTGAGCAGGGGGTTGGGGTGCCTGGGTGATGGGCACTGAGGGGGGCACTTAATGGGATGAGGCCCCCCTCAGATGAGCACTGGGTGTTATGCTATATGTTGGCAAACCAAACTCCAATAAAAAATATAGAAAAAAATTATAAAATTGTCAGTTTCCAAAAGAAAACAAAATAAAACAAGAATATTTCTGAGATTTTGACTGAGAAGCTTTGAATTAAAATAATGAATTTGTGAGAGAATTGATACCTTGAAATACTGGGTGTATCAATTCATGGATAAAATAATAATTCTTTCCATTAGTTTATTTTTTTAATTTATATCAGCAAGTTGAATTCAGTATAGAAATCCTGTCCATATTTCATTATATTTACTCCTAAACAACTGATATTATTTTTACAACTATTAATAGTATTTTTAAATAAATTTCAAAAAAATTGTTTTAGATAATATATAGAAATACCAATTATTTTCGTATGTTTACCTTGAATTCAATAACCTCACTAAATTATTACTTCTTTTAGTTTTCTGAAGATTTCTTTGTTTACCCTATTCACACTCTAAGGCCTTGTATAGATAATAACAATTTAATTAATCTTGCCAAATCCTTACAATTTCGTCTCATTTTCTGGTCTTTGTGCATTGTCTGAAATTTTATTAAATATTGAGTTGAGGTGGAGGTAGCATAAATCCTATCCCATTCCCATTTTCAGCTATTAGTAAAATACCTAAGTATATTATTTGTTTATATCATTTTTTAATAAACACTGATCTTAACAGATTAAGAAAGTTTGCTTCTATTACTAATTTGTGAATAGTTTTTATTATAAATGGCTATTAGACTTTATCAAATACTTCTTTTGTGTATTTTGAAATGAGTACATTATTTTTTTCTTTTGTTCTATTTATGTAGCTAGTTCCATTGACTGACTTTTTGATGTAAAATCAAACATGAATTCATAAAAATAAATCCAATTTGGTTGTATTATAAAAGAACATTCCTGTGGTGCCTGGTGGCTCAGTAAGTTATGAGTCTCCTTTAGGCTCAGGTCATGATCTCTGGGTCCTGAGATCAAGCCACTTATCAGGCTCTCTACTGAGAGGAGCCTTCTCCCTCTTCCCCACCCAACCCCCACTCATGCTGTCTCTCCTTCTGTCTCTCAAATAAATAAAATCCTTAAAATGAACAAATTAGAAATTTAAAAAAACATTCTTATATAAAGTTAAATACAGTTGGCTAATATTTAAGATTTTGCATCTATCTCATGATTCTGTATTTCCCTTGGTACAATATTTTTGTACAAGGATTTTGGTAACATCATTATGCAAGTTTCATATGGATGTTCCCTTTTTATTCTACTCTCTGAAAGAGTCAGTATGAGTTTGGTGTTATAAGCTTTTTGTCCACTTCATCTAAATTTTTTAACTTGTCAGCATTACGTTCTTTAAAAGACACCTTTTTTTATTAAGTTTCTAATTTTCATTCCAGTATAGTTAACATACAATGTCCTATTATTTTTTAGTATCTGAATATTCTGTATTGATATTCCTCTTTTCACTGCTGATATTGGTGATATGTGCTCTTCTCTTTCTTCTTGATCTGTTTTCAATCCTATTAGTCTATTTAAAGAACCAATATCTTGTTTGTTGATTTTTCTCTTTTGTATATTTGCTTTCTATTTCATTAATTCCTATTTTTACTTTCTTTCATTTTTTATACTCTCTTTGTATTTATTACACTGGCCTCTTCCTAACATCTTTTTTTTAAGATTTTATTTATTTATTCATGAGACACATACACACACACCACACAGAGAGAGAGAGAGAGAGAGAGAGAGAGAGAGAGAAGCAGGCTCCATGCAGGGAGCCCTATGTGGGACTCGATCCAGGGACTCCTGGATCATGCCCTGGGCCAAAGGCAGGCGCTAAACAGCTGAGCCACCCAGGGATCCCCCTTCCTAACATCTTGATTTTAATTCTCAGATAATTGATATTTAGTCTTTCTTTTAAAAGACATATATCCCATGAATTACACCCTATCAGCAGCTTTTATTCCTCAAGTGTTGGTATGTTGTATTTTCCTTTTCATCCACACAACAGAATTTAAATCCAGAATTTTTTATTCTAATCCAGAATTCTTTCAAAAAGTATAAAGTATACTATTCTTTATTTTTTGTTATCTATATATAAGTAGTATTCAAACTTCTATGTGAAAATATTCAGACATAAAAGTGAACAAAATTGTCATTTTCAGTTTGCATATTTTGTGCCAGTAAATGGTTAAGCTTTTTCTTTTTTTATTTAGGTTTTTATATTTAATATTTCCAGCAACCTTGGGAGGTGTCCATTATAATCTCCTCTCTATAAGTAAAGAAACATGAACAAAGAAATGAAGGGATTATATCTACTCTATGTAGTAGAACTAGAATGTGAAAATAAACAAGATAAACTTCTCTAGCTCTAAAGTCTATGTTTTTTTTTTTTCATTCTCTCCTACTCTATGCTACTTCTGCCCACACACCATGCAATTGGAGGAACAGAATCGAAGAATCATAGTTAGAATGAGCAAAACATCTTAGACTCTTACATTCTGCAGGTAAGAAAACTATAGATTTCCAGAGAAGCTGTGTGGCTCATCCAAGGCCATTTTGCTACTGAATGGTTGAGCCAGAACCAAATCTAAGGTGCCCTTTTGTCCAGGACAATGAAATTCCTGCCTTTCTAAATTGCTTCACAGTCCACCTGCCAGGAATAGGCAGAGTGCCACTCTGTCAATAATGCTTACATAACCACTCACTTAACCTGATTGCAAACTTTAAGAAGTTATTTTGTCAGTATTACTATAAAAAGAGTACAGAACATGGATATTATCCCCTATTAGTTCCTTAACAATATTTTAATAGATTCTACAAAAATTTTCTTGGTAGTCACTGAGGGGAGTTAATATGGAAAGTAGAGGATGAGAGTTCTCAAGCTGTCAGCAAGAGCATTTCCAGGAAGTGCCAAAAACTGTTATCTGGGTTTAAACTTAACTTCGGGGAAGAGAGTTCAGGTACTGGATTCAATTAGGCTTGACTGATAAAACTCCACTTGCCAGTGTTTTCCATCTCTTGGCCTCTGGCACTTTCAGCAGCTTATTCCACTGCCCACTGGGGAATTCTATTAAGGGTACCCAAAGCTTTCATATGGGGTCCCTGTGGGCTGTCACAGGAAAGAGGAGTTTGTAGCTGCATGATTTAACCTCTCTTCCCTCTCCATACTCCTTGCCAGAGAGAATCTCTGTCACTTAGGCTTTAAGCAGAGATGAGGCCAGTGAGAGAAACTATAAACTGTAAAACTCTATTCTGAGAAAACACATCATCCAATGAATGCCTTGTAGCTTTTGCTGAGAGACAATAAATGTTATTGCTCTACCGTAAGGAGAAATGAGAAATCCTATTCCCAAGGGAGGGAAATACATCTCCACGTATGACAAGTAGTTAACATTATGGATAGCATCTGCCTGTACTCTTATCATGATGTAAATTTGTTTTCAATTCACTGGTTTTAATAGTGACAAAATAATATTGAAATGTGAATGAAGCACCAGATACAAATTTTATTACAACTTCCATGGTAATCTGGGCGGGGGAGGGGAGGTTATTTAGGAGTGAACAAAAGCAGACAACAGTTAGTCAACTCTAGTATTTATTACCTATGTTGGAAAGCCAATCTGTTTATTAATAATAAGCCAAATGCTTTTTGGAATGAATAATTTTTTAAGGCTTTCTTAATGTCATATAATCGAGGTTTACATAAAGTTCCTGAAATGGTTTGTACTAACTTGTTGACATGATTGTTTATCATTCCTTTTGGATGAAACATAAAATGAAATTTTGGCCACAGGCTCATAAAACTATCTTGTGCCTTTTTTTCCCCACTAGAAGTAGACATGTTAGTAGTGAGGTTCCAGATAAATCTACTTCTGATTTATCCTTTATGTATTAAGCTGCTCAGAGACAGGACTCATATTTCTTATAAACTTGAGTTATAAGTACATGAGTTTAGGTGTGCTTGAAAGTGTGCATTGACAACAACGAACTGGGGATTTCTAAAACATATGGGATGATAACACAACTCCTACTTAAAGTAACTCTAGCATTTCAAGTGGACATAGGAGATTTTGTTAATTATATTTTTATTCTTTACCATGGTTTCCTCAGGCATATGGCCTGATGTTAAGAGAGCTGCTTATTTCTACCATAGGGCTAACTGCTTTTCAGGAATGGAGATATTTATTTACTCACTGCTAAATTAGTTGCTTATGAATTCTTGTTTGAAAAAGGAAAGCAGGAGGGAGGGGCAGGATGGCGGAAGAGTAGGGTCCCCAAGTCACCTGTCCCCACCAAATTACCTAGATAACCTTCAAATCATCCTGAAAATCTACGAATTCGGCCTGAGATTTAAAGAGAGGACAGCTGGAACGCTACAGTGAGAAGAGTTCGCGCTTCTATCAAGTTAGGAAGATGCGGAAAAAGAAATAAAGGAACAAAAGGCCTCCGAGGAGGAGGGGCCCGCGAGGAGCCGGGCTGAGGCCGGGGCGAGGGTCCCCAGGACAGGAAAGCCCCGTCCCGGAGAAGCAGGAGCTGCACCAATCTTCCCGGGGGGGGGGGGGGGGGAAGGCCTCGCAGGGAGTTAGAGCAGGACCCCAGGAGGGCGGGGATGCCCTCGGGCTCCCTGGGACACTAACAGACACCTGTGCCCCGGGAGAGTGCGCCGAGCTCCCTAAGGGCTGCAGCACGCACGGCGGACCCGGAGCAGCTCGGAGGGGCTCGGGCGGCGGCTCCGGCAGAGGAAGAGGCTCCGGGCGGAGGGGGCTGCCCGGCCGGGAGCGTGAATCCAACAGCACAGGCCCGGGAGCACTGGTCGCCGGGACACAGCCCAGGATCCGGCCTCCCCCCGGGACAAGCAGAGGCCGGGAGGGCCCAGGACAGCAAGAACGCTCCTGCCCGGAGCTGAGCAGATCAGCGGCCCCGCCCCGGAGCCTCCAGGCCCTGCGGACGGAGAGCCCCGTAGTTCCTGCTGGAGGCTGACTCCAGGGCTCCAGGGCTGGCCGCCGCCACTGGGGCTGTTCCTCCTGGGGTCTCACGGGGTAAACAACCCCCACTGAGCCCTGCAGCAGGCAGGGGCGGAGCAGCTCCCCCAAGTGCTAACACCTGAAAATCAGCACAACAGGCCCCACCCCCAGAAGACCAGCTAGACGGACCAGTTCCAGGGGAAGTCAAGGGACTTAAAGTATACAGAATCAGAAGATACTCCCCTGGGTTTTGTTTTGTTTTGTTTTGTTTTTGCTTTTTGATTTCTGTTTGCTTCCCCCAACCTTTTTTTCCCCTTTCTTTCTTTTTCTTTCTCTTTTTCTTCTCTTTTTCTTTTTTTCTTCCTTTTTTCTTTTTCTCTTTACTTTCCTTCTTTCTCTCCTCTCTTTTTCTCCTTTTCCCAATACAACTTGTTTTTGGCCACTCTGCACTGAGTGAAATGACTAGAAGGAAAACCTCACCTCAAAAGAAAGAATCAGAAACAGTCCTCTCTCCCACAGAGTTACAAAATCTGGATTATAATTCAATGTCAGAAAGCCAATTCAGAAGCACTATTATACAGCTACTGGTGGCTCTACAAAAAAGCATGAAGGACTCAATAGACTTCATGACTGCAGAATTTAGAGCTAATCAGGCAGAAATTAAAAATCAATTGAATGAGATGCAATCCAAACTAGAAGCCCTAACGACAAGGGTTAACGAGGTGGAAGAACAAGTGAGTGACATAGAAGACAAGTTGATGGCAAGGACGGAAACTGAGGAAAAAAGAGACAAACAATTAAAAGACCATGAAGATAGATTAAGGGAAATAAACGACACCCTGAGGAACCCCTTCCGGGTTCCCGAAGGCGCCAAAAGGGCCAGAGGGTCAGAATATGTATTTGAACAAATCCTAGCTGAAAACTTTCCTAATCTGGGAAGGGAAACAGGCATTCAGATCCAGGAAATAGAGAGATCCCCCCTAAAATCAATAAAAACCGCTCAACACCTTGACATTTGATAGTGAAACTTGCAAATTCCAAAGATAAAGAGAAGATCCTTAAAGCAGCAAGAGACAAGAAATCCCTGACTTTTATGGGGAGGGGTATTAGGGTAAAGGCAGACCTCTCCACAGAGACCTGGCAGGCCAGAAAGGGCTGGCAGGATATATTCAGGGTCCTAAATGAGAAGAACCTGCAACCAAGAATACTTTATCCAGCAAGGCTCTCATTCAAAATGGAAGGAGAGATAAAGAGCTTCCAAGACAGGCAGGAACTGAAAGAATATGTGACCTCCAAACCAGCTCTGCAAGAAATTTTAAGGGGGACTCTTAAAATTCCCCTTTAAGAAGAAGTTCAATGGAACAATCCACAAAAACAAGGACTGAATAGATATCATGATGACACTAAACTCATATCTGTCAATAGTAACTCTGAACGTGAACGGGCTTAATGACCCCATCAAAAGGCGCAGGGTTTCAGACTGGATAAAAAAGCAGGACCCATCTATTTGCTGTCTACAAGAGACTCATTTTAGACAGAAGGACACCTACAGCCTGAAAATAAAAGGTTGGAGAACCATTTACCATTCAAATGCTCCTCAAAAGAAAGCAGGGGTAGCCATCCTTATATCAGATAAACTAAAATTTACCCCGAAGACTGTAGTGAGAGATGAAGAGGGACACTATATCATACTTAAAGGATCTATCCAACAAGAGGACTTAACAATCCTCAATATATATGCCCTGAATGTGGGAGCTGCCAAATATATAAATCAGTTAAGAACCAAAGTGAAGAAATACTTAGATAATAATACACTTATATTTGGTGACTTCAATCTAGCTCTTTCTATACTCAATAGGTCTTCTAAGCACAACATCTCCAAAGAAACAAGAGCTTTAAATGATACACTGGACCAGATGGATTTCACAGATATCTACAGAACTTTACATCCAAACTCAACTGAATACACATTCTTCTCAGGTGCACATGGAACTTTCTCCAGAATAGACGACACACTGGGTCACAAATCGGGTCTGAACCGATACCAAAAGATTGGGATCGTCCCCTGCATATTCTCAGACCATAATGCCTTGAAATTAGAACTAAATCACAACAAGAAGTTTGGAAGGACCTCAAACACGTGGAGGTTAAGGACCATCCTGCTAAAAGAAGAAAGGGTAAACCAGGAAATTAAGGAAGAATTAAAAAGATTCATGGAAACTAGTGAGAATGAAGATGCAACCGTTCAAAATCTTTGGGATGCAGCAAAAGCAGTCCTAAGGGGGAAATACATCACAATACAAGCATCCATTCAAAAACTGGAAAGAACTCAAATACAAAAGCTAACCTTACACATAAAGGAGCTAGAGAAAAAACAGCAAATAGATCCTACACCCAGCAGAAGAAGAGAGTTAATAAAGATTTGAGCAGAACTCAACGAAATCGAGACCAGAAGAACTGTGGAACAGATCAACAAAACCAGAAGTTGGTTCTTTGAAAGAATTAATAAGATAGATAAATCATTAGCCAACCTCATTAAAAAGAAGAGAGAGAAGACTCAAATTAATAAAATCATGAATGAGAAAGGAGAGATCACTACCAAAACCAAGGAAACACAAACGATTTTAAAAACATATTATGAACAGCTCTACGCCAATAAATTAGGCAATCTAGAAAAAATGGACGCATTCCTGGAAAGCCAGAAACTACTAAAACTGGAACAGGAAGAAATAGAAAACCTGAACAGGCCAATAACCAGGGAGGAAATTGAAGCAGTCATCAAAAACCTCCCAAGACACAAAAGTCCAGGGCCAGATGGCTTCCCAGGGGAATTCTATCAAACATTTAAAGAAGAAACCATACCTATTCTACTAAAGCTGTTTGGAAAGATAGAAAGAGATGGAGTACTTCCCAATTCATTCTATGAGGCCAGCATCACCTTAATTCCAAAACCAGACAAAGACCCCACCAAAAAGGAGAATTACAGACCAATATCCCTGATGAACATGGAAGCAAAAATTCTCAACAAGATAATAGTCAATAGGATCCAACAGGACATTAAGAAAATTATTCAACATGACCAAGTAGGATTTATCCCCAGGACACAAGGCTGGTTCAACACCCGTAAAACAATCAATATGATCATCATATCAGCAAGAGAAAAACCAAGAACCATATGATCCTCTCATTAGATGCAAAGAAAGCATTTGACAAAATACAGCATCCATTCCTGATCAAAACTCTTCAGAGTGTAGGGATAGAGGGAATATTCCTCAGCATCTTAAAAGCCATCTACGAAAAGCCCACAGCAAATATCATTCTCAATGGGGAAGCTGAGAGCCTTTCCCCTAAGATCAGGAACAAGACAGGGATGTCCACTCTCACCACTGCTATTAAACATAGTACTGGAAGTCCTAGCCTCAGCAATCAGACAACAAAAAGACATTAAAGACATTCGAATTGGCAAAGAAGAAGTCAAACTCTCCCTCTTCGCTGATGACATGATACTCTACATAGAAAACCCAAAAGCCTCCACCCCAAGATTGCTAGAACTCATACAGCAATTTGGCAGTGTGGCAGGATACAAAATCAATGCCCAGAAATCAGTGGCATTTTTATACACTAACAATGAGACTGAAGAAAGAGAAATTAAGGAGTCAATCCCATTTACAATTGCACCCAAAAGCATAAGATACCTAGGAATACCTTTACCAAAGAGGTAAAGGATCTATACCCTAAAAACTATAGAACACTTCTGAAAGAAATTGAGGAAGACACAAACAGATGGAAAAATATTCCATGCTCATGGATTGGAAGAATTAATATTGTGAAAATGTCAATGTTACCCAGGGCAATCTACATGTTTAATGCAATCCCTATCAAAATACCATGGACTTTCTTCAGAGAGTTAGAACAAATCATTTTAAGATTTGTGTGAAATCAGAAAAGACCCCAAATAGCCAGGGGAATTTTAAAAAAGAAAACCATAGCTGGGGGCATCACAATGCCAGATTTCAGGTTGCACTACAAAGCTGTGGTCATCAAGGCAGTGTGGTACTGGCACAAAAACAGACACATACATCAATGGAACAGAATAGAGAATCCAGAAATGGACCCTGAACTTTATGGTCAACTAATATTCGATAAAGGAGGAAAGACTATCCATTGGAAGAAAGACATTCTCTTCAATAAATGGTGCTGGGAAAATTGGACATCCACATGCAGAAGAATGAAGCTAGACCACTCTCTTGCACCATACACAAAGATAAACTCAAAATGGATGAAAGATCTAAATGTGAGACAAGATTCCATCAAAATCCTAGAGGACAACACAGGCAACACCCTTTTTGAACTCAGCCACAGTAACTTCTTGCAAGATACATCCATGAAGGCAAGGGAAACAAAAGCAAAAATGAATTATTGGGACTTAATCAAGATAAAAAGCTTCTATACAGCAAAAGAAACAGTCAACAAAACTGAAAGACAACCTACAGAATGGGAGAAGATATTTGCAAATGACCTATCAGATAAAGGGCTAGTTTCCAAGATCTATAAAGAACTTATTAAACTCAACAGGAAAGAAACAAACAATCCAATCATGAAATGGGCAAAAGACATGAAGAGAAATCTCACAGAGGAAGACATAGACATGGCCAACACGCTCATGAGAAAATGCTCTGCATCACTGGCCATCAGGGAAATACAAATCAAAACCACAATGAGATACCACCTCACACCAGTGAGAATGGGGAAAATTAACAGGGCAGGAAACCACAAATGTTGGAGAGGATGCGGAGAAAGGGGAACCCTCCTGCACTGTTGGTGGGAATGTGAACTGGTGCAGCCACTCTGGAAAACTGTGTGGAGGTTCCTCAAAGAGTTAAAAATAGAACTGCCCTATGACCCAGCAATTGCACTGTTGGGGATTTACCCCAAAGATACAGATGCAATGAAATGCCCAGACACCTGCACCCCGATGTTTCTAGCAACAATGTCCACAATAGCCAAACTGTGGAAGGAGCCTCGGTGTCCATCGAAAGATGAATGGATAAAGAGGATGTGGTTTATGTATACAATGGAATATTACTCAGCCATTAGAAACGACAATACTCACCATTTGCTTCAACGTGGATGGAACTGGAGGGTATTGTGCTGAGTGAAGTAAGTCAATCAGAGAAGGACAAACATTATATGGTCTCATTCATTTGGGGAATAGAAATAATAGTGAAAGGGAATATAAGGGAAGGGAGAAGAAATGTGTGGGAAATATCAGAAAGGGAGACAGAACATAAAGACTCCTAACTCTGGGAAACGAACTAGGGGTAGTGGAAGGGGAGGAGGGAAAGGGGTGGGGGTGACTGGGTGACGGGCACTGAGGGGGGCACTTGATGGGATGAGCACTGGGTGTTATTCTGTATGTTGGTAATTTGAACACCAATAAAAAATAAATTTATTATAAAAAAAAAGAAAAAGGAAAGCATCAGATATGTGCCAGAAGCTTTAGAAGTGAGGTCACTGGATGGGAGAACATGAACATACTTGACCTTTCCTCTAAGAAGACAACAGAAGTCACATGTCCTAAGGAACTATAGGAAGAGCCACGTATGCTAATGAGGGATGAAATCAAATGTGGCATATTTATTCAGTTATCATATGGCAAATAACAAAATCACAACTCAAGTAATATTCTTTTTTTTATTCTTTGTAATATATTAAGTTAAAAAAATGGTGCTGGGAGAGATACCAAAAAAATGTAGCAAAATGAAAAAATACTATGTAGTAGAAAATTTGATGCATTTGCTGGAAAATATACTTTTAAGTCTTGGCATTGAGAAGATCCATGGTGAGGAAGTTGGAGTGAGGTGCTTGATCTCAGGACCCTCAGATCATGGCTTGAGTAGAAGGCAGACACTTAGCAGACTGAGCCACCAAGGCCCTTATTTCCAAGATGTCTAATTTTTTTTTTAAGTAGGCACTACACTCAGCACAGAGCCACACATAGGGTCTGAACTCACAACTCTGAGATCATGACTTCAGCTGAGATCAAGAGTTGGACATTTAACCGACTGACTCACCCAGGCATCTCCAAGATTTCTAATTTTTTAAAAACATTTTTCCATCAGTTCTTGTTTCTGTATTTTTCTATTAATTTTTCCTACACATTTATCTCTTGATTATATGAACACTTTATGGAAGTTTTCAGAATGTTTTATTAATTTAATATCATCTAGAGAAAATTCATGTTCTAGTTATTGACATTTTATAATCCTTCTCAGTATTAAGTTGCCTACTTGTTTTGGCTTGCAGCCATATGGAGAGGAGAATTTCTCCTTTTTTCTCGTCATTAATACCTACTCTTTAGTTGCAGCATTTGTTTTTACTTCATCTCTCTCAGGCTTCCAAGCCAGAACTGAATCTGATTACTGGTGAAGATAGCATTACTGAAGATGGCATAGATCTAGTTGATCCCGTGGGTACATTGGCTTAGATTTGGTCTGATGTCTGTATCTGTGTCCCCTCATCACTTCCCTGGAGATGCAGCGCCCCAACAGAAGCCACAGATTCCAGCAACTGCCAGCAGTGGCATTTTTCAACTTCCTTTCGCAAATGAGTTGGGGAAAAGGAACATCTCTCCCCCTGGTGCTTGGTTTCCCCTTTGTAATGTTTTTCCCATCACTTTTAAGCATTTGGATTCACAGAGAAGCTTATTTCTGAAAAGCATGGATTATTTTTACATAAAATAATCATATAATGATAATATGAATGTTTTAAACACAATTGAGTATGGGATGCATTTACCAATGGTAGTAAAAGTTAATTTTTGGATAACCTAACTACAAAAAAAGTGGTATCAGGAGATAGAAAAGAATTTCAGAGTGGAGGTGTCCACAGATATCACTAATTCCAATCTCTTTATTTTAAAATAATAGAATTGAAACCCAGCGATTCCAAGATTTAGATCCCAAGCATGTGGGAAAGAGGGGCAGAATGATTTCACTCTCTCACCACAGCAAAGTCTGGGATAAGTCTTTAAGATGAGCTGTTTTTCCCCTCAGGAATGCTATCCAAGGGCCAAGTGAACTTGTCTGCATTATGGAAGGCAGAAACAAAGAAATCAAATTGTTTCTAACCTATACCATGACACAAACTGCAAGGCTGAAGGAGCAAGGTCAATCAATATGTGTGTTATTGCATTTAGTCCTGGCTGGAACACTATCACAGACAAGCCTTAATTCTGGTTTCTGCTCCTTGTAACTGCAAAAGTCGGCCAGGTCCCTTGTGTTGAATTCTTATTGGTAATAGTCTTCCCCCCTGCTGGAAAGTGTCAGTATTCCGTGTATGAACAAGGCTATCCACATCTATAAATTGATTCTAGGAGCCAAGTGAGAACCCTCTTAAAGCGACAAAGTCAAAGTAACTTAAAACACACACATTGAAAGAGTATAGTAACTGAGAGAGAAGAAAAGAAAAAAAAAAAACACATCAGATGAAGATCCTGCTAAACCCTCTGAGTTCCTGATCCATTTCACTAAGGAAAAAGCCACTGATAATAATGCCAGAACTTTCCAAAACACTTATCATTTAATTAATTTAGATTTCCTTCCCCTTCGACTCCAGTAACTAAATGCAATACTAAAATCTTACTAATGCTTTCTGGTTTGCACACACCTTACATAACTTAACTCTCTATAAGATTATGGGAATTATTTATTGCAATGGCTCCCATGGTCTCCACTAACATCTCCTTGCCAGGACTCATTACCCATTCAGCAGCTGCCAGAGGAATGTTAGTTCTGACTCCTCTCACCTGAATTCTTCTAAAGGAATTGTGCTTGGTCTCAGGGAACTACCACACCTAAGATTTCTGCCTCCTTGCAGGATGAGCCTGTGGCCACCTCCAAAGAGCATTCATATCATTAATCCGGTAAATGTGTTCTTTTCCTTCTCTATCAGAAAAGAGGCTCCCAAGCAGTTCTTGCTCACCTGGGACTGACAACAGAATGCATCTGCATCACACTTGTTATCTCTTCCACCCTCCTAGTGGCTCCAGACTATCTGGTCTTTTAACTGAATATTACATTGGTCCATCTTATTAATAAAACACTCTTGAGCAGAGTAAGCAAAAAATGTCAGTTATTTTGGAGCCCTTGGTAAGTATGTGCTTCAGAAGAAGGAAGGTAGATTCTCTGAAAACTCTGAAGCCCTACCGTATTACTAATGGTATTATGGGTTTGGTAGTTAGGGTGTGCTAGGATATCCTCTTCAAAGTAAAAGAAGAAGAAAAAAAAGAGGAACCTGAGTGGCTGTTTCTTGTATGAGAGTTGGCAGATTGTATCTGTCAAAGAATTGATACATTTCAACTAAGTTTTCATATTTGTGGGCATAGAGCTATCCACAGTATTCCTTTATTATATTTTTAGCATCCATGAGATTTGTCATGATGTCTACTTTTTCATTTCCAACAGTAGTAATTTCTGTCCTCCCTCTTTTTTTTTCTTTTCCTTTTGTAAAGTAAGCTCTGCACCCGATGTGGGGCTCAAAGTCACAACCCTGAGATCAAAAGTCACAAGCTCTACTAACTGAGCCACCAGGCATCCTGTTCTTTCTTTTTTACTTAATTAGCCTGGCCACAGGCATGTCAACTTCATAGATCTTTTCAAAGGACCAGCTTTTGGTTTTGTTGATTTTTTTTTCCTATTGATTTCTTGTTTTCAATTTCATTGATTTCTGCTTTAATTCTCATTATTTCTTTTCTTCTGTTTACTTTGGACTCATATTGCTTTTTCTTTTGTAATTTCCTCAGGTGACAATTTAAGTTCTTGATTTTAGATTTCTTTCTTTTCTGAAGAAAAAACGGGCACAAGTTTTCTTCTAAATACTGCTTTTGCTGCATTCCAAAAATTTTGAAAAATTGTGCTCCATTTTTTAAAATTCAAAATGTTTTGAAATTTCTCTATATTTCTTCTTTGACTTATGTGTTATTTAGAAGTGTATTGTCAAATTGCTACATATTTGGGGGATTTTCCACTTACTTTTAAACTGAGTCTTTATGTTTAAAATGGGATTCTTGCAGATAACATACATTTGGGTCTTTTTTTTTTTTTACCACTCTGAAAATCTTTATCCTCTAATTGGTGCATTTAGATCATTCACATATAAATTGATTGTTGCTATAATTGTATTATTATATGTCACAGTTGTAACTTTTCTATCTGTTGTACTTGTTTCCTTTTCTCCCTTCATTTTCTCCCTTCTCTGACTTTAGTTGAGCATTTTGTGTGATTCTATTTTACCTTCTCTGAGCATATCAATTATAGTTCTTTTTAAAAATCATTAGTGGTTTCTCTTGTATTTGCAATATATATTTACAAATAAACTGTGTTCATTTTTGAAGACATTGTACAAAGTACCCTAAAACAAAGTATTCCCACTTCTTCCCTCTCATCAGTTATTATCTTGCTGTTTATTTCACTATTTATATGCTATAATCATCCAATACATTGTTAGCTATTATTATCTTAGACAAAGTTGTCTTTTAGAACAATTAAAATATGAAAAATATAAGATTTATTTTAGCTTCATTTAATCCTTCTCTGATGCTCCTACTTTCTTTATATGGATTCTGGTTTCTGACATATGACTTATTTCTCTTCTATTGGAATTTCTTGTAACATTTCTTGCAAGACCACTCTGCTGGTAATGAATTCCTTCAGGCTTTTTTTTTTTTCTTTAAGATTTATTTATTTATTTATGAGAGACACAGAAAGAGAGGCAGAGACATAGGCAGAGGGAGAAGTAGGCTCTCTGTGGGGATCCCAGAACCCTGGGATCACACCCTGAGCAAAAGGCAGACACTCAATCACTAAGCCACCCAGACATCCCTCCTTTAGTTTTTAATTATCTGAAAAAGTCTTTATTTTTTCCTTCACTTTCAAGAGTAATCTTGATGAATATAAAATTCTAGATTTATGGTATTTCTTTCAGCACTTGAAATAGTTGACTTCACTCTCATTTACATCATTTCTGAGAACTTTACTATGATTTTTATTCTTGCTCAATAGATAATTTTTTCCTCTGACTTTTTTCATTATTTTTTGTTTATTCTCTGTCTAGGTATAGAATTTTTGCTATTTATTCTTGGTATAAGATATTCTCTGAGCTTTAGGGATCTGAGGTTTGATATTTGTCATTAATTTTGAAAATTCTATTATTATTTAAAATATTTCTTCTGTTCTGTTCTCACTTTATTCTTATATTCCAATAATGTGGAAATTATTTCTTTGATTTTTATCCCAGCTTGTGGATGTTTCTCTTCTTTTTTTTTTCATTTATTTTCTCTTTGCATTTCTGTTTGATAAATTTCTGTTGATGTAATCAGGCTCATTGATTCTCTTCTTAAATGTGTCTAATTTACTGAGGTGTCCAGAAAAGGCATTCCTCATTTCTTCATTTCCGTTACTGAATTTTTGAGTTGCAGCATTTCCTTTTGAGTGTTCTTAAGAGTTCCCCTTTATCCACTTATATTACCCATCTATTTTCGCACATTGTCTATTTTTTCCATTATGCTTTAACATATTAATGATAGGTGCAGCACTTTAGGGAATATCACATCAAGCCTTCCTGCATTCTGGTCAGAGCATAAATTAATCTCCATAGCCCCCGGGGAGGTCATTGCTTGGATATGAGCAAGACAGAGGGCAAGATGGAGTCTGTGTGGTCCATACTCCTATGGTAGTTTTTATCCTAGAAAATAGGTCTTTGGGAAAATAGCCAAAATATATTTCTAAATGGGTACTTTTCTGCTCCCTCTGCCAGAGTCACAAGAGGATCTTTCCTGGTTCTCCAATGTGTGAATCTGCTGGGATTATTGAAAACAAACATTGTGATGGTCCCTCTAAGACTGTGGCCACCAGCAGTTTCTAATTTTCATACTAGTCCATTCTCAGCCTCCACCAATCTGTCAAAATTACCATTTAAGTATTACTATCATTTTATTTCTCAAGTGACCTCTATCCCACATAAGAAGATCTTGACTGACTCTCTGGGTTTTCCTATGTCTCCAAATTTTGGTGTGGAGATTTTTCCTGAGACCTCATCTCTATGACAGGTCCAAGAAAAAGTCACTAGTTTTGTTTAGTATTTTGTTGCCATGAGGTTGGGAATGGTGATTTCTAGCTTTTATGTTCAGAGCTGAAACTGGAAGTCTCTCAGTCTCTTTTATAAGTTAGTACCATACAAAAAAGATGGAAGGAAGCCTATTCTAAAGGAAAAGATCATTAACATAAATACTATCAAATAAATATTGTGTTATTTTATTGGATCCTTGTTTAGACAATATGTATTTTTAATAGCACACGTTTTGGGTACAAATGGTAACATTTAGTATGAACTTGATGTTAGATGATATTAAGGAAATATTGCTGTATTTTGATGCTCTACTGGTATCATTAATGGATATTTCAAAAACTACGATTATTTTAATGCATATTAAAGAATTTAGGGTAAAATGTCATGATATCTGCAACTTACTGGTAAAAACTCAAAGCAAGATAAAGTATAGCAAAATGTTAACTTTAAATTATTAAGTCTGGGTGATGGGTATATGGATGCTCATTACACTATGCTGTCTACTTTTCTAGATGATTAAACGTTTTTATTATAAAATTTTAAAATAAATTTGAAATATAATAAAATAAATAAAAAAGGTAAATGTAAGATAAAACTACAGTCATGTTAATGAGTATAAAATTGTACATATGAATTACAAATAAAGTACAATGCAAGGCACATAAAAGGTGCTCAACAAGTGCTATAGAATATCATCCCCCAACTAGAAGTTTTCTATTCCAGAATAAAGATTTGTTCACATAGAGTAAATAATTTGGTTTTCTGAAATTAGTTTCACTTCACCTAACGATCATCTTTTTAGAGTAATGAAGGGTAAATCAATGCTGATTGTCAAACAAACCCTATCAGCAGGAATGAAGCATATATTAATGTTATCAGAGCTAACAATAAATGACCAGAAAGTGAGGTGGACATGAACATATACCATCCCAGATGTGAATTTCCTGACATTTGGTAGACATCCATTAGGTGACTAATGCTCACTGAGAGGTTGGCAGATCAGCACATTTCTTGATTTTCTGTACTTTATGGAATGTTCTAGCCTACAAAGATATGCATTCACAAAGACAATGTGCATTTAGTATATGAATAGTTTACAAGCATGAAGTTGCATGTCTTCTTCCCACCCTAGTAGAATATTTGACAATTTGATATCCTTTTTTTATAGATGTTCGATTTGCCAACATATAACACCCAGTGCTCATCCTATCAAGTGCCCCCCTCAGTGCCCGTGACCCAGTCACCCTGTCCCCCGCCCACCTCCCCTTCCACTACCCCTTTTTCTTTTCCCAGATTTAGGAGCCTCTCATGTTCTGTCACCCTCTCTAATTTTTCCCATCATATGGTTTCACTCATATGGGGAATATAAGAAATAGTGAAAGGGATTATAAGGGAAAGGAGGGAAAATGAGTGGGAAAAAAAATTAGACAATTTGATATTCCATAAGCTATGAATTGCTTTTAAAATCAATGAGAACCTATGAACCATCTGGCACAACTCTTTCATTGCAAGGATGACGAAAGTAAAGTGCAAGGAAATCAAGACTGCCTAGATCAGAAAACAGGACTTTTGGTTTTCAGTTCTGTATCTTGATATATGAAGCACATACAAAGGATGCCTTAAAATCTTATTAGTATTATGTTGTTTTCAAAATACAAGTCCTATACGTGTTCTCTTAGATCCACACATTTAGTTTTTTAGGTGACTGTAAATGGTACTCTATTTTTAATTCCAGTATCCATGTGTTTGCTACTAGCATATAGAAATTATATATATAGAAGTTATACATATATTATATTATATATATGTATTTACATTTATCTTATATCCTGGGACCTTCCTCAACTTACCATATGTAGATATCTTGTTATCCACACATAAAAAGCAGTTGATTTCTTCCTTTCTAATTTACTTGTTTTTACTTTCTCTTCTTTATTGCATTGGCTGGAACTCCCAACACCATATTTAATAAGAGTGGACATCCTTGCCTTGTTCCTAATCTTAGAGGGAAAGCATTCAATCTTTCATCATTAACAGTAATGTTACCGGTAGGTTTTGGTAGATGTTTTTTGTGAGGTGGTGAAATTACCCTCTATTCTCATTTTACATAGAGTTTTTACCATGAATACCAGGCCAATTTGGCCAAATTATTTTTCTGCACTGATTGATATGATTGTGTACATTTTGCTTTTACCGTCTTTTATAGTAGATTGCATTGATTTATTTTTGAATATTGAACTAACTGTATCCCTGGAATAAATCCAACTTGGTCATGCATATAATTCCTATTATAAACTGCTGATATCTATTTGTTAATTTTCAGTTACAGATTTTACTCTGTGTATTTATGAGATAGTTTGCTCTGTAGTTTTCATTTTTTATACTTGTGGTCCAGTTTATTTTGGTCAGATTAATTCCAGTTTCATAAAATAAAGTGGGAAGTGGTTCTTTCCCTTCTATTTTATGGAAACAGTTGTTTAGAATTGCTCTTAAAAAGCTAAAGCTCTTTAACAGTTTGGCAGAACTCTCCAATGAAACCATCTAGACCTAGAGCTCATTTTAGGGGGAAATTATTAAATAATGAGCTCATTGTGTTAATAGTTATAGGGCTATTAAAATTATTTCATATTTAGTGAGTTGTAACTTATATTTTCTGTAGAGTTAGTCCTTTTCATCTAACTTGTTAAATGCATGCATGTAGAATTATTTCTAATAGTTCCTTATTATCATTTTAATATCTGCAAGGTCCCTAACAACAACCTGTTTCATTCTTGACATTGGAGATTTGTTTTGCCAGAGGTTTGTCACTTTTATTGATATTTTCAAAGAGCTGGATTTTTGTTTCATTGGTTTTGTCTATTGCTCTTTTGTTTCAGTTTCATTTATTTCTGTTCTTACCACTATTATTTCTTTCTTTTTGCTGGCTTTTGTTTATTTTGATCTTCATTTTCTAGATTCTCCAAGTGAATACATAATTAACAATTTGAGACTTTTCTTCTTTCAAGAAGTATTCATTTAGTGCTATTACTCTCCCTCTCTGCACCGCTTTTTCTGTTTCACACATTTTTGATATGCATCTTCATTTTCATGCAGTTCAACACATGTTTTCATTAACCTTATATTTAGCCCATAGATTATTTGGAATTGTGTTGTTTAGTTTCTAAATGTTTATAGATTTTTCTGTTATCTTCTTGTTATTGGTTTCTACTTTAATTCAGTTGTGGTTAGAAAACATTCAATCTGAGTTTGTTTTTCTTTAAATTTGTTGAAGTTGGATTTATGGCCCAAGTGTGGCTATTTTCTATGAAAGTAGATTACATCCCATTCATTGATGGTATTGGATTCTTCTATATTCATGCTCATTTTCTAATTGTTCTATTAATCATTAAGAGAAGGATGTTGACTTCTTCAAATATAATTGTAGTTTTATCTTTTTATCCTTTCAGTTCTATCAGTTTTTTAAAAACTATTTTTTGGAGCAGTTTTAGGTTCACAGCAAAATTGAATAAATGTACAGAGATTTCCCATCTATCTCCTGCCCCAACACATGTACAGCTTTCCTCATTTATCAACATCCCCTCCCAGAGCAGTATGTTTTTTTTTATAGTCAATGAAATTGCATTTACATTTAATAGCTTAAAGTCCATAGCTTACATATAACTACATATAATATTAAACACTCAGTTATGCTTAGAAGAAATAGGGAAAAGTATGTCTAATTTATCTTACCAGAAGTGGGAATCCCAAAGCAATATTTTTAAAACATCAAAATTTATGCAAAAAATCTATGTAAACAAAATATCAGAACTTTTAAATAACGATGTGATTAGTAGTACTGTATTTCCCTTATCTCAGGCTCCAGTACAACCCCTTTATAGCACTGTTATTCTTTTTTTAGCACTGTTATTAATTCTGTCAATATTTAAAAACTTAGGATTTATTTTCAAATAACAAATAAAATAACAACCAGTGGTTTAAACAAGAGATAAATTAACTTATTTCTTGCATAGAGGAAGTCTTGAACCAACATCTTTAGGCTGGGTGAGAACTCCATGGCATTATTGGGAATTTGGGCTCTTCCTGGTTTATTCCCCTATCTTCAGCCTATGGCTCCCTTGTCCAGATCACAAGGGTTATGTGGTTATGCCTAACTCTATTGAGGAAGAAGGAGGAGGAATGACAGAAAAGCACAGAATCTCCCTGGTAAAGATTCATCCCTTTGCATTTTTAGTTGGCCAAGAAGGTTGGGAATATATTCTTTTATTCCGGGTTGCAATGCGCTCAGCTACAAATCAGGGCTCTCCTTCTAATGAAAAGGACACCAGATGTTAGGGAAAGGATTAGCAGTCTCTACCACACATTCAATATCTTATTAGATCCCAAAGTCTGGGGATACCTGGGTAGCTCAGGTCATGATCCTGGGGTACTGGGATCGAGTCCCACATCGGGCTTCCTGCTTCTCCCTCTGCCTATGTCTCTGCCTCTCTTTCTGTGTCCCTCATGAATAAACAAAATCTTTATGGAAAAATAAAAAGATTCCAAAGTCTGAAGAACGTTGACCCAATCCCTATTTATTTCATGATTCCATAAATATTAGAGTAGCAATAATAACAAATAATAATAAATAGTAATAATTTTATTTGGAAGAAAATGCAAAGTCAACACACCAAATATGTGTACAAGAATTTTAAGGTACTTGCATATTGAGAACTATTGGAAAAATATCAACACTTACAGTTCCTTTCTTCCGATCCTCTTCGTAAGGCCGATGTTCAAGTTCTCACTTATCATCTTGGTCAATATGAATGGATGCTGTTTTAGATCTAATTCACTGATACAAAGTGCATAGGCTTTATTTGCCCTCATGTCAGTGTCATTGCTCTGGATATCTGAGAGGCAAGTTCTCATTAGCATTCAGGCTACTATAGTTGATATCAATATAATCACGCTTCCTGAGCTTAAATTCCCTCTATTCTCACAGACAACTGCTGTATAGAGGTGACTATAAAGTTTTCTAGGTTGCTCATCAGTCCTGGAGCAGCATCATATTGTAAGAATTTTGAACAAGGTCATTAGTTTCATTTTGTTTTGTTTTTTGCATTACCAAAACCAGTGTAATATCAGTACAAGAGAGAGCTCCAAACCAAGGGATGAAAGGAAGGATTTTATTAAATCTTTAAGAGAAAACTCAGAAGCCATGAATCTGCAATGGAGAATTTTTTGTTTCAAAGCCAAAAATTTAAAAATAAATAAATAAATGCACATTAAAACTAAAAAGCACAAATGGAGTAAAACATATCATTTTAGTTTTCCTTGCTCATAACATATCTAATTTATAGATATGATGTAACAAAGCTTTACTAAAGATAAATCAGAAAATATTTTAGTATACTTCAATTTGGGAGAGCAACAGCAGAAAAAACAAAACAAAACAAACAAAAAAAGAAAGTAACAGTTGAAGAGACCTTGTCAATTGGAAAACACTATCCAGCTGTTAGGAATAGGATCCTGGCGGCTCCATAATGCAAGTGCTAAGCATGTGGTACCATCTCTCAAGGAGATGAAGTTATTTCCCTAAGGTTGTACATTTGAAATGTCAGAGCCAGGGCTTAAACAGATCTAAACCTTTTAACTACAGAGAAACAAGCTGCTCCCCAGGTATGAGAACATAGCAGGCATAAAGAGAAGCAAAGGAAAAGCTACAGCTGGGTCAGTGCTAGAGACTAGCAGAGAAGCAGGTGTGGGAACAGCCCAAGGGTCTCCCAGTGTTCATCAATTACTGATGCCACACTCTGCTATCCACTAAGGATCTAAAACTTTGTTTCACCCCTTACTACAGTTTTTTGAAATGTGATATTCCTATGCAATTACTGTTCATAATTCTTCAATTCCGTTCTACTCTTAAGCCACATAAAGTGCCCAAAATGGTGAATTAGGAGAAAACTGTCCACAAAATTAAAAAAAAAAAAAAGACCTTATTTGTTTAACCCAGGGGAAAAAGTTCAATGAAATTAGGGCCCCTTTCCTCTTCAAGGCTGACGGTTTGTGCTTTAATTTATGGGGAGGTGGGAAAAAGCCATTCTGGGGGATCCATGGGTGGCGCAGCGGTTTGGCGCCTGCCTTTGGCCCAGGGCGTGATCCTGGAGACCCGGGATCAAATCCCACGTCGGGCTCCCCGTGCATGGAGCCTGCTTCTCCCTCTGCCTATGTCTCTGCCTCTCTCTCTCTCTCTCTCTCTCTGTGACTATCATAAATAAATAAAAAAATTAAAAAAAAAAGAAAAAGCCATTCTGTTCCCAACCCTACCCATAAAATGACTGGAATATATAAACGCTTGGAGGTGTCAACAATTGCCCACTTTGTCTTTGGAAAGTTTCCATCTCTCCCTCTCTAACCTGTTTACCTCGGTTTACCAAGTGCTTACAGTATATGGAGTGTACCAGGGCACTCTCCACTCAGGATACATTGTTCTAAGTTTTCCTTTATCTCTCTTCTATAATTCCCAAAATAGTTTTGTAATTCATTAGCAATTTGTTAGTAGTGAGCATTCTTATGAGAGATGTTAAATTTAACTGGAGAACCTGGGAAAGAGAGTCTCTTAATCCAAAGTTAACACCTGCTGGTAAACAAAATATTGTGGAGAAAACAGGTAGAGCTATAGGGACTTCAAGTCACTCCCCAAGGATTTCTGCAAGGGTGAACCTACACACGAGGGCAAAATCAGGAGATACCTAGCTTCCAACAGCTCACTGGCTGCCCTTACAACTTGAAGGAAACACTTGAAACATGACCATTCTCTTTCTTCAAAGTCCAATGGATCCTCTAGATATCCCAGAGACCCAGGGACTAAGGATGAAAAAGGAGGTGCTTTGCATTTGGAAGAAGTGTCCATAGCTGTAATCTTAGCCTCCTGGATTCCAGGAGATCTCTTTTGTGTTCCACATTGCAATTCAAGATGGCATAAGTAAGCAAGAAAATTTATGTGGCATATCAGAAGCTTGGAGTAAAGTTTAAAACAGAAAAGTAATATATTCAGTTACAACAATGTTCATAATCCCATTTAAGAAATGGTTATTTTCTTTGTTTCCTTTACTCTAAGCTGCCATCAGATATCTGTGGTGTGGTCACAAGTTTTGAAACCAAGATTAGTTCACTATGTTAAAGAGGGAAAAGTTATTTCTCTTCAGAAATGTTAATAAAAGTAGGTTGAAATGTTATATCATTCTTTCAAATAAACTGACAGAATATAAATCTCTTTCAAAGTGACTTATCGTCTTTAAAATAATTCACCAGGAGAAAATGATCTCTTGTCTTCTCATGCTTTGATTGGGTGTAATCCTCCGCATTTGTCTACTGACTCTTAGCTGCAGAACAAAAGATACTAAAGAGCAAGTTAGGAGCTTAGGTTCTTATATAAAATGGGATTTGGGGTTTATTCAAGATGTTACCCTAATCTAGAAGATATCATAATCCTAGAACAGTTGTCAAATTAGGAACCAGTTCTGGGCTGTCCTATCAATTGATATTTTTTCAACTTCTCTTTTTTCCAGGCCCAGGATTCATTTGAATTTTAATCAAATATGAAGAATTACCAAGAAGGAAGGATTAATAAATCTAGTGTAGGTAGATTTTCTGTTCCTCACAATATGGGCAGCCCCTACTAAAAGTTGATTGTCATAATTTTTTGGCAGAAGTGGGGGGTGGGAACTGAATTGAATTATTTCCTCTCTATTAAGAAGTGGTACTCAAGACTTTGAGATTGCACTATCTCTAGTTGAATTATAAAAGCTTTTATAATGCAATGTCCCTTAATGTTGACAATATTAACAATTATTTTAATGACTTACTTAAATTTCCTGAATTTTTTCTAACTTTATTGAGATATAATTGACACATAACTTTGTGTAAGTTTAAGGTATACAATATGATGATTTGATACATGTATATATTATTAAATATTTACCACAATAAGGTTAGTTAACACATTGTTCACCTCACATAATTACCATTTTCTCGTTGTTATAGTGAAAATGTTAAAGGTCTACTCTCATGTCAACATTCAAGTATACAGCACAGTAATGATTACAACTACTATGATATACCTTAGATCCTGGAAAATTACTTATAACTAAAAGTTTGTACCCCTTGACCAACATTTCCCCATTTCCCCATCCCCAGCCTCTGGCAACCACCACTCTACTATTGGTTTTTATGAGCTTATTGTTATTAAATTCCACATATAAGTGAAATCATCCAGTTGATATTAAGAGTTAGGAACCCCTATTCATAGCCAACACAACCTCTTAGCTAAAAATACATATATTTGCCCAGAAAAAGTGAATATTTGTTAAAAGATATTATTAACTTAAAATGAAGAAAAGCATTAAATATTTAAAAAAATAAAATTCACGTGCCCTACAATATGAAATAGATTTTAAAAATCCAAGAATGGTATTGAATATTGAATCATATAAGTCATATATTGACTATTGAATCACATAAGTCACTGGAATAATCCAAAAGCAATTACTTTCTTAAGTTAGAAACACTGTTTTAGCAAGATGGTCTCTGTTTGATTCAATATTTGGTGGAGACTCATGCCTATATGCATGAGTACTGCTGAGCCAGTATAATCCAAGCACTTTAAAAACCTCTTATATTCTCAGACCTAGGCTATGTGTGCTCACTTAGGATCCATGAGAATTGTTCTGACAATTAAAAGTAGGAGAACAGAGAAAGTCTGATAACCTAAAGCTCAGAAAATTTTTATGATTTTCAAATGGTGAGGTGTTTTAAGATAAAATCAATCATATATATTTCATTTCTAGATTCTTAGGAACAGATGCTGGAGAGAATGCCAGGTATCGACTGATAAGCCCTTCTTTCCATAGGTTACACAGCAAAGTAGCTTATTGAAAAGGGAGGAACAACTCTGACACAGAGAAGAATGATGTCCTACAGTCCACAGATATGTTGCATTCAGCAATAGGCACTCTAAGCTAACAACGATGATGACAACAACAACAACAACAAAATAGTTGGAGATTTCTGGAAAAAAACTCAGAATATTCTGCGGTAAACTAAATCTGTGTGAAGGTTAATAAGAGATGCCACAAAAGAATCAAAAGTAGGGAATCTAGGATTCTGAAAATATATTACAGCCAAAGTCATTAAGCTGTTACTGACTCAAGCAACTGAAAAGGGAATGAATATTTGGGGAGCATCTCTGATACAAGATAAGATACTAGATGCATTAAATATTGTTTCTTTTATTTTTTTAATATTTTTTTAAATTTTTATTTATTTATGATAGGCACACAGTGAGAGAGAGAGAGGCAGAGACACAGGCAGAGGGAGAAGCAGGCTCCATGCACCGGGAGCCCGACGTGGGATTCGATCCCGGGTCTCCAGGATCGAGCCTTGGGCCAAAGGCAGGCGCCAAACCGCTGCGCCACCCAGGGATCCCTGTTTCTTTTATTTTTAATAGCCCTTTGAAGTAAGGATTATTAACCTTCAAGGCCACAAAATTTATTAGTAAGTTATAACATCAGGATTCAAACCCAGACCAGTGAGACTCCAAAGCCTAAGTATTCTCACTGTACTGCAGTACTTATGTGGAAAAAGCAACAGGCGTTGGATAGATGGTAAAATTAAGTTAGGCAAATTATAGATGCACTCATGCTTTTACCTATAATTCTGCTCAGAGTAATTTGCTTTAAACACCTACCCATGGAAGTCCAAAATATCATTCACAGAGTTATTTAATACTGCATTATTTGTAATAGTAAATGTCTGGAAAAAACACAAAATGTCTTCTGGTAAGGGAGTGATTGGGTAAGATATGATGCATTTGCACATTGAATTAATAGGCAATCACATAAAAAGAATGAAAAAAGATAACTATATACTTATATGGAAAAATCTCTAGAAAAAATCATTAATCAAAAATAAGGTACAGAACACTGTATATAGCATGCTAGTATTTATGTGAGGAAGGAGAGGAAATAATAATACATATATATTATTTTATTTTTATAAAAATAGAAATATATACACATAAAGATATTCATCAGAAGAAATAACTAAAATTAATAGAAATGGTTATATAGAAGTGGTAAAAGGATATGGGGTGAAAGGACAAAGAAACTAAATTTCTTTGAGTTTATAATTTACTTTTTCACTATTTAAATGTGGATGCTCAATATCACTAATCATCAGGAAATTATAAATCAAAACCTACAATGAGATATTATCAGGAGGGGGCAAGATGGAAGAAGAGTAGGGTCCCCAAGTCACCTGTCCCCACAAAATTACCTAGATAACTTTCAAATAATCCTGAAAACCTATGAATTCAGCCTGAGATTTAAAGAGAGAACAGCCTGGAATGCTGTGAGAGGGTTCGTGCTTCTATCAAGTACAGCTTGTTTTGGCCACTCTGCACTGAGCAAAATGACTAGAAGGAAAAACTCACCTCAAAAGAAGGAATCAGAAACAGTCCTCTCTTCCAAAGAGTTACAAAAATTGGATTACAGCTCAATGTCAGAAAGCCAATTCAGAAGCACAATTATAAAGCTACTAGTGGCTCTAGAAAAAAGCATAAAGGATTAAAGAGGCTTCATGACTGCAGAATTTAGATCTAATCAGGCCGAAATTAAAAATCAATTAAATGAGATGCAATCCAAACTAGAGGTCCTAACAACGAGGGTTAACAAGGTGGAAGAACGAGTGAGTGACATAGAAGACAAGTTGATGGCAAGGAGGGAAACTGAGGAAAAAAGAGAGAAACAATTAAAAGATCATGAGGAGGATCCCTGGGTGGCGCAGAGGTTTGGTGCCTGCCTTTGGCCCAGGGCGCGATCCTGGAGACCCGGGATCGAGTCCCACGTCGGGCTCCCGGTGCATGGAGCCTGCTTCTCCCTCTGCCTGTGTCTCTGCCTCGCTCTCTCTCTCTCTCTCTCTCTGTGACTATCATAAATAAATAAAAATTAAAAAAAAGATCATGAGGATAGGTTAAGGGAAATAAATGACAGCCTCAGAAGGAAAAATCTACATTTAATTGGGGTACCCGAGGGCGCTGAAAGGGACAGAGGTCCAGAATATGTATTTGAACAAATCATAGCTGAGAACTTTCCTAATCTGGGAAGGGAGACAGGCATTCAGATCCAGGAGACAGAGAGATCCCCACCTAAAATCAATAAAAACCGCTCAACACCTCGACATTTGATAGTGAAACTTGCAAATTCCAAAGATAAAGAGAAGATCCTTAAAGCAGCAAGAGACAAGAAATCTCTAACTTTTATGGGGAGAAATATTAGATTAACAGCAGACCTCTCCACAGATACCTGGCAGGCCAGAAAGGGCTGGGAGGATATATTCAGGGTCCTAAATGAGAAGAACCTGCAGCCAAGAATACTTTATCCAGCAAGGCTCCCATTCAGAATAGAAGGAGAGATAAGGAGCTTCCAGATAGACAGAAACTGAAATAATATGTGACCACCAAGCCAGCTCTGCAAGAAATACTAAGGGGGACCCTGTAATAGAAAGGGGAGGTCCAAGGGAACAATCCACAAAAACAGGGAATGAATAGGTATCATGATGACACTAAATTCATATATCTCAATAATAATTCTGAAAGTGAATGGGATTAATGACCCCATCAAAAGGCGCAGGGTTTCAGACGGGATAAAAAAGCAGGACCCATCTATTTGCTGTCTACAAGAGACTCATTTTAGACAGAAGGACACCTACAGCCTGAGAATAAAAGGTTGGAGAACCATGTACCATTCAAATGGTCCTCAAAAGAAAGCAGGGGTAGCCATCCTTATATCAGATAAATTAAAGTGTGTCCCAAAGGCTGTAGTAAGAGATGAAGAGGGACACTATATCATACTTAAAGGATCTATCCAACTAGAGGACCTAACAATCATGAATATTTATGCCCTGAATGCGGGAGCCGCCAAGTATATCAATCAATTAATAACCAAAGTTAAGACATACTTAGATAATAATACACTCATACTTGGTGACTTGAATATAGTGCTTTCTACAATCAACAGGTCTTCTAAGCACAACATCTCCAAAGAAACAAGAGCTTTAAATGATAAACTGGACCAGATGGATTTCACAGACAGTTATAGAACTTTATGTCCAAACGCAACTGAATACACATTCTTCTCAAGTGCACATGGAGCTTTCTCTAGGATAGACCACATACTGGGTCACAAATCAGTTCTTAACCGATACCAAAAGATTGGGATTGTACCCCGCATATTTTCAGACCATAATGCTTTTGAAACTAAATCACAAGAAGTTTGGAAGGATTTAAAACACATGGAGGTTAATGACCATCCTGCTAAAAGATGAAAGGGTCAACCAGGATATCAGAGAATAATTAAAAAGATTCATGGAAACTAATGAGAATGAAGATGCAACCGTTCAAAATCTTTGGGATACAGCAAAAGCAGTCCTGAGGGGGAAATACATCACAATACAAGCATCCTTCCAAAAACTGGAAAGAACCCAAATACAAAAGCTAACCTCGCACCTAAAGGAGCTAGAGAAAAAACAGCAAATAGATCCTACACCCAGCAGAAGAAGAGAATTAATAAAGATTTGAGCAGAACTCAATGAAATGGAGACCAGAAGAACTGTGGAACAGATCAACAAAACCAGAAGTTGGTTCTTTGAAAGAATTAATAAGATAGATAAACCATTAGCCAGCCTTATTAAAAAGAAGAGAGAGAAGACTCAAATTAATAAAATAAATGAGAAAATAGAGATCACCACCAACACCAAGGAAACACAAACGATTTAAAAAACATATTATGAGCAGCTGTATGACAATAAATTAGGCAATCTAGAAGAAATGGACACATTTCTGGAAAACCACAAACTACCAAAACTGGAACTGGAAGAAATAGAAAACCTGAACAGGCTGATACCAGGGAGGAAATTGAAGCAGTCATCAAAAACCTCCCAAGACATAAAAGTCCAGGACCAGATGGTTTTCCAGGGGATTTCTATCAAACGATTAAAGAAGAAACCATACCTATTCTACTAAAGCTGTTCCGAAAGATAGAAAGAAATGGAGTAATTCCAAACTCGTTCTATGAAGCCAGCATCACCTTAATTCCAAAACCAGACAAAGACCCCACCAAAAAGGAGAATTATAGACCAATATCCCTGATGAACATGGATGCAAAAATTCTCAACAAGATACTAGCCAATAGGATCCAACAATGCATTAAGAAGATTATTCACCATGACCAAGTGGGATTTATACCTGGGATGCAAGGCTGGTTCAACACTCGTAAAGCAAACAATCTGTTTGGTCATATCAGCAAGAGAAAAAACAAGAACCATATGATCCTCTCAATAGATGCAGAGAAAGAATTTGACAAAATACAGCATCCATTCCTGATCAAAACTCTTCAGAGTGTAGGGATAGAGGGAACATTCCTCAGCATCTTAAAAGTCATCTATGAAAAGCCCACTGCAAATATTCTCAATGGGGAAGCACTGGGAGACTTTCCCCTAAGATCAGGAACAAGACAGGGAAGTCCACTCACCACTGCTATTCAACATAGTACTAGAAGTCCTCGCCTCAGCAATCAGGCAACAAAAAGAAGTAAAAGGCATTCAAATTGGCAAAGAAGAAGTCAAACTCTCCCTCTTTGCAGATGGCATTACTCTTTACATAGAAAACCCAAAAGACTCCACCTGAAGATTGCTAGAACTCATACAGCAATTCGGCAGTGTGGCAGGATACAAAATCAATGCCCAGAAGTCAGTGGCATTTCTATACACTAACAATGAGACTGAAGAAAGAGAAATTAAGGAGTCAATCCCATTTACAATTGCGCCCAAAGCATAAGCTACTTAGGAATAAACCTAACCAAAGAGGTAAAGGATCTATACCCTAAAAATTACAGAACACTTCTGAAAGAAATTGAGGAAGACACAAAGAGATGGAAAAATATTCCATGCTCATGGATTGGAAGAATTGATATTGTGAAAATGTCAATGCTACCCAGGGCAATTTACATGTTTAATGCAATCCCTATCAAAATACCATGGACTTCTTCAGAGAGTTGGAACAAATCATCTTAAGATTTGTGTGGAATCAGAAAAGACCCCAAATAGCTAGGGGAATTTTAAAAAAGAAAACCATAGCTGGGGGCATCACAATGCCAGATTTCAGGTTGTACTACAAAGCTGTGGTCATCAAGGCAGTGTGGTACTGGCACAAAAACAGACACATAGATCAATGGAACAGAATAGAGAATCCATAAGTGGACCCTCAACTTTATGGTCAACTAATATTCGACAAAGCAGGAAAGACTATCCACTGGAAGAAAGACAGTCTCTTCAATAAAAGGTGTTGGGAAAATTGGACATCCACATACAGAAGAATGAAACTGGACCCATTCTCTTACACCATACACAAAGATAAACTCAAAATGGATGAAAGATCTAAATGTGAGACAAGATTCCATCAAAATCCTGGAGAAGATCACAGGCAACACCCTTTTTGAACTTGGCCTCAGCAACTTCTTGCAAGATACATCCATGAAGGCAAGAGAAACAAAAGCAAAAATGAATTATTGGGACTTCATCAAGATAAGAAGCTTTTGCACAACAAAAGAAACAGTCAACAAAACTCAAAGACAACCTACAGAATGGGAGAAGATATTTGCAAATGACCTATCAGATAAAGGGCTAGTATCCAAGATCTATAAAGAACTTACTAAACTCAACAGCAAAGAAACAAGCAATCCAATCATGAAATGGGCAAAAGACATGAAGAGAAATCTCACAGAGGAAGACATAGACATGGCCAACACGCACATGAGAAAATGCTTCACATCACTTGCCATCAGGGAAATACAAATGAAAACTACAATGAGATACCACCTCACACCAATGAGAATGGGGAAAATTAACAGGGCAGGAAACCACAAATGTTGGAGAGGATGCGGAGAAAGGGGAACCCTCTTGCACTGTTGGTGGGAATGTGAACTGGTACAGCCACTCTGGAAAACTGTGTGGAGGTTCCTCAAAGAGTTAAAAATAGAACTGCCCTATGACCCAGCAATTGCACTGCTGGGGATTTACCCCAAAGATACAGATGCAATGAAATGCCCAGACACCTGCACCCCGATGTTTCTAGCAACAATGTCCACAATAGCCAAACTGTGGAAGGAGCCTCGGTGTCCATCGAAAGATGAATGGATAAAGAAGATGTGGTTTATGTATACAATGGAATATTACTCAGCCATTAGAAACGACAAATACCCACCATTTGCTTCAATGTGGATGGAACTGGAGGGTATTATGCTGAGTGAAATGCGTCAATCGGAGAAGGACAAACATTGTATGTTCTCATTCGTTTGGGGAATAGAAATAATAGTGAAAGGGAATACAAGGGAAGGGAGAAGAAATGGGTAGGAAATATCAGAAAGGGAGACAGAACATAAAGACTCCTAACTCTGGGAAACAAACTAGGGGTGGTGGAAGGGGAGGAGGGTGGGGGGTGGGGGTGACTGGGTGACGGGCACTGAGGGGGGCACTTGATGGGATGAGCACTGGGTGTTATTCTGTATGTTGGCAAATTGAACAGCAAGAAATAATAAATTTATTATTTAAAAAAAAGAAAGATGAATGGATAAAGAAGATGTGGTCTATGTATACAATTGAATATTACTCAGCCATTAAAAAATATCCACCATTTGCTTCGACATGGATGGGACTGGAGGGTATTATACTGAGTGAAATAAGTCAGTCAGAGAAGGACAAACATCATATGGTCTCATTCATTTGGGGAATATAAAAAAATAGTGAAAGGGAATAAAGGGGAAAGTAGAGAAAATAAGTGGGAAATATCAGAGAGGGAGACAGAACATGAGAGACTCCTAACTCTGGGAAATGAACAAGGGGTGGTGGAAAGGGAGGTGGGAGGTGGGTAGGGGTGACTGGGTGATGGGCACTGAGGGGGGCACTTGATGGGATGAGCACTGGGTGTTATGCTATATGTTGGCAAATTGAACTCCAATAAAAAAATTAAAAAAAGAGATATGACCTCATACCTGTTAGGATGGCTATTATATGTAAAATAACAACAGCTGGCAAAGATGTGGAGAATTGGAATCCTTATACACTGTTGACCAGAATGTAACATTGTTGGGCAGCCCTGGTGGCCAGCGGTTTAGCACCGCCTTCCACCCAGGGTGTGATCCTGGAGACAGGGAATCAAGACCCATGTCTGGCTCCCTGCATGGAGCTTGCTTCTCCCTCTGCCTGTGTCTCTGCCTCTCTCTCTCTCTCTCTCTCTCTCTCTCTCTCTCTGTCTCTCATGAATAAATAAATAAAATCTTTTTTTTTAAAAAAAAAGAATGTAACATTGTTCAACCTCTAAGGAAAACATGGAAGCTCCTCAAAAAATTAATAGAATTACCATACGAAAAAAAAAAAAGAATTACCATATGACCCCCAATCCTACCTCTACATATATACCCAAAATAACTGAAATCAGAATTATAAAGAGATATTAGCACTCTCATGTTTGTTGCAGTATTATTCACAATAATGAAGATAGAGAAATAATTTGTGTCCATGGACAGATGAATAAAGAAAATGGAGCATATACATAAAATATAATATTCAGCCTTAAAAAGAAGTCAATTTTTCTATATGCAAAAACATGGTAAACCTTGAAGACATTTTGCTAAGTGAAATTAAGCTAGATACAGAAGGAAAAACACAGCGTGATTTTACTCATATGAGTTATCTAAAATAGAAACACAAAGGAAAATGGTTTCTCAGGGGCTACAGGGAGGTAAAAATGGGAAGTTACTGTTCAATGAATATAAAATTTTGGTATATAAGATGAATAAATTTTAGAGAACTGCTTTACAACAGTGTGACTATAATTAATAATATGGCATTGTACACTTAAAATTTTGTTGAGACGGTAGACTTGAAGTTCAAAAACCCTTAATGTGTTATCACAATTTTTAAAAAAAAAAGCAACAATTGATAGGCCTATTTTAAAAAGAAGTAAAAAAGGAGTCTTTAGCTTTGTTCAGTAATTTAATTTCTGTGTTAAAATTTATTTTGTTAGTTTGGCACTTGTGAATCTTGTATTATGCTACAAATAAATAATCATTTTAACATTATTCTGTGTCATGATTGCACTGTATGGAAAAAAGAGACACAAATGCAAAGTTCAAACATTAAGTAAATTTTCTTCTGTGTTGGAATGAATATTACAAAAACTCATGATTTTTAGAAAATAGTGTATTCATGAAAAGATATGAAATGCAACAAAAGCAATACAAAGAGGGAAATTTATAACTGTAAATGCTTATCTTTAAAAAGAACAAGGGTCACAAATGAAGAATTTAGCCTAAAGAACTAGAAAAAGAAGAAAAAACTAAACTCAGAGCTTGTGGAAAGAACAGCATAATAAACAGTAGTGTAGAGGTCCATAAAATAGAGAACAGAATAATGGAGAATATCAGTGAAAGCAAGATCCTTGTTTTTTTTTTTCCTCCAAAAAGATAACAATATAACAATCTTTAGGTAGAGTAACTAAGAAAAAAAGACTCAAGTAAATAAAATCAGAATTGAAAGAGGCTTTCATTACTTCTGACTTGACAGTAATTAAAAGGATTATAATCTAAAAGAAATGCACAAATTCCATAAACTTACAATCTACTAAGCCTGAATCATTAAGAAATGGAAAATCTGAGCAGTCCAGTAAAGAACAAGAAAATTGAAACAATAGTCAAAAACCTCCCAACACAGAAAGGCTCCGGACCAGATGGCTTCACTGGTGAATTCTACCAAACGTTTAAAGAAGAAGTAGCACAACCTCAAACTCATAAAAAATTGAAGAGGAGGTAAAACTTCCTAAATCTCTCTATGAAGCCAGCATTATCCTGATTTCAAAGCCAAAGATACTACAAGAAAAGAAAACTATATACTGATATTGTTTATGAATATTAACCCAAATACCCTCAACAAAATTACTAGCATGTTAAAAGAGTTCTATACCTGGAGTGCGTAGTTGGTTCAACATACAAAAATCAATGTAAAACACTTCATTAACAGATAAAAACACCAAATGATAAAACACTAAATGAGGAATAGAGGGAAACTATCTTAACATAATAAAAATCTTATATAAAAAAACCAATAGTTAACATACTCAATGGTGAAAGACTGGGAACAAGACAAAAAATGCCTACTTTGGCCACTTTTATTTAACACAGAACTGGAAGTCTTAGCCAGAGAAATTAGGCAAGAAAAAGAAAGAAAAGGCACCCAAATTTGAAAGGAAGAAATAAAATTATCTCAGTTCACAGATGCCATGATGTTATATGTAGGAAACACTAAGATTAAAATAAACAAACCACTATTAGAATTAATTAACTCAGCAAAGTTGCAGGATACAAAGTCAACATGTAGAAATTAATTGCATTTCTATACACTAACAATGAATGATCTAAAAAAGAAAATTAAGAAAACATTTTCAAGACTATCCAAAAGAACCAAAAGCAGTGACTCAAACAGATATGTATCCACATTCATAGCAGCATTATTCTCAATAGCCAAAAGCTGAAAGCAAACCAAATGTCTATCAGTGGTTGAATGGATAGACAAAGCATGGTATGCACATGCAATGGGATACTATTCAGTCCTAAGAAGGAAGAAATTCTGAAACATTCTATAATATGGGTGAGTCTTAATGACATTATACTAAGTGAAAACAAACCAGTCACAAAAGGACAAATATTGTGATTTCACATATGTGAGATTCCTAGAGTAGTCAAATTCTTTTTCAAATTCTTAAAAACAAATAGTAACGCAGTGGTTGCCAGGGGCTTGGGGAAAAGGGAAAGAGAGAGTTAATGTTTAAAGGTAGGAAGTTAAAAAAATAATAATAAAAATAAAAAAAAGTAATAAATAAAGGTAGGGAGTTTCCATTTGGCAGGATGAAAACAAGTTCTAGTGGTGGATAGTGATGATTCATAATGTGAATATACTTAATGTCACTGAACTTCATACTTAAAAATGGTTAAAACAACACGTTTTATGTTATGTGTATTTTATCACAATTTAACAAAATAATTCATTGGTGGTGGTCAGTACGTCATGTTGCATCTTATCTGGAGACACAAAATAGCTAGTTGCTTCATTATTTGTGATGATCATTAATCAGATTTCCCCATCGTAAATGTTTATTTTCCCCCTTATAATTGGTAAATAATCTATATGACAGTATTTCTAGTACCATCAATGTTTAATATATGATACGTATATCTATATATACATGCTTATGTATGCATATATGTATATATGATACAAATATAGCAAAATGTTGTCATTTGTTTGATTTAGGTGGTAGGTATATAGGGGAGTAATTGTACTATTTTTTCCTGATTTTAAATATGTTTAAAATCATTGGAAATAGAATGCTGAAAATGCAAGAGATTATCTAAGTTGTATGGAGCAAGATCAAAGAGGGCTTTGACAACCCATCAGAATGGCTTAGATTTGTGTTAGAAATAAACAGGGAGCTGAGGTAGCTAAACAAAGTTCATTGTGGTTCAAATATTCCTCGCTACCAATAACCTTTCATTTATATTTTCCTAGTGTATATATATATTTGTCTGTTATAAGCAAGCTGGCTGTGTATGGAAAGATACTTGCTCTATTACCTTCAATATCTTGCTGATAAGCAGCCAACCCTTAGAAGCAGAGCCTCCTGGCTGACCAGAAACTGACCCCAGATGCATTACTGAACCAAGCTGAAAGCAGAATTGCTATCTCACAGAAATGTGAGATAAATGTTTGTAGTTTTAAGCCACTGTATTTGGGATGGTGTTTTGCATAGAGAAAGACAATTAATGAAAGGGACAAAAGGGGAAGATTGAGGAAAAAAAAAGAGGAGGAAGGAGTCAGGAAGGAAAAAAGAGAAGCCCTAAGCATGTGAATGACATTTTTCATGGATGTCCTGAATGTTGTATTTTATTTAATCAGGGCTGCTGTTGCACTGGTGGCATTCAGCAAAGTCATGGAACTTATGTGGTGTTTCCTCTATTTTATCAAACTTGAGGTTTGAACTATTCATAGAGATAAAAGAACTAATTATATTTCAGGAGAAATTTCTTCTTTTGCCATTAGTTCATATGCACAGATGCACCAATCTTCCAGCAGTGAGCAGCTACTTAGTCTACTCACTGCTACTTTTCTCTTGGATTTAGCCCATACCAGAACATCTTGCTTTCTTGTGCCCATTAGGATATTGGTGCTTTACTCTTTTAAGGCTGTGGACAGAGTATTGACTGAGGTAATTTTTTTTCAGAAAGACAATAATCAGATTCCTGAAGCCAAATGATTCTGGACTCCAATCTGAAGCTACTAATTTCTTCCTCTAACCCCACCATACAGTTCAGTTCTTTTGAGTATAACCTCCTCTGTGTGTATGTGTGTGTGTGTGGGGGGGGTATGTATATAAAGTCATGAAATAAATGATGAAAATTATTCAGTGACAAAGGCCAGAAAAAACTGATCAATGTCATAACTTAGATAAGAGATATTTATGTGACCCACTATTGGAATATCAGTGTTCTATCTCGATATTGTACAAGAATATCTGTGGACAGAGGAGATTAAGAAAAAGTAGAAGAGAAAAATGAGAGAAATATCAAACCCAAGAATCACTCAACTGCTTACATTTCTGGTAAGCATTTTGAAAAACTGGAAGAAGCCTGGGAACGAAGAGGATGTGAAGGCAGAATGCTTATGTTATCAGAGAACAGATCAGAGAAAAATAGAAGAAACACGAGATAGAGAGGTATCTCTGACCTGATTTTGCTTCTGACCTAATTCTGGCTTCAGCTATATTTCTCTTAGATTTTGATTTTTGTATTCAGTGGACTGCTCTGGTCAAAACAAAATTATTAATGCCAACAAATTTTATTCTATTTATCAGTATTTCTGGACCCATCAAGTAGTCAAGCTTTGGTAGTCAGTGATTGATTACCTGACTTCCATGGCCTTCCCACAATGCCCTCACTCCTAAGAGTAAGAAGGACTGGAGGAGACCAATGGTTCTCAATACACTTGTACAAGAGAATTTCTCTAGATATGGTCATAAAGATAGTAGACATCTTTGAGGATGAAGGTGTCTGATAATCTGAATTCAGAAAACTCCCCCAGTTAATTTTCTTGCAGCCATCCAGACACTAGTTCAGGACCAGATTTTTGGAAACCACTGGACAAGATGTAGTTAAAATCAAGAGTCCATAAAAATGTATTTGTAGGGCTTTTGGTAGATTAAGTTAATTTCTGTAGAATTAGTTTGGGGACCTCCACCATTTGTTTTGTTTTGTTTTTAAACTTTCCCACTTTATGTTTTTTTTTTTTTAAGATTTTATTTATTTATTCATGAGAGACACACAGAGAGAGGCAGAGACATAGGCAGGGAGTCTGATGCGGGACTCGATACCAGGACCCTGGGATCTCAATCTGGGCCGAAGGCAGACACTCAACCACCGAACCACCCGAGCACCCCTAAATACACCTTTGAATGAGATTCCAAAGCAGAGAACACATATAAGTGCCAACAGAATGAAATGGGCAGGTGGGAAGTGCAAAAAACTAGGGAAGAGTGCTATGTCTAAGAGTGTATTACTGCCATCTGGGAATGAGGATTCAGTATGACTTTTCAAACACATTCAGAAATTCAGATACTTCAAAATGAAGCTTCTTGATTTTAAAATGTTAACAGCTCATTTTTAAAAACTTAAAACACCATCCTTGGGCCCAGTGATATGTTTCTCTGGGCTTGAATGCAACTGTCCCATACGCTACCTTGGAGTATCTGCAGATGCTATGTTGCTTTTGTAAAATTTGATTCTGTCATAAACATTCTGAAGTATTCTAAGTATCAAGAGACTTTAAGCACAACAAAGAAATTGTCCCAGATTGAATAATGACTACTTTTTGCCAAATATATATATTTTTTTGCTGTGTTTTACATTAGTATAATATGACCTTATCCTAAAGACAGCCTGGCAGGGAGTCTCAGTAACACTTTTCTCCCCATACATACACCCAAACACACAGACTTATTTCTTTTTGAAGTGTCTATTTGTGTGAGTTTATATACACGGTATTTTGTTTCTGGCTATATAGGGATACTGGGTGTAGTAAGGTAATGGAACATTGGCTACCACTCTCAGGGTCTCTTGAACTGCAGTGGTTCTTGTGGACAATAATGCTAAAACCACAGGATAAACCAATTGTTTCCTTGATAAAGCATGTAAGGCTCTGAACCCAAAGATCTTCCAAGTAGAAAGTCATCACAGAACCAGGGATGAAGGTATTCTCTATATTTCTCTTCAGATTACCATATGGTTCCAGCACCCAGAAGACTCAGAGAAAGTACAGCTTCAATTGGCCCCTCTAAGATGTTGTGAATCTTAGTGGGTTGGGGTCTGGGATTCAGTACTTTATGGAAGGCAGTAGTGCATTGACAAATGTCCTATGTTGAGTTACTTGGCAGTAGCCACCATCTATAAGAAGACCAGAGTTAATATAAAGCAATTTATTTCTGTATACCAGTGAAACCAGTCAGGGAACAACCAGAAAATTGATCCCTGACCATCATATACCTGCCACCATGGCCATCTGCGACCCTACTGAAAGCACTATTCACCCTAAAGAATCTGTTAACACTGAATGAAGACAATATACCCATTCAGAGTCTTTTGGGCACATATTGGTTGCCTCCAGTGATTAGTGATGGTTGGAGATAATAATTTCCTCTGCAATGTCATTATTAGATAATATGTTTATATTTTTCTTTTTAAAAGCAAACACCGTACCAAATTTTGCCACAGGTACCAATAGTTATTAGCAAGCAGCATCAAAACATGCAGATAATCAATCTTGCAAATTTGGTGAAGTCCTCACTCCCCTCCTTTCCACTCTTCCTCTTTCGGCACCCCACAAGCCCATGCAGGAAAGATTCATCTTGTCACAACAAATATTTGGATGGCTATGTGTCTGGTTTGATAAGAGCAAAGAATTATATATAAAACTGGGAACTCAGAAACTCTACTTAAGAGTTCTAGACCTAAGGAACTGCTCAAAAAATATTAGCCTACAGGGATTGTCAGACTATTAATCATGTAATGGTAGATTTTTCTATGCAAATCTTTCTGTTTGACATATATTGACACTATTCATTTCTCTGGTGACATAATTTAATATTATTTATGTTAATTAATAAGCTCTCTGGTGCCAAATCAAACTATGATATGTGAAACAGTTTTCTGGAGTCCCCTCTGAGGACAGTATGAACTGTGGAATAAGGTTTCACATTCTAACCAATCACCTGTGAAATATTCTGAAGTGTAAATTACTGAGTAGCACACTTCACATATTATGTAACCACCCCTGAAGTATAGAGATTAATGTTAATTTAGACATGCATATACACCTCACACTTCAAACTGAAATATTTCCAATAATATTTTAGAAAATAGAGTAATATTATGCAGCACATTGTTTTTTAGCCAAGGAACTCACTTTTCAGTGAACTCACTTCACAGTGAAAGAATACAAGGCCATGGGATTTACTGATCTTACTATCCAATCCATCATCTAGTAGCAGCTAGCTCTGTAAAACTGTAGAATGGCTCAGTAAGATTCAATGTTTTCCAGTGCTATAAAAAGCAGACATAATGTTATCTGGGAGAAAGCACCAAACAAGACAGGAGTGTTGTACCTAGGTTTGGTATTCATTCTACGCCACCAACCAACAATGGAGCTCTTTCCTCCTGAAGTCACAAGTACAGGATTCAAGAGGTCAAAGTGAAAAGATCCTCTCTTAGTTTTGTACACATAATGACCCTCACACAAAATTTCACCTCGTGTAGCAGCTAACCTATCTTCTCTTGATAATCAAATCAATTTTCTTGACCAATATTCTAATATCACAAACCTCCTTTTTTCTTTTTTTAAGATTTTATCCATTTATTCATGAGACACACACACACACACACACAGAGTGAAAGAGAGAGAGGAAGAGAGAGAGGAAGAGACATAGGCAGAGGGAGAAGCAGGCTCCGTGCAGGGAGCCCAATATGGGACTCGATCCCAGGACTCCAAGATCACATCCTGGGCCGAAGGCAACAAACCTCTTTTCTTTCTCTTTAATCAGTTGCTATAGAAGCCCAAAATAGCTGGGTGCATGTTACAGCTTCAGATTTAATAAACTTACTGTTTAGCCTTTTAATGGAAATGCTATCCTCCTGAAATACTAAAATCTTGAAACTGTAGGAGTCCAGGGTGTATCTTGGTATTGGACAACAAAAAGAGTTATATATAGCAGTAACAACACTTCTTTTTTTCCTGACCATTATTTTAATCACCTTTCAATATTTGGGAATTTCCTCAAATTAGGAGCTAAAAAAAGAGGTAGAGACTACCTCCCATTATAGAAGCTCAAGTATTCCCTTTCTAAGATCCCCTTGCAATTAGCACATCAGGCACAGGATCAAACAGCTATTAGCAAGCATTCATTCTGGAATGTTCTCCTCACTCCTTAGGGCCTGTGCCCTGCCACCAATCTTCCCTCCTGCAATACCCCAGCACCTCACATGCTCGGGCCATCAGGATATCCCAGAGATGCCATTCTCCTCATTGCTGTCATCTACTCTTTCTCATTCTTTTCCTGAAGAGGTGATTCTGGCAGCCTCTGCTCACATTCCACCTTCTTAGTAGAGCTTTCTATGACCACCTTTCTCAGAAGTCACTGTACTGGGTGCCCGGGTGGCTCAGAGGTTTGGCGCCTGCCTTTGGCCCAGGGCGTGGTCCTGCAGACTCGGGATGGAGTCCCACATCCGGCTCCCTGCATGGAGCCTGCTACTCCCTCTGCCTGTGTCCCTGCCTCTCTCTCTCTCATGAATAAATAAATAAAATCTTTAAAAAAAAAAAAGAAGTCGCTCTACCTCCTACCTATTTCTTTTCTAACTCATCATCGTATTTATTTCCCACAAATAAGTTGTATTGTGAGATGTTTTATTAATTTATTCTTTCTTTCATTCATTTAATGCATGTTCCTCCTGCTAAAATAAGGGAGAGTCCTTGTCTATTTCACAGTTGTATCTTCAGTACCTAGATTGGCATCTAACACTTCAAGTAAAACTGCCTGTCTGAAATTGGGTTAAATAGCCATACATGTACCTCATAGTTACATGAAATTCTATCTTGATATTTCACCTATAATAGCCAACATTTCAGACACTATTCATGAAATAATAGGCTCCCTGTTTGCTAACATACAATGTTTTCTCAATTACATATTACATGTTTATATAAGATCTACATTATGATTTTCCACTCTGTCATGGCGATATATATATATATATATGCCTGTTTTGCAAAGCCAATCTATTTTTAATCACTGTGACTTGATAAACTTTGTAGTAACTGATACAGCAAAATATTATTTTCCCCTCTTTAGCTCTTCATAGGAAGTCTTTTCCAGATGAACATCAGAGTTCAGACTATAGGGGTACTTTTGTTATAGAATAAAAGTGGGACAAATTCTAAAGGAAAAAAAACCCCTGAATTTGATTACATAAAAACATGAACTTCTGTACATGGGAAAACAACAGAAACAAACGTGGAAGAATTATTTGCACAATATGTAGCAGTATTTGGGTAGGAGTCAGGCAGGTGCTATGATCCTCAAGACTTCCGGTTGTACCACCCCCTGAAGTCTCCTCACCCCTACCTGCTGGCTGCCCAACTGCCATGAAATGCTCAAGAAAGGGAACGGTTATTCAAAGCAACCTCTGACTTGGAAATATGTAAGAGTCAGTCTGAAAGAGATAGCAGGAATCTTGAGCATGTTCAAATGTATTTGTAGATCTGACTGGTAAACTGGACAGACAGGAGAACATTGAGGGGTATGTCAGAAAGAAAGTATCAGAGCTTAACCATCAGTGTGAAGACCGGTGCCAAGAAGTGTGTGAAGCTGGCCTGTCCACTGCCTGCTATAGAAACACCTCCATCCTTGGATCACCTATGCTATCTGAGGAAGAGAGGCCAAGCCTGTCATATAATTGAGAAACCGAGCTATCCTACTTTGGAAGGCTCTTTCCAAAGAACAGGTTAAAAAAAACCTAAAGAAACCTACCTGCTGGTCAATCAGAAAGAAGAGCCCTCATGTTGCTTAGGGAATGCCAGGAACAGCATTGGGTTTTTTTGTCATTGACTCTGAGGCAGAAGGAGCAGCCATCATGAGAAGGTACAAATATCTGATCTTTATGTGAATTCCTCCCCTTCCCTACCCAAGTTCCTAAGAATAAAGTAGCAAGAGAAATCCCAGAATTGCTTTATCAGCAAAGGTAAAGCTCTGAACATTAAGATTTGTGAATGGCAGAAATTTATAATTACTGGTAGGTGAGGCCAGGACATCTATGGGTTACAAAGAGCCAAAGGGTTAATATTGTCTTTAATATAAAAGATATTCTTAATACTGAAGCAAAGAAAGGACTGCCTTTCCAATAGAAAAAAAAAAATATGTCAATGGATAGCAACACATAATTTTCTAATGAATGAAGGAAACTAGGATATGTCACCCCAATACATGTCTCTTTGACATAAAAATTATTTTAAGCTGAAGGCAATTAAGAAACAGTAAATGCAGAAAAATTTCCCCCTTTTCTGCCTAAAGGCAGAATATAAATTCTTCTTTTATTAAAAAAATAAACTCTTATTAGCCCAGAAAGGGCACCAGAAGCAACCACAAACAAACCTTGGTTAAATCAACCTCTATCTTCCAGTTATTTCTTCACCATTTACTTCCCCCAGTACAAAACCCTTTGCCTTTTTAATTCTTCACAGATGTATTGTTTATTAAAAAAAAAAAATCCTGTTCTGGTCACTTCTTTGGATCGTCATTTTTTAAAAGATTTTTATTTATTTATTCATGAGAGACACAGAGAGAGAAAGGCAGAGACACAGGCATAGGGAGAAGCAGGCTCCATGCAGGGAGCTCAGTGTGGGACTCTATCCCAAGTCTCCAGGATCACACCCGGGGCGAAGGTGGCACTAAATCGCTGAGCCACCTGGGCTGCCCAGGATCTTCATTTTTTTGTATGTGTGAAGGTTCCTAAGTACATGTAAAAAGTTCACTAAAATCCATATACTTTTCTCCTGTACATCTATCTCTGCCAGTTTCATTTCCATATCCAGCTAGCGACATGAAGAGGTGGGGGAAAACTTTTTCTTGCCCTACATGAAGCATTATCAACTGACCCAATATTTGAAACATGTGAAACACAACAGTGTGGGTAGAAGAGAGAAGACCTAGACATTCTAGTAAAAATAAAACAACACAAGCTGTCCAAGAAGAGATTTGACCATAAATATCCAGCACTTAAAACTGCTCATGTTCTTTTACATAGCAATTTCACTTTTAGGACTAAATCTAAGGAAATCACTAGAGAGAGAAGAAATATTTACAAAGATATTATTGCAGCACTTTTATAATAAAAACATTGAAAACCTAAATAGGAAATGGCTAAATAATTAAGTTAATATGTATTATGCAATCATCAAAACAATGTTTTAAGGTAATTTTAGTTATGTGAAAAATATTTAATATCTCGTGTACAATAGGAACAAAAGGATGCAAAACTATATAGTATGATTAGCTACAGGCCATAAAATCACTGAACTGTATCTCAGATATCATCCAGGTCGCTGCAATCATGTTATAGATGAAAAAATTGAGGTTCAAAAAAAAAAAAAAGAAGAAGAAGAAGAAGAAGAAGAAGAAGTAGAAAAGAATGGGAAAGGATAAAAGATTTTCCACCCAATGTCACAGTGATAGTTCAGAGAAGACTGGGACCAGATTTCTAGGCCCTCCACTCCTAATTCATAGTTTGTGGAATTTGCTCACATGAAGTTCCTGTTGGCACATGGCTTTAGGGGTTTCGAATCTCCCACTTGCATCACCACATCTTTTATTGGCATTTCTGTTATCAGCAGTTATGGCTCAAGCAGTTATGGCCTTGATTCCCAAATCCACATCTGCCTGGAAAAAGTGAATCCTTTTTTTTTTTAACTACTTTGCATCATTTCTTCTCTGAAGTATTCCATTTTTCTTATCTGTGCCATAGGCTTTGGGAAAAATGCATTACTGAGGGAAATGCCCCTAAGTCTTCTCAAATTCACAAGTTTGAAAATATCGCTATTACATATCATTTCCTCCATAAAGTGCTATAAAGCATAACTTAAAATTTTAAGTGACCCCCTTAGACAATTAATGATTCCATAAATTTAGTCCTAAAGTCTTTTATATAGCTATTAAAATAAATTCTGGTGGAAGCAATTGCTGAAGTAGTTTCACAGATTGCTTACTCTTGTTTCTCTGTAGAGTACATCATGGTTCTAAGTTGATTTCACCATTAGACTTCCTAATCTGTCTGAGAAACATAACCTTTGGAGCCTCTCCATTTTCATCTCAAACTTAGTTGTTGACTTCTTCAAGGTCGTTTTTCAAAATACATGAATGTGTGGTTTTAGTTTAATTTTGTTTTTTAAACCCAATCACAACCAGTAGTGAATAGACACTGATAAGTAGAGAGCAGAGTTAAGTCAAGATTCAGATACAGGGAAGCCACTAAGTTTACTCCCTAAGAGACTTGCCATCTTAGCCCATTTTAGAACATTAAGTTCAAATTCATCAGTCCTATTAAGTTACTAATTACTACATGTTTCTAAATAATTAAAATTTAAAATGTTACCCTTGAACGCTAAGAATCTATTCTACTGTTTTATTTTTGATGGTTTTTGATTCCCAGTAAGACACTTAATAGTCTATTTTTATTATCCCAATGCCTAGCTTACTCCCCCTTTCAATTAGTGCAGGTAGATACTTTGCTGTTTGTAACCCCATCCCTAGCATGAAACAGTTGCTCTGACTTACCCATTTGGCTGTGTGACATGAGCTCGGCAAACAAAGCTGGCTTGGATTGTTAATGGGACAAGAAAGACTATAATCCATGTTCTTGGCACACCCCTAGGTCATAGGAAAGCAAACCTTCTATTTCCTGCATTATCCCAAAGTGAATGCTCTGCTCTTTGCTAAGCGATCAAAATACACCATGATCTATTAGGTCTTTTTCACCAATGAAAACAGAATGAGATGTATTGTATTTAACACCATGAATGGAAGGGGAAATTGCATTGTTAATGTATAGTGGAAGCATCAAATTCCAAAGTCCCTTGCGTGAAATGCAGTATAGATGAATACTCTAATAGTTATGTTCTTCCTGTTTTCCCCATCAAATACCAGTTCACCTCAGAACTATTAGACAGGTATGTCAAAACACAGTCTGGCTTTGTCACAGAAAGACTATAGAAAGATTTTACTTGTGGTCCAATGAGCCAGAAACCCAGACTGCTAACTGGTGACACAGAGATGGGATCTCTCCATTGCTACTTATGTAATTTGGAATTAGTTACTTTGATTTGGGCTTACCCTTGAATATTTTTCTGGTTTAAATTTGCTTGGCTAAAGGAATATTTAAAGGCTTTTTTGAATGATTATCATAAAACTCAGACTGTTAACTCTTCCAGTCTAGTAAACAAACTTCAATTAGATTTACATGATAAACACTAGCGCACTTTACCACTATTCCTATGTGTATTTATAATTATGTCCTCACATTTTTATCTTCTAAATACACACCCATCTACTCTTCTGTTTCTACCGGCGTTATTCATTATCACACTGCCATATTCTCTGATGTGGACTTTGATTGTCATTTTCTGTTCTGGTCTCCCACCAATCTCTTCATATTTTCTCACTGTTTGTTATATGTGTGCCTTCTCTGAACAACTACCTGCTCCACTTAATTCATCTTTTAAAAAATGAACAGATTTTGCCAGATGCTATGGAGGAAGCCAAAGATCTACAAATTTCAGCTGGCTGATTCTTTTTTGATTTATCAAAATAGAATTAGTATACAAGAAATTAATCCTTACTGCTGACCCTACTCTAACAAAGGAACTTGAGTCTTAAAGAAATATGCATGTATGGAGTGGTTAATCTAATTTCACCTACAAACACCAAACACTGGATGGTAAATGATATATTATAGGTTAGATCTTCCTGATACACCTTGGAGCTATGAGGCTATTACCCTCTTCTGCCCACTTTCTCTGGAGTTGAGACCTTCCAGATGACCTGGGCCTACTACTCACACTCCACTCCTTCCTGTCACCTAGGGGACATTGGGGTCTTCCAACACCACAACCTCTTAATGTGACAGTAAGGAGAGCTCTCCTCTTTGAAGGATGCAAAATGCTGCTAATTAGGTATGGTGACTGGCCTCATCTCATGGCTCTGCCTTCCTTTCTCTCCATTTCCAGCTCTGTTCTTTCCTTCTCAGTATGAAGATTTTCCCTTACATCGCAGTGTGACTTCCAAATTAGAGTGGTGGAGGCAATGGGGATAATTATATAAGACCATTAAAGATCTTTCGTTAGCTTTGTGGTTTTGATTTCGTTAGCATTGTGGTATTTCCCTGATGGCAAGTGACGTAGAGCATTTTCTCATGTCCTTGTAGCCAAGTGTAGGTCTTCTTTGGAGAAATGTCTGTTCATGTCTTCTGCCCATTTCATGACTAGATTGTTTGTTTTTGGGTGTTGAGTTTGAGGTTTAATGATATGTGGAATATAAGAAATATGAAAGGGACTATAAGGGAAAGGAGAGACACTGAATGGGGGAGAATTAGAAAGGAAGTCAAACCATGAGAGACTCCTAATTCTGGGAAACAAACAAAGGGTTGAAGAAGGGGAGGAAGGTGGAGGATGGGGTGACTAGGTAACAGGCACTATGGAGGGCACTTGATGGGATGAGCACTGGATGTTATACTATAATGTTGGCAAATTGAATTTAAATAATAATAATAATAATAATAAATCTGTTTGTTAAGCACCCCCCCCAAAAAGATCCTTCATTAGCATCCAGTGCCTCTTTGTAATGAACCTTGTGGCCTTAGAAGAGGAAGGAGGGGGGATCCCTGGGTGGCTCAGCGGTTCAGCGCCTGCCTTTGGCCCAGGGCATGATTCTGGAGTCCCGGGATCAAGTCCCATGTCGGGCTCCCGGCATGGAGCCTGCTTCTCCCTCTGCCTGTGTCTCTGTCTCTCTCTGTGTCTATCATGAATAAATAAATAAAATCTTTAAAAAAAAAAAAAAAAAGAAGAGGAAGGAGGTTTAACCTCTCTGCAGGGAAGAGGTTCAGATACTGCAGATTTCTCTGCCCAAGATATAGGTGATAGGTTGCAACAAGCCAGTCTGTAGAGCAGTGTTGCTTAACGGTGAGGTAGAGGAAGAAAAAATTTTCCTCCACACTTGTGGGGTCTCTGGCTGGGTCTGATAATTAAACTGACAAAAACAGACAAACAAGAGAAAAGCATATACAATAAAAATTGAATTTTTACGTGTACAAGGGAGCCTTCACAAGAGAATAAAGATCCAAAGAAGTGACTAGAGCAGAAATCTTTTATACCTTTTGGACAACAAAGAAATACATTTGTGGAGAATTGACAAGATTTAAGAATTTGGGCTAGGGGCAATAAGTACTAAAATAAATCATAAATTCCCTGTCTGGTGATAAGAATGTTTTCTTTCCTCCAGGTATGGGAAGATACCCTTACATGGGAATTTTATGACCTGTTTCAGGGAGGAAAAGCAGGGGGCAGGGGAAATCAGAGTGAACTTCTTGCTTTTGTCTTCTATAAGATTCCTTAAGATCTTTAGTATTTTGAGGCAGCATGTCCTGAACCTCATTAGTGAGAATACTGATTCTGGAGTCTACTAGACTGCAGACTGGGCTTTGAATCAAAATCATCACTTCTTAACTCAGAGAAAATGAACAAATTGCTGAATTTCTCTGTACCTCAAATTTTTAATCTCTATAGTTGTGAAGATTTAGTGAGACAATCTACACAAGGTGTTTAACAGGGAGCCCTATGCTCAGTAAATGACAGCTATTATTATTGAGTGTTCAAAGAGCTATCCCACTGAGGGCTTAATACTTTAATTTACAAACTGCTTTCCCCATAGAAATCTTGACCCTCATACAATCTATGAAGGAGACAGGGTATTTTTATCTCCCAGGAGAGTAGTGAGGTTTTTTGGTTTGTATTTGGTTGCTTTTTTCCCCAGATTTGGTAAGTAAAATTGAGACTGAAAGCCATCCCTTGAGGGTCCAGGGCACTTGCCCCTAGCCAGAAAGGACCTCTTGAATCTCCAGGCATCTGCAGAGGCCATGATTCCCCTGTGAATAATGTTTCTAAATAATGTGTGGTGGTGTGTTTTGGTTGTTTTTATTACATCTACTTGATTCAGCCAGGTACTATTACAGCTAAGAAGTCCAGCTATTATGTGCTGTCAGTTTGTTTAATGATTATTCTAGGTGCAGGTGATTTGTATTAGAGTGCAAGTGACAGATTGTGCATTAGGCAGAAATGTCTGTTTTTCAAACTAGGAAGTCCCAGCAAACAGTGAAGCAGAGCTGGCTCATCCCCACTCCACATCCAAAGGAAAGGTTAGTGATGTGATTATCAGGGTGTTGTTGGGCCAGGTGGCGTACTAGGCTCTGCACACCTCTACTACTCTCTGTTGCTTCACTCCAGAAGTGAGAAGCATATGCAACAGTAGACTGGAAACCAGTGTGTGACAGGGTTAGAAAGAAGAGGCTAGAAATCCAAAGAGCTCGCAGAAGCTTATTTTCCAGCTGCAGAAGGGATTAGGAATAACTCAGGATGCCAAAGAAGAAAATCCTGGACCTTCTTTTGTATGGCACCATTGCCTTTTTGGAGGAAACTAGTTGAATTTTTCCTACCTTTCTGTGCTTTGTTTCGCTTCATCGTATTAAGTGGGAAACATTTATAAGATTCTCTTGCCAATTTCTTGATCCCTGCGATGAGCCTTGACTGTCTATGATTGAGACCACTCTTGTAAGGTGGTCTTTGCAACAAGAAAAGTCTGTGCTAAAGAAGATATTTTGAGTGGAGATGGAAAAAAAAATGCATTATTTTCATTCTTTCATTAAGCCAAGAAACCCAAGGATGACGTTTCAGGACAAGGATTAACTTTTGAAAATACAAGTTACAGTTTTCTGACATATGAAAATCCAGAGAGGAAAGGAATCCTGAATAACCTTTCCCAGTCTAATGAGATTCATATGCATAGATCTGTACATCTCTTCTTCCAGCCTCATTGAGGTGAGCCAAAGTATTTGCAAACAAAGGGTGGTCAAATGTTCTCCTTGATCTTCTGGTCTTACAGGACTCCATCCTTCCCCTTCCTGTGAACAGGAACTGCAAAAGTATAATTTTTGAAGGGTTTATTTGGATGTATTCCTAACTATCCCTTAAAAAAAAAAAAAAAAAACAAAGCAAACAGCTCCCCGCCCCGTCCCCAAACCTAGACAAACAAAAAAACCCTATAGGGCAAAACTTAGTCAATGTTGCTCCCTAGTGGCAAGATTTCCAAACCGCAGCCTATGGTGAATAACTACAAGGACTTGCAATACAAGGACCTGGCCCTTGGCACTACTGATTACAAATGAGTGTAAATGAGGAAAGGGATGCTCTTACTTGCTCAGTGATGGCCATTCCATGGAGTTTGACTTTCTCAACTAGCAAATAAATTCGTACAGCTAAATTGCTACACTCTCTCCTTTCACTATCTCTCCTGGTCAGAAAGGATTTGATCCTTATCTCTTTTATAGCACTTTCAATTTTTCGCATTATCAGTTCAATGCTTGTTAGAAGTGAGATTAAAAGACATCTTTAAATATTCAGGAGGCCCAAAGATTTTCCCAAACAAGCTTACCATTGGACTTTGATTACTACCCAACATCATAGGCTTATCTTTTTTTCTACAAGATGCTATGCATTTGGACAGGTTGAGGTAGCTCTGTTTTCACAAACTGAAGGATAAATTCCTCTGTCCCGGTCTTGGTTTCCTTGTTTTCAAAATAAATTAGTAGGACTTAGGAATAAACAGATTTAATACTCAGTAATTCTTGTGCCTCAGTGCTTATCTACATAGTATTTGCATATTATATTCCAAAAGACCCTTACTTCAAGGACATCTTGAAAAAAGAAAATAAATGTATTAATGCAACAGTTACTTTCACACACTGTATCAAGGGCACTGCTTACAGAGGCAGTTTTGGATAAATGCAATTAAAATCACAATACTGATTGAGAAAGTCAGAAATGCCAGTAAAGAGGGCAACTTTATCCTTTGGTGGGAGAAATAAAACAGCTAGTGAATATGCAAAGCTGTATCTTAGAAGATGTTAACCAGTTTTAGAGAACTTCATTTGCCTTGCATATGTATCTTATATCATTTGTTGAGATTTTCTTTAAAATGTGTAGATTAAAATAAATTTGTATTTTAGAAAATTATTTTGTATCTATAGGGTTTTAGTTTCCCTCCTGAGAATAATTGGAAAACTGCTGGCCTATCCTCAAACCAAAGATGGAGCAGGAAGCCAGTCCATTCTTTCGTCTCCTGCCAAAGCTTGCAAGGAGACTGTGAGGGTTTGGAGAGGAGAATCTGGAAGAACAGCCAATTCAAAGGAAGTTGATTCAGAAGAGATGGCTTTCATCTCCTATGCTGTTGGTGACAACTCCTTTTTTCATACTAATCTTCAGGTTGGTTACAACTGCCCAGAGACTCAAACAAACACAGTTCATTGAAATTGTGACTGTGGTAACACAGTCACACAGCAACCAGCTGCTGGGGCAATCCTTGGTGATTTGCCTTAATCTTTTCAATGGTAGACCAATAAATCCAAACAGGAGCGGTAGAGAAGATGGGCAAAGGGATGATATAACAATAACTGCATTGAGACCCTGGCCAGAATGGCTGGTTGGAGTTGCCAACAGTAAGCCTCCTCTGTGTTGCTCTCACACCACTTTTGCTAGTTGGCATTAAGCATTCTGATGAAATCACCAGCTTGATGTTCAGTTGGCCTGATTGCTAGAGAGACTGATTGCATTATTCATTCTCATGAAAAGATTTTTTGGACTCTTGACAATCCATAGAGATTATACTTAAAAAAAAAAAAGAAAAGAAAAAGAAAGAAAGAAAAAAGAAAAAAAAAACACAAAAACTCCAGAGTTATCAACAGTTTAATTCATTCTTTTATTCTTTCAAAATGGGCAGAATCAGAGGATAAACAGAAAGCCTGCACAGAAAAATGGTTTTTGGTGAGATTGCTTGGAAGCCCTGTATTTTATATGATTGGGTGTCCCTCCCTTTGTTCTTAACTTTCTGTTTTTGTTTTTTCCTTTTTCCTTTTCTTCCAGAAAGGTCCTCCATCTTCTCAAAAAAAAAAAAAAAAAAAAAAAAAAACTTAGTTTGCTAATTCCCTGTGAAATACTCCCATCTGCTGGCCAAATGGAAAAGGCTCACATCTTAACCTTTATTATTGTTATCTACTACGATTTAAGACCACCCTCCAAACAGTGCAATTAGGAATAATACGTGAGAAAATTTAAAAGATTGAGGAAATCCTTCACTTTGCACTTATCAATCCACCCATATATCTAATATACATATGGACTTAAATATGCTGTTTGCAAATACCCAAAGTGAAGCCTAACTCTGTAGAGACCACAGAAAACAAGTTAGTGAGGGGAGGAGCGGGAGATTGGGCAGACAACAGAAGAGATGATGTTTCTGGCAAACTAGTTAGCACATTTCTAATCAGATCACATAGGGAAAGGGGCTCGAGATGCACAATTGGAATCAGAGACTGTGACCAACATAACCATATTCCCTCTATGAAGAAAATTCCATGAGATCCAAGAGGAAACCAAATTGGGTTGGGCAGCCTGGATGGCTCAGTGGTTTAGCACTGCATTCAGCCCAGGGCGTGATCCTGGAGACCCGGGATGGAGTCCCTTGTCAGGCTCCCTGCATGGAGCCTGCTTCTCCCTCTGCCTGTGTCTCTGCCTCTCTCTCTCTCTCTCTCTCTCTCTCTCTCTCTCTCTCTCTCTTTGTGTGTGTGTGTCTCTCATGAATAAATGAATAAAATATTTTTTAAAAAAAGAAACCAAATTGGGTTCCAAGTTAGCTTATCAAAGGGGAGACCCCTTTGGCGAAAAGCCACTCAGAAATGATGCTTCTTCCTTTTTGTTTATTTTTTTTAATGAACTCATCTGGTGGTTGAAGTTAGACACTGGTATATGGTATAGAGTTTACAATCCAGTAGAGTCATAATCTAGGATTATAGAATCAAAGACTCATGTTTTGAAGCTGGTAAGAATCCCAAATACCAATAGCAGGCTTCTCATTTTACTAATGAGAAAATGAAGATGGGGAAGCATAAGAAGCTTGTTTGAAGGCTTATGCTTCAGAAGTAAACCAACAAATTTGATGAAAAGAGAAAAACAAAATTGAGTTTCTTTAAGGATTTTAACTACAACTATATTGTTTATGATATCAGCCTCTTCAGAGCTGATAGTTTCTAAACACAAACCCATAGTCTCCCCAAAAGGTAAAGACATCCAATTGAGTTGAAGTGCCTCCTATGGTGGAACATTTTTCTGTGGTTTGTCCACTTAGGATACATATGGCGTTAAAAAGAACAGTGAATTTTTTAAAAGCGGGATCATGCCTCTAAAGAGAATATAGATTAAATCGTATTCCCTCAAAACTAAGCTTTCTCGAAGTGTAGTAAAGTTACTCTCTCTCCTATTTCCTGACACTTGAGATGTTAAACCAAAAATAGAAATGGAGCCTGCAGAAAGTGAAAGGTAAAGAATTGGTGACTAAAATAGCTTCATGCAAATGCCTTGAGACACTGAAGCTACAATCTGTAAGTAACATTTTCCAAGCTACAGATGCATGAGATCCACCAGAAGATGTTTACCCCAGAAAGCTAAGGTTCTCTCATTAGCACCTGGGTGTTCTGTAGAGGTGAAGCCACCTTCATCCCTGACTTTAGGCTTGTTTCTAACATTGACTAGCTTCATGAACTGAGGATATATATTTTTTGACCAGTATTTGACAGATGGTAAGGATGTTCATTGGGAGTACGAAAAGAACCTCGGCTTATAGAAACAGAAGAAGGTAGGGTTATACCATTCAGTGTGATGGATGGATTTGGGCCCTTAAAAGATTATATTATAATATGATTATTCTCAGAAGCATTATACACAAACACATGCACATACACACTCATAAGTACTGCTATATACACATTAAAAATGAAGTTCATTCTTACTTTTGTTGAATAGGGCACATTTGTTGAAAACTAAATTTTTAAAATAAAACATTTTTTCAGTCTCATTATAAAGTAAAATTTTTCCAGAATATTTGAATGCCCAGAGGAAATTACAGAGGTGTGTACAAAGTGAAGCTATTTTTCTAATCAAACCACTGACATGTTAAAAAAAAAATCATCTGGGGGCACCTGGGTGACTCAGTCAGTTAAGCATCTGCCTTTAGCTCAGGTCATGATCCGAGGGTCATGGGATTGAGCCCCACATAAGGCTCCCTGCTCAGCGAGGAGTTTGCTTTTTCCCTCTGTCCCTCTCCCTTGCTCATGCTTTCTTTTGCACTCTCTCTCAAATAAAATCATTATAAAAAATTAAAAATAAAAAATTCATCTGAGTGGGGGAAAAGTTCTTTATATTATAGTCTTCATTTCTTAGATGGAGTTTTTTTTTTAATTTTTTTTAATTTTATTTATGATAGTCATACGGAGAGAGAGAGAGAGGCAGAGACAGAGGCAGAGGGAGAAGCAGGCTCCATGCACCGGGAGCCTGACGTGGGATTCGATCCCGGGTCTCCAGGATCGCGCCCTGGGCCAAAGGCAGGCGCCAAACCGCTGCGCCACCCAGGGATCCCTCTTAGATGGAGTTTTAAAGGCATAGCAGTGAATGGTCCCAAGAACCACCCAAAAGTACCAGCTGGAAATGCAGGGTAGCCTTAACCAATCTTCTCCTTCATTTCCCACATGCAGGGGAGCAGATATTACCTCCTAGATTTCACTCCCATCCACTCACTTGTCTCCACCCGCCAGCATATCCTGCCTGCAGCAGTGTTTTCTCCATATATCAGAGCAATACCTTTACAACAGGGATTTAATCACTTAATGCCTTTCTCTGAAACCTTTCTCATGTTTTCTCTTGTTCTTGGGTTGAATTTTATTTGTTTGTATTTTTTTATCTTAAGCTGGAATACAAGGTCTTGCATGATCTGGTCTCCTTCATATGCAGCCAGTTTTCTCTTGGGTCATTACTGTCCATCCAACCACCCTCTCCAGAAGTATCATTCTCCTTCCCATCCTTGCCCACGATGGTGTCTCAGCCAAACAGTGGGTGCAATGCTTGTTCCCTGCCTCTCCACACCACTGGGGGATCTGGCCAAGATAGCATGTCATGCTTCCACCCTCAGTTTCACACACAACATGCTCGAGGCAGCTTCTGGCCTCCTTACCTCTAAGGTGATCCCTTCTTCGATCACCTATTTTCCCCCCACTTTTCCTGACTTCTAATTGTAAATATCTTCCTCAGTTAACTATATCCCCTTTGAGGGTATGAACTAGTTTCTTTTGTTGACCGTTGTGCTTCCATTGTGCCTGACACATAATACTTGCTCAACATACACACACAGGACAGATCCTGGCTGATAGTAGGTAGTCAACAGAATAGTCATTTTTTTCTTCTTTAAACTATCTAGTACAAAGAGAGTCCTTTCTCAGTTATTGTAAAATGCAATGTTTCAAAGTTGTCTGTCTCGCTAGTTGTAAATACTGAATTGCTACCAAGCTATAAGTGGCACCTTTTCCTTCATCACACACTTCTGCCATGATAAAGTGTATCAGTAACTCTGAGAAAGTTGTCAAATTTGCATCTATTAGCAAAGATATTAACTTTTTGAATGGCAGTTGATCCAGATCACAGCCCTTTCCACTACACACACACACACACACACACACACATAACACACACACACACCATACCACTCAACACATACATACTGCTTGGATAAGCACAGACATGTCACATGTACCTGCACACCCATACTACCACATGCATACACACACCACAAAACTTACACACACATTGTATATACACATTCTGAGCACACACACACACACACACACACCACATACTATGCATTGTGCATAAACACAGATGGCACACTTACTTGATGAAATAGTTTGTAGTGAGAGGTGAGAAATAATGGAGTAGAGAAGCGTGGCTAACTGGGATTAAAGTCCATGTAGAGTCAGTATTTCATTCATGAAGCAAATATTTTTAAGGATCTAGGATTTATTCATCCAATCACCAGATATTTCTGAAGTTCATGTGACTTGCCAAGCATGTGGCAGATAATATTACTTGACACAGGCTACTCACTCATGAATAAAACAGGTATGATCCCAAAGCTTGCGAGGCTTACATTCTTGTGAGGGAAGATAGAAGATAAATGAGAACAGGAAATAAGGTAATTCCAAGAAGTGCTAGGAAGTGCTGTGAAGGAAAGGGCCATCATAGAACTCTGGATCATATGCCTGACCCTCCCTTTCTGTTGGATGGTCAGGACAGTGTAATGGGACATTAAAAAGAGACCTGGAAAAAGCAGCTGCCAGAGACACAAGTGTGTATTCTCAGAAGAAAGAACAGTGTGTTGGAAAGGACTGGAGAAATAGCTTTGCATGATCTAGTAGGTAGGATGGGGCAGTGTGGCTGCAGCACTGTGTAGATGAGGAAGTGGAAGTGGTGGGTGACAGGAGGACCAACTACCCTAACCTGCCCAGGACCAAGGGTATTCTCAGGATGTTGGACATTCAGTACCAAAGCTGAGATAGTTCCAGGGAAATTGGATGACCTGGACACCCCAGGTTCAGGACAAATTTGAAAAAGTCTGACTTTGAAACCATCCATACATTTTTTTGACTCAGCCATAGTAACTAATATTACCATCACCATAACATAATATTAGAGGGTCAAATGACCTGACTGTTTAATTGCAATTGAATCTTTTTGTTTTCTTAGGACAATTTCTGGGAAAAAGGGAAAGATGCCTAGATAGCATCCTCAAAAAAATTGGTGCTACTTTGACAATATTAAATAGCAAAAATTAGGAAAATAAGAAAGTTTAATTGATGATGATGGCTTCATCATTAAGATTAATCAGACTAAGTAAATGAGCTTTAACTTGGAAACTGTGATTTTATTTTCCAAATAGCTAGCTATAGGGGCTTGTGCTCATGTGTGCATGTCATCTAAGTACATACTTTCTTCCTTCTTTCTTTCCTCCCCTCTTCTTTCCTTCCTTCTTCTTTGCTTTATAATCAGTGCCATTCAGAAAAGGAACTGAAATACTAACGGTTATCTTTTCTTGTTTTGGGTTTTATGCTTTTCAAAATATGATCACTCTATCTTATTGAATCCCCACCATAATTCCATCAAGTATATTATTATGCTACTTTCAACATAAAATACGACTGTGAAAAGTAATAGATTTCACACAGCAACTTAACTGAAAGACTGGGACTGGAATTCAGGGTTCCCAACTCTGGACCAGAGTCCTTCCTAATTTTGCCCTATGCTAATGTAATGACTAGATTTTGTGGAAATTACAGCTCAGCTTAGAAGAAGGAGAGATAACTGTGGCAGCCGTCCCAGGAAATGTTGTAATTCTCTTCTCAAAATAGTCTGCCACACAGAGCAGAATCATGGTGGGCTCGAAAGGACAACAACATTTCTCCCGGGTCTCATCACCTTGTGTCAGGCCATCTTCACAATAACTCAGGAGACTACCCTCCCCCATCAGGCTCTGACATTTTGCCTGCCACTTGTGCACACTGAAAAGCATGACATTTCTTACGCCTTTGAAAACATCAGACAAAATAAAAGAAATTACTCGCATTCTGAACTTTACCTCTGCCGGACCAAAGTGTTTGCTGACAGGGTAGGGATAAAAGCAAGAAAAAGGAGAGTCCCATAAAGAAGAGATAAGGGGAATGGATTACTGGGCTCAAATATTTATCAGTTGACCAATATTCGCATTGGTAAAATTGCCTTCTATGATACGTGCGCTATCATGCCTTTCTTACTGATGTGCTAAGCAAAAATCCTGAACTGCTCTTCTCATCTGTCCTTCCAAGACCAGGACTCCCAGGACTCAGTAATACACTAAACTCTAATTTCTGGAATCATTACCATGTGATCATGACATCACAGAAGCCCAACAGTTCCGTCTGCTGATCTTTCAAATGAGCCAGAGTGATAGTGGGGAAGATCTGGGAAAATGGCCTGCTCAACTGAGATCCAAGCAGCGTTTATTTTCTCCTCCTTTGTGACCTTCTTCCTTGGACTCCTCTTCTTATTCATTTTCAGGCTAATCTGGAGAATCATTAAAAAATGGCAAAACATCAAGGGAACAGGAATTCTCTTGGTCAGTTTCCTTATTTTGGATCCCACTGTATGAAGATGGAGACAGGTTTGGCAAGTGATTGGGTTTAGTAAATAATTTAAGCTTCACGCCCTTGTCAGGAACTAACAGACCCAGCTCTGATCAGATGCCCTTGAAAGGGGCTGATCCTCTCCTGGGGTGGAAAACAGGACCACAGGCTGCCATTCCAAAGGTGGCAGGTACAGAGAGCCAGGCCTCCACTCCCACCACTCAGAGAAGCAATGTCTGGTGTGGCCAATAATGAATGGTAGCTCTGGAAACCAAAGATCACTATTCTGAAAAAAATGTTCACAAACATTCTGTCTATGCCTCTATTTGAATTTTAAAATGATACTTGTGCTTGGTACTATAAGACATACAGAAATGACCATCAGGTCAACCTTATTTTCATGAATCATGTGTGCAGGATGCTTATATACTTACACATGTCCATTGCCTCTTATATACTATGTTCGCACAACACGCCTAGCCATACATACATTCACCCAGAAACCCATGCATATATCCATGTGCCATTCAGCCACCAAGTAGAAATACTTCTCAAAACCAACCAAACTTTGCAAAGGTAGGAGCTGTTGAGTAATAGCTGGCAAATGATGATGACAAGAATAATGGCATCTTACCCAGGTAAGATTTTGAATAAGAGCTTGAACTAAAATTCTCAAATGCTATATAATGGCTGCTCTACTACCAGTGGTCGAAGGCAAAGAGCTTTATTATGCCCTGTGTGACTTGTTTCCAATTTTCATTTCCCAAATTTTGTTTTTTTTGATAGAGTAATTTCCATAACAGAACACATAAGACATTTCTCTAAAAAAAAAAAAAAAAGACATTTCTCTAATGGTAAACACTGACATAAAAATAACAGAATCTATATTAACCTTTGTGGTAGTTTTTTGAGGTCATTGGCAATATCATAAAACGGAATTCAGGTTTCTACATTCAATATGTACCCAGTTCACAGATTTTGTTGCTAAACACATTCCCTCTATTCTTAATTATTGTTTATAAAGACTTTAGGCAGTGGCTTAAGATCCATGAAAGAATACTGAGGTGCACTTACTTCTTCACAAAATCGATACAGTAATGAGTATGGAGAGTCTGCTTCTACCTTTTTTTTCTTTTTTCCCAATGCACAAATGAATTGGTAGAATTGTTTAATCTGCTTGAACTTCTGCTCCAGAAAATATATCTTCTAGTCCCATTATATCTATTTTTGTGTGGCTACAAAAACGTGAGAACCCATTTGTCCATAAACATTTGCTGTATCTTTCCCTTCTTTTGGATGCAATTCATATCCACCCTTCTGTCCAGAGGTGTCTTTTAATTTCTAATAGGAAGCAACTATTACAAAATGTTAAGAAGTATGGTCCAAGCCACGAGAACACTGTAGTTTTCTGGTTTTGAATCTTGAGGAGAGGATTTGAGATAAGTAGAGTGATTTCTCAGTAACTTGTTATATTTAATTAAGTTGAGAGGGCTGCATTTTTTTCTCTAAGCCTTTGAGAAAGTGGCCTAATGCCAAAAAAAAAAAAATGTCATAACTGTCAAAGTTGTTTTAAAAATTTGTAATCATAGTTTTTTTCCTTAAATGTGCATTTTTAAAATGTTTACTACATTCACAAGTATGGTTTTATTATATCTTAGGGTTAATTTGGTTTCCTCTAGAAGGCACCTTTAATTTCATGATGAAATTCAAAGGAATATTCCATATTAATGGTATATTGAATATTTTTAAAAATCAATTCTCAGACCATGCCTTAGGAATGCACATGATGAGTATTAGAGGGCAAATCATTGATCAAGGTAAGAATTCTATCAAATAGTTATTTAATGAGACTTCTCTTCCTACCATTCAGAAATTAAGAGTAGAAAAATTAAGTCGTTTTAAAACCTTCGCTTCATATATAATGAGTTTTTCTAAAAGTTGGATGGTCTCAGTCAGCAAGGTGTGGTCAATCCTAGCTCACTTGTGTCTTTTTTGGTGATAGCTTACCAACAGATATGGGGGCTATTTCAGACTCCGGCCTCTCCTCATCCCCTGCTCATGGGCCAGTCGCGTAAATTCTGTATACCTCAGTGTTCTTATCAGTAGACAGTGGATTTAATCACACTTATTTTGTCTGCTTTATAGGATTACTATAAATTTTAAATATAATAAGAAAAGGCATTTTATAAATATGAGGGATTAAAGCAGCAGGATATGACACCAGGTAAGGAACTAAAAACAACATAAAATTGCTGAAACTTTCCTTCTTTCTCAAAAAAAAGCAGATACTTAAGTAATCACTAAAGATCAACTCGTGATATTTTTTCCTTGTCCATGTATCTTGATAAAAAAAAGGATATGTTCCCAGAGTAGGAAGAAGCATGTTACTCCCAATCCTGATCACTGCAATAATGTCAGTTTGAATCGTCTAGGACTGTGAGGAAGGCATGGTGAAAACTGCAGAATTCCTAATTAAAAAGCTGTGCAAAAGATCAGTAAAATGCATACCCAGTAAAATTCATTTCATAATATGCTGAATAAACGACTTCAGGTTTCTCTGAGTTGGATAAGGGGGGAGTGATTGCCAGCCGATAACACAGTAGGAGGCTCCACCAACATACATAAAACAGATTACTTTCCCTGGGATCCAGCTCACTCTCACTTCTTTTCTCTTGCTTATAGGAACTACTCTTGACAAAGAGCATCGGTAATAAACATTTAAAAAGTCTCCACTTCCAAGGAATATTTCGTAATCGTGTAGAAATGCTGCTTTCAGCACAGACGCTTGTGGGGCAAGTGTTGGTAAGTGGATTGTTAGTTTGCTAATGTACTTCAGTCATGAGTGTGATTATAGTCCGTATATAGAATTTTATCACCTAGGTAAACATCTGGTGTTCCCCGGTGGCTTATCTAAAATGTCACTGCCTCCCTACTGCCATCTCCCTGTGTCTACCCTATCCATTATTCTGTGTATTTTTAATTTGAATATAGTTACTTGGCTTATAGTTTCAATTAATCATCATTGTATGTGCTAGAAGAAAAGCTTTACTAGAGCAAAGACTGTGTTCATTTTGTTCTCCTTGTATGTAGATGGATGTCTGGCATATAGTAAATATTTCCCAAAAATGTGATTTTTAGTGAATAATTTAGCCTGAAATGTACAGCTATCTTTCCCTCCTTTGATTCCAATAACCTCTTTTCTTCATTATACACAAACCAGTATTTTTTTCCTCTCTAAGATGCTATTTTTCATTTTACTATCTGTTTTAATCTAAGTAAATTGTACATTTTAAAACTCAATTCAGGCATAATCTCATAGGGGAAAATCCTATCTTCATATTAGGCTAAGAGCCCATCTCTAAGCTTCTATGATATTCATTGCACAGTTATTTAAAATGATCTGTGTATAAGTCTGTCTCATCCAGTGTACTGTGAGCTCCTTGAGAGAACAGACTATGCCATAGAAATATTTATATCACATTGTCTGGAAATAGCAGATGCCTTGTAAAGGATAGAATTGATCTGAAACATTAAAAGCTAAAAATCTATATTTTGAGGGAATGCTGCCATCAGATGGTGGTATGGTGGAAGTGATGTATGCAAGCTAGAGATTATCCTCTGCTTTTTTAGTAATCAGTAAAAACATAGCTCTTTTCTGGTTAATGTTGTTTAAGATAAAAATTACTTTTAAAACTTATTTGGAAGTACATAAATATAACTGTTCTTGATAAAATCTAGAGGGGATGTTGAATCATCTGGAATGTGCCTCTCCTTTTTCTTTCTTCTAGTTTTGGTTCTTTTTCTGAAATCCCTGTCAGTATGACCTGTTAGAGAAGAATTTAGTGATTCTTTCTGATTATATCAGCAATTTCTTGGCTAAGATCTCTTCAAATGTTCAAATCATGTGTAACTGTATGAGGATAATATTAGTAATAACATATTAAAGGTCTCTGGGGTGAAGAAGAAGAGAACTTACGCTATCCACCATATATGAACATTTCATATGGAGAATGGGTGAAGAAGGAATGATCATTGATTGCATATCAATAAAAATTACTTCTTTGAAAATGGAAAAAATTATTTTTTTCGGTCTGTAGCTGCTGCTGATTAAGTAGTTGGAACAACGGGAAGCGTAGAGCAAAAGTTAGATTAGAATAGACACTCTAACATTTAAAGGCACCCCTCAGTAGGAGTCCGGAGCAGGTATTTTATGAAAGATTGAGAAGAGAACAAAATGGCTTATAGATTTCCTTTCCATCCATCCATCCATCCATCCATCAATCCTTCCTTTTTTAAAAATATTTTATTTATTTATGTATGAGAGACATAGAGAAAGAGAGGCAGAGACACAGGCACAGGGAGAAGCAGGCTCCATGCAGGGAGTCCAACATGGGACTCGAACCTGGGTCTCCAGAATCCCACCCTGGGCGGAAGGTGGCACTAAACCTCTGAGCCACCAGGGCTGCTCCCATCCATCCTTCCTTTATTTGTAATCCTCTTACTTCTTTCAACAGATACTTATTGTTTACCAACTATGTGCAAGGCCAATGCTTTAGACATGGTGAAATGCAGGCATGAGTCTTAAGTCCTATGGGACTTATATTCTAGTGGGGTAGACATGACAAATATGTACATAAACAAATAAGATAAATTCATATGATGATCAGTGCTATCAGGGAATTATGAGTGTTGTGTTTGAGAGTTTTGGTGGAAATGGAGTTAGATCACATCAAATGTAGTGATCAGAGAAGAAGTCTCCAAAAAGGTAAGATTTGAGCTGAGACATGAAGAACTAGAAGTATAAAACCATTGATGAATGGAGGAAGAAAGGTTACTGACTGAACAGATTTGTGGAGGTAAGGAGCTTAGCTTATTGAAAGTACAGCAGGGAGACTCCTATGCTAGAGATCACAGAGGGCAGAGCAGAATGAGGTCTGAGAAGAGAGAGGAGAACTATGCAGTACTTTGCACTTCATATCAAGGAAGTAGGCTATTCAAATGGAGTAATTTTACTCTAAGGCAAAGGGAAGTCATTGAGGGTTTTTTTGAGCATGGAGTTGACATAGTCTAATTATGTTTTAAAAATTCAAAAGGCACTAAAGTTTGAAAATAAAGGAACTGTCAGAAGTATACCGGGCAAGTGACAATAGAAATTGGGGGTGCACATTTTAATATCAGGTAAGTTTGAATTCAGAGCAGAAAACAATAAATTAAGCCAAGTAACTTGCATTAGTTTCCTAGGATCACTGTAACAAATTTCCACACACCAACAGAAAACAACAGAAATATTTTGTCTTGTGGTTCTGGTGGCTAGAAGTTGAAGGTCAAGGGTTGGTTCCTTCTGGGGACTGTGAGAGAGAACTGGTCCCATACTTCTCTCCTAGCTTCTGCCAGTTGGTTAGCAATCTTTGGTGTGCCTTGGCTCATACTTGCATCCAGATCTTTGCCTTTTTTTCCATGTCATTCACACAGTGTCATCTCTGTTTTTGTGTATACATCCAAATTTTCCTTCCCAAAGACACCAGTCGTACTGAATTAGAGCCCGTCTTCACGACCTTATCTTAACTTGAATATATCTGCAGAGACTATTTCCAAACAACGTCACTTCTGGCAGTACTGGGGGTTAGGACCTCAACATATTTTTTTGCAGGGGACACAATTCAACACACAATATTTGTAGTGGTGAATGTAATCAATCTCAACCAAGATATAACATCATGAATATCACTACACCAAAAATAACACTTCAAGATAATAAATAAACAAAAATTACAAGATACAAAAAAGAAATATTAAAAACACATTGGTTGTAAGAGCTTTTAGTTCACCTATCTCATATCAGGACATAACAAATAGAAAAAAAAATAATGCTAAAAAAACAAAATTCAACCAAATCAACTTGAATATATTATAGTTGGCTTTATTTAGCAATTGAAGAATCAGGTAGCATCTCATCTAACAGAGAGATACTCTGAGTAGTTGTACAAAATGGAACATTTTTATAGAAAGAGAATGGGGCAAGGAAGCTATTAGCAGAGGAAACAAAAAAAAATGTTTCAGGCAAGGCCACCTTCCCTTAGGGGACACAGTGGGTGGTCATATCATGCAGATTATCTCATAATGCTGGTCAGGAAATTCCAGACTGATTGGTTTAAACGTACACTCCTGGGAAAGGCTAAAACAGCAATTAGGTTAGGTATTACGTCTTTTGTGGGGCTTAACATTAGCAACTCCATTTGGGGCCTGTTTCTTTTTAATAATAAGCATAAAGAAGATCAAAGTAATTTAATTATTATTATTATTATTAAAGATTTTATTTATTTATTCATGAAAGACACACAGAGAGAGGCAGAGACACAGGCAGAAGGAGAAGCAAGCTCCATGCAGGGAGCCCAATGTGGGACTTGACCCGGGACTTCAGGATCCCGCCCTAGGCTGAAGGCAGATGCTAAACCACTGAGCCACCCAGGGATTCCCAAAGTAACTTAATTAATAAGAGAAAGTTGATTTAAATGATGAAACTCCATATGCTGAAAACAGATATTAAACTTAAAAGTGTCTGTGGACTATTTGTAAAAGTTTAACATATATTGGGCCACACACACACACATACACACACACACAAACAGTCCCAGTTATGAAACTTACAAAATACAAACAGAAATTAACTGAACACAGCACAATAAGTAACTAAGAAAACTAAATAAGCCCAGAAAAAAAAAAAAAAGAAAGAAAAAGAAGACCTTACAGCTACAAATTGTTACATTTCCCCCTCTCAAAAGACCCTTAACTCAGAAAGATCAAATTAATACTTGCAGGATATTTAAAACATAAAGATAACGAAAAAACCACATAACCCTTGTACCTAGAGTACAAGATGGAAGTGCTTTTGAGTTAAATGCCTAACAGTAAAAACTTATTTTGATTAATGGAAATAATTAAAATAAATGAATTATCAATCTCAAAAAGTTAGAGAAAGAAAACACATTAAATCTATGCAGAATATAAAAAAGTCAGAAATTAATGGGTAATAAAACAGCTGACTATTTGAAACAATAATATAGAGAAATTTATAGTCTAAACAAGGAAAAATGGGAAAAAGCACAAATATATAAGAAATTAAACATTAAAAAAAGAAATTAAACATTAAAATGAGGATATAAGTACAAATAAAAACATCTGAAAACTAGATGATTCCTTAGGACAATATAAGTTAACAAAACTGATTATTAAAGAAACTTAGACAAATATCTGGAAGAATACAGATTTTTCAAAGACCTATATCACCACCACCACCGTCACCCCTCCTCCTTCTCCATCTGTGAGAGACCTAGATGATTCCAAGGTCTAGTCAATCAAATCTTCAACAAGTGGATATCCCTAATGTTAATTAAACAGGGCATGGAAAAAAAGAAAATATTCAATTTTCTTTTTTAATGAAGGCATAGTATCTATATAAAAACTCCCAAATACAGCAAAAAAAAAAAATCTACAGACTAATATCCTTAATACTTAGGGAGAGGACATAGCCAACCTCAGTGAAAGAAGAACAAAAAGATGGAGGAGGAAAAAGAGAAGAAGGTGAAAAAAAGAGGAAAAGAAAAAGACGGAAAATAAGGAGGAAAATTCTAATAGTCCAAAGGGAAAAAATATATTATTTTCAAAACAGGATACCTTCTAGAAATCTCTCTATAAATCTATAGATTTAAATATATAGATTTATAAACATGGCAAAGTATTGATCAACTCTGTAGTATCTGTGTGGTCTTACTGTTTTTGTCGACACAAGTTATGTTTTTATGACTATCTTTGGGAGATTTTCTTTTGCATTAAGTTCCAAATAGTCCTTTCCCTAAACAATCTTTCCTTTTTTTCAGGGGCAGAGAGATGGTGGCAAATTATGTAACTGACTATGTTTCTCTGTTGTTTTAATGGCTAGAAAATTCAGAACTAAAATTATGACTTCTCTTTAATAAATGTATCTATTTTTGGCATCATTCTAGGCACCATTTTAAGTCCACATTCTGTTTTCCCCATCTTCCCTTGCTTCTATTTTCTCAGGTAATCCATCACTTTATGTGACCTTGTATTCTGTTTTAACTCCTTTCCACAAATGTGTAATCTTTTCTGTGAAAGTGTAATCCTTTCTGTAAATTTGCAAATAAGCCCTTAGCTAGAGTAACAGTTGTCAGTTTTAGTATACAGAACAACTAAATGAGCATCATAATTTGTTTGAAGATGAGAAAAAATATTTCAAAAATGATACTTGAAAAATTGACTAAATAAAAATTTATTTCACTAGGGTTTGCTCATTTTCATAAAGCAGTGATACTTCTTGGTGGGGGGGACATAAAAATCAGTCTCTTACTTCATACCTTACATCCATTGTTTATGGGAAAAAAAAGTTAAAAACCTCTTCTACCACCTTGAGATGAGTTGTATCTTTATGGTTTATTTTCCATTTCCTTCCATTATTTCATATTTTATATTTAATGTACCATCAAGCATCAGGAATTTAATTTCTATGAGACTATGCCTTAATTTAGGATATGAATAAGGAAAAGACTAGCAGGAGATACTGGACAATATTCCCACTGACTATTTGTGCATGGTTACATTATTTGTCTTTTTATGCACATGGCACAATATTCAAAAAATATTAAAAGATACACAGTAAAAACTTAATTTCTTCCTTATCCCTATCTCCATCCACTGCTTTGAGCTTCTTTCAAACCTCAAGATGCTCAGCATCATTCTCAGATATATTTTTTCTGGGTGTTTGGGTCACTTAAGACAACCTTTCTTCCCCATGTTGTATCTATAAAATTTAAATTTTGAAATAATAAAATGTGTTATTCGTGACAGTTCTTTGTGGAGACTAGTAAAGTGAATGGCTAATGCAGCTAGTGAAGGCAAAATTAGATCTGAATTCAGGTTAACTGATCTTAAGTTGAATATATCCTGGGAAAGCAGGGTAGGGTGGGTGTTTCAACACTTTGTTTTATATCAATTCTCCAAGTTTCATGGGTGCTATTTCCTGAAATGGATTTACCTGAGACTTCTCACACCGGTTTTCCTCTCTTATCACCCTTTTAAAATCCATTTCACAAAATAGAGGTGTTATCATTACCTCTTTGATAAATGAGGAATCTGATGCACAGAGAAATAAAATGCAAAAATTATAAAATGGGAATAAAAAATACTATCTGTAGTTTATTTCAGTGAATAAATAAGTTAATATATGAGAATTAATTAACATAATAATTACATGAGTTACTAGTTAATAAGTAAATATATATGTATATGTATATATATAATACATATACAGATATAACTATTCTTAATATTTTTATAAACAGTACTTAGTGCCTGCTTCTATAGACAAAAAACATGATTAAAATTGATGCTAAAGCCTATCTCATTCTAGCAACAAGTAATATACTTATATAATTAGTTGAAAAAAATCTACCTCTTTTGGATGAATTTCCTATAGTTTTACTTTTTGTATTTGAAAATTGTTAGAATATGTAGTAGAATTCTGTTGCTTTAATCAGATATGTTAACAAGTTAATGATGATTCACTCTAGAAGAAATTAAAAAAAATTAGAGACTGGTGTCAGAAAATTTAGATGTCCTTTTAGTTTCTTGCACCTATTTTGAGACTAAAAACCCGTTCTTCCAGGTGTTTTTTATACAAGTTAAGCAGTTATTTCTGTATCAATACAATAATATACATTATAAGTGTGATGATCATAAGCTCAGGTTTCTGCCAGTTGTCCTGGTCTGTTTACATAGAGCTACTTCTGTTCTTAGAAGTATATATATTTACACACACACACATATATATATATATGTATATATGTGCATATATATGTGCAAATATATATGGTATATATATGTATAAATATATACTGTATTAATATGTTTATAATAATATACATTGTGTGTATATATATATTTGCACAATAAATAGTATAGCCTTCCTAGTTTTTTACTTATATAAATAGTATATACATATGTGCAAATATATATACTGTATATATAATATATATTATAATATATATACTTATATATATAGTGTGTGCATATATATATATTTGCACAATAAATAGTATAGCCTTCTTAGTTTTAAATGAAAAGATTTGTTTTTTGAAACCAGAGGTCATTTTTCAAGGAAAAGGATCCACCAGAAGGAGTGCAATTTTGAAGATCACTCTTCTCTTCTCTCTACACGTAATTCACACCATTCTTCTCTCATGATGGGCCACGTCCCTCTCTTCTGGTTTCATTTAGCCATGCTAGACATTTCTGTATTTCATTAGTTTCAATGATACACACATATGTATATGTAATTAATGTCTTTTGTATCCTTCATTTCAATATCCTGTTTTTTTCCCCATTTATTTAATTTCCCTCCCTCCAGTCAATTTTAATGAATAATACTACCTAACACACTACTCCACCAGTTCAGGGTGAGAATTTTTTAATAAATCTTTTCTGTCACCAAATCTGCTTCTTTTCCTATCACCCAACAGTCCACCTGGAGCTTGGGGAAGAGTTGACTGGATGGACTCTTAGTTTATCGGGAGAAATCCCCAAATCGGTATGTTTCCCCTTTGCGACAAGATAAGTTCAAGCCCCCCGAAGAAGGCATAATGAGCAATAAACATGCTGCTCCACCGTGTGAAGCTTGCCCGGAAAAGGACCATCCTTAACACGCAGGTTATTCTTCAATTGGGCCAGGGTCACATGGCTTCTCACGGCAGAGGGCTGTGGGCTTCTTCTGTGGCCTCTACCCTCCTTCCATTAGTGGCGACGGCCAGGGTACACCTGACCATGCACCCGGCCTCTGCCATCCTGGGCTCCTGATCACCTGCCAAGGTTGTGGAGAGCCACCAGCCACTGATGTGAAGGCTTCTCAGCACCCCCTCCCCCGGGGGGCTGCTTCCTCCTGGCAGACCAGCTCAGGAAGAGGGCACAGTGGTCAGGTAACGGGGGCAGGGATCAGGTAAAAACCGCTACCCCTGAGAATGGGCACCAGCCCCCAAGGGCTCCGGGATGTTCAGGGCCCGATGGAGGGCTAGTCTCGGGGTTATGGCAGATGGTTGTCTGTCCTTCTGCAAAAGCAGCACAGCCCTGCTCAGTCTGCTCCCTTTGCACACTTTCCCGTGTCTCTGTCATATTTTGTTTCCCCGTGTTCGTCAATTTACTGATCACTGGGTCTCCGAGCACGAAGTTTATTTTCCCACCGCCGAAGGTTGGCGGTAATATTCATCATCAGTCTGGGGATGCCGGTATCGGCTGCACAGCACTTCATCTGGCTTAGCCTGAAGGCACAGGACAACACTGCGCATGCCCCACAGCCCTGGCTCCCACCGCTCTCTCGCTCCGCACTCCCTGCAGCACCTGCTCTGTGCCTCATTTCCAGCTTCTTAAGTGGAATCTGTTTTACAAAAACTTGCCCTCCGAGTACTTCCTTAACCCTGTCTCATAGACTTTAGCAAGTATTATCATTATTTTTATGAATGTCTAATTCGTCTTATAGTTTGGAATTTTAGTTTTGATTTCTTGTTTGATTCATGGTCTATTTAGAGGAAAGCCATAGGATTTTGTTTCCTTGGGACAGAGTGGGTATCTTCACTTCAGTAAAATTTATGGTCCAAGAATATCACTACCTTTATGACTTCTGGTTTATGAAATTTATGGGGAAATTCATTGTCACCTAGTGCATGTTCAATTTTTATTACTCCATTGACTTGTGAAAGAATATGTATTGTTTGATATATAAGCACTATTATGTTATGTATTTTCCATATCCTTAATTATTTGCTGACCAATTGAAATGACATGTCAAAATTTTTCATTTATGATTTTGTAGTTTTACAGAATATCTTGCATTTCTAACACATTTCAAATTATATATTTTACATAATATCAATTGCTGCATAAAATTACCTATTAAATCTTATTACTTGATTGTACCTTTTATCTATAAGAAATGTTATTGTCACACTTAATGTTCTTTTTCTTTTTTGCTTAAATATTTTTGAATAAAATATTAACATGTAACTTTGCTTTCCTTTTATTCATGCTCGATTGGGATGTCTTTGCCTAGCTATATGTCAATCTTTTTGTATAATTTCCCGTTAAGTGTCTCTCCTGTAGATATCATGGAGCTGGATTTTTGTTCTCTTACTGATTTAAGAATACATTTATTTGCTAATTTACCAGGGGAATTTAATTATTCTTCTTTACAGTGATTTGTTTTACTGGTCTTCATAATACTTAGAGATTGAGTTTGTTGCATAATAGAATATCTAAATATCTGGGGCTTAAAAAAATAAATGGGAGATAAGTTAGTAAAGAAAAGGAAAATGGACATGAGGCAGCTAAGCTCTGTCACAGCCTTAGTTCCTTAACTTACTGGAGTGACCAGAAATACATGGTGACTGTGAATTTTGAGAGACATCATAGACAAACTATGTAAATCAAGTTCAGAACAAACTTCCCATCCTATATCTTCTCTGTGTATCTCTGCATGTTTTATTTCTATATCCTCTCCTTGCATGAGATCTTTGGCATGTTTTTACACCATGTCACCTCTCCATCCTTCCAGAAATCATTGAACAAATCTGAACATTCAGTTCCAGATTGCTATTGTGTTTTTTTGTTTGTTTGTTTTAGCATTATACATCTGGTAAGATTTTTTCTTGATATTTGCTTTAGAGTCAAAAATTAATTTTATCAGTTTCATTAGGCACCAGTTTTTCTTATATAACATGCTCTGTTTCTGAATGTTTTCCTGAGACTCCCCATATTCATTTGCAAGGGAAAGTGTGGGTGGTTTGCTTTTGTACCTTGAATATTCAAAAACATTTTTTTCCTTGCTCTCTCTGATGAACAACAATTTTGTCAGATGTAGAATTTTTGGCTTTCAGTCCTTTTTCTTAAAATTTTTGTAAATGCGGTTCCAATATCTTCTAGCACTTAAGACTACCTACTAGAGCTGAAGCTCTTTTTTCTCAGCTCTAAATCCACTCTTTCTCTCCTCTTCTTTGTGACATGAGGTCAGGCCTCAGCAATTACACATGTCCTCTGTCCGCTTGCCTGTGCTCATAGATGGGCTCTGCCAGCAAGGGGACCAGAGGAAAGGGAAAGCTTAGCGTTAGAAGTTTTGCATCAATTTTTTAACAACCTTGCCCAGGCAATGGCTTTTCACTCTATTAGCAGTTCTTGGTTCTAGTTTCCAGTTTTTCCAACACCTGCCATAACCAGGCTCACATCATCTTCTCAGAGGTACCACCACCAGTCAGGTCACTAAGACCCCCTCTTCTGAGGTCTGAAATTCAAGTCCAAAGGCCATCTCTTTTAAGATGCTAATGTTGATGATCCCTACCCATTTTTTTAAATCTCCCAGCCAGACCTTGGGGTGCCCCTTCTTTCATGTATGCCTCTATATTACCATCTTCTCCTTTTACCTGTCCAAACCTCCAATGCTGTTTAACAGATTTTTAGAATCTCACAAGGAACACTGATTGTGATTTGACAAAGTTTAATTATGTCTTCTCTATTAATGCTTTCATTGGAGGTCATTTTATCTCTTTCCTCTACTTAATCCTCCTATTTTTTTTTTTTACATTTCCCATGTAAACAACATTTTCTGTCATCTGCTAATAATCATAAATGAAGGTTTAGAGCATTCAGTGTCCCTTGTTTCCTGTGTTGGCTGCTGTTTGTGTTCTATAGATACGCATAACTATCCACCAAGTAAATGGGCAGTTTTACATCCCACTGAGGATATCTATCTCATTTTACTGTGTGTTTTTCCACACAAAAACAGGAGATAATGCTGTGGCCAGTGGCTTTCACTGTTTCCTTTGGACGAGGTCTCATATTTTTCAGTTTCTTTCTTTCGGGACTGCTTTCTCAGGCTCTTCTGGGAAAAGTAGTGTTGCTGCTGCTAGTCAAGAGGTCCCCCCCACCTATCAGCAATGGTGTGGCTGCAGTCTCCTCCAGGACCCTCTGGCTTTGTGGCTTCATCTTCAGTACATGGGCTCAGATGGAGGGCTTTTTACACCCCGCGCACTCCCAAATAGTCAATGCTTCTGGATTTTGCCTTTTCAACCCAAGAGAAATTAACACATCCTCTGGGAATTCCCTCCTATTTTTGCCTGACTCACTGAGCAGTGTTCATAAGCTGTTAGCTCCCAGTGCCTGCTTTTGTTTGGGTATGTGTTTTTCTATTTGTTATACATTATCTCTGGATAATATTATTTCGGTTTGTGGCATAAGGTTGGTATTCTTAGTTTCTTTTTTTTTTAAGATTCTTTATTTATTTATTCATGAGAGACACAGAGAGAGAGGGAGAGAGTGGCAGAGACACAGGCAGAGGGAGAAGCAGGCTCCATGCAGGGAACCTGCCGTGGGGCTTGATCCCTGGTCTCCAGGATCACGCCCTGGACTGAAGGCGGCGCTAAACCGCTGAGCCACCTGGGCTGCCCTGTTCTTAGTTTCAATGAAGGTAAAATTTTCTTTTTCAGGTGGATTAATTTCTGTGGTTTGGAGGATTGTAAACATATGGCTTGCCATCCTCTTTCTGGAAGCCTGTCAATATATGATTTATACTTGAAGAATCGCTTGGAGAAAAAAAAAATCATGTGTAAAGAGCAGAAAAAAATTTCATTGAAACTATTTTTTGTTATCAATACTTTGAGACATGTGCATATAATCTCCAAATATCCACCTTCCAATCTCGTGAGCTGCAGAATATATTTGTAACTGCCGTTAGACCCACAAACTTAGTAATACCTCCATCAACACTGAATGTAGATGTTACAATGGAGCTTATAGTGAGAGTTGAGACTCCAAAGAAATAGATGACAGTAACTCTCAGGTATTAACCAAGGTGCAACATTGCCACTTACAAAGCAGTTGGAAGAAAACTAATTGAAGCTCTCAGCTTCTTACCCAGTCACATGTAAATTAGGGTAAGTTAGTCCTTTATATGTTTTGGATAATAACCTCTTATCAGATATCTCAGTTGCAAATATCTTCTCCCATTCTGCCGGTTACCCTTAGTTTGTTTGACTGTTTCCTTTGCTGTGCAAAAGGTTTTTATTTTGGTGAAGTCCCAGTTGTTTATTTTTGTTTTTGTTTCCCTTGCCTCCAGAGCCGTATCTAGAAAGAAGTTGCTACGGCCCGTGTCAAAAAAGTTACTGCTTGTGTTCTTAGGAATTTTATAGTTTCAAGTCTCACATTTAGGTCTTTAATGCATTTTGAATTTATTTTTGTGTATTGTGTAAGAAAAGGGTCCAGTTTCATTTTTCTGCATGTTGCTCTCCAGTTTTCCCAACATCATTTGATGATGAGACTGTCCTTTTTCCAGTAAATAGTCTTTCCTGCTTTGTCGAAGATGAGTTGACCATAGAGTTGAGGGTCCATTTCTGGGTTCTCTCTTCTGTTGCTTTGATCCATGTGTCTGTTTTTGTGCCAGCATCATACCGTCTTGATGATCACGGCTTTGTAATACAGCTTGAAGTCAGGCATTGTGATGCCCCCAGATTTGCTCTTCTTTTTCAAAGTTGTTTTGGCTATGTGGGGTCTTTTGTGGTTCCATACAAATTTTCAGACTGTTTATTTCTGTGAAAAATACTATTGGTATTTTGACAGGGATTTCATTAAATGTGTAGATTGCTTAGGGTAGTATTGACTAGACATTTTGACAATAGTTTTTCTTCCAATCCATAGTCATGGAGTGTTTTTCCATTTCTTTGTGTCGTCCACAATTTGTTTCATCAGTGTCTTATAGTTTTCAGATTACAGATATTTTACCTCTTGGTTAGGTTTATTCCTAGGTATCTTATTGTTTTTGAAGAAATTGTAAATGGGATTGATTCCTGAATTTCTCTTTCTGCTGCTTCTTTATTGGCGTATAGAAATGCCATGGATTTCTGTACATTGATTTTGTATTCCTTCAACTTTACTGAATTCATTTAACAAGTTATAGTTTTTTGGTGGCACCTTTTGGTTTTCAATGTAGAGTATCATGCCATCTACAAATAGTGAAAACTTTATTTCTTCTAGCCAATTTGGATGCCTTTATTTCTTGTCTGATTGCTGTAGCTAAGACTTCTGGTACTCTGTTAAATCACAGTGTTGAGGGGATCCCTGGGTGGCGCAGCGGTTTGGCGCCTGCCTTTGGCCCAGGGCGCGATCCTGGAGACCGGGGATCGAATCCCACATCTGGCTCCTGGTGCATGGAACCTGCTTCTCCCTCTGCCTGTGTCTCTGCCTCTCTCTCTCTGTGACTATCATAAATAAATAAAATAAATAAATATAAATCACAGTGTTGAGAGCAGACATCCTGTCTTGTTTTGTTTCCATAGTGGAAAAATCCTGTTTTTCCCTATTAAGGATGATAACAGCTGTGGGTTTTTCATGTATGACCTTTATTATGTTGAAGTATGTTCCCTATAAACCTTCATTGTTGAGGATATGTATCATGAATGGATGGTGTACTTTGTCAAATGCTTTTATTTCATCTATTAAAACAATCATATGGTTCTTATCCTTTCTTTTATTAATGTGGTGTATCATGTTGATTGAATTGTGAACATTGAACCACCCTTATAACCCAGAAATAAATTCCACTTGATCATGGTACGGGATTTAAAAAACTTACAAAACTCAATACCCCCAAAATGAATAATCCAATTAAAAATGGGCAGAAGACATGAGTAGACATTTTTTTCAAAGAAAGTATAAGGATGGCCAATAGACCCATGAAAAGATGTTCAACATCACTGATCATCAGGGAAATAAAATCAATGAAATATCACCTCATACCTGTCAGAATGGCTAAAACTAACAAGAAACAACAGATGCTGAGAAGGATGTAGAGAAAGGGACACCTCCTGAACTTTTGGTAGGAATGCAAACTGGGGTAGCCACTCTGGAAAACAGTGTGGAGGTTCTTCAAAAAGTTAAAAATAGAAGTACTCTATGACCCAGCAATTGCACTAATAGGTATTTATCCCCAAAATACAAAAATACTAATTCAAAGGCATACATGCTCCCCAGTATTTATAGCAGCATTATCTATAGTAGTCAAATTAAGGAAATAGTACAAGTGCCCAATGACTGATGAAGTGATAAAGAAGATGTTATGATGTTTTATATATATATATAGTGTGTGTGTATAGATATTTACACACAAAATGGATGAAATATTACTCAGCCATAAAGAAGAATGAAATTTTGCCATTTGCAATGACATGGAGCTAAAACATATTATGCTAAGTGAAATAACTCAGAGGAAGACAACATATGATTTCCACTCATATGTGGAATTTAAGAAGCAAAACAAATGAGCAAAGGGAAAGAAAAGAGAAGGAAGCAAATCAAGAAACAGACTCCTAACTATACAGAACAAACTGATGGTTACCAGAAGGGAGATGTGGGGGTGAGGAGGGAGTGAAACAGGTGATCAGGATTAAAGAGTGTGCTTGTGATGAGCACCAAGTGTTGTATGTGAGTGATGAATCACTACATTGTACACCTGAAACTAATGTTACACTGTATGATAACTGGAATTTAAATAAAAACTTTAAAAAAAATAGAAGTCAGAAATAACAGAGGAGTTTTGGAACAAGTTCTATTGTGTCAGAGGTGTGGGAGTGCTTTCTTCTTACATCAAGCCTAAGGAAAGAGGCTTACAGGGTATTGCTCAGAATTTTCAGTTTGCTTCTCTTGGAACACTGTGGATACAAGAGGACTGACATCTGGCTCATTTCTGATGAGGGGCTGTTGGGCTAGCCACTCTATGCAGAAGTTGTCACACTGAAGATAATCTGTACTTCTGCTATTTTGGGGGCAAAGAAAGCTTGAACTGTTCCAGGGGCCAGATTTGGGTCACATGTGAGTCTTCTATTACCTCCTCAAGTAAGCATCTGGAGGGGTATGGGTTCCGGCAGAAGAAGGCATTTCTTCTTTTTGTTTGTACTGAGAAAAGAGTCGTGACCAATGAGTTCAAAAACATGCTTCCACCCAATTCAAAGGAATTGCAAATAAGACATTAGTGATTACATATTATCCCCCCACCCCGCAACACTTCTCCCCACTGCCCTTGCATTTCTGATCCCCTTTACTTTGCTTAACTTTATTTTCCTAGCATGTAACTTCTAACATACCATGCAAGTTACATATTAGTTGTCTTTATTTATTGTCTAGATGTATGACAGGGATCTTCATATATGCTGTTCACTGATCCCAATCACCAGAATAATATTTGGGTCATGATGGGTACTAAAAAAATACTCTGTTAAATTTGAATATGAATTGAATTGGTATTTCCGAAGAGCAGTGAGATGGCCCATACAAGTAAACATTAAATACCTCTCATTCCCAGAGCTCCAGGGTGAAAGCCTGGTTATCTAATTACAGTCATGTCCAGCATTTCCTCTTCTGACCACCCTCTTCTATTCATTCTCCAACACTGACCTACTCTGGAGAGGCCAGAGTTAAACTAGTCAGTGGGCAACTAGAAATAAAAACTCAAAGACGGTTAATAGGGAGGAAACTGATCCTTTTTCCACTACAGGGAACCTCCTCAAGGAACACCTGAGCTGGAAGGGAGTAAAGCTTTAATTGTAACTAAAATTCAGTTTTATTATTAGTATTACCAATACACTGGACTGAACATAAAGAAACAAATTGCTCAAAAATTAGAAATTACTGGAGGAATGTTTGTTTACCTTAAGTTTACCTGAAAATTCATGGAGGCTTCAAAAGTTTCATCCAAATGCCTTGAGGATCTTGAAGGGGTAAACTTCTGATTACATTTCACCAGCTCTGCTTCTTTCACAAACCAGGCACACTGGCATGTTAAATGCACTCCTTCTCTATTCCTCATTTACAGCACACTCCCTCCTGTCGAAATCTTGACTATCCTTTAGATGGTTCTATTGGGACTGTTTCTGTTTCAGTATCATAGGCAATTCAAGTCCAGAGCCTATATACAACAGCTTTCATTTCCAGCACACAATACAGTGTATAACACATATTAAGCACTCCATAAAGGTTTGATGAGTGAAGGAATGAATAAATGATAGGACTTCTTGGGATCAGAAGGCTTTATGAGCAGTAGGAGGGCCAAAGTGTTTATTCTAAAGTGTATGAGAATTAAAATTATATAAGTTAAATGAGTGGGTGCATGTCATTTCTTGAAATCCCAGTAAAAGTCCAGTTTTTCTTGAGCAGATGAATAAATGCATGAATAAATGTGTGAAAAATGAATGCATGAAAAAATGGCTATGTATATATAGGCAAGATTAAAATAGAAAACACAATTTTGTTGGTTTGTTTATTTATATGTCAATAAAATGATTTGTACATTGGTCCTTGTTTTTCTTTTTTTTTTTTTTCTTTCCAGGTGATCCTTGTGTTTGTACTAAGCATTGGGTCTCTTATAATCTATTTCATCAACTCTTCTGAGTAAGTAAAATCACTAGTAACCCTTGTCTGCTATGTCAGTATGTTGTCAGCTAATTTGGAGTTGTCTGTTAAGAGTAATGCTTAACATGCCTCTAGACATACACACACACAAGCTCATAAAAAAGATAAGTGTTCTCCCCAAGAAGCACTATACACATTTCCACAGAAAAATGCACGGGTTTCCCCTGTATCCTATCATCATGCATTGCTAGGGGCTGGGGTACTGTACACAGGTCTATTCTAGATTCTCTGAGACTAGATGCCTCCAGCTATGGTATCCAACCATGGACCACTTAGGAGGGTGTTCTATGTCTTTGGAGTCCTCAAGTGTTGAAACAGCAGTTCTATAGCTGTTTCAGGGTTTCTCATAGATTTCAAACAACTTTGGATGGTTTTGAAAAAGGAAAATGCTAGAGCTCACCTGGGATAAAGGAGTATGTTATTGTTTGCTCTTCTCTAAAGCTTTTCTCTTCTATGCCCAAGTTAGAATGGTTTCTTGGACACAACCCAATCTAATATGAACTCCACATTGATCAGCTGGGAATTACACTGGATTTCCAGCTGCAGTAAAATTGGTATTAAGGGCCACAGAAATCAGGTAACTTTAGAAATCCTAGGGAAACTAGCAGTCATTCTTTTGTGAACTCCTTACTGATTTTTTTTAGGAAATTTCTTTAAATTTGGGTTCAGATCAATCCATTTGGCTTAGAGTAGCTCTGTATCAGAGGGGTACAGAAGCCAAAATGTCCTGCCTCGGTAGATGGTCTTGCAACCAAGAAGAGCCACATACTCTCAATGCCTCTGACTCCTCATTGATAAAACAGAAATAGAACCAATAAACTCTATGAAAGGAAAAACAGGTAATTGTCCTGTTATTTTCAACGACATGTGCAGTCCATGGTTTTGTTTGTATATACCTCTTCCCACGAGAAAAGTAATTTCCTTAAGATGTGAACTTAAGTGTCTTGGGTTAACCATTCATGGTAAATAATTAGAACATTGTCTATTCTTTTTCTTTATTTGGTCTTATATAGTCAGAGCTCTTAAAATGTACATCTTTATAAATTGCTCTTGTTCCTTTTCCAGCCCTGTTGGAAGCTGTTCTTCCTACGAAGACAGAACCATCCCTATTGATTTGACTTTCAATGTGTTCTTTAGTTTCTATTTTGGGTTGAGAGTAAGTATCTATGGAGAGTGGGTGTAAACAGATGAACACAACCGGTGCAACCCAGAGAGATCTGTATGTGCCTTAGTTGTACAATCTGCCTATGTTTTCAGGCTCTAAAACTAGACAGTCTGTGCCCAAATTGTCCAATGTATAAAGAGACATGAAAACTCTCTCTTGCACTTGAAACTGTATCTAGGCCAAAAATCTCAATGAAAATGAAATGATTCCTTTTAAATATCATCACTCTGTCACACTGTCCTCCGTATGGGCTTCCCACCTACAACTGAAAAGGCTTTGCTAATAACCACAAGCTAGCAAACCTGAGTAATAGCCTCTGAAACTGCCATTGGCTCCACTGATTCCACTGATGGCAAATATGCCATATAACTGTATAAAGTACATATCTTTGTTTCATTTTTGTTACATTCATTTATTAAATAATTCTCTCATTCCACAGGCACTTGTTGAGGATCCATCCTAGATCTGGATTTCATTATATTTATCCATCTGATGCTTATCAGAGACTGTATATGTGTATATATCCATGTGTATATATACATTATGTGTATATATACATGTGTGTACAGTGTCTCTGTGTGTGCATATATATAACTTGTATTTTTGTGACCTTCCTTCAAAACTTAACTCTCACCACACAGACCATCAACCTCTTTTTACAGTAATCTCCCTCTGGAAATGCTTACTTTTTCAATCTAAATAGGGAAGCTCAGACAGCAGGGTTGGCCAGCCAAGCCTCCAGACAGTTGTACTTTTTCCTAAATCTTCATTGCTCACAAATAGGAGGCTTTATCTATGTAATAATATATATCAGAAAGTTCCGGGAGCAGTAGGGAAGGTCAAAGTATTCATTCTGAAGTGTGGGAGCTGAGATCTGGTGAGTAAAATGGGTTCATTTATTGAATACCCGCTTATAGATATAAGGACAGTAGAAGTGGATCTATACTAATATATATTCATCTATATAGCTAAGTGTACATATGTGTAGGTAGATATATATATTATAAATACACATGTATAATGGAATGAGATCAAAGCTTCTGTGGATGAGTGAAATATAGCTGAAAGAAGCTACTCTTATGTTCATTTGAAAAATGTTGAGGGTAACAGAATTTGGAGTTTTGTGTTTCTTACATTATAGTTTGTGGCAGCGGATGACAAGATCAAGTTCTGGTTGGAGATGAATTCAATTGTGGATATATTTACCATTCCACCAACCTTTATTTCTTATTATTTGAAGAGTAACTGGCTGGGTAAGTGTGTTGTGGGACTCAGGAACAATCTCTAAAAAAAAAAAAAAAAATCCTCTATGTTCATTCACAAGTATCCTTCATTTTCCTTTAAAGTCTAAATGCTATTTAAAAATATTTCTCATATGATTATACAGTTTTGTAATATATTTTCAGAACTTATTAATTTTTAACCTCAGTGCCCGGTGATATAGCTGATGCACAGTACGTGACAGTGTTTGTTTATTGTTTATGGACTGGCTCATCCACACCCTCAGAGGCAAAGCCCAAACATCCCATCCCCCTGCAGCACCTTTATGCTGGGATTCCACATAGACTGGAAGAAATGAAAAGCCTCCCTTGGTCTTTAAAAGCTGTAAATCATCATATCCAGACAGGCTGTGACATGTTAGAGATTTATTTAATTATTTTTTTGTCTTTAATGTGGATGTATGAACAGCACATGAGCATGTGGCTTTTATCACTTTTTATGGAATTTTTTATTATTACCTATTACCTACCAATATTCCTTGCTGTTAGAATTATCCAACTTTGTAAAGCAAAACATCATGTGAAGAAGGCTGAGGAGCAGATCTTAGAGATTCTATAGTCAGGAGTTTAAGTGGTTTGTGAGTAATTTACTGTCTATTCTGAAGAGCAGTTAAATTGAGTGAAGTGTTGAGTGGTGCTTATGATACTTGAGCCATGCTTCCACATGTTTTATGTTATTAGCTCAACAGCCCCATGAGGTAGGTACTTATAATTCCCATTTTGCAGATGAGGAACTAGAGAAGTTAAGGGAACTGCTTTAGATTGTACCAGCTGTTAAGTGCCAGGGCCAGGATTTGAACTAGAGGCCACGCTCTTAAATCTGCAGTGTTCTGTTGTATTTCAGCATCTCCCAGAGAGGAAGAGTATGAACAGTCACAATTGTGTTATAACCCAGACCACTCCCAGAAGCGACCCTCTTCTTTTGGCAGATTTTTCCTTTTGATTGCTTTGTAGGTTTAAGGTTCTTGAGAGCTTTGCGGTTGCTAGAACTCCCTCAAATCCTGCAAATTCTCCGAGCCATCAGAACCAGGTAAATGTGAGCCCGGCCTTAAGTCCTGCTAACTTGCTGGTTTGGATTAGGAATTAAAATGTAAACTGAACCTTCAACTCATTTCCCATCAGAATTTTAGCTCCCAAGATACTATTAACTCCTTCCCTCCCACTGTATTAACATCATATGCTGCCTGAGAAGTTTGCAATCACTTGAAAGTTTGTTTCTACTTTGTTTTGCAGAGTTGCAATGAACAAGGCCATTTAGACTTTAATTCAGTCTCTCTCCTCAAAAAACATTTTAAAAGTAATCCAGAGGCTTTGGTTCTACATACTTGCTATCATGAATCACATCTCTTCTGTCTAGGAATGTTAAGACAATTTCTGAGCACGAGGTGCCCAGTAGCAGCAGTGAAATTGCTTACAAAAATAGAGCCACCTAAATGCCTCAAAAAAAAAAAAAAAATTCCAAACTACCTTTGAGCAGCAATACTTCTAAAGTTTTAAGCAGTTCAGTTCGGTTTAATGTTACCCACTGAAAATCTCCATGCCTCTACATCCTCTCTAGAAGCATCAAATTTTATAGGCCAGGTGGATTTCACTGCTAAGTGTTCATGCGTTATGGAACAGTGGGGACTGGGCTTTTCTGGTGTAACAGGTGGCCCTACCTTAAAACCACAGAGATTTCAGCTAAATTTTAGAGCTTTACTTGGGAAACAGAAGCTTGTCTGATCCCCTTCACTCAAAGATCCTGGTATGAGGTTAGCAATATGAGACATTTCTGTGATCCACTCAAAATTCCTTTTTACGAACCCATGCTCTGGATTCCTAGGGCACTGCACTTCCTATTTTTACTTTAGACAGTGTAGCAATCTAGCAAATCTATTTTATGATGATACACACATATTTTTAAAAGCAATATAATATCAGGCTAGTGGGTATCAAAACAAAGTGTAAAGTTTTTGGGCAAGTGTGTATGACCCAGTATGTTTAGAGCTGGGCATCTGAGACTCTAATGTTTATATGAATCAAGCAGAGGATGCAGATCTATAGATCAGAGGTTGTGTCTGGGATCCCACATTTTTAATAGTGTTCCCAGGTAAACGTACCATTGCTTCTACCCCATGAACCACACTAGTGTAGCCAGAGTTTAGAGGATGGGGTATTGTGTTTTTCTGGAACCTGTCAGAACCCAACAGCTTTTTGTCTTTCTTCCTCTAGCAATTCAGTGAAGTTTTCCAAACTATTATCAATAATCCTCAGTACCTGGTTCACTGCTGCAGGATTCATTCACCTGGTAAGTAACTCATTAAGCTCTCTAATGTTGCTGGTCAGCATAAACTTCTTCTTTAAAAAATGCAGGCAAACCTGAATTCCTGTCTCACTCTGTGAGGTTTATCATTTTCCCCTTTCTGGTTCTTCTGCACCCCCATATTTTTCACAAATACATGTTTCCTGCACTCAAGGCATCTATGTTCTGTTTTCCAACTTTCAAAACTTACTCTCAGGAAAGGATCTAACAAGCTTACCCTTCCAGTGTATAAGCAATAGGTGAAATTTACTGCTGTATCTTTATAGGGGTCTCAGCATTTTACTAAAGAATAAAAAGTCAAAGAAATGAAGGCAGTGAGAGATTTTCACACTAATAAAGCTGAAGAGTTGTGGGAGAGGAATTGGTGAGTTGCAAAGGGGAGCTTTGGGGCTTTCTTAGATCTCCTAAAACCAATCTGCATACATAGCTGCCTCCTTTGCCTGCAGGAAAGGCTCATTCTTAGCTCACATAATGGGCATTATAATAAATAGGTTTCAACAAGAAAGAGCTAACTACTTCTATTGACTCTATTGCTTGAGGACAGTTGAGGAAAAGTCATTAAAAATGCACATATTGAAGTAGGATCTTAAGAGCAGAGGTCTTTGAGAAAAGCAAAACAAAACAAAAAATAGAGCAGGAGTCTTTTCACTTGAGTCCTTCTTTCAAAATTAATTAAAGCACTAATGATAAAAAAGAAAAATAATAGTTACCATCTTCAGCTGACAAGCAAAATGTCAAACACCAAATGCAAACTATGGTATGAACCTTCAAGAAATCTGAAACCAGCCGCATCCCTCCTCAATCCTTAAGCAGGAGAGAAATTGCCCAGAGAGAAAATCACAGTAGGACAAGCAGATACTGAGTCTAGAGGATTGCGGTGGGGTGCATGGGCTCACCATGAAAGCAGCAATCATCAGTGTCCTTCTGAAGACCTGCTGGTCATCACAGAATGGTAGACAACAGAGTGTTATAGGAGAAACCATGGTAACAGGATGTTTTTGTCTTCAGTAGCAGTTCCAATGTAGGGCTTCTAGGCTGAATGTGGCCTATCGACCTATTTTATTTGACCTAATTAGTTTGTACTTTCTGTTATATTTTTTTTCTTGCTAACTTTTATAAAGAGCTCACATAAAAACTCAAGTTTCTGTATTCTTTGGGAAAATACAAAGTTCTGGCAATCTACTCTCCCGAGGCCACCAACAGTCCTAGTTGAAGACTAGTTACTCCCTGTTAATAGCACATGCTCTTGGGTTGGACAGTTTCCACCAGGCTCACTTGAATCAAAGTCTCTTTCTCGAGCCTTCTAAACATGTGAATAGGATCCCTGGGTGGCGCAGCGGTTTAGCGCCTGCCTTTGGCCCAGGGCGCGATCCTGGAGACCCGGGATCGAATCCCACGTCGGGCTCCCGGTGCATGGAGCCTGCTTCTCCCTCTGCCTGTGTCTCTGCCTCTCTCTCTCTGTGTGTGACTATCATAAATAAATAAAATTAAAAAAAAAAAAAACGTGAATATGCGCCCTTGTTGGGCATCTAGTCACCCAGGTGAAGAGACCTCCAGTGAAGGATGCATGCAGAACAACACAGAGAAGCAACCAAATGGCTTATGACTTAAGGATATCCACTATAAGGCATTCCAACATCTGGAATGTTGAAACCTAGAAGAGTTACATCCAAGAGCAAAGAAAATGGCAGATTTTCTTGGGAGGATATTTGGAATGACAAAGCCAAATGAAAGCTATTAATTGCCCAAACTCACCATCTTTACATATACTTATTGGCCTTTGGTTAAAAATTAGCATCATTAAAAGGTGAGTATTAACCAGAAAGAAATCAGGATGATGCCCATGGGTAAATTCTGTCAAAAATAACAAGGAGCTGTGGTGGAGGACACAGAGACATAAGTATAATAAAAGTTATTTAATATAACAGTTTTAAGAACAATTATAAGATAACTTGTCCAAGGAAACAAAGGAGAAGTTAAGAAAAATAAATCTATATTTGAGAAAAATACAAATAAAAGGCTAGAAAAACTTTAAAAATCCTAATTTAAAGAAAATACATATGTTTTATTTTATTTAACTATTTTACTTATTTATTCATGAGACACACATAGAGAGACAGAGACGTAGGCAGAAGGAGAATCAGGGACCCCAATGTGTGACTCGATCCCAGGACCCTGGGATCATGCCCTGAGCTAAAGACAGATGCTCAACCACTGAGCCACCCAGGCATCCCATACATAAGGTTTTAAATAAAAGATTATTAAACAGTAGCAGGAGTTGGAAAAATGGGCTGAATGATATCAGAGAAAAGAGGGAAAAATATTACCAGAGCTGAAAACTACATTAGAAGGATCCGAAATTAATAAATGTGACAAAGACATGCTTAGGAAATGGATTGCAGCAAAAACACTGATGTGAAAAAAGAATAAATTCCTCCAGCAATGTCAACTGAACATAAGATTAATGTTTCTGAAGAAAAGGACATGACAAACGGCAGCAGAAAAATGCTTTAAAATAAAGTCTTGAATCTATGGGTTAAAAGGTATACTGTGTCCTGGGAAAAATGACCTGAAATTATTTATTCCAATCATACTTTGGAGCAGTTTACTGACCTTCAAAGATAAAGAGAGAAGCCAAACAGAAGAAAGCAATGTCTATATAAGGGAGAGACATGAACCTAGCCTCAGATTTCTCATCAACATCAAGCAATACCAGATGGTGATAGAGTAGGGGCTGCAAAGTTGTGTGGAACTATAGCCTATCCCGTCATTTTAAGTATGCAAGAGAAAATAACACCCATGAGTCCCTTCTAAAAATATATCTTGATGATAAAATCCAACCACATAGGAGATGAATCAAAACTAGGAACTCAGGAATGAGGAAACCATGATATAAAGTAGTGGTGATCATTATTGAATGAATTAAAAGTAGACTAAGCCATAACCGAGGGAATTATGGTTGGACTACACGTACGTGTACAATATAAAGATGACATAACTTGTGCAAATGGTCGGGAGGTAAGAGGAAATTGAAGAGCATCCTTGTGTCCTCCTCTATAGCACTTCTCATCCAAAGTTAAACACCATGAAGTTTTAAAACATGGAATTTTAATTTTGCAATATGGAGTTAAAAATGATATCTTGACATTTGCCCATAATCCTTTACCTTAACTTTAGCTTATTTTCCATCTGGGACTGATGGGTCTATGCTCACATGGTTAGGAGGAAGAGCAAAGTGGACAAGTAGACCAGCAGGAGGCTGTCAGATCTTAGAAAGGTGCTGGGAGGGAAGGAGGGAAGGTGGTTGAAACACTAAACACTCCCAAAGAGAGTGAGCTAAACCTTAAAGGGTGACTTAACTTGTGAAGGAGATTTCCAGGTTGAAATAAATTTACTTTTAATTTATACAAAATGTTGTGCCGGAATAGGATCAAACCCCTGTCCTGAGATGATGCTGTAAAAGACACTATGGGGTTTTATCTTGAAACTGTCTCAAGCAACAATTTTAATCCTGTGGGAATATACATATATATAGTCATATATTATATATATATATATATATATATATATAATATATATGACTAAATACATATATATGACTTAATCTGTGTGGTTTAGACTGGTTTTATTGTAATACACTAGTCTTAGAAAACAGTGAAGATTTCAGAAGTTAGTGGAAGCAGATTAGTAGACTTTGCAACAAAATCCACTGCCAGCCATGGGAGTTAAATAAAGACATACGATCCCTTTCTTATTTTGGAGTAGGGTATTATAGGATTCTATACTCTTAACCTACTCATCAAACTTAAGAAAAATTCATTCTTAGGGGTACCTGGGTGGCTCAGTCAGTTAAATGTCTGCCTTTGGCCCAGGTCATGATCTCAAGGTCCTGGGATTAAGCCTCACATTGGGCTCCTTGCTCACTGGGGAGTCTGCTTCTCCCTCTGCCACTCTACCCACTCCTGCTCTCTCTCTCTCTCTCTCTCAATAAATAAATAAATAAACAAAATATTTTTTGAAAGATAGACTTAAGAAAAGGTCACTTTTAGGGGATCCCTGGATGGCTCAGTGGTTTAGCGCTGCCTTCGGCCCAGGTCATGACCCTGGAGTCCCGGGATCGAGTCCTGCATCGGGCTCCTTGCGTGGAGTCTGCTTCTCCCTCTGTGTCTCTGACTCTCCATCTGTCTCTGTAACTCTCATGAATAAATAAATAAAATCTTAAAAAAAAAAAAAGAAAAGGTCACTTTAAAAAAGTGATCAAATACTTGAGTGAACTATATTATTTCTAATTTCTGTTTTAGTTCTGAACACTGAAACAAAAAAATCTACTTTTCTCAGTCATATCTAACATTTTATCATTTTTTGCAATAAATAAAAATAGAATAGCAAGGAAATATGTAAGCTATTTGGAAAAGAAGTCTAAAAATGGAAAAACAAAATTTTATGCATTATATAATTATTATTTGGGAGAAATCAGAGGAAAAATTCTTCAGTTTTTTCTTAATCACTGAAAAGATTTTTTGTTTTGGGGGCAGAATAACCTGGAAAACTTGTTTGTTTGTTCTTCCTTAGACAGTAGCCTTCATGTGCTTAAGCTCATTGAAATGAAGTGCTCATGTAAGTGCTTCTTTGTTTTTAAGTGCTTCTTCTTTAATGATAACCCTGAGCTAGTGAAAAATAAGAATAAACAATAATCAATCCATCTGAGAGCCTTTGGGGTCTCATGACTCTTGGATGTGATTACTTGCCCAGATGAAGAGAAAAAGATATGGGCAGCCAGTCCCATGGAGCCCTACAAATGTAGGTTCAAGCTACCATGTCCTCTCAGAGTTCAGCACAATAAAGGAAAACAAGACTCACAATAACTACCCAAACTTTGCAAACTTTTTAGTGCAACCTGGGAATCACTTAATACTTCATTTGGATTGAATTAACTGAAACTAATGCGGTATTTTGCCTATTCTTTATAAACTTTCCCTTGGATTCCATTCAGAGATCTTTCCTGATTCTCCTCTCTTTGGACAGGTGGAAAATTCTGGTGATCCCTGGCTCAAAGGTAGAAATTCACAAAATATATCATATTTTGAGTCTATTTACCTGGTCATGGCAACAACGTCAACTGTTGGCTTTGGAGATGTGGTAGCCAAGACATCCCTAGGACGGACCTTCATCATGTTTTTCACTCTGGGGAGTTTGGTGAAGAATATTTTTAATATCTTTGAATATAGCTACATAAACCAAAAACATGTAGTTAATGGTGAGAAATAAAGCAATATAGGTTTGAGAGTGAATGTTGCATTATGCAGAGCAGATGTCAAATGAAAATGGAAGATATTAAGAGCCCATATTTCCCAAACCACATCCCCTGGAGAGTATGATGTAATCGCTTGATTGCCAAACATGAGGATGACAGACAAAGGAGAACAGACTTTCCTTATTAGCCTCTACACTGAATTGGGCAACCCTATATTCCTTTATCTTTTGCCCATCAGTCTTTTTTTCCAAAGAGGAAGAAGGGCATTTGAGATTAGATTTGAAGAAAATTCTGTTATTTCCAGACCAAATGCATAAGCTCTCTCTGAAGGAGCATTTTACCTCAGATATGTGAGTATCTGCACTTGTCATGGGCAAAGGAAACCTCCTTTTCTTTTAGTGACTTGAATTTCAATTCCTTAAAAACCATTAACAGAATTCTCCATTCCACTATGGTGATATTCTTCTGTCCATTGTTACATTCCCTCATTTCAGTCATTTTTCCTTGGAGAGAGAGGCTGTGTCCCACATGCTTTATTTTTTCTAAGGCTTCAAGTAGTACCAGCTCCAGGAGTCAGAAAGGCAGTTAGATGTGAGTAGGGAGCAAAATGGGCAGGAAAAAAGGTTGCCTTACTGCTTGTCTTTGCTTTCATCATTTTGAATGCTGCAAAGCACTTTATTCGATTTAAACCAAATCCAAAGGTTGAAGTAAGGAAGAAAAAAATGGTCTGCCTTTTAAAGAGAGTTCACAGTCACATCCCCCATAGATAAGAGAAAGTTTTGTGCATCTTCTTTTCCCCCATGTCAGAAAATAACGACACCTAAGATTTTATTTGCTGATCATTTTAGATCCTATTTGCGAATTATATACCTGAAATGGTAGAACTTTTTGCTAACAAGAGGAAATACACCAGTTCCTATGAAGTAGTCAAAGGGAAGAAGTAAGTATAGCTTTCAAGTATAATTTCTACAGTTTGAGAATTCCTACTAGTCACATATCCCTTTCTAAACCCCTATTGTCTGGCCTAGGTGAATATATTGGCAAGGTCCTTCATTCAGTTAACAGAGTTGGGCTAAAATAAATACCATAAGAAGATATTTGCTATTTGATAAACACTGCTATATAGATGCCTAGCACTTAGTAAATAAACTAAAATGACAAGAGAATGTTGTCATTCCCTGTCAAGTATTGATTGTGGCAATATTTCTACGTTTCTTATCACCAACTATTCTGATACATCTTTTACTAACTGTCCTATTCATTTTAATCATGTGATTAACTTATGGCTAACTTCACATAATGGATCAAATTAAAGTCACAGTTCAAATTTAAAATAATTACTTCAGTTCTGTTATCTAGGCCCAAACCCCCCTATACCACATGGGGGCTCGTTCATGGGCAGAGGTTTCCTAGGTGGAATAACAATTGCCACATCTTCTACAACACTTCATAGATCACCTGTTTTGTCTGTGTCACAACCACCTGTTCCAGAAGGGAAACAGAGTTGGTGCTATTTCTTACCCTATTTCTCTGTAATGTGTTACTTCAGTTTCCATTATGGTTTTCACATCTAAGAAGAGAATGAATTGGAGATGTTAAATTTGAAGCCAATCTTTTTTATTTTGTCTTGATTGGCTATAGAGGAAACAAGTACAGTGAAGAGAAACTTCCTTGGAGTGGTCTTTTAGCATAATTGGATGAAAACCAAGATTGACCTAGGAGTCTGAGGGGGAGAGTAGTACTACTAATAATAATAATAGCACTACTACTACTACTAATAATAATAATAATAAAAATGAGTTGAAAACAATGAAATGAACTACATAAGCCAAAGTCTGACCCAATTTATTGCAGGACAGGGATGTGGAACATATGCCAAAGTAGCCCAAGAAGTCTGAAAAATTTAAAATTAAGTTAGGCTAAATGTACACTTTCAGTTTCCTTAAATGAATAATACAGGGAAAAATAGCTTCTTTAAATGAAAGAAACCTAAGGAAATTGACAGCAATTTTTCACTGTAAAAGTTACATGCATAGATTTTTGCACCTGCCCTAGATATCTCTCCACTGGGCTCACTTTTTTTGTATGGACTAGATACTTTTCAATGTGGAAGATAAACCAAAATGATCTAGAGTGTATTGCCACCTCTGCCATTTGTTTGACTATGAGAGAATCAGTGAACCATGCTGAGACTCTGTTGTTCCTTTGAAAAAAGATTATATCAGCTAATCAGGAATCAAGTGAAAAAAATTAAGTGAAGTAACACATGTGCCAGTCAATTACAAGTTATAACAACTATGAAAAATATAGCAATTATGATAGTTATCATTGTATTCCTGAAAAGGTATGTGTAATTCAAATGTTTGGATTCATACCCCAACATGGGGTGAACTGGGACTACAGAAATTTGACATTTCTTTTCTCTATTGGAGATGAATTCTTCAGTGTTTCTATTTTTAAAATCTGGGTAATTCAAATACCAGATGGATTTATAACTGTGTTTAAGCAAATTGTCCATATCTAAGTCTTGACAGCAAGATACTTCTGTTCCTCCAATGATCCACCTTACATAGTCTTGCTCCCTAGGTTCATCGTGGTCTGTGGAAACATTACAGTTGACAGTGTGACTGCTTTCCTGAGAAATTTTCTCCGGTATAAGCCTGGGGAAATCAACATCGAGATTGTTTTTCTGGGAGAGTAAGTGTATCTGTACAGTTCATGAGCACTAAATTAACAATTGAAATATGGGTGCATTTTTTTAATGGAAGAGAATTGCCCTTGCAATATTCATAGAAAATTAGGAAATAACAATAAGCAAAAAGAAAAGAAAAGGCAATCTTATGACCAGGGATATATTTTGGAATATATCTTGCCTGATGTTTTTCTGTGTATGTCCTAACATTGTCTAAGAGATTTCTTATCATTTAGGAAAGTATTCTATATTTATTATTATTACATATGGCCATGAAATGTGCACAAGTCTAGTGTACTTTATAATTATTATGCTGTTAATTCTTAGAATTGGAAATGTGAGTTCAAGTAGGTGCAGAAAGTATTATTTTTGATGATGTTTTTGTTCTATGAAGCTTACATTTCCACAAGTAGAATCCAGGTCAACTATTTTGTGAAACACTGGAAAATGCATACTTAAAACAAAAAGATTTTTCAGTAGACAAAATGGTTTCTCATTGTTTTATTTTTCAATTTTGGTTCCTACTGAGACTGAAAAATTTTTAGGTTTTGACTGTTTTCTTTTTTGATGAATGAAGGAATTTGTCTTTTCATTTCTCATATCTTCTTTTCTACGAGGATGGCTATCTGTTGCTTTGCTGACTTCTAAGCAGTCTTATGTATTTTGATATTAAACTTTCTGTGTTGTATGTTGTAAATATTTTTCTCTCTCTGCCTTTGTGTGCATGCATATTTTTTTTTTTTTTTTTTTTTTTAGTACAGAGTGTTGGATTTACATGCACTAAAATCCATTGGCTCTTTCATATTGACATCTGGCATTCTTTGGCCTCTCTGTTCTAGAATTAAGCAATACCCTCAAGCAATGTCCTTAAGCTCTCTGGAATTGATTTTGTATAAATTGTTGTGAACCAACTTCCTTATTTTCTCCAAGTGGCTCATCAGTTATGCACACATCACTAATAAGTCAGACAGATTTCAAATGACATTTTGATCTTATACAACATTGTATATGGAGTCACTTCAACCTTCACACATTTTATACTTAACATTTTGTACTTTTTACATTAGACTCCCAGCCCACTATAACTTTGGGCTCTTGTATATGGGATAACCAATAAGTGTTTTGAACTCTTTCATGGTGCTATTTGGGGACAGCCAACAGTTCTGTTAAAGTATCATTGCCTGCCTGTCTTCTCAGTAATTTGTATATTACTTGAATCCTTATTTTTAAAAATAGTTTAAAAAAGTGCTAAAATTAGTAATAAAGGGCTAATAATTATAATCCAGTTGAGACAGAAAAGGAAATCATTAGATGTTTTTACTTCTGTATTTTCATGGACTAATGTAGGTTATTATAGGTACTTATCAAGAGAATGAAATTTTTTAAATGATGCAAAATTCATCTAGAATTTTTCCAATTACCTATAATTCTGGATGACTCTAAAATTTATATCCTCTGCCAGACATTCTCTGTGGCTCCGTATTCACACAACTAATTGCTTATTGGATATTTCCACCTCAGACTTCATTTCCATCTCCTTTCATTTTTTTAAATTATTATTTTTTTTCCCATCTCCTTTCAAAAAGCCCTCAGACTTAACATTTTCAAAAGTAAATTCCTCTCTTCAGCTAATAAGACAAATAAATATATATATATAAAGGAAAGAAACTGGCATTTTATATCTCAGCAAATAGGACATTATTAGTGCAGTCCCTTAAAACAGAGACTGAAGCATTGTTTTTGCTAACTCTCTTCCTCAAACCCTGTGTCCACTTTCATCAAGATCATCAATTTTGTCTCCTTAATAAATACTAATTCTATTTCTACCACTTCATCGCCACTATCACAACCCCATTCAAAGTTAATATTTTGTCTCGTCTCAGTTTCTGGAAAGGCTACTTTAATGATTTATGCTTTTTTTCTCAGAAGCTCTTTTCCTACTGTTATATGACCAGTTTATTCTTATTCTTCAGCACTCAGAGAGTACTCCCTACCCCTAATTCAAGCAATCTAAATTAGTGTCTTCTTTTTTTTTAATATTTTAAAATATTTTATTTTATTTATACATGAAAGATACAGAGAGAAAGGCAGAGACATAGGCAGAGGGAGAAGCAGGCTCCTTGCAGGGACCCCAATGTGGGACTCGATCCCAGGACCCTGGGATCATGACCCGAGCCAAAGGTAGATGCTCAACCACTAAACCACCCAGATACCTCTAAATTAGAGTCTTCTAATCCTTCTTTCTCACTACTCCATTATATTTCCTCACAATCTGCAATTGTGGTAGATTTTTCTTTAACATAGCTATTTTTAAAATATTTATTTGTTTATTATTATTTATTTATTTATTTAGTTCATAAAAGACATATGGAGAGAGGAAGAGACGCAGGCAGAGGGAGAAGCAGGCTTCATGCAGTCAGCCCAAAGGCAGATGTTCAACCGCTGAGCCACCTAGGCGTCCTTCTGTAACATAGCTATTAACATTTCCTTCTCTTACTGTATATTCATACTGCTCCTCTCAATAAAAGATAGTGTCTCTTCCTGTTCTCTTTGAACCTGGGCTAGTCTCTGATTGAGTTGATAAATTGGATGCCACAGAGATGACCCTTTGTTGGTTTCAGGCCTAGCCTTTTTAAGAGGGTTGACAGTCTCAACTTTCACTGTCTTGAAGCCCTTTGCCATCCTGTGATGAGTCAGAGTAACTTGTTGGGGAGAAGGTCATCCAGCTCTTGGCTGCTCTGATCACATAAGAGAGACAATAGTATATTGTTTTTGTTTTAGATCAGTAAGTTCCAGAGTGGCTTGTTTTGTGGAAAGAGATAATTGATATAAATGTGGTCCTGGAAGTGGGCTGCTATCATAACAAAAGTCAAAATGTGGCTTTCTCCTTGGAACAGGTGGTAGGCAGAAGATAGAAAAACAGTGGGGACAATTGCTGTTGGGTGCAAGAAGAAGAGAACAATTTTGGTAATAATGTCACCAAAAAATAACATGATAGTGAAGGTGGCTGAGAAAATTTCCTGGAAGAATGATAAGTGTCATTTGGCTTCAGTATAATCATGTATTATGAGACATTGTAGGAAAATAGAGGTAAAAAAGAAAGTTTTTAGTTTTCAAGCAGAACCTAAATGAAATATAGAAGCCTCAGAACAGTCTCTCCAGCTGGCCAAAGAATGTCAGGGGTAAATGACCTCAGGGGGTAAAAATATCAAATCCAGGGTGCTATAAGATATTACCTTAATGTAAATGGACAGTATCCAATCAAAGGTGCAGCTGTAAGATCCTTTGTTAAGACCCCAGGGAAAGTTAAGGTGGTGAAAGTTAAGGTGATGCTCTTCTTGGGTATAAAAAGGGCTTCTATGAAGCTGAAGGACATTCTCCCCAGAGTTCTCACAGTCTCAAAATAGAGATCTGTCTCCAAAGGAATCCAAAGGATATGAGTTTGGGGGCATGTACCTGAATAATATTTATAGAAAGTCATCAAAGGTTTAAAGAAGATTTTACTGCTAAATTAACTGCCAGCTTGGAGTAAATGGGACAAAGAGACTTCATAATGGAAACAAATGCCTCTGGGCTCCCAACTCAGCAGAGGCAGAAATTAGGCTGAGAGAGTCATTCAGGGACAAACATGGGCCATTTTTTAGGGAAACAAAAGGGGATCATAGGGTCAGAGGGCAAAGACAAGAACTGAGAAAAACAATGGATTGACTCATGAGAGCATAATTGGCCCCTAAACAAAAACATCTGAATCAGGGGGCATGATAATATGTGCTCAGATAATTTCACAGTTTTGGTGGACCAGTCATTCCTACATGCCATCTGGTAACCCCTCGCATCTTTTGGTTTGGAGTGTCTGCTCTAGTTTTCCTATCTTTGCTCATCATGGTATGCTGGGCGTTGAGTTGATGATGACTTGTCTACCTAGGTCATAGTGATCAGATGAGGAGGAGCTGTGCCTGAGGAGCCCCATTCTAGACCCTATGTAGATGACAAGACCCAGGACTTTAAGCTAATGCTTTAAAGAAATAAAACTTTGGGGAGACAAAATGAGGATATTTTGTCCAGGGGAGGGATGTGAATTCTTGTCGAAGAGTGTTTTAGAAGATGTCTGCCAATATTCCTCCCAATTGTTAACATATTCTACTCCTCCAACAAAAGTAGAGTCTGTTCACCCTTCTGTTGAAACTGGACCAGCATTTTGACTTATTAAAATATTAATAATATTAATAATTTTAAAATTTGACTTACTAAAATATACACAAGTGACTGGGCTGGTTATAGACCCAGCCTTTAAGAGGCCTGGCAGCTTCAGCATCCAATCTGTTGGAGCCCTAAACCATTATAGAAGTTCACCTACTCTGATGGAGGGGAGGCCCATCCATGTGCCAGCTCTTCCAGGTAAATGCAGACATATGAGTGACTCCAACAAAATTGCATGGAGCCAAAAAGAAACCCAACTGAGCAAATCAAGCCAAGGAATTTCAAGAAATAACAATTTGCTATTTCAGGCCACAAAAATCTTGCAAAATTTTAAGCAAAAATGAGAAATTGTTACTTTTATTTCTTTGGTTACCTGTTATTTGAGAAAAAAATCAAAGATATGATATAAATTGTCATAAGGGAAAAATATTAATTTATATTCCTGTAAGTCAGGATACCTAGTGACATGCAACAAAATTATTTATGACTAAATTAAGCAGAAAAAAAATGTATAAATAGTAATTATATAGCTCTCAAAACTTCCAGAAGAGCCAGATAACTAGGCTTAGAGAATATACAACATAAAACAATAATAATGTGATATTTTATATTTGTTTATATTTCTAGGTACTTGGTATTTTCAGATGTTATTGGAAATTCTGTCTTATTAATTACTTTTTCTAGTTGTTTGCTTTTGGTATAAAACACAAAATTGACTTTTGTATATTAATCTTCTATCTATCCATATTATTCGATTTCCATTATTTAAATCATTTTTATAGTGGTGTTAGGGGTTTCTATGTAAATAGTATTTTGAAATAAAGACAGTTATTTTATCTTTTCCAATCCAGTGTACAACTTATTTTAGTTTATTATTGTACCTGATGAGATATCAAATATAACATTAGCAATGGCAATTATATCTTTTCTTTCTCACAAAGAAAACTCTTCTAATATTTTGTCATTATGGACACCCTTTTTATTTTAAAGATATTCTTTGTGGTCTTAAGGATATTCTATTCCTCATGCACTATGAGCTGTGTTTCTTAACTGGGTAAAGATATTTTTATCAACATTTTCTTTGCATCTGAGGTGTCTCTTTCTCTCTCTCTCTCTCTCTCTCTATATATATATATATATATACACACACACACACACACACACACACACACTTTTAATTTGTTAATGTGGTAAATTACATTGATAGTTTTGAAGTTATGGCTATTTTGGCTTTGTAGTATTAGCTGGAGACTATTCCCTCTTTTTAATATCTTCAAAAGACACTGTATGAAAATGGAATAATTTGATGTTTGAAAGTATGGTAGAAGATACTGTAATACCATTTAGAACTGTGGATTTAAATTTTTGTTTGGTGTATGTGTGTGTTCTGCTTTTAGTTTGTTTTAAAAGATTTTAAATTATGGCTTCAATTTCTTTAATGGTACTAGGACTATATGGGCTTTGTCTCCTCTAGAGTGAGTTCTGATAAGATATATTTTCAGTAATTTGTTTTGTCTGAATCTTCAAAGCTGTTGCATTTGGTTATCTGCTGTATTCTCTCACTCTTATTTTTATCTTGACTTTTCTGTAGGTATTCTATCTGCTTCATTCAATATATTGAAATCGATTCCCTGCAATTTTGTATTCTCTCTCTCCCCATTGATTTTACTACAGCTTTGCCTATTGTATTAGTTTTTTATTGGTTGTTTTTTTCCCAAAGATATAGCTTTTGGTTTTGTTGATCTTCTTTGTTTCATATTTCTCTTCTATTTCATTCTTTGCGCTCCTATTTTTATTTTCTTCTTATTTCTTTGGGTTTATAAATTTCCTTTAAAGCATTGCATTTGTTGTATCCAAAAGCTTAGATGTTTAGTGTTTGCAACATGATTTATTTCTAAGAATTTTATAAATTTTGTTATAATTGCCTCCTAACCCATGTGACTTTTAACAGTCTATTCTTTTGTTATCAATCTCTAACTTAAAATATATTGTGATTAGAGATCATAATATGTATGACAATTAATTTTTGTAGTATGTTGAGCCTTTCCTTATTTGTCAAGTAATTTGATAAATATTTGTTTTCTCAAAAAAAAATTAAAAGTATTCACAATAGCCAAGGTATAGAAACAACCTAACTTAAGTGTCTATTGATGAATGAATATATATATAAATACATATATATAACTCATGTGTGTATATGCATACTGTGTATACATATACTTCCATATACATGCATACATACACATACAAACATATATACATACATACATAGTAGAGTACTTTTCAGCCTTAAGAAGGAAATCCTGTTATTTACAACAACATGGATGAATCTGGAGGGCATTATGCTGAAATAAGCCAGACAAAGAAAGATAAATACTGTGTGCTACCTTATATCTGGAATCTTAAAAACAAAAAAAAAAAAACAAAAAAAAACAAAAACCTCATTGAGCAGAAAGTGGAAAGATGGATGCCCTAGGCTGGGATGTGGGGAGAGGACAAGACAGGGGCTGGTAAAAAGGTACAAACTTCCAGTCTTAAGATGAATAATTTCTGAGGATCTAATGTATAACATGGTGATTAAAACTTAAAACATTATATTGTGTAATTAAAATTTACTAAGTGAGTAGAACTTAAATGTTCTTACCCTGAAAAAGACAAAACTATGTAAAGTGATGGATGTGAAAATTAAGTTAATGGGAAGAAGCCTTTCACAATATATACACATACCAAATTATCACATGATACATTTTATGTATCTCACAATTTTATTTGTCAGTTATACCTTAATGAAGGGAAAAAAGGACTTAGAAACATCAAGCTTGATGGTTTTTTCCTGCTTAATCAGTAATTAAGAGATGTGTTGAAATCTCTCATGACAATGACAAGTCAGTCATCAATTTAAATCTCTCTAGTTTTGTTAATTTTTTTCTTTATATATTTAGAAGCTATTTCATTAAATCCATCGTTGTTTTAAAAAGCCATATCTTTTTGAATAATCGAAATGTTTTTATTTTATACTGAACTTCATCCTTAGTAAGTCCTTTTTTTTTTTTTTTTTTTAATTTTTGGGCATCAACCTGATTTGTATTTTTTCTTATCACTGTGATTGCCTAGGCTTGAGCTTCAAGCCCATGCCTGAAATAAGACCAGTACGGACTAGTAAGGGAGGATGGATGTTTTCCTAGAGGAGATTAGGAGTTCTGTTAAAGATATAACAATCTCTAAACCAAATTCAGGCATCTTTTTACATCTTTGGTACTATATTCTTTGCCCAGGGTCCCTCCTTCTTTGGAATTAGAAACTGTATTTAAGTGCAACATGGCCTATACAACTTTTATTTCTGGATCTGCACTTAAGTGGGATGATCTGAGACGAGTTGCGGTAAGAACTATTTTTTTTTTCTTCTTCTTCTTTTAGTCTCCCTAAGCTGCAACAATTAAGATGATAAGATATATTGCTCTTTTAAAAAGTATTACTCCAGATGCTTAAATTGGAAGAAAATAAAACTTCCTCAATTTTAAAAACTGATCATAAAGGAAATGTAGTAATTGGTTTCTAATTCCTCCTTGACAGATATCAAGCAGAACTCACTGTTTGCCTATGCTTACATTTATTTATTTCACTAAATTCTGTCTAGTGCAGTTTTATTTTATAAGTCTAAGAAATCTGAAAAAGTTATGGATAGCAACCAATCTTCCCAACCAAGTAGGATCATTACCAGATGACAGATTTCCCAACTTTTTCTAAACACACTGATGTGCCTTCTGATAGGAGAAACATGAAGGAAAATAGCAGAAATCCCATTAAGATTGGAATGAAAAATAATGAGCAAAGTCCAACCATCTAGACAGCTTTCAATTAAGATCAAAGCCAGTTTCCTCCTATGTTTTAGGTTTCATAGACTCATATAAACAAAGGCTACAGTTTTTAAGATCAGAAATCTATAGTCAACATAGAGAATTGAAATAGAAAGTGATAGACTCAGAATAAACTTTCTTTTTCCCACAACTCAGTATTACAAGAGCCACTTCAGTAATTTGCTAGACCCTTAAGATTCAGAATCCATAGATATTGAATGACTGCTTACTTTGGACCAAACATACTTCTAGTTCCTCTATTCTTTGCTGTCCTGAAAGGCAAATAAATATACAGGTAGTTGCTTAAAAACTTGGTTTTTGACAACAGGAAAAACATAAGTATCCACTTTACCCATTTTAAGGCAGTCTTGCATCTTTGTCAGAGCACTTCCAACCCTTACAGCATCTACAGGACTCATCCTGATGTAAAGACATCCTTTTTACAACTCTTTCTCAAGAGTGTTCTCTTTCTTAGGGGAAATTTTATGATAAAACCATAGGAATAAACCACATCTTCTTTATCCATTTATACAATGGAATATTACTCAACTATTAGAAATGACAAATACCCACCATTTGCTTCGATGTGGATGGAACTGGAGGGTATTATGCTGAGTGAAATAAGTCAATTGGAGGACAAACATTATATGGTCTCATTCATTTGGGGAATATAAAAAATAGTGAAAGGAAATAAAGAGAAAAGGAGAAAAAATGAGTGGGAAATATCAGAGAGGGTGACAGAACATGAGAGACTCCTAACTCTGGGAAATGAACTAGGGGTAGTGGAAGGGGAGGTGGGTGGGGGGTGGGGGTGACTGGCACTGAGGGGGGGCTTGACGGGATGAGCACTGGGTGTTATTCTATATGTTGGCAAATTGAACACCAATAAAAAATAAATTTATAAAAAAAAACCATAGGAAAACCCAAAGGGGGAACAGTAGAGTATTTCCCCTGTAATTAACAAGATGGTTGCTGTTTAATCTTGAAGAATAGGTGGAATATGCAGAAGCATGCCTGATTATAGCTAATCCTTTGTGCAGTGATTCGCATGCTGAAGACACTTCAAACATTATGAGGTAAGAAGCTGACACTTTGTTTTATATTCTTCAATGCTGATTTTATTTTTTTCCTCTTTTAATATAAAGCCTAGCGCATTGGACTAATTAGGAAAAGATGTCATCTCTTATAGGACTAGGTTCATTATAGTCCAGGTTTATGCCTTTTTTTTTTCTCCCAAAGGCTGTGGAGATGTATGAATAAGGAAGTAAAGATAGAGTATTCTGAGTATCTTTGTGTTTCTCCACATACTTGCCTAAAGTTTCATATGGATAATAACTATTTAAGTTGAAAAAAAAAGCAAGCATACAAATAACTGATAACTAATTGTTCAGGTAACACCATCATAAATAACATCTTTAACCCACCAAAAATAAAGATGCCATTTGTAATTGGTGAGCTCTGTTAGTAGACTTAACTTATTGGGGTTTTCCTCCAGTAGTTCTGGTGAAATATTGTGTATCATTTGGTATAATATGCTTGTGATTATTGGCAAATGTCATCAAGATGGCTAGAATTGGTGTTGACCATCTTTAACTATGAGCTATCTGTGAGTGGGATCTTCACTTGTATTAATTGCTTCAAACTATCATTGTGATGGCAATGGAATTGTGCCTAACCCAGATGAATTCTTGGTCCCCAAAACAAAATAAACATAAGTAACTGAAGGTGATTCTACAAATAGCAATAAGCTGTTGAGAACATATGCTGTTAATAATACAATATATATGAACCAGACCTTAGTTTCTTAATAGGTATAATGAGAAAGTTCAACAAGACAGTCCATGAGCTACTTCAAGTTATAGACAGAAATTCAATCTGTTTTTCCTGTAATTAATGTGTTTGAGTTTGAAGGCTTAAATACATGAAACAGTTTATTCCCTCCTCAAGAACTGGTATCAGAAGACTAGAGTCTCCTAGTACCAAGAGCTGACTATATCATAGATTTCATTTATTAAATCACTAAAACAATAGCACTGTTTCCTGTGTATGCTATTAAACAGAACATTTTTAGAAAACAGCATAACAGTGAATTTTATGTGTTGTTTTATTATGCTTACCCACACATCTATTTAATTCTGAATTTAATTTTATTGCAAAGCTATTGGATATGGCACATCACTGATGAGCATATTTGTTATTCATGTAGGGTTCTCTCTATCAAGAACTACTACCCTAGTACCAGAGTCATCATACAGATACTTCAATCCCATAACAAGGTATGATTCCAGCCTATTTATTTTCCTCCTATTTCAGTCTATGCCTTTGGCTCAGGTTATGATCCCAGGGTCCTGAGATTGACCACTGAGGCAGGCTCTCTGCTCAGTGGGAAGTCTGCTTCTCCCTCTTCCTCTGCCTGCTGCTCCCCCTGCTTTTGCTCTCTCCCTCTCTGTCAAATAAGTAAAATCTTAAAAATGAAAAAGAAAGGCAGGGGTAGCCAACATAAGACTACCAGCAGATTTTTTAGCAAAAATCTTCACAGACCAGAAGGGAGTGACCTAATCTTTTCAAAGTACTTAAAGAAATAAAAAAGACTGCCAACCCTGGATGTTCTACCTAGCAGTGCTGTCATTCAAAATTAAAGAAGAGAGCTTTCCATACAAGCAAAATCTACAGGAGTTCATCATGACTAGGACTACTTTATAAGAAATGTTAGAGAAATGTCTTAAAACTGAAAGGAAAGGGCATTAATTACTAACAGGAAAAGATACAAAAATATACATCTCAATGTCAAAGGAAAATGTGCTGTAAAATTCAGAATAATCAAATCATGTAAAGGTGGATTAATCACTCATGAAGCTAGTATGAAGGTTAAAAGACAAAAGTAGTAAAAACAACTATAGCTGTGATCCTTAGTAAGGGCTACACAAGACCAAAAGCTGTATGCTGTGATATATCAAACACAAAATGTGGGAGGGGGAGTAAAAACATAGTTTTAGAATGTGATCAAGCTTAAGTATAGGTTGTTATTAAAATGAATTATATAAGCCTCAGAGTAACCACAAAGGGAAAACCTATAGTAGATACACAACAAAGAAAAAGGACTCTAAGATCTATAGAAAATCACCAAAACACAAAGGAAGAGATTAAGAGAAGAAAGGAAGGATTTACAAAATAGCCAGAAAAATTAACATGACAATAGGTATATGGCTATCAATAATTACTTTAAATATAGAAGGACTAAATTCTCCACTTATATTTAAAGAAATATATAACAAAATATGTAAATATAATGAAATTTTGCTCAGCCATATTAAAGAAGGAAATTCTCCATTTGCTACAGTGTTGATGGGCTTTGAGGGAATTATGCTAAATGTAATAAGTCAGAAAAAGACAAATACCATATTATTTCACTCATATATGGTACCTTAAAAATTAAAAACAACAACAACAAAAAAATTCTCCTAGATAGTACAGATCAGTGTTTGCCAGAGGTGGAGGGTGATGGGGATGGAGTAGGTGGAATGAGTAAAGGGGATCAAAAAGAACAAATTTCTGTTTATAAAATAAATATGTCATGGGAATATAATGTACAACATCATGACCATAGTTGATGATGCTTTATTATATATTTAAGAGTTGCTAAGAGAGTAGATCTTAAGAGTTCTTACCACAAGAAAAAAATAATTGTAAACAGTGGGATGATGGATGGTAACTAGAATTATTGCAGTGGTCATTTCAAACATATACGAACACTGAATTATTTGCTTGTATACCTGAAGCTAATACAGTGTCATATGTCGATTATATTTCAGTAAAAACAAGGACAAAAACAAATATTGTACATTCAGGTTAGAGTCAGAGGTCTATGTCATCTGACCCAATTTCAAAACTCCCACTATTTTTGTTTTAAAAAGTGGATCACTAACAATTTCTAAAGGCTAAATTTATTCTCATCACTTCCACTGACATGCGCACAATAAATGCTTTCAGGGAAATGCTTTAAAATAAATGCAGGAAAGATGTCCATTCAGAAAACAACTTCCTTGAATTGTATTTGTTCTACCCCGAAACAGGTTTTTCTGCCAAAGATCCCCAGCTGGAGCTGGACTGCTGGTGACAACATCATCTGCTTTGCCGAGTTGAAGCTTGGATTCATCGCCCAAGGCTGTCTGGTACCAGGCTTGTGTACCTTTCTAACATCTCTATTTGTTGAACAAAACAAAAAGGTAATCTTGTAAATTGCTGTTGAATCTTGGTCTTTTCCCCCCATATCCTCACATGTCAGGATCAAAAATAGAAAAAAAAAAAATTGAGGAAGGCAAGAATGTCCCAAGAAATGAGATTTGACTTCCACTTGAACTACGAGAAGGATTGAGAAGTCTAGATCAAAGTCCCAGGTACTGCACTGGACCTTGAAGAAGTTATTGATCTTATTCTTGTCTAAGAATATTTATCTGCAAAATAGGGATCCCTGGGTGGCGCAGCGGTTTAGCGCCTGCCTTTGGCCCAGGGCGTGATCCTGGAGACCCAGGATCGAATCCCACGTCAGGCTCCCGGTGCATGGAACCTGCTTCTCCCTCTGCCTATGTCTCTGCCTCTCTCTCTCCCACTTTGTGTGGGACTATCATAAATAAATAAAAATTAAAAAAAAAAAGTTTAAAAAAAACAAAACAAAACAAAACAAAAAAAGAATATTTATCTGCAAAATAGAAATCACGTCTTTGCTTCCTACCTGCAGTCTGCGATGTTATGAATATAAATGTAGGAGTACTTTGAATAATTGGAGCAAAAATATAAATAAAAATAAAGGTTATATTGTTAGTGGCAAAATCATATATTTAAATATAAGTTAAATGCATAAAAATGGATAATAATAAACATATTCATCGAACAAATGATGATACAAATAACAGTTGAAATCTAATTTTTCAGATTATTTTGGGAACGTTCCATAAGTAATAACAATAGTCACCATACATTGAGTACCTACTATGTCATTCATTTTAAATGCATTATGTTTCCCCTTGACATTTCAAAGTAGAATTCCAGTAATGAGTCAGTGAAGCTAACTAGCTTGATCATATAGTAAGTTAAGCAGGAGGAGAATTGTCTGACTTCATGTCTTACCACTAGGTTTGATGCCTGTGGCTGTTGGGTATCTACTCACAATCTCCCACATCAGGTCGTTTGTTACCTTTGAGACAAAATAGGTGGCTTAGGGGAGTATTGGGATGATTGCTATAGCACAAAGTATGACTTTTGAAATGCTACCCCCATGAAATGTTCCTGGGAAGTTTCTACCCCTCAGCTGGACCCGGTATCCCATTGTCCAGAGGCTCTACAGAGAGTGACCTTTCCTCTCCATATGCCTGCCTTTTTACTCAATTTCCCCCTTGGCCTTTCTTTGCATTTTATTTCCTTTGTTAATAAATCCAAAAAATGTTTACATCTTTTTTTCTTTTAAAGATCTTATTTATTTATTCATGCAAGACACACATACACACACCCAGAGAGAGAGAGAGAGAGAGAGAGAGAGAGAGAGAGGCAGAGACACAGGCAGAGGGAGAAGCAGGCTCCATGCAGGGAGCCCCATGTGGGACTCGATTCCTGGTCTCCAGGATCACATCCTGGACTGAAGGCAGGTGCTAAACCACTGAGCCACCCAGGCTGCCCTGTTTACATCTTTTTTGGTTTCATCCTGGTACTATTTTAAAGAAACAAAGCAAAACAAAATCCACCAAACCAAACAACAAACAAAACAAAACAAAACAAAACAAAACATGAAAGTTGCTCTGGCCAGCAAAATGCTAACTTGAGAACACAGACGGAATTCTGTAATTCTTTCTATGAATGTGAGGAAATGTCATATATAGATAAATAGAAATGACCATCAGGCAGTAGGAAATGAGCCCTGATGCTGCTATAATGAACCTGCCTTTGCCTTCTCTTCCTGCTCACTATGTACAGCCTAGAAAATCACTTGTGAGGAAATTGTCTGCTTGTACTGTACACTTAGTGCAAGATAACTGCTCTGCATGATTGTTATGTACACGTGCCATAGTGATTCGCTTGGGCTCTCCACAGAGTCTCCAACCAAGACATTGGAATTTGTAAACTGTAGCCACTCAGCAGGCTTTGAATCCATCCTTTTTCACAACTCTCAAGGACAAGGATGTTTGAGAGGGTGCTTCCAAAACTTTAATATGCGTGCAAATCCCCCGGGGAGCTGGTTAAAATGCAGCTTCTTGGGCAGCCTGGGTGGCTCAACGGTTTAGCTCCGCCTTCAGCCCAGGTCCGGATCCCAGAGACTCGGGATCGAGTCCCACGACAGGCTCCCTGCATGGAGCCTGCTTCTCCCTCTGCCTTTGTCTCTGTCTCTGTCTCTGTCTCTCTCTCTCTGGTCTCTCATGAATAAATAAAGTCTTTAAAAAAAAATGCAGATTCTGATTCCAAAAGTCTGAATGGGGCTTCATTTCTGAAAAAGCTCCCAAAGGTGTCCAGACTGCTGGTCTGTGGAGACTTTAAATACTTGAGAACATTAACGAGAGTGAAAGACATTAGTAGTATCATAGTAGACATAGTCTACATAGTAACAAGATAACATGTGCAGTAATGACTCTGATTTTAATCTCCATGGCTGGGAAGGTAAATGGAATAAGTGCCCTCTCTGAAGATTTCATCTATTTTATGGAAATAGAGGAAGAGATATAAAACTAACCCTATATCATATTGTTGTTCACTCTGTGTAATCTAAAGTTGTAACCTCCTCACTGAAGATGATCATCTGTAAATATTCATCATATGAGAGCTTTTTGGTATATAGGAATTGAGAGATTTGTGGTCATGGTAATTTTTCTTTTGAAATTAAATCTAAAATATACTTTCAGAAGTCTTAAACTGGGCAGTTAGGATGAGATGGTTTTTAATGCTATACTCTGCTCTGGTATTTTAAATTCTCTAATAAACTATTATCTTGGGTTTAACAGGCAGGACTCCATAGTGTCGTATATCCCATTTTTCTTGGATTAGACATTTAATTTCCCTGTCAATTTCTGTATCAATAAAATAAGTTATTAATCTCGTAACCTGATTTTTCTAAGTATTACATTAATATCTGTAAAACTTCCCAGTACTCAGATTCCAAGACCTTAGATCAATGATATATGTTTTACCTATATTAATTTCATGGTGAGAAATTATAGTCCAAAGAGCATTTCCAGTTGCTTCAAATCACACAGCATTGCCTTAGACTTAAACTTAGATTAGATCTATTCCAACTAAAATACTTGAGCTCCCTGACTACTATCTAAATCCAAAATCCATCTTATCTTTCCTTTTCTGATCTTTAAAAAATAAGCACAGGAAATCTTCTCCATCTCTATCATTTTTTTTACCTTCTTTCAAAAACTGAAACATTTATGTAAGAAACATTAAGCCAGTTTTTTCAGTTAATGGAAGTTAAATAGGGACTCCCAGTGAAGTGAGCACTCCTCAAAAGAGAAATTTAAGAGATTGAGAGAAGGCAGGAGATTCACTAAATCTTGGAAAGGGGATTAGAGGGGGAGTCCTTGGATTGCCTGATACAAGCAGTCCTTATTTGTAAAACAGGATTTTTTTTTCTTTATATGTGTGTGTGTATGTGTATGTGTGTTGTTTTTCCTAAACCACAGGATGGCCATGAGGAGTATTTCTGAACTGGTCTTAACTCTTCATAGCCACAGTGTTTCAGAGATTATAGAAATTAGAGACAGTCACCTGAGACTCTGGGCTTTAAAAGGGACCTGTCCTGCCTCTCAGAGCAGTGTGGTGGGGATTCTTAGGCAGTAGATGGGAGAGGATGATGAGGATGTATGGAGCATAATAAAATTCTTATACAAATATCAGAGACGAGTTACCCAACAGTAACTCGTTGTTACTGTATTTAGCATTTTTGAGAAATATCCTTCTCCCTTCCCATTGCTTTTTTCTCTGCAAACCCACTGCTATCCTTGGTTTTATATTCTCAGTTCCATTGATCAGGATGGCTCTTTAAGTTCATTTAAAGCTATGAAGAGTTCCAATACAGGACAGAAACCATGAACATTTTTTCTTTGTGGTATGTGGCTAGTCAGTAGAAAACTAATATTTTTAGAAAGCAATCTTGAACAGCCATTTCTGTGAAGAGACAACTTCGATTCCATGTTATCCTTCTCATCTTACTGTTACTGACTTAAAAACCAGTCTACGTGCTGAAATTATTAAAAGAATTCCAGTTTCCAGCAAGGAGTCTTGAATGCCATTGAATGCCATGTATGGAGAAACCAAGTTATGATGCTTTCATTTCATTCTGAGCTCTCTAGTATAAATAGTTGAGATGTAAGAGTTTTAGTTCTTCCTTGGACATTTCTTCAGTTAACCACTAGGACAAATCTCTTTTCTGTGACCTAAGTGCAATGGGTGCTGGTTTGCTGCTTAGTAGGATATACAATTTGAATTATAACATCCTATATCCCATGTCAGTATGCTGCATGTGGCATGATTGTGTCTTCCAGGTTTTTCCTAAACAGCCATGGCAAAAATATTTCCTTAATGGCCTAAAGAACAAAATCCTGACTCAACGTCTCTCTGATGACTTCACTGGAATGAGTTTTCCTGAAGTTTCCCGGTAAGTTAAGATAAATGCTTTCCTTATTCTTCATGCAATGGCATTCTTTCAACAATGTTCACTGGGGGCCCACTATAGGCCAGGCTCCATGATAAACCCTGAAGATGTAAGAATAAGCAAGTGTGAATCTCTGCAGTGTAGAAGTTTGCAATCTGAGTGGGACAGTTCCCTATCTGTACCCTCGACATGGCTATGACTTACTTTAGAATGATTTCCCTTATATTTGGGAGACTCTTCCTCTGCTGAGGTGCTAGTGTTTTCCTAGGCATGGATGGAGCACAAAGTGTTGGCCATATTCTTATGAATTAGCGCCCTGCTATCCTCTTTCCTCACAATTACTTGTCTTCCTTCCTAGGCTCTGCTTTGTGAAAATGGGACTCATGCTGATAGCCATTGAACACAAATCCACGTTTCATGGTCAAAGGTACCAATAAGACTTTGAATCTCTTCACTTTAAAAAAAGTGAGATAAAGGAGATTCTTTATGATTAAGACTTTTCCAAAAACACAGCCATAACTAAGCTTTTGCCATTTGTTGAGAGCCAACTTATTGGGCACCCAGTCTGCTGTGGTACACTTAGTACTGTCTCTAATCATTGGGGTTAGAATCTAGTGATTGAGGTTAGAATGGTTATGCTAGTGGGGTAGCCACTGTTCTTTACCTTTGTTCTTATGGCCCTCCCCAAATTCTGTTTCATGAGCTGGGGAGAGAAGAAATTGTCTCCTTCTCAGATCTATTCCTTTTAATTTATTATCAAATCTTGTAAGTCTTAACCATAAAATAGCATTAGGAGAATTATTTATGACCAAAACATGCTCCCACAAATGTAGCCTTAGAAACTAAGCTACAAAATATGGCAAAATGGAAATTTTGGTTACTGGACAAAGTCTGCCATTGGTAGGGCAGATAAAAGAAATAAATAATATTATTAGACCATTGGAATTTCTTAAGAACCCATAATGGATAGATAATATGAGGAGTAAGATAATTTATTATGTAATAAAAAAGAAAATCCAGGAAAATCAGCAGATCAGCTACAATGTTATACATAGAGATAAAAATGCTGAAAAAATAAGAAAAACTGAATGTCTAAATGGGATGGGGGATAAGAAAGACATTGGATATTGGCATATGTATGTTTTTTAGTGGAAAACTAAGTTGAGTTAAATTGTAATCAACAGACCAACTTCTGATCCTGATTATGACTAGCTAGTCCTGTGGTGCTGGAGAAGTGCCCATTCTCTATAAAATGAGGAGGTTGCATTAATACCTGAGACCCTTTCCACCTATAAAACTTACATTATCAGGAGCCTTAAAATTATAGTGAAATAGTCAAAATTCAACAAGTTTGAATGATGTCAGATGTACTACAAAGGAACAATTTTCTATGAAAAGCTGGAAAGAAGAAAAACCTAAGTAGACATGTTGCAAAATGTTTCTGGTCAAAAGAAGTCAGTGGAATACTGTACAAAGGAGAGAATACTGTACTATGGAGAGAATAACAAATAATATTGTCAGGCTGACTAAATTCTATTTAACAATCCTGCCATGCTCAAGAAAATCTCAAAATCTAAATTTGTGCACAGATGTCCTCTCTGCCAAAAATAGGTCATGGAGGGGATCCCTGGGTGGTTCAATGGTTTGGCACCTGCCTTGGGCCCAGGGCGTGATCCTGGAGTCCTGGGATCAAGTCCCGCGTCGGGCTCCTTGCATGGAGTCTGCTTCTACCTCTGCCTGTGTCTCTGCCTCTCATGAATAAATAAATAAAATCTTAAAAAAAAATAGGTCATGGTAAAAAGACTCCAGTCTTAGAACCCATTTGCTAGGCAGTTGAGGTTTTAGGGTGGCCCACAACTTGGCCTTCAGCAACATGGGCTATGAGTTGGAATTATTTGCAAAGTTTTAAATGCATATAGATTCCAAAATCCCACTCTGAACTTTATAAAATCAAAATCTTTAAGGGTGGGGCCACAGATTTTTTTAAAGTCCCCATGATATAGTCAAATTTTTCACTGGTATTTGTAAACTACTGAACCAAATTTTAACATCCTAGATTTATTTAAACTTTATTAGAATGACTGTGGGACATCACAGACCAGAAACACAAACATTTATTAGACAGCTAATTTCCACATATGTTCAAGATGTCCTGGTGTTGTTTATTACTTAGCACATAATGTACCCCTAATGAAAGAGGAATCTGCTCCAACTTAGATTTAACTTTGGTTTCTCACCAAAGAGTAAGGTAAATCATTGGGATTAAATCCTCATTTGGATAATAGCAGTCTTTTACACTATTGCTAGTTCATGACCAACAGTGCTACCGATACTTATATAAACTCTTGAATCTTTACAACAATGGGTACCATTCTTAGTCCCATTTTATAGGGCAGGAAGATGAGCCCCAGAAAAGTTATAATTTTCCCAAACTCACATCAACTCCAAGTGGCAGAGCCAGAATCTGAATTCAGCATGGCTCTGGTGGCAGTGATTCTGATCACTATACTGTACCATACTCCACCACAGCCATAAGTGGAAGGAAAATAGGGCATCTCAATTGAGCTAGAGTTTAGACTTGAGTATCGAAAAACTGGAGAGGAAACCTATCTTTTCTCACCTTTTATTTTCTCTTCTAATTCATACACTTGAATATACTTGACAACTTGAAAAATCCCAGGGTGTCTGGGTGGCTCAGTTGGCTAAGCATCTGACTCTTGATTTCAGCTTAGGTCATGACCTCATGACCTCAGGCTTGTGAAATGGAGCCCTGCATCAGGCTCCATGCTCAGTGGGGAGTCTGCCTGAGATTCTCTCCTTCTTTCTCTCTCCCTCTGCCCCTTCCCCTGCTTGCATGTTTGCATCTCTCTCATAAATCAATCAATCAATCAATCTTAAAAAAACAAAAAACAAAAAACACACAACCTGGAAATGCCTTTGACAGTCATAAGGATTTGTTTTACGGACTAATTTGTCATCTGCTAAGAGTAAATCTGGATCTGACCCCAGTCAGATAATGTTATAAGCTTGTTCCAGTAGTGAACATTCTCTAAGAGAGCAACTGGACATGATCCATGTAGAGGATATTAAGCCAGTTTGGAAAAATCTTCAAAAAGAGTTCACCTCTTATTTCAATTGCAAACACAGATATTGTGATAGTATCTTCATAACTAAATATTTAATATGCGTTCAGAGGAGGCTCCCTTAAGAAGAAGAGATATGAAGATACAACTAAGTTTATGCTTGCGAGCTAGTGAACATCAGTTGATGATATTGGGGTGGAGGCATAAATTCATGTTCTTTCTTTCAAAGTTAAAAGTATTTATTCTGCTCATTAATATCAGTCAGTAAATATTTGGAAAATTCTGTTCAATGTCTCAGGTAATAAACTATCACAACATAGCCTCAAAACAGCTATCTAGCATCTTTCTACTCTTCGTATAGTCTGGCAGAGATTTTGTGGTGCAACCCTTTTATTTTTGTAAGCCTCTTACACTCAAAAGTTATGTTGGAGTACACTAACAACAAAATAAGCTTTTCCAGAATTAAGACTTGACTTCTTTCCAATATTAATGTAAAAGGAGTGTTTTAAGGGAGGAAAAAAGTACTTACCATGTGCAAATGAAGTGATGGGAGTTTTAAGGTTATAAGACCTCATTGTGTTGGAAGTCTGAATTAAAAGAAATAAAGACGGAATATCCTAATAAACATAGGGAGATATGTGAGGAATTCAAATAGTCATAATGTAGTACTGCACCAAGGAATATGAATACCATGGGTGAAATTTGTAAGATGTCATTTTCAAATATGTAAACCATATTTGAAAGAGAGAATCAAAGTGTTCATGTAGCAGTAGTAACAATTCAAGTGGCTCCTGCTCTTAAAAATCTGGCAATCAGGATAGAAAAAAAAATGAAGTCAAAAGAAATATGCAAGTTCAAAAATTGCATAGGCAAATAAAAGGAACTTTTGAATCCAGCTGGGTAACTAGACATAATTTAATTTTTACAAGGCAAGTAGCCTTGGTTAAACACCATTACTAGGACTATAAGACTTGCAACCATGTGGCTGTGGCCACAACATTGGATAGCCTAAATTAGCAAGGCTTCATTGCATCTGATTTGGTGTAACCATTTCAGATTGAAGACACAGTCCAGGGAGGAGCTCACTCTTATATCAACTGTGTGCAACTCAGCAATCATGTTGTGACCTGGCTCCCTTCTGGATATTTAGCAGCAATCAAAGAAATATAGTCAAATGCAGTTTTTCTATTGTGTTTGGCAGTAAAAGGGGATGGTTTTATTAACTGGATTAATGGATTTAGGGAATCCATTGGTAATGACAGAATGAAACACCAAATATTGCCACAGAAATTAAAGGGGAAATTACTGTATTTTTATTTTCTGTTTCCAGCGGTCTGCTACTAAATCCATCTGCACAAGTAAGGCTACGTAAGAACACATTAGGGTTCTTTATTGCTGAATCTACAAAGGAAGTCGTAAGGTAATTTTTTAATTACTTTGTGGGGAGAAAGTCCTAAAGCAAATGCAAGTTAATGGAAGGCAGACTGAGTCGTGCTATGCTTCCGTAAGTGTTAAGCCTCACATAAGTCATTCTTGATGTGCTTTCTTTGTCTAGAGCCTCCCTTTACTGTGCCTCCTGTCACAGTGATATCTTTATTCCTGAGCTGATTGGAAAATGTAGCTGCAAAACCAAGATCCATGAACAGTTCCCAGGTAACTGCACTTTATATCTGGTTGCCCTCAGCCCAGCTTCTGGGATGAAAAAGGCGGGAAGTTCTGTCTCTTAAAAGAAAATACCCATTTGAATTTGGCCAAGAAGTGGCAGAGATTTTCCCACTGGGAATACAAGGCCTGAGAATCAATCTTTCAGAGCTGGAAGAAATTTTGCTAGATGTCTAGTTAGACTCCTTCACAGGCCAGGCAAATGGGTATCGAAGGAGATTCAGTAATGTTCAAAGTTAAAGACCCAATTGGAGGCACCTCCCAACTCAATTCCAGACCAGCTGACTTTCAGCCCATTGCTTTTCACTCCATCACAGTGGTTTTCCCATTTTCAGTCCCAAAGTTCAGCCTGTATCTGACTACTGGCTTGGCCACCAGGCCACCTCATGACTACTCTTAAAAAAAAATTTTTTTTTTTATTGAGTTATGTTTATTTGACAAACAACATTATGTAAATGTAAGGTGTGCAAAGTATTGATTTGATATATTTATATTGCAGTATCATTGCCATTATAGTGTTAGTTAACACCTCTATTGTGTCACATAATTATCATTTTTTCCCAGTGTTGGGAACAATACCTATTCTGTGAGTACTCTGTTTCCTGAATGGATTGTATGGGGTTAAAAATTTACTCATTCTGACACAGTGATGAGGATATGTAATTTTTTCCTCATCTCTAATTGAACTCAATCACTTACCAACAACCTTTCCCACTTAATAGCTGCAGAAGAGAAGTTAATCTCAAGCATCTGTAATAACTTCTTCCCTTTTAAAGGGAAGATTTAAAACAGTCTTTTCCAGGTACTTTAAGATTCTATGGGTAAAATCCCAGTGTTTCACCATTTAAACTGTAATTTGAAATTTGAATTTCCTATTAGGACTATTCTCATCTCTAAGGTTCTTATCCTTTCCTTCTCTCCAGTATTCTATTTAAATGCAGGAGTGTGCTTAACATCATAATTGGTTTTTGTTTTGTTTGTGAGAGAGAGAACAGATGGGGGAGAGGGGCACAGGGAGAGGGAGAGAGAGAAACTTCTGCAAAGCCCCTTTTCTAGTATTCCTGTTCAGTTCATTCCTTATATTATTTTGGCCCCTCGGCTGTTTGGGATTTTTCAGTCTCCTGGAGTGTATATATGTGTGTCAGGAGGTGGGCCTTCTCTCTGCTTAAGCCCACTTACTGCCTCGTCTCCTCTGTAGTCATCTTGCAGTGTTACCAGTCTTCTAAGCACACTCCACCAGTGAAAATCCATATGAAAGTGGAAACATATCTCTCATTTTTCCCCCTTGCACACTGCAGAGCTATCCTATTTTCCTTGTCCAGCCACCCTTCACCAACCTGAAACACAAATTGTGTATATTGGGTGTCGGGGAAGCCGACTGGGTCCTTTTTGAGGGATCCTGGCTCTAACATTTTTATATCTCAATAGCTTTATTAAGATATAATTTAAATACCATGAAATAAATACATTTAAAGCATACAATTCAGTGGGTCATAGTGTGTGAACAGATTTGTGCAACCATCACTACAATTTTAGAACATTTTCCGTAACTCAGAAAGGAACTACATACTCAGTAGCAGTTGTTCCCCATTCTCTTCTGTCCACACTCCTGGCCACTCCTACTCGGTCTCGGTATATAGATTGGCCTGTTTGGGCCATTTCAAGAAATAAGAATCAGACAGCATGTGATCTCTTGTGTCTGGCACCCTTCACTTAGCCATGGTGTAGCATGTATCAGTACTCATTTCTTTTTATGGCTGAACATTATTATGTTCTATGGATATACTTCATTTTGTTTAATCCTTCATCTATTGATGGACACTTGAATTGTTTTCACCTTGTTGATAGTGTGGATAATGTTGCTATGAATATTGGCACTCAGATATCTGAGTTCCTGCTTGCAATTTTCTGTGCATATGCTCATAAGTAGGATTGCTGAATCAGATATGAATTCTTTGTTTAATTTTTTGAGGAACTACTATACAATTTTCCACAGTGGTTACATTATTTCACATTTCCACCAGCAATGCACAAGAGTTCCAATGTCTCCACATCCTTTAAAAAAAAAAAATAATAGCCATCCTAATGGGTATACTGGGATCTTATTGTGGTTTTAACTTAAATTGGCTAATGAAGTTGAGCATATTTTTATGAGGATCTTATTGGCCATTTGTATGTCTTTGAAATGTCTTTTCAGATCCTTTACCCATTTTTATTTATTTATTTGTTTGTTTGTTTAATTTTTTTCCTTTACCCATTTTTTTAAACTGGGTTATTATCTTTCTGATATTGAGTTGTATATGGTCTTTATATATTCTATGTATTTAGAATATATACATTTCTTTTATCAGATGTATGTTCTGCCAATATTTTCTCCCATTTTGGAGTTTGTCTCCTTCTTTTCTTCATATAATTTGAGGTACAAAAATTTAAATTTTGATGAAGTCCAGTGTTGTATTTTATCTTTTGTTGCTTACGGTATGTATGTGGAATAGCTAACCTGAGGTCATAAAGATTTACTCCAATATTGTCTTCTAGGAATTTAATGTGTTCAGCTGTTACTTGTGGGTCAGTGAACTATTTTGAGTTGATTTTTATGTTTGGTGCAAGGAAAGGATCCAATTTCATTCTTTTCCCTGTGGCTATTCAGTTGTCCCAGCAGCATTTTTTAAAAAATTGTCCCCCGTTTAGTTTAACTGTTTGTGGTATCCTCATCAAAAAACCATAGATTGCAAAGGTGTGGGTACATTTGTGAGGCTCAGTTTTATTTCTTTGATCTGTATGTGTAGCATTGTGTCAGTACCACAATGACTTGACTACTGTAGTTTTGTATTAAGTTTTGAAAATGGGAAATATGAGTTCTCAAAGTTTGTTATCTTTTTCAAGATTTTTTTGATTAGTCCCTCATTTCCTTATGAATTTTAGGATAAACAGGTCAATTTCTACAAAGAAGCCACCTGGGATTTTGATTGGCATTGTGTTGAATCTGTAGGTCAATTTTGGAAGTATTGCCATGAAGATAGTAAGTTTTTCAACCCATGAACATGTAATGTCTTTACAGCTATTTATATCTCTAATTTCCTTCAACAGTGTTTTATAATTTTCAGATAATTGGTTTTATACTACTTTTGTTCAGTTGATTCCTATATGCTTTGTTCTTTTTAGTACTATTGTTAATGGTTTTTTTTAAGATTTTATTTAATTCTTTATATCATAGAGTGAGAGCAAGAATGTGAGGGTAGAGGAAGAGGGAGAGGGAGAGGAAGAGAATCTCAAGCAGACTCCACACTGAGCACAGAGCCCTACATGCGGCTCAGTCTCACAACCCTGAGATCACGACCAGAGCTGAAACCAAGAGTTGGATGCTTACCTGATTGACCCATTCAAGAGCCTCTTAAATTGTTTTCTTGATTCTGTTTGCAGATGATTCATGGTTAGAGTATAGAAATAAAGTCGATTTTTGTGTATTGATCTTGTATTCTGCAACCTTACTGAACTTGTTTTATCAGCTCTAATTCTTTATTTATAGCTTTTTATTTCACTTTCTTGAAAAATTACCCTGGAATAACCTCCAGTACAATATTGAATAGAAGTGGTAAGAACTTTGTTCCTGACCTTAAGGAGAAAGCATTAAGTATGAGGTTAACTGTGAGTTTTTCATAGATGCTCATTATCTGGTTGAGGATATTCTCTTCTATTCCTAAATTCTTGAGTTATTTTTTCTAGTTTTATAATGAATGGTTTTGATCTTTGTCAAATGATTTTTTTTCTTTTTTTTTAAACGTGGTTTTTGTCCTTTATTCTATTAATATTACATTAATTGATTTTCAGATATTAAGCCAACATCCTATTTGGCTGTAGTGTAAAATCCTTTTTATATGTGCTGGAATTGGTTTGCTAGCATTTTGTTGAGGAATTTTACATCTATATTCAATAGAGATGTTGGATAGTAGTTTCCTTTTTTGGGGGTGATGTCTTTGCTTTCCCCATCATGGTAAATTTAGCCCCAAAGGATCAATTGAGAAGAATTTCTTTTCTTTTGGATTTTGGAGGAATTTGTGAAGGATTATTGTTAATTCTTCTTTAAACACTTGATAAATTTTTACCAGTAAAGCCATGGGCCTAATTAAAAAAAAAAAAAAAAAAAAAAAAAAAAAAAAAGAAAGAAAAAAATATATATATAAAAATAAATCTCTTTACTTATAGACCTATTCAGGTTTTCTGTTTCTTCTTGAAACAGTTTTGATGGTTTTCTCTTTCTAGAAATTTGTTCATCTAATCTCTGTTATCAAATTTGTTGACATACAAAGTATTGTATACATAAATATTCCTTATAATCCTTTTCATCTATGTCACATCAGTAGTAATATCCACCCATTCATTTATGATTTTAGTAATATGAATATTTCTTCATTTTTGTGGCCAATATTGCCAAAAATGCTTGTCAATTTTGTTGGGTTTTTCAAAGAACCAATTTTAATTTATTTTTATGTACTATTGTTCAATCTTTAAATTATGTATACTCTAATTTTTAGTATTTCCTTCTTTCAGCTTGACATGGGTTAATTTTCTCAATATCTTAACATGAAATATTACATTAGGTCATGTGATTTTATAAGTTTTTTAATAAATAGAAGTGTAAAATCAAAAAGGTTTTCTAAGCACTCTTTAGGGATATGCCATGTATTTGATGAGTAGTGTTTTAATTTTCACATTCATCTAAAAGTATTTTATAATTTCACTTCTGATTTTTAAGAGGAGGACCCATTGGTTATTTAGACATGTGTTCTTTTTATTTCCACATATTTATGAATTTCCTTAATTCCTTTGTTACTGATTTTTCATTTCATTTCGTTGTAGTTGAAGAGCATACTTTGTATGATATAAATTCCTTTAAGTTTATCCATATTTATTTTATGGACAATTATATGATCTATCCTAGAAAATATTCAATGCATAGTTGAGAAGACTATTCTTCTGTCATTGACTGGAATGTTCTATAGATGCTTTTTAGGTCTAGTTGGTTTATAGGGTCTTTTTTTTAAGTCTTATATTTCCTGGCTGAATTTTGCTGATAGAACATTGGGTAGTTGTTCTATCTGTTATTGGAAGTGGGGTATTAAAGTTCCGGCTATTATTGTTGAATTATCTATTTCCCCATTTAAATATGTTAGCTTTATGACTCATATGCTTTGGGTTTATACTGTTATGTGCCTATGATCTGTTATATCTTAGATTAACCATTTTATCATTCTAAAATGTCTTTGTCTTTAGTAATATATTTGTCTTAAATTCTATTTTGCATGAAATTAGCATAACCACCCCAGCCCTCTTTTGGTTACCATTTACATGAAATATCTTTTTCATCATTTTCTTTCAATCTGTTAGTGTTTTTGAATCGAAAGTATGTGTTTTGTGTGCATGATACAGTTGGATCATGTTTTTTCTCCAATCTGCCAATCCTTGCTTTTTTATTGTAGAGTTCAATTCATTCACATTTAATGCATTAACTGATAACTTAGTATTTACAACTGCTGTTTTACTGTTTCTTATATGTCATATCTTTTTTGTTTCTTAAGTCATTTATTACAGACTTCTTTTGTGTTAGATAGATATTATTGTGTGTGTACCATTTTAATTCCTTTGCCATTTATTGTCATATATATATTTTTAGTTATTTTCTCGGTAGTTGGCCTGGGATTTAATGTTAACATACAATGTATAATAGTTTTGTTTAGATTAATGCCAAGTTAATTTCTATAGTATACAAAAACTATGTTCTTATATAGTTCCATTTCCTCCCTTTAGGTTATCATCACAAATTCTTTATGTATATGTGGCCATAAGCATAGATTTGCAATTATTTCTTTTTACATTCATCTTTTAAATCAGATAGAAAAAAAGGGTTTTGGGGACCCCTGGGTGGCTCAGAGGTTTAGCACCTGCCTTCAGCCCCGGGCGTGATCCTGGGGTCCTGGAATCAAGTCCCACATCGGGCCCCTGCGTGGAGCCTGCTTCTCCCTCTGTCTCTGCCTCTCTCTCTCTCTCTGTGTGTCTCATGAATGAATGAATGAATAAATAAAATAAAATAAAATAAAGGTTTTTTTTAAAGATTTTATTTATTCATGAGAGCACAGAAAGAGAAAGAGAAAGAGAAAGAGAAAGAGAAAGAGAAAGAGAGCAAAGGAAAAGGGAGAAACAGGCTCCCAGTGAGCAGGAAGCCTGATGGGCTCAATCCCAGGACCCTAAGATCATGACTCAGCCAAAGGCAGATGCTTAACTGACTGAGCCAGGCACCCCTAATAACTGTAACACTTTATTGCTATTCTGTTTTATGAGACATCATTCTCATATTCTTTTTTTTTTAAGATTTTATTTATTTATTCATAGACACACAGAGAGAGGCAGAGACACAGGCAGAGGGAGAAGCAGGCTCCATGCAGGGAGCCCAACATGGGACTCAACCCCGGGTCTCCAGGATCACACCCCAGGCTGCAGGCAGCGCCAAACCACTGTGCCACCGGGGCTGCCCCTCTCATATTCTTTAGTTCTTTAGCTATAATTTCCCTTAGTTCTCTGAACATACTTAAAATACCTTTCAATAGATTTAAAGTCTGATTAGTAAATGCAATGTCTGGGCACTCTCAGGGACAGTATTTATTGATAGGTTTTCATCCTGTGTATAGACAATATTTTCCTGTTTCTTTCCATGTCTCTTAACTTTTTGTTGTAAATTAGACATCGAAAATATTGTAAGTGTAGTAATTATGGAAATTAGATTTCACCCACCTTCTTCCCCAGTGTTTTTTGTTGTTACTGTTTGTTGTAGTTGCCATTATGTTAGTGACTTTTATGAACTACATAATGTCTGCATCTTTGTTATTGTTAGCCACTGAATTCTCTATTGTGTTAGCTTAGTGGCCATCTAATAATTGGACAGAGATCTTTTTAAATACCTGCAACCAGTAAATCTCCCAGTATTTGTCAAGGGATTCTGTGTTTTTGTTGAGGTATGCCTTCAATATTCAGGTGGGCAATTGACAACTCTGCTTTAGCCATCACTTCCTGCTAGCATAGAATACCAAAGGCAATTGGTGAGAGCTAAGACCTTTGCAGCATGCACATCTGTACATAGTCTTGGGGTCCTGGGATGTGTGTTGTTGTTTTCGGTAGTATTCCAGAGGTTTTTAAAATGTTTATGGGCAAGTCATTTAGCAGTTTGCCCTATCTTTTATCCATTGTTTCAGACACCTGTGAAGCTAAAACATTTGGTATAGCTTACTGGGTAGAGGATTTTAGAACTAGCTAAATTCAAATAAGGTTGAAAAAGACAATCCATTCAAGTAGGATCATCCAGGAAACTACTACACGAGTCAAATAATGACTCTTCTTTGGAAATAAGGCTATGAAAGAAATGTAGTTCTGTTCTACTCCCTCTGGCACCAGGAATATGGGGCATTACTTTTCAAGGATATTGATTAGCTATAGAGTTGGAGATGGGACTAATATAAGTTAAAACACCACAAATATTGCTATTTTTATTGAGATATATTCGTTTTTCTGAACTAATTGTTCTTGGGTTACTGCCAATTAGTTTTCAGAATTCTGAAAAAAACATCATTCTGACTGCTTTTTTTAGTTTATTCTTTGTTTTCATGGAGGGGCAAACTTTCTGAAGTCTTTATCATTTTTTGGGGGTGTGCCTCAGTACCAATATTGAAAGAGAGTTTTACTGGATATAAAATTTCTGTTTGACAGTTTATTTCAGCACTTTGGTTACATCATCCTACTGCCTTCTAGCTTTCATTCTTTTTGATGAAAAGTCATGTGTTAATCTCACTGGGTTTTACATGTAAATCAAGTTTTGTTTGTTTGTTTGTCTCCTGTTGCTTTCAAGATTTTCTTGTCTTTGACTTTTTGCATTATTACTATGATACGTCTGTATCTGGATATCTTTTTGTTCATCCCATTTCAAGTTCACTGAGATCTTTGTATGTGTAATGTAATAGGCTAAATAATGGCTCCCAAAGGTATCCATATCCTACCTCTGGAACCCTGTGAATGTTATTTTCATATGGCAAAAGGAACTTTTCAGATGTGATTAAATGAAGGATCTTGAGATCGGCAGATTATCCTGGATTATCTATGTGGAATCTAAATGTAATCATAAGGATCCTTATGAAAGAGAGTCAAAAGAAGATCTAACTATGTACACAAAAGAAAGGGGCTATGGTGAAAAAAGATGGAAGCTGATTCAGAGTGACAAAATGTTATGTCACTGTCTTTGAAGATGGAGGATATGGCCACTGGGCAAGGAATACAGGGAGCTTCTCTGGTAGCTGGAAAAGGCAAGGAAATCGATTACCCCCTAGAATCCCTAAAGGGAATTTAATGCCTTGATTTTAGTCCAGGGAAAATTACTTCAGACTTCTTAACTCCAGAACTGGAAGAAAATAAAATAATATTGTTTTAAGCCAACATTTTGGGTAATTTGTTATAGCATTCATAGGAAAATAATACAGACATACCTCATTTTATTGTGCTTCACTTTATTGTGCTTTGCAGGTATTGCATTTTTTACAAATTAAAGTTTTTGGCAACTCTACAGCTGCAAGTCTGTTGGCACCATTTTTCTAATAGCATTTGCTCACTTTGTTTCTGAGTCACATTTTGGTAGTTCTAGTGATATTTCAAACTTTAGTATTATTATAATTGTTATGATGATCTGTGATCAGTGATTTTTTTTAAGATTTTATTTATTTACTTATGAGAGACACAGAGAGCAAGGCACAGACATAGTCAGAGGGAGAAGCAGGCTCCCCATAGGGAACCCAATACTGAACTTGATCCCAGGACCCTGGGATCATGACTAGAACCAAAGGCAGATTCTCAACCACTGAGCCATCCAGGTGTCCCTGTGATCAGTGATCTTTGATGTTACTATTGTAATTGTTTTGGATGCCGTGGACCATGCCCATACAATACATATAACTTAATTGATAACTATTGCATGTGTATTGTATGTTCTTCTGACCAGCTACTCCACTCCTTCTCCTTAGGCCTCCTTATTTCCTGAGACACAATATTGAAATTAGGCAAGTTAAGAACCCTACAATGCTTCAATTTGTTCAAGTGAAAGGAAAAGTCAGTTGATACAGGAAATTTCATTGTTTTATTTTTAAGAAATTGCCACAGACACCCCTACCATCAGCAGCCACCACTCTGATCAGTCAGCAGCCACCAGCACTGACGCAAGCCTCTTCACCAGCAAAAACATTGTGATTCACTGTAAGCTCAGATAAAGATTGACATTATTTATCAATAAAGTATTTTTTAAATTAAATATGTACTTTTTTAGACATAATGCTATTGTACACTTAGACTATAGTATAGCATAGACATAACTTATATATGCACTAGGAAATCAAAAAAATACTATTGACTTGCTCTACTCTGATATCTGCTTTATTGAAGTGGTCTGGAACCAAACTCACAATGCCTCTGAAGTGTGCCAATAATTGTAGATGAATATTTTTCATCAAATTTGGGAAGATTTAATTCATTATTTATTTAAGTATTTTTTCTTCTCCTTCATCTTTCTTCCTCTAATTGGTCTTATCTGTACATGTAAATGATACACTTAATGGGGATCCACATTTTTCTCGAACTGTTTTTCTTCTCCCTCTCTCTCTGTCTCTTTGTCTCTCTCTTCATTGTATGCCTCTCTCTTTCTTTTGCTCTTGCTCTTTTCAATTGCAGTCTCTATCAATCTGTCCTTATATTTGCTGATCTTTTTCTTCTGGCAGTTCAAATTTATCGTTGGGCACTGCACTAGTTTGCAACTGCTACCATAACAAATTACCATTCAGTTAGTGGCTTACTGATAAATTAACATTACTTTATCGTTCAGGAGTCTACCTGGCAGGGGGCTTTATGGAAGTTCCAAGCAAGAATCCATACCCTTTGTTACTCAGGTTGCAGAGGCTACCTGTACTTCCTGGCTCATGGCCCCCTCTGTCTTCAAAGCCAGAAATTTCTGGTCAGGTCTTTCTCACTCAGGTCAGGTCTCATCACTCAGACTCTGCTTCCATCATCATGTTTCCTTATCTAACTCTGGATCTTTTGCCTCCCTGTTCCATATTGAAAGAACTCTGGTGATTACATTGGGCCCACCTGGTTAATCCGGGAAAATTTTTCAAGGTGAGCTGATTAGCACGTTTAGTTCCATTTGCAAACTTATCCCTTTTGCTGATCTTTCTGTTCATCTCTCTGCCTCTGTTGGTATCACACCCAGCTCTTGGGGTAGACTAACTGTCTGCCGCAGACTATTATTCTTGACAATCCCTCAGGCATATATTGTTCTAAGGTATTATCCAATTAATTGTGGACTCCATTGCAGGAGTAGTTTTTGAGACCAATCTTTGAGGTCCTTCCAGACCCAAAGAAAACACTTATTAGCTATCTCTTTTCCCATTTCACTGTAGTAAACTCTGGTTTACTATGGTTTACCTTGTTGCTCTCAAGGAGCTATCAACCTCAATCTAATTGTTTGCCACCGAACCACCATTGTTTTCAAGAGCAGCTTGAACTTTTCCACACTTTTTCAGATAAAGCCAACTCCCTTGGGAAGAGCTTCAGCTCTTGTTTCTATGGCCTGCCTCTCCCTTTGGGCAGAATGTCTGAGCCGCTGCTCCAGAGCTGGGAATCAGGACAGTGATCTACTTCTCTTGAAATGACACATATGCTTTTAGAGCAGGGCACAGGGCAGTGGTGGTAGCCTCTGGTCTTCTTGGTTTGATTCTCTCACTGTAGAAACTCTGCCTTAGATGTGAGTTGGGATGAGGGTAACCTGAAATATCTATTGTGCATAAGATTGCCACTGAATGCTTAAGTCTGAAGATTGTTAATTAAATGGGCTTTAAGACCTTATTTGGAATTCAGAAGCTAAACATTGACTCTTTTTGTGTTCTTTAATCTATAAATCTTCCCTGAGGCAAGGGATGAGACTGAATATATAGGAGAAATATTTCATTTAAAAAAAAGAAGAAAGAAAAATCAATACTTTAAAGAAGTGTCATCTCACTACATGTATCTTTATAATAAATGAAAATTTAACATGGTTTCACACAGTAGATGTGTTCCTGTAAACACAATGTAAATCAAACTTTTGCAAGTTCAGTATACACTCTTATATGCATATAATTCTGTTAGAATTATATACTCTTATATGCATATAATTCTGTTATAATTCATTTTGCAAAACAAAAATGTTTTATAAAAATTAATAATCCCCCTCTAGCAAGCTTTTAAGTGTATTTTTACTATTTTATTTTACTTATTTTATCTTATTTATTTTTATTTTTATTTTTCGAGAGTGAGAGAGAGCACACAAGTGGGGAGGGCGGATGGGAGAAGGGGCAGAGGGAGAGGGCTCCCTCCTGGACAGAGCTTGATTTCACAACCCTGAGCTGAAATCAAGTCAGACATTTAATCAACTGAGCCACCCAGGCACCCTTACTATATATATTTTAAAGTAGAAAGTGGCTCTAGCATAAAGAGGGAAAGATTCTTTGCATTAATAGAAAGGCTCTGCCATCATATGTATAGATATGCCAAATTTACCCACCTCTGTAATATGAATTTAATAGTATCTAGAGAATAAATTAGTAAAACTTTCAACTTATAATGTTTGAGCTTCTCTGTATTTATCACAATTCTCAGAATCTTTGATTCTTCTCATAATAGAATCATTTCTTCTTCTTGCTGGGCCCTGATCCTCAGTCACCACTCCTGCCATGCCTATCCCTTAAGTCAGGGAGAACTCTTATCAAATAATTTGGTATGCAGACGCTGAAATAGTGGGCAATGTCAGCTGTTCTTGACTTCATTTCGCCAGACGATGGCAGCAGAGTACCATGAAATGCTTATGGGTCTGGCATGCTTGTGCGGGAATTTGAATCTGGAGAGAGCTCTAGTCAAAATGTGCTGGAGAGCACATCACTCTAGAAGGGGGCTGTTTGGCCTTATAGATTTAAAAGTCGTGATAATATCTGGAAGTTCTCCCAATGAATTAACCTTCAAAGAGAACTTAAGAACCTAGCAATAGGTAGCAAAATAGAAAATTTTTCTGACTTTGGATTAGTACAAATTTCAGGCTGAAGATTTCATGTTTCAGAGCCTGATGTGGGGTATCCCTAGTCCACTCTTCTTTAATAGCCTTTTCTTTCTTGAGCTAATTGAGTTTGCTCATTCCCACCAATTTTTTCCTCCTACTATGCTAATTGAGAGTTCAGAAGACTTGAATGCTATGGATAACTGTGCCACTGATTCACTATGGTTAAGTGAAGACATGCTACTCTTTGGGGTCTCAATGTTGTTATTTCCAAACTGGGCAGTTCTTATCATCTTGATGGCCATTTTCAATTCTGATGTTCGAAGATTTATAACCCCTCTTGCCTTTTATTACTTCTACTTTTCTTAACTGAAACCATACCAGAGGTTCTCTACTTATATTCATAATCTTAGCATCTGAAGAGGCAGCATAGTGCAGTGGTGGAGTATGTGAATTCTGCATTGGTCACCTCTTAGCTGTGTGACTTTAAGCAAATTATTCAAACTCTCACTGTGCTTCAGATTACTATAAAATGCTCATAATAATATCACATATATCAAAAGATTAAATGAAAATATTAGTACATAAGGAGTATACAAATTGAGTATATTAATATAAAAAGCATTAGGATCAGTAGCTGGAAAATAGTAAGTATATGTGTGTTAATTATCATATTACCCGTGGGACCATAAGTTCAAAATGTATGTCATTATTTCTTTTCTCATCAATGAAATGCAGATGAAATAAGAATTGCCAGAGAAGTCCGAGTGGATTATACTCATTTTAACCCATTTCCTGATGTTTTGGGGGCTCAGAGCAGGAAGACTAGTTGGGCTAACCTTGAGATGAGGAGGAGTAGTTGTCTGTTTTTTTGTTTACTATAGTTAGATAAATTATTGGACAGAAAGTTCCTCAGCCCTAACTATACAGTTCACTGCCTGCTATTTCACTCTGAAACCTCTGACGCCTCAGGTGGCAGAGTAGTAGTCCTTAACCAGGGCGTGGAGGAGCTTACACAAATCTTGTGAGCAGTGGGATGGAGCAAGCAGGCAATAAGAATGACTAAAGACTATGTGGTGTAGATATACAATGGAATATTACTCAGCCATCAGAAAGGATGAATATCCACCATTTGCTTCGACGTGGATGGAACTGGAGGATATTATGCTGAGTGTAGTAAGTCAATTGGAGAAGGACAATCATTATATGGTTTCACTCATATGGGGAATATAAGAAATAGTGAAAAGGACTGTAAGGAAAAGAAGGGGAACTGAGTGGGAAAAATTAGAGAGGGAGGCAAACCACAAGAGACTCTTAACTCTGGGAAACAAAGGGTTGCAAAAGGGGAGGTGGACAGGGTTGGGGTAACTGGGTGAAGGGCACTGAGGAGGGCACTTGATGGGGAACACCAGATGTTATACTATATGTTGGCAAATCAAACTTCAATAAAAACAAAGCAAAACAAAACAAAACAAAAAAAGAAAAAGCCCCCAAGGAAAGTTGTGTCTAGATTTCCCTAATCTCCACCCCCCTGAGCACTGTTTTAGAGTCGTCATTAAAATGTTAGTTTTTGCAGTGGAGTCACACATAAAGGAGGATAATTTTGAAAAGGAAGATGGAGAGAGGATGTGAAATGAATCAAGTCCAGGGGGCAAGATATGAAATGGTTTGGATCGATGATTCAAACTTAAATTTACCCCATTTCATGGTTCTCTTTAAGTTTGAACCCTGGGTCACTTTTTTCATAAATACCCAAGAATAATTGACCCCTTTAAGATAAGAGTCACCCCAGCCACTACTTTTCAGGGAGGAGAATTCCAAACCCAGAAAGCTGAGATAGAATTTCCCTGATCAATCTACCAGCTGGTCTCTCTGGGTTGGCTTACCCAAGCTGCTCTGAAGCCCAGTCAGAGCTCTCCTCCTGTACTGGCCTTCAGTAAGAGAGAGAATAGAAAGGGTTCTTATGTGACTCTTCTTATCTAGAGCAGAGTCAGGGACTACATGTCCACAAAATTTCAGTAAAAAGGAAAGCAACTTGATAACTACAAAGACCATACACAACTATCTTGTATTCCTATATTCATGAAAGTTGTTATTCTAATCCTATAGTTGACAGTGGGCCCCATTTTCTCCTGTCCTTGGTGTCCATCTCCACCTCAGCTGTGGTCCTCTGTATATCTCATCCCAGTGATTACAATAGCTTCTAAGCTGGTTTCTTTGGATCTAGCTGCCACTTGTGCCAATCCATGCCATCCTTCATGGCTATAATAACTTCTTGAAAAAAATTTCTGACCATTAATGGATATATAAATGAAAATAAGAAGATAGATGAATGCTATCCTTCATTTTTGTAAGACTAAGGCATTGACTTGATCTGTTGTCCTGCTTCTTCTTCATCTCCTAGAGTAGTGGTAATGGTTCTTATACAGAATACATACTGTCACCTTTTAGATGTGTCACAATGGTTGCCAAATATTAAATTTTGTAAATAATTGTAATGATTTGCATTTTTAGTAAATTGGAGCAAATTCAGAATTACCCAAACAATATAGGAATCATGTTGGCTTATTTGGAAAATGATAAGAGTTCTTGATGAAGCAAGAAAGGGTTAGAATTACTGCTATCTGTATGGAAATCATATATGAGGCATGTCTTCACATGCAGTCCTATCACATATGCCAAAGAAGAAAATGCTTACCTGTACCTTTCAAGGATATCACTTCTTGAAGAAGAGAGAAACATAATCAAATGTTGGCCTTTTATAGGAGCTTTTTTCTTTCAGTCATTCACAAATCTTAGATGTCCTTTTTGGTGTCTAATGGTTTATCCAGAAACCTTCAGAATATCTATAGGGAGGTCATAGAAAGCCATGACAAGATGTTAACAGTGTTGCTAGAGTGTAAGGCAAAATTCCATTTCATTCTTTTCTTGCCTAAAGCATGAAGAAGTACATGGATGCTGTTGGCTGCAGATAGATAAAAATATAACTAAATAAAATGATCAAAGTGTCTTAGAACATAATCAGAGAAATTTAGTTGCTTTTCGACTGCTTTGAGGACTTCTGATTTTTATGGTATTCTTTACATTTTCTTCAATTGCTTGAAGTAGCATAGAAGCTGGGGGCAAAAGCAATGAGATTGTTGGATGCTCTTAACTGCCCTGTCTGCAACCTGCTGGAAGGAACACTTTTAGACCCTTTGCGAAGGTCATTCAGATAATAGAATTAGTTAGAAGGGATCAAGAGTGGTCCAGGACCAGTTAACCTTTCACCTTTAGGCAGTCAGCCCATGGCCAGAGGAGTCCCCAGCCCCTACAGGCTCCTCTTTCTGATCCCCACATGTACATACTTCCATAACTATGAAAGCTTCCAAAATTATACAGATCTTTAATGTGTTTTCAGAAGAGATTTTCTTAAGAATAGTACAAGGGAAGATTCAAAGCTTTAGCAAAAATTTTGAGAGATTCATACATAGCATTCACCTACCCACTTATCCCCTCCCACCCATTTTTTAATACCGTGCAAATGTTGGCTGCTGGGTTAGGCTTTGAGAAAGCAAAGACTTCCCGAAAGTTCCATTGTTCCTAAGCCAGTTTGGGCATGTTGCCTTTTGCATTCCATAGCTCAGCTTCTATCAAATGTATTCAGAGGCTAGCCTTTAAAGACTGACAGTTGATACACCAGTTCTCACTCAGAATTTTCTTCAGATGTTCTGTCCCTGAGCCATTTTCCCCAGGGCCAAAGGTAACCAGGAAATAAGGAAACACCAGTCAACCTGAAAACCCTCATCAAGCCTCCAAATGTAAGTGAAGGCTTCTGAGGATTACAGGTAGGGAGCAGTCTTATTCCAAACCTGGCTCTTAGAACACCTGTGTGATGCAGTTACTGCTGATTTAAGTTGACAAATCACATATCCAAAGGAGGTCTCTCTTCTTCCAGAAGTGTGTTTTTACTCAATTGATATTTTCCACAGATTAGAATAGGTCAGAAAGCATTAAATCAAAAGAAGAGGGAAACCAAGATGTTTGTGTGGCTCTTCTTGCTGGCCATTGTCTAAAACCTTTAAACCCACATATCACTTACATATCTGGGTTTAAAGATTTATTCCACATGAACAAAGAGTAGTCCACAGATGATCCTTAAATTGAGACAGGAGGAAAAGGCCATGTTTCTTTTCTCCATTTGGATGGGCAAGGAAGAAGAATAATAGTAATGACTTCTCTTTGACTTTGTCCATCTCCTTGATAACTTCTCTGACAGTTCCACATCTCTGATCACCCAGGAATCTGGTTCAGGGAAATCCATAGTGCAGGGTCCTTGAAGAGTGAAAGAGAAGTATTTACCTTCCCAGCATCTTTTAGAATGATAATTTCTTAACACAGTACTAAGTGCCAATCCTTATCATCCAATAATGACATCCTAGCCCAGTGGGTTGAAAGGATTCCTAGGTTGAATCTGGGTTCTGGAATAACAATGGCATGATTTAATACCAACATATGGGTGCAGGATGAAGTAATGGCTCCTATGTCATTTTTTTCATCTCAGCTTTATTTTGCTCATTTAATTATTAAATTTCAAACAGTCTTCCATTTATCTTGACAGTTACCCTTTGAAGTCCCAATATTATCCCTATTTTGTAGATGAGAAGATTATTTGCCTTTGTGTTATTTCCAGGCTTGGAAATTCACAAATGTTTTGAGACCCAGCCCGTGTAAGATCAAGATTCTTCAAGAGTTAAAATTAATAATAAAGAAATATTTTGAAAGAAAAAATAAAGTAAAAGGCAGTATCCACAGAGAATAAGTTGCAGCCTGAGTAGTATCTGCAGAAGGGAGAAGAAGACTTGTATAGTGATCTTTTCTTAGAGTCCAAAAGTGGCTATGGACTCTTCCCATGGCAGGAAGGCTCTGTGGATGCTACACTTGGGTAAGAGAGAGGAGTAATGACTTAGAAAGGTACAGTAGTAACTCAGTAGGTGTTTATTTTAAGCATCCATACGGTATTGAAATCCTCACAATCACTTTCCACCCACTCTCTAACTCTGCAGATGGAAATGTAAGAGATTTCTATAATCCATCCTCTTATTTTAGTCTGTGGCTAAGGATCTCTACCCTCTCCCTAGCTAAGGGCCTAGAAATGTCTCAGTCAGTAGGAATGGTTCAAAAATACCTTCTAAAAAGATATGCTGACTCATTAAGATTGCTGTGTTCTTGCAGGAGCAACAGTGATGGTAAAGAAAAGTAGCACGAGGGTGTTCTCTGATTCTACTGTGCCTGATCGTATGCTCTGGGGACACCTGCGACCGATAAGCAATTTGAGCTTCAGCACCAGGTAAAAGCGTCAGAGAACCCTGGTTCCCTGAGGGTTTCTAAGGATCATTGGGCAATAAAAATGTGATGTAAACAAGAATATTGGCTTTATCAGCCCTTATAGTGACCAGTGGAATTGTTCCTTACCAATGTGAATTCATCTTTGCTTTTCCCAATGTCATTAAACTAAACTAATATACCTCCCTGCAACATGGCTCAAAATAACTTTATACCTGTGATAACCAATAGTCATGTACCCAGTTTTTCTCTCAGATCACCTTTCAGGCACTCTAGATATGTGGATTGGAGTAAAATTTCAATTATTCCCAATTTCTATTATTAATCCATCCCTTTATTTCCAAATAACTGATGATGAGATTGCTTTTGTTTTTGAATATGCAGAACAAGGTCAACCATTGCTTCCTCCCTCATTCTCTTTCCCTACAGTACATTAAAATCTGGATTAACCCGAATGCAGAGTTGGAGGTAGAGGGTGATCTGTTCAGTTGATTTTAAATAGAGGGTCGATCTAAGAGTTCTATCACTTCAAAGTTCATTGTAAATAGCTTTATAATATGTTGGTAACATTTCAGCTTAGTACATATACACTACCAGGAAAATTTTTAATGATTGTGATTATCTACAGGTAAATATTGTATTACCAGCAAAGCATGGTCACTGTGTGTTGACATTATATAATGTGGTGTGGTTTAGGGTTAGGGTTAAGTTCAAATGCTGTCTTTGAGCTGTATGACCTTGGGCAAGTTGCTTTACTTCTAGTGTCTCTGTTTTGCTATATTAAGAGTCATGAATACTTTGTAGGTTTTTTGTAATGATTGAATGAGATTAGGTATTTAAAATACTTTGCTTAATTGTTACCCAGCAATAAGTCCTCACAGGTGTTCCTTATTAAAATTATCGATTGTTATATCTGGGAAGGTGTGCAAAATTGATCTGAATATATAGCAAGTACAGAGACTTGCAAGGAGGTAAATTTTGAAATAAGTCATTGATCCTGTTTGGTTGTTTGGTTGTTTTAATAACTGATCTCTTTCTTTTAATATATAAGGATCATGCTTCTGTTTAACTGGAGATTCTGGATAGATGGGTCTGGTTAACAGAAGTTTTATTGTACCACTCCCACAGCTGAGGCTGACCACCTCTTCATGTGTATACTTTCTAAGAGGAATATAAAAGTTCTAGGAATTATAGCTTCTGCCCTTCTGTGCCTTCTTTTCAACATTTTATCAAACAGATAATCTGTGGGAAAGGGTTAAGAACTGTGTAGGGGAAGTGCTTTGGTATTTCAGGAATTCACATTTTTTCTCACTCTTAGTGATAAAAAAAAACAGCTACTCGCTATAATTGGGATTTTGCATTTTTTTCCTCTTCAAATGATTGATAAAAGGTATTTATTGTGTATCTCCATGTGTTCCATGTGTGTAGGCACTCTGCTTGATGTGTTTATAGATATAGAAATGATGTTTCCACCCCCATGCAGTCTAGTTTGGTAAACAAGATGAATTCATATAAAATAAATCAGAGGTCAAATAAAACAACAAACCTTCAGTACTACATCAGTGATTCTGGCAGGAGGTCAAAGGAAGAAGAGGTCAATGAGGGATGGATGGGTTGTTCCTGAAAGTTTCCTGTGGTAGATAGGATTTGGAAAGGTAAGATAGAGTGTGCATCTCAACTTCTGTCAAGGCTGTGGCATGACCAAGGCATAGCCTTCCATGTACTGGCTGGTCTGACTGGAGGTGAGAATATGTGTTCAAGTGTTGTGAGAAATAACATCTCAAATTTCTTAAGAATACATTCTTGGCTATTGATATTGTGCCTGTGTGTATTTGTGAATATGCTAGGTTTATTTTAGTGTGAAATTGTTACAAAAGCATAGTTCACATTTAAAAATTGTTTTTGAAAATATAAAGACAGCATATGGGGTAGCACATGAAGTGCTCCAACCATGCTTGTGTTTTCATTTATTCTTTCCCATGTCTTCTCTGTGATAATAGAGGATTGACAAGTAATGGATACCAAAAGCCATGGAAAATCCTTAAATGTACATGTAGCTGTTCAGTATAAACTTAATCTCACTATTCTTTAGCACAGCTATAAAAATGCAATAACTTACTGGTATGCTTCCCATTGTCTTCAATCCCCCCCATGTCTATGATAAATAAGGAAATGGTCCAACACAGGCATCTAAAAGGAGGATTGATTTAGATGGCATGGTCCATCCATAAACTAGGCCTGTCAGCTCTGTATATGGCTGTGGAATTCCTGAATATGTTTTAAAAGCCCCTAAAGAAGGTCACAGGTCATGAAAGTTAGCCATCCAGAACATCTCTAAACATGATGCTGAAGTCATCTGTAGTTCTTAATTGAAAAGCAAGGTGTGTTTACATGAGCTACAGGTTTTTAAAAAATGAATTAGTCATACTAGTGATTAGTGATCATGTTATACACTTCTGTATGTATGAATGCCACTTGTGGGCTCATTTCTGTGGTATTTCATCAACGGAGTTGGTTAGCTTAGTTGATTTAAGTACAGTGTTAATAGGATCAATGACAGATCCTGCTCCCACTTAGTATTAGAATAGGGTGTGTTTTTGTTTTTGCTTTTCATTTTTTTTTTCATAAAAAAAAGTTTTCTTAGCAATAGGCCTAAGATAACTCCAGGTAGCAAATAGACAAACATATATCCTGAGTAATAACAATGAGTGGTAAAATAAACTTGATGGCTTAATAGAGTTAATAAGTAAGCACTATCAAGGGAAAAATGTAGAATGTGTGGTATGCGCTATTTGTGATCCATTTTTGGTGTGTTAAGAGTATTACATTCACATACCCAACACAGCATATTATTTATAGTTTTGCTGACAAGGGTTTGGTGCTTTTAAAGATGTAATCTTCAGGCCACCAGTGGGTTTTCCAGTAAGTTCAGAAATGACTATCTTCTATTCTTAGTACTTGAAGCAATACAGACAGCCCTAACTTATACAAAAGTTATAGTCCAATATTTCATTGCATCCCTGGGTTCTTTCTCCTCACATAGAATAAGCAATGTTATAAATAGCAGTGAAATTCTCAGACCAGCACATGAAAGTCTATTTAATAGATGGTAGTTAAACGCGTATTTATTAAATAAATAAACAAACACTAGCTCTATTCACTTGAGTTCTGTGTCCTTAAATCAAGATATCATGTAACATAAGAGAAAGAAGATGAATATTTTCTTTCCACGATGATCCAGTTAGACATATGCAAAATTTTATGATAAATAAAAAATTCATTTCAACTGCTCCTGGAGCCCCTCTGCCCTCACTTCCAATTTCTTTATTATGGCCACTTGACTTTGGGTGAGCTTGAGAGAATTCTGCCCACTGTTATTTATTTCTTCAGTAAAACTGAGTTTTAATTAGATATTACAAAGAAAAGATTTAGACACAACTAGTTCATTTTATGTTGCGACTGGCCAGTAACACAATAATCACACTAAGCCATTCAGTGTTTTTTAAAAGTAGGTGTTTATAAACTCGAGTACATATTGACAGATGTTTAATCAAGTGAACCAGAGGAGGCAGAAATTTCCAAGAAGTTTATGATAGATCTGGGCCAGCAGAGGAAACCATTTCCAACAGAAAGATTTGTCTTCTTGGGGCATATGAGCCCTTCCCTGGAATACCTCCCTCTGGGTCTGCTTAATTCAACTGTTACAGACTATATTGAAATCTAAATACTGTACTTTCCTGCATAATTGCCCTTCCCACTATATATCTTTGTAAAACCTATGTAAATATATCAACTTCATCTTCATACTCGCCATGTTCTTTTAGAGACACCAGACACCATAAATGTCATTACTTCTCTCATTCTTAAAGTCCAACCCAAGCATAGCTCTTTGAAGGTCAAGCATCCCACAGATATCTGTCTGAGCATTGTTCCTATAGCAGGTATGAACCCTGGATCACCATCCTCTTTAGCCCTTATGCTTCAGTTTCCTTTTCTGCAAAATATAGATAATATTAGAACCTAAATAATTGAAATGTTGTAAGTTGTGACATAATATGAGAACCCAAATGGTTGAGATAAAGCAGATTAAGTTCTTATGTATAGCCTATCTCACAGTCAAAATTGAGCAAGTGCGAAATGGTTCCTTGCTATTGTTCTGCTCCCCCATCCTCCTCTGCCACTATTTTCCTGGCTCTTAGACTTTCATGCTTTTGCAACCAATTTCTTTCAGATTAAGAGGGAGAGGGTGTGAAATTTCAGACCTTCCAAAATTTCTTTTGCTGTCTGCCACCCACACCATCCATCCATAGACCACTGGCTCAACAGAGCATACCATCAGGGTTTTCAGTGAAAATCTGTAAATCAGAACCTCCCACTGGTGCAGTCGCTTCTCCATGCCCACATCTGCCTATAGTTTGCTATTTCCCCTCAGGAACACTCTTTTCCATGGTAATTGCAGCTCCTCTTTGGATATTTCCCAGGGTCTTCCAGCACAGCTCATTTCATGGCAGTCTTCAGTTTCTGAGCAAATTATAGTTCATCCAGAAGGACTACTCTTATATCTTCTTCCAGATCAGAAGCTTGTTAGTATCAGAGGTATGCCATCCATAAGGACATGGGGAAATCCATCTAACTGGGAGGAATTGGTTCTTTTCTGACTCACCCACTCCCAGCCCTATATAATTTATTCTCAAGGAGGACTCCTGAGACAACTGCCCCAAGGACCACCCATTTTCAGAGGTTATGCACCCTCACACCTCCCCCTACTCACACAGCTGAGAAAGAAAGCCAGACCACCCTTTCTTTTTATTCTCAGTTGTACATACATTACTGAACTCTGTGCCCCCAGATGATCCAAGCAAGAGAAACACCATCTTTTAGCCTCAGTAATGTCTGAACTCCTACTGAGGACCAGTTTTCAGTACCATCCCAGGTTCAGAATATCGGGTATAAATCACCACACGTGATTCTTCTCTTTCCACATCGTATCTGAGCTTCCTACAGAAGCTGAGCATACAATATTTTCTGAGTGGGTACTTTTCCTTTTTTTTCATATTAAGTTTTTAAAATGACTTTCCCTCTGGACATGCATAGACTTTTTTATTTGAATAAAATATAGTCCATAACTATTAAATCAAACTTTGATTCTTTCATTCATACATGCATACTGAGTTTGCCCTTACTGCAGGATTTCAAATCATGTTCTAGAAACCCATATGTACTTAATACAGTATAGACAGCATTTGATCTTCCAGAGTTACCTTTTTCTAAGAGTCCAGACAGCACTTATGTTTGTAGTCTTGGAGATTCCAGACCTCTAAAGATGTCCTCCTTGTTGAAATTAATGGTATTTGGATAAGTAGGAATCCCTACCGAGGGTGTAGGTTGGCCATGAAGTGTGATAAGCATCCTTATCAAGTCTCAATAGGAAGTCCAAAGAAAACAGTAATACAAATGTATCATGTATAGTTACAGGTACAGATAGGTATGGGGGTAGGGATCAAGATAGACATGCATGTACACAGGTAGAAATGATATTTTTAAGCAAAATGAGCCTGAGTTCCAAAAACAGGTGAAAGGGTTAGGGTTCTAGCAGCAGAAGAATACAAATTTGGAAAGAACTAGTTCCTGTCTTGTACCTAGTGGCAGAAATTGGATTTCTGAAAAGCAAAGTACCACAATGCTAGCAAAGTACTACATAGAGAAAAATAATTTATCATATATTTATTAAATAAATGGATTACTCAGATTAATTAATAATATTTTATTATTACTAATTTAAAAATAAGACAAAATAGCTTCAGGCTTCAGAAAAATGTCAGAGGAATTCCATGGAACATTCAACATATTCCTTCCATCCTTCCTTCTTTGCCCTGTTTGGCTAGCTTGAAAGGCTATATTAAAGAGGAACAAAGACCTTTTTTAAACCTCTTTGTTAATCTGTGGACAGTTCTTAAGAAAAATGAAGTCAAATTCTAGGACTTGCGGGTATGGAAATTTCCATTGATTTAGCTGGATGGGAAGATGAGGAAGCAGCTCTCCTAATATGGAAATAAAAATTATACTGGGACAACTGATCATTTACTGAGTGCATATATTTATTTGCATTAAGTAGTTCATTTTTGCGTGTTTTCATTCTTGTCATTTATAGTGTCTTAAAAGGCAGGGATAAGGCCTTGTTTGTTTAAGGTCATATATAAAAGACTAACTCAACAAGACAAGGTGAAGATTATGGGAAGCTTAGTCACTGTTTCTGTGTAAAATTCTATTCAAGGACTAGGATGTGGCTCATAATGTTTCTAGGGAAAATTGTCAGAGACTTCATTCTGTGTCCTCTGCTCTGTTTGAGACCCATCATCACCCTCCTCCAGGACTCATACTTCCCAGCTACTTACTATCCCCATTGACATCTACTATTTGAACCATTATTTACCAAAACAGAGGTTTAAAATATTATCCTTTCCAGGGGTAGCCTTTCTCTTATTGGGGATCAAGGGTTTCAGCTGATGGAATCCCCCTAACTACAGGATTTCAGGCATCAAATAGAAGGGGAGATATTTTTAGGAGATATTTGATGAGGGCCTTTTGGGTACATCTAAAATCACAAATCAAAGCCTATTGTGTGCTATGGCATTCTGGTTTTTAAGTTGCAGCAAGAGTGATAAGGCAGGAAGCTGTCCAGTCCCATGGGCAAGATGGACATGCCAGAAGTGGACTGTTGAGAAGACCTCAGCTCTGTGACTTCATTTTATGTGATCATGAGCAAGGCACTTCCTGAACGGTGGTTCAGATCCCTCTTCTGTAAAACAAGTGGCACCGATCTCAGGAGGCTGCTGAGAAGACCAAGTGTGGGACTCTTGGCCAGCTTCCTAGTGAAGAGTAAGCTCGCAATAAATGTTAGCAAATTATCATGACACAGGAAGTATGACATAATTGAGTCTCTGGTCTGGAGATTCACTCAATGCAACTTTCTGCTAAAATTGTATTAGCACTCAACATCTGCGTTGCCACCAATAGTTTGAGTAGGAAAGACAGAGGAAATATCATCTCAGTTTAAATCTGAGGGACAGCAAAGCTGCCACAGTACTCACCTTTAGTAATAGGAGAGGGAGACCCAGTTTCTGAATCCCCATGAGGCTATATGATTTCTGCCTGGTAGGAATGATTGCTTTTTTAGCTCTTTCCCCAAAGACGTAAAAATATTAGAATTTAGCCAATATTAGTCAGCCCCATGCTGGGCTCCTAAAGACCATGATGGCTTTGACAGTGAAAGCCAAGGACAGGACCATAATTGTCCTCAACTTAGCATCAAATATCAAGGATGTTCACCCAATGCCTTGTTGGCTTTTATGCAATTATTTATGATTTTTCATCCAAACTTACCAAGAACAACTTCATTCTGAGTCTATAACAGTCCCCAAATAATTGAGATAATCTTTCTTGTCAGGAGAGGATTGAGAAAAAGCATTTTTAACAAACTCCTCTCCTCTCCACTCTAGGACCTTCTTCCCTTTCCCTCCCTGCATCCTGTTCTGTTCAGCTGGTGGACCGAGGCAAACACAGGTCAAGCAAAACTCAGGGTCTCCACACCTCTGCAGCTGTCTTCAGCACATGCGCAACTATGAGGACAATAAAATATTGTTCATTGCTTCTACCCCACAACCAATTAGGTCAGCTGTAAATATTGGAATTGCTTGGTAAACATGCTGGAAGATTGTGCTGACTTGTTAATATAAGTGAAAATGTAATTAGATTTATAACACATTTTTCCAAACTATAATTTACAACAACAACAGAAGAAAAAAATTCCCTTGCAACCTGCTGAAATACCATTATTAAAATGCATATGAAAAGTCAATTATGCCAGAGGGAGGTATTTAAGAGAAGTGAGTTTCCATACCCTGGGATTACACCATGGGGATTACATATTTCTTATTTATTTTTTTTTCCCTGAGATCTTTGCTGCTGCCAAATGAACAGATATTTTACTTATTTCACTCTGAAATATTGCTGTAGATAGTGCTAAAAAGTAAACTAAATAACCTGGCTCCTTGAAAACCTGCTCTAATCTCCCCAAAGCCCCAAGACAAGCTGATTCGTCACTGTTTTATTTATTTATTTATTTATTTATTTATTTATTTATTTATTTATTTATTTATTTATTTATTTATTTAAAGTCTGACTGTCTTTAAGCAATAGTCATGTTCCTTAAAATATGTAGAAATCAGATTTCGTTTTCTAAATGCTATTCTATTTTATGCTCTAAGTGAGTGGGTCATTATATGTGCTTCTATGGAGAACCCTTATGTAAAGGCAAGAAGCAACCCTTTATTTTTGTTTTAAAAGTCAGAGTTTCCTGTACTCCCAGGGTCATATTGGGAAGATAGGTCTTCCCCCAGACAAGATGGCATCAGCCCACTACTTTCCTTTGCTAGGATGGGCTTTCTCTGCTGCAGGAGCCTCTCTGTCCATCAGGCAAGGCTGACCCCTCTTCAGGAGGCTGCAATTCTAATCCCAGTTCCAGTTTTAACCCAGACAGGTTACTGCCTCTCTGCTTTCTGGTTTCCTTATAATGAAATGTAGGTATTATTATATCTCATCTGTGTTTAAAGTGCCAGTGGGGAAAAGCTAGTTAAAAAAATCATAAAACAATTTATAATTGTGAAAGAAGCTGCCATTTTCAGACTTAAACTTCCAGTAAAATGTTCAGTTTAGATAATGGAAGAAAATTTTAATACATATTTTTTAGAATCACTAGTGCATATATTGTGGATAAATTACTCTTTGGGGAAAAATTCTGGTGTTGCTATATAAGAATCAATCAATAAAGTAAATCACATATATCTAGGCATATATATATATATACATATATTTGATTTATTTATCCATTTATTTTTGCACAGACCTATATATACATACATGTATATACATACATTACATATATACATATTTACAGAAAGATGTAGAGGAGCTTGAAATGGGGAGTAGCAAACTTTATAGGCTTTGATTCCAAGTAGTATCTTCATCCATTGGTATGACTTAGTAACTGAGAACAATGTGAATAATCTTCCGACATGAAAATGTTCACAATCTTTATTTCCTGACTCGTGATTATTAGGATTAAGAACCTTATATTTGCATTTTAGCACAAGTAATCACTAATATTTCTAGCTCTTAAAATAACATTTTATGGAAAGCATTTTCATACTGATTAGCTAGATTTTCTTCCCCTGAAATATTGTTAGATTTTGCAGTCAGTCAAACCTTGTGTCTGGCTTGGCACTCTTTGGAGATTGATCTGAATATTCTTGAGCCTTTCTAAATGTCCCTGGTTTCAATTTTTGCTCACCACACAGGTATTCAACTATCAGGACCATGGTAATGTTTCCTTTTTTCTTGCTTTATTTCTGTTTTAATCCTTGAGAAACCCTTTTTGTGGATCAACACCAGAAACCAGTTTTAAGAGACTTAGAGATGGCTTAGGGGAGAAGATAACTGGGAAGGATTTGTTTGGCCAGGTCAAGTATCTGCTTGGCCTGAGCTCAGTATTCCAGGAATAGTTCTCAGCACCCACACCCCACCCCAAATAATTGATTTCCATCTGCATCCCTTAAGCTCACCCAGGAACAAGGTGAAAAAAAAAATCAATGAACCCATTGGCATAAGGCTCTGACCTCTTTATATGGATTCTATGTGTCTTTTTTTTTTTTAACAGCTTAGTTGTAGGAGGGGAAAGGTGAACATATTAAAGAATAAAATAGCCAGAAACCATCCTGGGTGAGTTTACATTCATCTGTTTTTCAAAGTCACTGGCCTATGTCAAGTGACTGACTCTAAATCTTAAGGGTTATTTGGGACCAGGAAGAAGAGCACAGGAGAGACATGGTTTTGCAATCTGCATAAGCAGATTATCTCTGCCAACTCTGATTATATTCCTCCATCCAGAGAGACTTTTCCTGGTCTCCCTGCCCACTTGGAACCTTTTTCCTTCTTTAGGGCAGTGGGAGTAATGGGAAGTCATTCCTAACCCATCACTCTCTCACTCTTTAGGCAGATACTCTCAGCTCCACCTCCAAAGCTGTGCAGCTGCCTCCCATTCTCTCTTCTTCCCATACTCCTTATTTATTCTCCCTCATTTTACTGTTTCAGCCACCAGATCTCATCATATTATTTTTCTAAGCCAGGAACTAACAGAAAAATAGAGAAGGAATAAAACAGTAATTCCTAGGAGTATGGGTATGTGTGTGTGGGCCTAGAATAAAATTTTCAGGGAATGAGAGGCCTCTTCAAACTATATCCTAATATCACCCTTGGCTAGCTTGTTTTCACACCGAGAATCACAGGGTATAAGGTGAGACATCATTGATGGGAGCACTGAAGTTGAAGTGAGAAGAAATGGAGAAGTAGGAAAAATAACCATTCTAGAACCAATTTCACTATACCAAATGGGCAAAAAAATCCCCAAATTAATACTTTCCCCAAGTGCCTGATTTTTAATCTGCCTGTTTATTGTATTTAGAAACAAACTCTAAGGTAGGCAGAAACAAAGGCAGCATGAACAATAAAGCCAATGGTGAACCTAGCCAGGTCTATCAGCAGCCAATGCCTGGGCTAGTAGTCCTGGTGAGAGGTAAGAGTAGCAAGTGAGGAAGTTGTGAGATAGGTTTCTCTCAGATTCAATCAGTTGTCCTATTCTCTCTATTTTACTCCTAAAAAATAGTATGAATCTCTCTACCCTTTCCTTCTCCCAAGTCTATTTCCAGTCCAGGCCACCATCTTCTTTCTTCCTGGACCACTGGTGAAATGGTGGTTTACCTGGTCTCCTCACATCTCCTCTTGTCCCTTATTACCTATTTGTCTATTACACTTAGGATAAGTATCAAAAATGAAGATCTGACAGTATTGTTTCCCTTCAGTTGTTTTCAGTACATGTAGGAATGAGATCAGAATCCTTAACGATGCCCTTCATCATGTGGCCCCTGCCTTTCAGAAAAGTCCTCTGGGTGTATTTTCTTACTTGTCCAAATATGTACCATATTCCTTTTCCTGGTGTGGGTCTGTGCATATTCCAAGAATGTGCTTCCTTTCTCATACTTGCCTAATATAATCTCACTCTCTTCCAAGGGTACTCCAAAACCCAACTCAAAATATCCTGGATTACCAAGACGCAAAGGGCTTTGTATTTGATTCACATCCGATAAAAATCTGGCTTCTCATTATAAGTAATGAACTCCTTTCAAACAAAATTGTGTCTCATGTGGTCTTGTATAAAGCTGATTTATCAATGAAATATAAACATTGTAATTAGTGTCCAATCACTTGTGAGTAACAGAAACTCTTTTAAACTAAAGAAAAATAACAGAACTCCTGATAAGGAATCACAGAACAGTACAACCACAAGGGAGAAGGTGTTATATGTTTTCTGGTGAGACAGGAGCCAAGAAGTGGAAATCTGTGAGCCTTGAAGCAGTGCTCACCAGTTGCACCCCCACTGGGTCATGGGCTTCATCCTTTTTCACAGAAGTTTCTGTAACTCTGCTTTGCAGAATCTGGCTACTCCTGTCCTCAAGCCACATCCCAGCTTTGGCACCATAAACCAGGGGACAAGATTCCCAATATCCCAGTTTCTCATTATAGAAAAAGAGTGTCTGATTGTCTCAGCTCTAATTAGGTTCCCTGACTTGTCCTATCATATCCAGGAAGTGGAGTCATCAGGAACAGACTTGGCCAATAGTGGGGGATGAGGCAGTTCCCAAAGAAGTAAAGAAGTGCAGATAATGGGCTTGGTAGACACTCCAAAGGATCTACTCCAAATAAACACAGGAACTATAATCATAATAAATAAACACATTTAAATAATATCTCGATCAGAGGACATATATTTAATGTGTGTAATAATATACAATATATGTAATTAATATATAAATATATATATATATATATATATATATATATATATATATAAATACATATAATTTCATGCCCCTGCAGGGTACACATTGGCATAGTGAGCATTTGTGGTGCCCATCAAACAGTAAATCTATCTTCAAGGAACATATGAGTGATATGCAAGAAAAAAGCAGGCATCCATTCATTGTAGAATGGATCAAATAAATCTTTGTGTTTCCATCTAATATTTGGTGAGTGCCTTTGAGGTGCATTTTTTATGGATTCATTAATTAGAAGTTACTGTGCTAGAGATCAGAAAATTAGTGAAATTAATAAGGAAGGCTTCCTGCAGGAGGCAGATCTTGAGCTGCATGTGAAATGCCAAATGCTTTAACAGCTGGGATTGTGTGAGCTACATGAATAAAAAATAATTGATGCAAAGCAAAGCAAACCTGATTGAAGGAAAATGCAGTTGGTTTTCCCTCCTGTGAAATTTACCTGGCAACTAGTGAACCATCAGGACTTTGCTCAAGTTGCTTTCTCAGATATTCTGGAAGGCCTGCCTAGAATGGGTACTGCAAAGATTGGTTTATGGCTCAGATATTTGTTACATTTTAATAAGGCTTGGAAACTTAGATGTTATTCACTGCAGCTGCCAATCAAGTACCTGGGTAAAAAGCAAGACAAACATAACAATAAATGCTAAGCACTCCAGTGTTCAGCAACTCTGGCAGGATGCACTGCAGGCTTTATGAATGTGTGAGAGTGAATATACAGAAGCTTGGGGAAAAGGTCATTGGTATTTTTGGAGCAATAAATCAAGTATAGAAAGATTTGCATTTTGGCTGTATAACATACAGGACTGGATTACAGGGAGAGAATACTTTGAAGTAATATTTCTCTGCTGACTTGTTTTATTAGCTTCCTTTAAACATGTTACATTATTGCTTATAGAATTTCATTTACTCGGATTGGCAGCTTGATAAATACGTCTATTGGCGATGATTTGGATTGCTCTGGGCATTAATATTATTAAAACCTGTCACAAGGAAATGTCTGAAAGATGACTTACTGTAAAGATTACAGCATGAAATAAATCATCCACTGGTATTTGTTACCATTTATGGCCTCTTGGAGCTGAGTCAATCCCTTTTTATGTTGCATTATTTTTCAAGTTTTTATAGCCTTACATTATATATTGCCGTCAGAAATGAACAGATGGGGTGTCGAACATGAGCTTTCTGAATAATTCCCACCCTCCAGTTATTTGTATGAAGGACAAGTGCAAAACTGTGCATTCTCAAGCAAAAAAGGAGAGAGAAAGAGGTGTAGAAGCTGCTGTTAAGGAAAAGGGATCCCTTTTGTGAAATTCTGTAGGCCAATTCCACCAGCTGGTTGGAATCTCTGACTGGCAGCCACCCTGTTTGGGTTTCAAGCAAGAGATGAGGTGGCTCTATTTGGCTCCAGGGAGCCAACAAATGCCATTTTCAAATGCATTTTCTCCTAGTGCCTCTTGCTGAGACACTTCCACGTTCGGAGGTGAATGTGTCATACTCTTATCCTAAAAAAGCTGAGAAATTTGAAACACACACACACACAAACACACAGAATAAGAAGAAAGACACATTGGAAGGATTTACTACTCTTTGAGTGAGTGACAAATATAAGAGCATCCTGTAGGGGTGCACAAAGGAGTCTGTGCAATCTGAATTGTTCAGCAGAGCCCTTAAAATCAATATAAAAGAAATGAAAGTCACCCCAGGGAGGTTTTCTGCCCTTTTTGGAAGATCCAGGGATAGGGGTCTGCAAGGCCTTGTACACTGAGGGCAAGGTGTGACTTTGGTGGTCTTTAGCTGTCCTTCTCTGATGGGACTGGACAGCTGCCTCATTGTCACATGAACCCCTCTTAGGCCCTGCCACCATTGGAGAGGAGAGAAAACAAACCCACTACAGAGAGAGAGAGAGAGAGAGAGAGAGAGAGAGAGAGAGAGGCAGAGACACAGGCAGAGGGAGAAGCAGGCTCCATGCAGGGAGCCCGGCGTGGGACTCGATCCCGGGTCTCCAGGATCATGCCCTGGGCCAAAGTCAGGAGCTAAACTGCTGAGCCACCCAGGGATCCCCAAGTCAACCAACTTTTTAAAAGGTAGGGGGAAGCACACATGAATTTTTCTCACTTACCTTCACTATTTACTACTACATCCATTCAGAGCAGTTCTATAAAGTGCCAGCATATTGTACAGGAATACATAGTAGACATAGAGTCTAAGTGATGGGAATCCAAAGTCGTTGCTTAGGACTTAGAGTGAGTCACCCAATTTCTCATCATCATAAAAAGCGTAGTAGTATTTTTCCTGTTTACCTCATGGTGTTGCTATGAAAAGTCAAATCATACAATGTGCATGTACAGACACAGACACACACACAGACACACACACAAACACCACCATTAAAAGTGACTGGGTCCTGCAGCTGTTAACGGATCCTTGCCTTCTCTCCAATAAAGCTCTGCATTATCTAGAATTTATCAGTGTCTCTCACTCATCTCCTTATCCCAAGACACCTTAATGTCAGACCCTCCTTCCACTATCTCCTAAAACTGTTACCTTACTAGGAGTGACTTGTAGACCCATAATGTGAGCTTTAGCAGCCCCCCCCCAAGACCAGACCCATTCTCTCATTCAATACCTCTGACTCTCTTGTCCCTCATCTCTCCCTCCATGTCATCTTCCCAAGGCCCTTTCACGTTTGCTTATTTGTCACATTTGCATGAGGATGCCAACTGGATACATCTGTGTAATTGGGTACATCTGTGTAATTGTTGACATTCACCTTGCATACCTGAAACCCATAGGGCTGAGGGAAGAACCTCTTCATTCTGGGCAAAGTTCACAGCTTTCCTGCCTTTTATCTGAGATCTCAGAAAGTTTTCTGCCCCTAACCCAAGGAGAGAGCTCCAAAGGATAAATTTCAAATATCTATTGAGTTTATAAAGGCAGTTAGTTAGTTATGCAGAGTTAAATATCTGTACCCCTGTTAGAAATGTACCCCTCTCCCTCCCTCCCACTACCCCTCTTTCTTCCTCACCCACACTCTGTCTTCCTCCTTGTCCCCCACAAAGGAATATTCACACAAACCCCACCCCAGCCTCGCTGAATTGGCAATGCTGAAGCCAGTTACAATCTAACTGATAAATATGTAACTCTTATATCTTCCACCTGTGTATAAGGTGTGCTCTTCTTTTTTCTCTTCTTCCTCCTCCTCTTCTTTCCTTTTCTTATTCCTCCCTCCTTTTCTTTTTCTGTTGCCTCTTAAACTTTATTTACTTTTGCTTCCCTGTTGATTCAGTCATCAAAGTACTCAGGCTCTTCTGAGTAAGCATCTTGATGGCTCTGTTCCCATATAGTAACTTTCTTGTTTCAGATGAGAATATTATTCACAAAACTAAAGCACCAATGGATTACCTTTTCCATACTCTGATGTGGACCTGCTCTCAGTATACTCTTACTCAGTCCCATTATGAGAAAACTTTGATATTCACCAATTTCCCCATCAGTCCACATCCTCCCGCATGTTAGGGAAGAGAAGCATGGCACCAAGCTCGAAGCCTGACTCTCTTATTCACTGGCAGCCACATATTTTCTCTAGGCTAAATCGCCCATCTGTAAGTTAGACATGGTCATCTAAAGTTCCTTTAAGCTTTAATTTATCATTTGCTCCTGGTTCAGCTTCCATATCTTGAAACATCCTCATAGTAATTGATCTCTCCTTGTGATAGTTTGACTTTTGTAGAAAGGATTTCTCTGATAATAATTACCAAATCTCTTTCTCTGACCAGTTCCAAGATAATACCTCATGCAGAGTAAAACAATCCTTCTTTTGTTTTAGCTCTCGTTTAAAAAGTTTTTATAAATCCACTAAAACCATTAAGCCCTTTAATAATTTTATAAATCCACTAAAACCATTAAACTATCTTAAAAGTGTGTGTGTGTGTGTCTGTGTCTGTGTTGTGTTGGATGTTAGATCAGGAAGAGAAGCAGTATGACCTAGAATGACCTGACAATAAAGTTTCATAGTAATGTCTAATTATGGCTACTCACCTCTTTATTATTAATTCCACAATTCCAGCACATAAAATAACTTAATCATTTTCAGAATTTGCATGACTAATGGAGTGAGTTCTGATAGAATAAGGATAAGTTTCATAATTAGGTTTTGCCGGGAACTTGTACAAACCAGTCTATTTATAATTTGGTCAGCTCCTGATTTTTAATGAGGGCACTGAGAGTGACTGAAGCCTCTGGCAGCATTCACTTCATATTTTAATTACCGACAGTAATTCTGACAATTACACACATGTCATAAATCACATCATAATGACCCATAAAGAAAGTATATTTAATTACTGATAGGGGAGTTCTCAGATTAAACAGGTAGCTGGGATGAACCATATTTGAGAACTGAGCTGCCTGATTCTGTGACATGGAAGAACTAGCCTCTGAAACTTCCATTATAGAGAATAAGGAAATCCATTGCCAAATTTCCAATTTTAGCTCCAATATGTAAAGAACTTTAAAGTCATCACTCCTATTCTCACAAAAGGAAAAACAAACAAACGAACCTGAAAAAAAAACTGAAAATTAAAGATTTGTCTTCAACCATAAGAGAACTGAGGTTTGCAGAGCAAACCATCATCCTGAAATCTGGAAAGTCACAGCAGAGATCACCCATTTGGGGAGAGTGCCAATGGAACTGTAAACTGGTATGAACACTTAAATGCTAAATTTAATTAATTCCTGGAGATCAAATGTGGATTGAGTGAAGAGTGAGAAACTCCTTGAGGCTGCAGCCTTTCAGGGACCTCCATACTTTTGGAGGTTTTACCTCTAGAAACTCTACCAAATTCTCACAGTAAAGAGCCAGAAAAATACTCTCAGTAACTCTGGAAGCAAAATGGGAACAATGGTGAAATACAACTGTGGATTCACCATAACACAGGCCTATTCCATAGGGAAAAAGATTTTACCAGTGCTTATCTCAAGTGAGGGAATGGCATTTCTCCCACTTTAGCCCCTTGAGCCTTCTTTCTCACCTGAGGGGAGCAGGATGGAGCTAAGATACACTTGTGAAGATCACAGTTCCAATGTACAGGGCCACTGAAAACAGATTTAATCACAAAATTAAGTAATCTTCCCCTTTTCCATATATTACTATCACATCAACAGTGTTCTAATATAATGACAGTGAAATTATATTTGAAATTGCTACAAGGTGAAGAGAATGCAAGAAGCAGTTTTTAAAAAAAATCCAGACAGATGAGACAAAAGCAAGCACATTAGAGGAATCTGAAGCCTCTGGGAACTTCAGCAACACTGAACATTAAACACAGTGCAACCGCAAGCCAGATTAACTTAAAACTTCAGCCTTGCATCTATTTTAGTTCCTATTATTTAGTACTTCATATCTCATTGTAAAACAAAACAAAGCAAAATGGCATGATAAAAAGGCAAGAAAGAAGACTATTTGAAAAGACAAAGTATTAGAACAAGACTCAGATATCTCACCAAATTAGAATTATCAGACAGTGGATTTAAAATGAGTATTAGCAATATGTTAAGGGCTCTGAAATAAGAGCTATGAAATAAGTAGGCAGCATGGAAGAACAAATGAGTAATGTAAACAGAGGAATGGAAACTCTAAGAATTAAAAGGATTTGCTAGAAATAAAAAAATAACATAATGGAATTAAAAAAATGCCTTGATAGGCTCTCCAGTAGATAGGTTGAAGCAGAAGAGAAAATGAGAGAGCTTGAAGATATATCATCAGAAATTTCCCAAACTGATATGAAATTTAAAAAAATGAAAAATTAGAAAAGTACTGAAGAAATGTGGGACAATTTCAAATTGTGTAGCACATGCATTATTGGAATATGAAGACAAGAGAGAATGGATCAGAAGAAATATTTGAAGTAACACTGGCTGAGAACTTTCCAAAACTAATGACACCAAATCACAGATCCAGAAAGTTCAGAGAATACAAAGTATGATGTATATGAAAATATTTACAACTATATGTACCATATCAAACTGCTAAAAACAAAAACAGAGAAATTTGTGAAGGAGACCAGAGGAGAAAAGCTAGCTTACCTATGGAGGAACAAGAATAATAATCACAGTGTTCCTATTTTCAGAGACTGTATTATAGAAGAGAATGAAGTGCTTTGTGTATGATGTAAGAAAATGGTCCAGTTTCATTCTTCTATATGTGGCTGTCCAATTTTCCCAACTCCATTTATTGAAGAGATTGTCATTTTTTTTTGGTTAGTTGACCATAAAGATGAGGGTATCAGCCATCAAAAAGAAGAAGAACCAGAAGAAGAACAAGAAGAAGAACAAGAAGAAGAACAAGAAGAAGAAGAAGAAGAAAGAAAGAAAGAGAAAGAAAGAAAGAAAGAAAGAAAGAAAGAAAGAAAGAAGAAAGAAAGAAAGAAAGAAAGAAAGAAAGAAAGAAAGAAAGAAAGAAAGAAAGAAAAAAGAAATCTTACCATTTGCAATGATGTGGCCAGAACTAGATGTGGCTGAGCAAAATAAGTCAATCAGAGAAAGATAATTATATGATTTCATTCATATGGGGAATTTAAGAAATAAAACAGAGGATCATAGGGGAAGAAGAAAAAATAAAACAAGATGAAATCAGAGAAGGAGACAAACCATAAAAGATTCTTAAATATAGGAATCAAAGTGTCGCTGGAGGGGTGGGTATTGGGATAATTGGGTGATAGACATTAAAGAAGGTGTGTGATGTAATGAACACTGGTATTATATGAAACTGATGAATAACAACTCTACCTCTGAAATTAATGATACATTATATGTTAATTAATTGAATTTAAATAAATTTTTAAAAATAAGAGAGTGAAATGAAAAATTTAAACTATTGATAGAAAAAGAACCCATCAACCTAAAATTTTATATGCAGTGAAATTTTCCTTCAGAAGTGAAGGAAAGAGGCACCTCAGTGGCATCAGGCTTTATACCCAATGGGGAATTTTCCTCTTGCACTGTTGGTGGGAATGTGAACTGTTACAGCCACTCTGGAAAACTGTGGAGGTTCCTCAAAGAGTTAAAAATAGAGCTACCATATGACCCAGAAATTGCACTACTGGGGATTTACCCCAAAGATACAGATGCAGTGAAAAGCTGAGACACCTGCACCTCAATGTTTATAGCAGCAATGCCCACAATAGCCAAACTGTGGAAGGAGCCTCGGTGTCCATCGACAGATGAATGGATAAAGATGTGTTCTTCTTTATACAATGGAATATTACTCAGCCATTAGAAATGACGAATACCTACCATTTGCTTCAACGTGGATGGAACTGGAGGGTATTATGCTTGGTGAAGTAAGTTAATCAGAGAAGGACAATCATCATATGGTTTCACTCATACGAAGAATATAAAAAATAATGAAGTGGATTAAATGGGAAAGGAGAGAAAATGAGTGGGAAATATCAGAGAGGATGACAGAACCTGAGAGACTCCTAACTCTGGAAACGAATAAGGGGTAGTGGAAGGGGAGGTGGGCAGAGGATTGGGGTGACTGGGTGACAGGCACTGAGGGGGGCACTTGACGGGATGAGCACAGGGTGTTACACTATATGTTGGCAAATCAAACTCCAATAAAAATACATATATATGTTAAAAAAAGAATTACAGAAGTAATAAGTGAAGGTAAAATATTTTTCCTACTCTTCGTTGATCTAAAATATACTCATTTAAAGCAATGATAGTAAAATTGTGTTGGTGATGATAACATATATATACATGAAGTGAATAATAGCAGTGTCATGAGAGAGGAGATGGAGATATTGGGAATACTCTGTCATAAACTACCAGCACTACACATGAAGCATTAGAGTATTTTTGAAAATGCACTTAGATTAGTCAAAAATGTATGTTGCAAATTAAAAGACAACTCCTAATTAAAAAACAAAAAAGAAGAACAAGCAATATGCTAAGAGAGGAGATAAAATGGAATACTATAAAATACTGAATTAAAACCAGAAAAGCCATGAAGAAAAGTGTGGAAGAAGGACAAATGCAACAAATAGCAATTATAAATATGATAGATAATCCAACTCTACCAATAATAGCAAATTATAAACATAATAGATAATCCAACTCTACCAATAATTGCTTTTAATAAAAATGGTATACATAAAAGAAGCCAAAAGACATTGTCAGAGTGAATAAGGAAACAGAACCTAATATGAAACCCATTTTAAATATAAATATTTATATAAAGTATAAAAATAATTATCTTAAGAAACCCAGTTTAAATAAATATAAGTATTCAGATAGATTAAAAATAAGGGATGCCTGGGTGGCTCAGTGGTTGAGCATCTGCCCTTGGCTCAGATGTGATACTGCAGTCCCAGGATCGAGTCCCACATTGGGCTTCCTGCATGAAGCCTGCTTCTCCCTCTGCCTCGCGCCCCCCCCCCCCCGTTTCTCTCATGAATAAATAAATAAAATATTTTTAAAAATAAAAAAACAAAAAGAACAGATATATTAAAAATGAAAAGGTGGAGAAAAATAAACTGTGCTAATACTAATGAAAAAGAAAGCTTGAATTTTAGTCAAAGAATATTCAGAACAAGAACAATGGATAAAGAGGGACATAACATAAAGAGGTTAAGCCTTCAAGAAGATATAATGATCCTAAATGTATATGTACTTAAAAACAGAGCATCAAAATACATGGAATAAAAAATTGATAGAACTGAAAGAGGAAATAAACAAATCCACTCTTAAAGTTGGAGATTTAATGACCCTTTTTCGGTAATTGATCAAGTTAGCAGAAAATCAGTAAGGATATATAGTTGCTCTAAACAGGATTATCAATCAACTTGATCTAATTGACATTTGTAGAATACTTCAACAATAGCAAAATGCACATTCTTAAATACACAAAATAGACTGTATTCTGGGCCGATACAGTAACAAATTTAAAAGAATCAAAATCATACAAAATCTGTTCTTGGGAACTTAATGGGAATTAAGATAGAAATCAACTACAGAAAGAGCTGGAAAATCTCCTAAATACGTGGAAATAAACAAATTCTAAATATCACATAGGTGAAAGATGAAGTCTAAAGGAAATTTAAAATGTTTTGAGCTAAAAAAAAGTGAAAATACAAATTATCAAAATTAGTGGGATAAAAAAGCAGTGCCTATGCTAAATGAATATAATTAGAAAGGAAAGAAGAACTTAACAATCCAACCTTCTATCTTAAAAAAAATTTAAGCCTAATTAGACTAATCAGAAGAAAAGTAATAAGGAAATTAGAGAATAAATCAATTACAGTGAAAACAAACAAAAGAGAAAATCAAAACCCAAAAGTAGTTCTTTGGAAATATCAATACGATTTTTAAACTTCTAGCCAGACCAAATGAAAGAGGAGTCATGACCACTGATTCCATGGACATTGAAATGATAATTCAGGAATGCTATTAACTCTATGCAAAGAATTTGATAATAAATGATATGGAACAATTCCTTGAAAGCCACAAAGTACCAAAACTTACACAAAACTCTTTGAATAGGCCTATATGTATTAAATAAATATATCCAATGATTAATACCCACCCTCTGCACCCCCCCCCCACCCCGAAAGTTTTTTTACTGGTTGAATTCTACCAAGCCTGTAAAAAATGACACCAATTCTCCACAATCTCTTTCACAGAATAGGAGTGTTTACTACCTAACTCAAGGCTAGCATCATCCTAATACCAAAACCAAACAGATATTTTGATAAAACTATAGGCCAGTATCTCACATAAACATAAAGCAAAAATTCTCAGCAAAATAAAGGCAATTCAAATGCAATAATATATAAAAATAATTTTTATTATGACCATGCAAGATTTATTACAACTATATGAGGCTGGTTGAACATTGAAAAATCAATCAATGACCTACTGATTAGAGAAGACTAAAGAAGAAAAATCATATGACCGTTTCAATCAATGCATTAAAAGCATTTGACAAAATACAGCATTCATTCATGATTTAAAAAGAAAACAAAACAAAACACTTCAGCCAACTAGGTAAAGAGAGGCTAACTTCAACTTGGTAAAGAATACCTATGAAAAACATACAGGTAATATCATACTTAATCATCAGAAACTGGATGCTTTCCCCTTAACATCAGATACAAGGCAAGGATATGCCCTCTCATCACTCCTACTTAACAATATATTGGATGCTCTAGTAGGTGAAATAAGGTAAGAAAGGGAAAATAAAACACAAATTGGAAAGGAAGAAGTAAATGTATCTTTCTTTACAGATGACATGACTGTGTCTGTAAACATCCCAGAGATTCCACAAAAATATACTTGCAACTATTATGTGAGAATAGCAATCTTATAAGGTTAATATACAAAAATCAACTGTTTTCTGGTATCCCAGCCACAAACAATTAGAATTTGAAATTTTAAAAATGCTATTTACAATGGTAAATTACATATACCTCACAAAATATGTATAGGATTTATATACAAAAAAACAAAATCGATAAAGAAATTAAAGATCTAAAAATGCAAAATGATTCCATATTCATAAATTGGAAGACTTAGTATTCTTAAGATATCAGTTCTTCCCAACTTGATCTATAGCTGCAACACAATCCCAATCAAAATTCCTGTGAGTTATTTTGTAGATATTTATAAACTGATTGCAGAGTTTATTTGGAAAGGAAAAGGTCTGGAATAGACAATACAATATTGAAGAAGAACAAAGTTCTTCTTCCCATGCTTCCTCATGCTTCCCAATTGCAAGGCTTACTAGGAAGCTACATTAATTGGGACATCATAATGTTGATAAAAGAATATACACATAATCAATATAAAACATAATAAACTAAAACCCAGGACCATGTAAATGTGATAAATTGATGTTTGACAAAGGAGCAAAGGCAATTCAATGGAAAAAGGATAGTATTCTCAACAATGGTAATGGAACCACTCAATGTCCATATGCAAAAACCAAAACCAAACAAAACCTAGATGCATACTATTATACCTATAACAAAAATTGGATCAAAATGGATTGTATATCTAAATGTAAAATGCAAAACTATAAAACATAGGAGAATTTCCAGGTGGAATTGGATTTGTGGATGAGTTTTTAGATAAAGCACCAAAAGTACAATCTAGGAAGGTAAATATTGTAGGATCAATAAATTAGAATTGATTAAACTCAAAAGCTTCTGTTCTTTGAAAGACACTGTTAAAAAAATGAAAAAATAAGCCAAAGCAAATATTTGCAAAGCACATATCCCATAAAGGACTTATATCCAAAATAAAGAAAGAACACCTAAAATTCAATAAGAAAAACAATCTAATTGAAAATGGGCAAATAGCTAAAAGGACACCTCAACAACAACAACAGATACAAAGATGGAAAATAAACATATGAAAAGATCCTCAACTCATTTGTCATTACAGAATAAAGCATCAATGAAGTACCATTACCTAACTTTTCATTTGGCTAAAATTCAACAAAACTGAAAATTCCAGTTGCTCCCAACAGGGCATAGCAACAGAAATTCTCATTCATTTATTGTGGGAATGAAAGATGGCAGTCACTTTGGAAGGCAGTTTGGCGGTTTCTTACAGAACTAAACACAGTCTTACTATTCATTCCAGCAATTGTGCTTTTAGGTATTTACCCAACTTCCTTGAAAACTTACATCCACACAAAAACCTATGCATATGTGAATGTTATAGCCTCTTATTCATAAACACCAAAAAGGGCAAGCAATGAAGATGTCTTTCACTAGGCGAGTAGATAACAAACTGTGCTGTTCAAAGAATGGAATTTTATTCTGTAATTTAAAAAAAATAAAATATCAAGTCACAAAAAGATGTGGATGAATCTTAAATGCTTATTGCTAAGAAAAAAGGAGTCAGTCTGAAAAGACTACATGTTATGATTCAAATTACATGAAATTCGGGAAGAAAAGGCAAAACTATAATGATAATAAAAACAAAAGCCATTACCTACCTGGTTAAACTCAGGCTAATGTTGCCTATAAACAAGATAAAATTTGTGTATGTTTTGAAACATAGCATATTGTACTATTTGTTCTCCCAAGAATTCATTACACTGCAGAAATGCATTTTTCTCCCAAAGAATTTCCAGTACTTTTTGCCTTTGTAAATGCTGTTGAAGTGGGAGAGGCTAGCAATACTTGCTTGCTTTCAAGCCCTCTCATAGGTTGATATTTTATCATATTGGTTATTTGCCACTCATTGGAGTCTGCTTTTCAGTTTGATCAGCTTTGATGTGGCCTTCCAGGAAAGGATATACCAAGCAAATGGTCATATGTTACTTTATGATAAAACTATGTAAATACTCAAGCTGGTTTGGCTGGTAGATCTCTCTTTATTCACTGAACAACAGTGGGATCTCAATCAAGTTATCTAACTTTCTAAAATTCCTCCTTTGGAAATAGGCCATTGCAGGATTAGCAATAATAAACGTGAAGTGCCTCACACAGTGCCTTCCAAATGTGTGTGCTCACTCAATACATGGTACCTATTATAAAACAGATTATAATCTGAAATTTGTTTGAAGAAAATGAAATTAGAGCAGAATTAATTAATTGAACTATTCTTATGCTAATCACAGCCTGTTGCACCTACATGTCAGAAGTAGAGCTTCCTCTCCAACATGTTGCCAAATGAGTTTGAGTCCATGAGTGATGGAAATTTCCTATGGGAAGAGTTTAGATCAGTGATGTTGGTTCCAGCAGCTCTTCATTTCCTTGGTTGAAGGGAGTTTATTCAGAGAATATTTCTTTTAAAATGGTGTTTATTAGATCCATTTCCTAAATCACTATCATATTCAACCTGCTATCCTGAACATTTTCCTTTTGAATCTGGGGGTATTAGATAATCTCTTGGTTTGTTCTCTAATACATCCAATACTATTCATCATGTAGATTTTATTACTTAAAGTTTCCCTGTCATTTTACAGTTTTTGGGGGGCACATCTCACTGTAATCACCATGAATCTACAAATAGATATGAATTTCTCTAACATCATGGAACGCGATGGAAAGGAAAACTATAAGGAAGTTGAGTTTTATTTTTGAGTTTGACTTTCTTAGTAGTAGGAGGGATGCTGGACTTATAACTCTTAAACCAATAAAATATGGCAACACAACTGGTGAAGTTTGGAGATATAGTCAATGGCTTTCATTAGTTATTCAGTCTCCAGACACTAAGCCAACCAATACTTATTGGAAATTTAATAAATGCCCCCAATAATTTAATTGTAGAAGACACTGCTAGATCCCAGGTCACACATGTGAACTCTGTTCTCATGGAACTTAATAGCACATTAAAAGGTTCTCTGTAAGACTTAGAGAGGAAATTTGAATAGTACCTCATCTTCTATAAATCTCAATGTTATGAAATATTCATTACAAGATTTTTCAACCTCAATGAATCAGAACTCTTGGAATGAATCATTCTGGATAGCTTTGCCTAGAACTTACTTATCTAAGTATTATCATTTAACAACTTTAGTTGGAAATAGAAACATAGGCATTTTCCTGATTCTTTATGAAAGAACGCATTTACTATAATTGAACTTCTAGACTATTCAATTATCATTATGGCTGTCACTGATCATATGTATTATGGTACACAGCACAGTTACAGTTCATTGAATTGGAGGAGAATTTGACTCTACTAGAAAATAAATAGAATACTATAGTAGTGCTGGAATATATTTAAAAAATAATGAATAGGGACACCTGGGTGACTCAGTGGTTGAGCATCTGCCTGTGGCTCAGGTCGTGATCCCAGGATCCTGGGATCAAGTCCCATATCAGGCTCCTCAGAGGGAGAACCTCTGCCTATGTCTCTGCCTCTCTGTGTGTCTCTCATGAATAAATAAATAAAATCTTAAAAAAACAATGAATAGTACAAAATAAATTGTAGAATGTTATACTTTGTCTCTTCTTGTGGCTACTTTGTGTTTTTATTGAAAACTTAATTGATATATAATTCACATTCTTAATCTTCACCCTTTAAAGTGGTTTTTTAGTATAGTCACAGAGTTGTCAACTATCATTAGTATCTAAGTTCAGAATGGAGGCATCACTCCCAAAGGAAACTTCACAGCCATTAGCAATCACTTCCCATTCACCCCTCCTCATACCCTCTGGTAATCACTAATGTATTTTCTACATTTATAGATTTTCCTATTATAAACATTTCATGAAAATTGAATGATACAATATATAGCCTTTTGTATCTGGCTTCTTTTACTGCATAATGGTTTCAAGGTTTATAGCACATCAACCCTTCATTCTTTTTTAGCACTGAACAATATTCCAGTATATCAACACATTATATTGCATTTATCCATTTGTCAGTTGATAATTATTTGGTTGTTTCTTTCCTTGGCTATTATGAGTAGTGCTGCAATGAACCTTTGTGTCTGGGTTTTGTATAAACATGTTTTCAGTTCTATTGGGTATTATACACTTAAAAGTATAGGTTATAGCAGCGTATGAAAGTTCCAATTTCTCCCCATCCTAACACTTGTTATTATGTGTCTTTTTAATTATAGCCATTCTGGTACATGTGAAGCATCTCATTGTGATTTTGAATATCCTTGATGGCTAATAATTTTGAGAATCTTTTCATCTGCTTGATGGTCATTTGTAGGTTTTCTTTGGAGACATGGCTGTTCAAGCCCTTTAATCCATTTTTTAACTGGGTTGGTTTTTTGTTGTTGAATTGTAAAAGTTATTTATATGTTCCTGATAAAGTCCTTTGTCAGATCTATTATTTGCATATATTATCTCACAGTTCATGGGTTGTCTTTTCACTTTCTCCATGGAGTCCTTTGAACGAACAAATATTTCTAATTTAATTCATCCAAATTGTCTATATATTTTTTTATTACCTGTGCGCTTTGGTGTTATGTCTAAGAAACTATTGCCTAATCCAAGGCTTTGAAGATTTACACCTTTGTTCTTCTAAGAGTTTATGGTTTTAGCTCTTATATTTAAGTCTTTGATCCAGTTTGAGTTAATTTTTGTCTAAAGTATAAGGGAAGGGCCCACCTTCATTCTTCTGCCTGTGGATATCCAGTAGTCCCAGCAGTATTTCTTGAAAATGCTATTCTTTCCCCCATTGAATTATGCTGGTTTCCTTATTGGAAGTAAATTGGCCACTAGTGAAAAGGTCCATATCTGGATTGCTAATTCTATTCTTATGGCAGTAACATAATATCTTTTTTAATGTAATTTTTAATTCAGGAACTGCAGTTCTTCAACTTTCTTCTTTGTCTAGATTTGGTTATTCGAGGTTCCTTCAATTTCCATATAAATTTTAGGACCAATTTGTCAGGTTATCCTAAAAAAATACAGCTAGAATTTTGATAAAGAGCAAGTTAAAACTTCAGATGAATTTGGAAAGTATTGTTATTTTAACAGTACTTAGTTTTTCAATCCATGAACATGGCATGTCTTTCCATTTGTTTGGATCTTCTTTAATTTCTTTTACAAAATTCTGCAGTGATCACTGTAAAACTCCTGCTGGTCTTTTGTTAAATTTATTCCTGAGTATTTTAATTTTTTTATGCTGTTGTAAATGGAATTGTTTTTTTCCCAATTTACTATCAGATTGTTCATTGCTAGTATATAAACATACAATATATTTTGTTCATCAATCTGTATCCTGCAAACTTGCTAACATTGTTTATTAGTTTTAATAGATTTTATGTATTCATTCATTAGGATTTTGCATGTATATATAAGATTGTGTCATATGCAGACAGTGTTGTTACTTTTTACTTCTGTTTGTCTTAACTGGATGCCTTTTTATTTCTTCCTTCCTTTCTTCCCTTCTCTCTTTCTTTCTTTACTTCTTTCCCTGATTGCCCTGACTAGAACCTCCAGTACAATGCTGAATAAAAACAGTGAGAGTTGACATCTTTTGTCTTGTGTCTAATCATAGTATTTTTTTTTCTGGCATTCAAGATTGTTTCTTTGTCTTTGACCTTCAGAGTTGATTATAATGTACCTAGGTTTGAATCTCCTTGCGATTATCCTCCTTGGAGTATGTGAGCATTTTAGACACATAGATTAAGGTTTTCACCAAATTTGGCAAGTTATTTGGTCATTATTCCACCAAATATTCTTCCTGCTCTATTCTCTTTCTGAGATTCTCATTACAGGTAAGATGATACACTTGATATCTTAATTTTCTGAAGCTCTGTTCATATTTATTCATTTCCCCCTATTCTTTATATTAGATAAACTCCATTGACCTACAGTCAAGTTTATTGATTTTTTTCTTCCAATTCAAATCCCTAGTAAAAATATTTTCCACTCCAAGAAAACAAATAATTCAATTAAAAATGGGCAAAAGACATGAATAGACATTTCTCCAATGAAGACATGCAGATGGCCAACAGACACGTTAAAAGATGCTCTATATTACTCATCATCATGGAAATGCAAATCAAAACCATAATGAGATATCACCTAACACCTGTCAGAACCATGAAAATTAAAAACACAAGGAACAACAAGTGTTGGTGAAGATGTGGAGAAAAAAGAATCCTCATACATTGTTGGTAGGAATGCAAACTGGTGCAGCCACTGTGGAAAACAGTATGGAAGCTCCTCAAAAAATTAAAACTAGAACTATCCTATGATCTGGTGATCACACTATGGGGTACTTACCCAAATAATATGAAAACGTTGATTTAAAAGGAAATATGCACCCCTGTTTATTGCAGTATTATTTACAGTAGCCAAACTATGGAAGAAGCCCAAGCATCCATCAATAGATGAATGGAGGAAGAAGATGTGGGGTGTTTGGCTACTGTAAATATTACTGCAATATATATATGAAGGAATATTATTCAGCCATAAAAATGATAAAAATCTTGCCATTTGCAACAGCATGGTTGGACCTAGAAAGTATAATGTTAAGAGAAACCAGTCAGAGAAAGACAAATACCATAGAATTTCATTCATGTGTGGAATTTAAGAAACAAAACAAATGAACAAGGGAAAAACAGAGATAGAGACAAAACCGAGAAACAGACTCTTAACTATAGAACAAACTATAGAACAAACTACCAGAGGGGAGATTTTTGAAAGGATGGGTGAAATATGTGATGGGGATTAAGGAGTGTGCTTGTCGTGATGAGCACCAGGTGATATATAGAAGTGTTAGATTACTATATTGTATGCTTGAAACTAATATAACACTATTAACTAACTGGAATTTAAAAACTTAAAAAATGTATTTTCAATCATTATACTTTTCAACTCCAGAATGTCCATTTGGTTCTTATTTTCTCTCTTCATTGATATACTGTATGTGATGATACATTGTTCTCATAATTTTCTTTAGTTCTTTAGACATGATTTCCTTGTTTTTGACTGTATTTGTAATAGCTGCTTTAAAAATCTTTGCCTAGTAAGTCCAGGGCCTGGGCTTCCTCAGGGAGTTTCTCTTGACTACTTTTGTGCTATGTATGAGCCATACTTCCTTGATATTTGTGTCTCATATTTTCTTGTTTAAACCACCTGTTTTTAACAATACGAAATGGCAACTAGAAATCATTTCCCTCGCTAACCCCGGAGTTTACTGTTGATGGTGTTCCTGTTGTTTCTTTCATAACTGTCCTGAAATCAATCTTTAAAGTCCATTTTCTTCATAGTGTTTTGATACAAGTCTCTACACACTCAGTTTTGTGGTTAGCTAATGATTACACTGAGATTTCCTTAAATGCCTTGAATCAGTACATCTCTTCGCCTTTGCCAGCAGCTCTGTGTGCATGTTGGAGAATGCCTTCAACACCCTAGCAGCTTACATCTCTGTGTTAACCTTCACTTCTTGCTAGTGCAGATTCTCAAGGGCAGCCAGAAGTAAGAAATTAGGGATGTCTCTGGTCTCTTGGATATTGTGTGCACAGCCCTGTACCCACATGTGGTTCCCTTTAGATTTCTAGAATGAATAAAAAAGCTTTCAAAGCTCCCATGGACTTCCCATTCTCAAGGACTTTTGGCTCCCCAATTTTACCATTAACAAATGCCATAGGGACTTTGTGATATCTTTGGTCTGTGAAGATGTTATTTTTAAAATTATGTCAGGGTGTTTTTTAGATCCAGGGTCAGAAAATTATGACCTAAAGGCCAAATCCAACCCACCACTTTTTTTTGTATGCCATTTCAATGGTAAAACATTGTACTTAATTCTCAGTGGCAGTATAGCTGTGCTAAAAGAATGCGATATAGGTTGATATTATCAAATTAGGCACTTATAGCAGTAGTCCTTCTTATGCTAAAGCACTGATTTAAAAAAACTAGAAAATTTTAAAAAGACAATTTAATCCCAGCAGAATTTGCAACCAAAGTTTATGAATAACCAAGCAAGGAAAGTCATTTACTGATGGTAAGTCAATTAAATTGTTTTCACAGCAGCCCACAAGGGTGTCCAGAGAAAATAAAATTATTTAATACTACTAGTCTTTCAGCAAAAACAGTTGCTTGAAGAGTTGACATTGGGGGAAATATCAATAGTTAGTTAAAAATGAAGGCAAATGATTTTGAGTCATTTTCCTGGGTTTCTTGTGAGCCAACAAATTTTACTGATAGTGTCTAGTTGTTGTTCATTAAGGGAGCCAACGCTGAATTTGAAGTAACTGAAAAAATTAGCCTCTGTGAATAGTCTGTGTGGCACAACTACCTGAATATATCTTCAAATAAGTTGAGAAAACACTAATCCAGTACAATCTGAAGTGGAACCTGCTAAGATGTATTACAACTGATAGAGATAAAAAAATACATGTAGCAGACAAAAAAAAAAAATCTTACTTAGACACATTTACAAAGTTTGTGAAATTCAAGGTGTGTAAATACTATAGCTATTCATTGTATTATTCATCAGCAGGTTTGTGGTGGAAAATATTTGAATTTATCATATTTATTTGGCCAATATTGTCAATGGTAAATTTCATTTTTTCTCAAGGATTTTAATCTTGTTAGTTCTGTGAATTTTTTTTCAGAAATATAAACTGAGTTTTTTACTTACCCTACCACAAGAGCCTAGCAGTGGTTTGGGTTTTTTTTGTTTTGTTTTGTTTTGTTTTATCTTGTTTTGTTTTGATTTATTTGTTTGTTTGTTTATTTATTTATTTATTTATTTATTGAGCTCTAGGTCAAGACTGAAAACTTTCTGGAAAACTGCAATTGATCACTATTATAGAACATTAAGTAGCTTCAAAACTTAGCATTTACTGTAGGTTTTAAAATGCTTCTTAATGAAATCAGCATAAAATTAAAAAACAAAACAGAGCTTGTATGTGAAACTTATTCTATGATAAAGTCATTACAATGTCAACTATCATTCTTTGGATCACAAATAATGCCATACTTTATATACTTCCTATAATGTCAGAAGTTAAAACAAGAAGTAAGATCACTAACTCCACACAAATTTGCAGTTGACAGATTTTCTGATCTCAGTTCCAGAAATGTTGTTTATTTGTTTATTTTTTGGACCTCGATACAAGTGCAAAGGTAATTTATATTTTTAAGTTCATTTAACTGCAATTGAGGAATTCCCACCTAATCTTCCATTGCAAGTGGTTAATCTGCTGTATGATGACCTACTAAAAGACAAATATTGAGAGAAAAGTTTAACATAATTCTATAAATGCCTTCTAAGTGATATGCTCAATTAGAATCATATGCCCTTGGAGTACTATCAGTATTTGGTAGTACCTATATGTGTAAACAGACATTTTCAAAGATTATATATGTTAAAACTGATTAGGGTCAGCATTAATATATGAACATTTGCAATTAATTTTGAATACAGAGAACACTTACTCTGCATGCCAATTAAGGAAAATCCTTTAAAAAATATCTTTCTTTTGGGGATCCCTGGGTGGCGCAGCAGTTTAGCGCCTGCCTTTGGCCCAGGGCGCGATCCTGGAGACCCGGGATCAAATCCCATGTCAGGCTCCCGGTGCATGGAGCCTGCTTCTCCCTCTGCCTGTGTCTCTGCCTCTCTCTCTCTCTCTCTCTCTCTCTCTCTGTGTGACTATCATAAATAAAAAAAAATAAAAAAAAATAAAAAAATATCTTTCTTTTTATTAGTATATCCTATAATAAAAGAAAATCTCCCCCTTCCTTCTCTCTTCCTCCTTCTTCTCCTTCTCCTCTTCCTCCTTCTTCTTTTCCTCCCCCTTCCTTCTTCCTTTTCCCTTCTGCCTTCACCCTCCCCCCTCCTCCTCTTCTCTCCTCCCCTTCTCCTCCTTCTTCTATTTCTTCTTCTTCTTCCTCACTATTATTATTGTATTTTGAATATCATCAATGAGAGATTGTGAAAATTCAATTTCTCTTTTTATACAACTACTGCATAAAATCACTTTTGCCTCTTGGCCTGCAAAATTTAACATACTTACTATCTGTTCAGTCCCTTCACAGAAAATAACTTGTTGATCCTGTTCTAGAGAGAGAAGTTTTCTAGTATCTCATCAGATGTCTGGAATAGATAAAGATTAATTTTAGGATAATTTCACAAAGGGGTTAATTTTCATCCCAAACTATTACCAAAAGTTTTGAGTTTAAATTAAGAGTGTTGAAGAACTTAGAAAAGTAGAGGTGAATAAAGAGTGCCCACAAAAAAAGTGACTCTTCAATTATATAATCTAAACTTTCCACTGAGACAAACAAAAAATAATGTAGATGATGAAAGAATCAAAAGGTGGAATCAAATAACCATTAAGATATCTGAAATCTAGTGTGGCTATTGTACTTTTGCCCTAACATCCTGAAACAAGATGGATTTCTTTCAAATGCTCTAATGGAAGAGGTTGGAAGATTTTGCAGAGCATGTAATTTGTTTATTCTTTCATAGAGTGATGAGAGCTTAAACATAACTTGGAATCTATTCCCATGGAGATCTTGATATGGAGAAGAAAGAGATGATAGGAAAGCATTTGCATTCCTGCAAAATAGTCAAGAAACTATTCATCAGGAAGATAGATACCATTTTTATTTGTATTAAGTGTCTGTATAATTATATACAAATGCCAATTTATTCTAATGTACAAACGGCAGAGTGTTTAGCTGAAACCTTTGACAATGCACTATCTTTGGTCTTCCATTTAGTCTACATGGGCAGCTAAGAGGGATATGCATGCACTTCTCTGCCTGCTGGGTGACTCATGATGGACCATGAGATTATCTTGTCCTTGCTGTGAAATAGGGCAAGAAAGATTCAAGTCAAAACTCACTTATCAGCCTGCACAGTGGTTCCATGGCACAGTAGACATTTAAGGGAGATATACAAAGGAATTTTATTTGGTGGTGATTTTTATACTATAACAAAGTTCTTAGAAAATTTGTAGAACCATTCTCTTTTTTCCCACCCGCCCTCTTCCCCTCCTTCCCTCCTGCCTCTATGTGGCTGCAACTAAGTAAACAGCACTGGAAAGTTCCTTCAGGAGCTTAAGTAGTAGTTACCACTTAAGGTAACTGGAGGTAGAGCATCCAGATGGTTTCTTGATACAACAGGCTCAGCTTCAGGAAATCCCGATGTGAATGTCATCTTCATAATCACACTAAGAGTGAAAGACTTGATGTGCTGCAGAAACTTAATTTCAAGTTAGAGGTGAATAGAACAAGATGAACATTCTACTTCTTTCCTCCTTCGTTCTTATTCATCCTTCACTTAAAAAGCTAAAACACAGGGAACCTCTAAGTTAGAGTGCCTATGAACTTCCTGCCTGTGACCTTAACCTCATCCTGCAGATCCTCTTCTATGTCCTCCACACATGAAAAAAATCCTGACTCTTACCTTTCATCCCTAATAACAGCCTGGCTTTAATCTCTTCTTCTTCTCATTAAAGAACACTAGCCACAACCTTTTCCTTCCCACCAGAGGCTCCTACTTCTAATTTTTCACCTTTAATCAAGGCATTCTTCTTTTAAAAAAGAGCCATTATGTGGCCATTGAGCAGAAGGAGGGCCCCATGTCATGAATGATCCCAAGTGGCCTCCCCCTCCATTATGCCCATTGCTTCTTGACGGGTCACTGGTGCTAAGTAAAATGTTATAACACTCAGGGTGCCTTTATTCAACAGCCTACCCCCTGGTGATGGTTTCCAGATGGGAGGAAATTTTTAAAAGTCTGTGGTCCTCAACACACCATTACGTCCTTTCAGTGCTTCCAAAAATCTGTAATCCCCAGCACACTGATAATCTCTCTCCATGTTGACATCTAGCAACAGGAATGTCAGAGAAACTAAGGAATACAGATAAGGAAGCTTCACGAAGAACCTCCTATTTAAAAAGAAAACCTAGTAGTATTCATGTACCCTGGAATTATTTGTTTCCTCTGCACAACGTGTACTCTTCAATCTAATACCCATTCCCTCTCTCTCTCACACAAACACACACACACACACGTACACAAGCACATACAACACTCAAACCAGTAACAGTGTGGCAGATGCTACTTTTTTCTTGTCCTAATTTCTTCTGAGGGGTTATGATTATTGATAATTTCCCAGATCAGGCTTCTCACCCAGTGCCTAAGGATATCGTTTCTGTCATACTAATCTCTGACTCAGGCTCAATCCCATAATACTTTAGAAAGGGTATCAGTACAATGAAAAATTAGCTAGTTTTCAGATATTTCAAATTCCTATTTCTCAACTCCATATCCCACCAAAAAAATAAGTCTTTGGCCTGAAATTCACATTTGTTTTAGTAATATGTGTTAGGATCAGAAGTATCAGTAACTTCTTAGTTACTTAGTTACTTAGTCCAGTAACTGGACTTGATTGTTCAGTTCCTAGTCCACTGAACAAAGAAAACTATATCCCAAACTCCGTGGAAAATATTTTTCATTTAGGTCAACCTCTCTGTCTAGTATGTCACTTGATATGTAGAAAGTGTTAGGTGGTATGGGAAAGAACACCTAAAAAATATAGCCTCATGCTGAAAAGATTGCCTATGAGGTTTATTCTGAGATGCGTACCTTGCCCCAAGCCCCAGGCCCTTCTACCCAGGCACAAACTCTAGCCCTTATTAGAGGTACCTGCTGCTTCAGGTAATGCCTCATTTGTCCTCACATTGTAGGAAATCCCAAATGCAATATCCATAAAATATAAAGGAATTTAAATGAGGATCTGTCTGGGGAATGGTCGAGGAAGAGGGAAACTATCTTTTTTATCTTTCTCCTTGATCTCCTGTCTGGTAACCATTTAAATTCTTAGATGCCTACATGTATGTTTTGATAGAAAATGCTGTTCAGAAAGCTGTCAGTTTATAGTCATCAGAAATAAAGCAAAGCTTAACAGAGAGATGCTTAAATGTGCCTTCAGATGTGGGTTTATCTGAAAGGAACACCATCCTATTCTTGCTTTCACCTGGTCTGGGACCACTCTGACCTTGTTTCTCACTTCTAAGCAAAAGGTTGGAAAAAATGTCTCTTTTGAGATTTTAAATTGTAAACATTGAAAACAGAGGCCATGGATTTGATGGACTCCATCTGTAAAGCAGCATTTAAAGGCAAACAGAACACTCTATTCACAGCTGATTTGGTTTACATTAGCACACAGTTTATATATTTTCCTATGTAGATTGAAATAAGATTATACTGAATACAGTGATATCCTGAATTTTAATATGTCTCCTTTTTAAAATACCATTTACAGATTTTTTTAAAAATCAAGCCCACAAACTACACTATTAAAGTTTGTAATATTACAATCATTTCTTATTCAAAGAATCAAGAGACAGGAACCAGAGGGGTGTTGGAAGATCTAATTCCCTATATGTCTTAAAACATACAGGCTTTTGAGCACCCATCTGTCTTTTCTTCCACTGAACATCAACCAAACCCACCTACAGACATAAAGGTGTGGAAGGTTGTCTGGGCATAGGGTTTCAAGTGTTTTATTCTTTCTTCCTGTTTCTTTCCTCCCAAGGAGCTTTTCCCCATTCTGGTAGTGCAGTGCCCAGTTTTAGGGCTGAAAGTCTTTGATCTTAGGAAACCCTCAGTCTGAGCACAGAGTGGCAGCCATTCCCCTCCCTTCAAAAGGCTTCCCACATGTAACCAAGAGGGCATGATGCTTTAGAGATAACCAGCCTGCTGTTAACATGTGGAATATCCCATAAGATTTCATGGCAAGTTTTCTTGCATTTTACCTGGTGGTAAAGGAGTCTCAGCAATGATATCTGGTCAGGGCACAAAGCCTGGTGCACACTTTCCCTTTCTCATGGAGAAGGAAGTGATCACAGAGATCCTTCTAATGGGTAAGGTGGACTGTGCTTTTCTCCTTCCAGAGATTCTTACATGGTTTCTTAATCCTGAAAACCTCTCAGACCTCACAGGAATCCTTTCCCATTTGTTCATACTCAAGTTCCCAGGGGAATGGACTATAAAAAATTATCCATATTTTTAAAACTTAAGTTTTTCTCCCAGCAAAAATAATGCCTTGTTATGAATATGTGGCAACTAGGTAAAATTCCCAAAAATGGAATCATAATGTGGCCATAAAGACTCATATTCTGAAATTTGACTATAGCACACATTTAGTATGTAAGGGTGTGTGTGAATGTATGCAAGACAGAAAGAGAAAGAGACAAGCACAGGATAAAGTGGGAAGCTCTGATTATGCAATTTGCTCTCACATTCACAGATTTTAGGTGATTGCCTTTTTCCCAGAACACAAAAAGTGGTAGACAGAATTGACAATCAATTAGTATTTTCAGATTAAGTATAAACTGAATAATCCCATCATTATATATGAAGTCATTAGAGAGAGGGCAGTTGTAGCCTGCAAGATACAAAATCTTTATTTAGCAGCACCAAAGGCATCATGGAACAGAGGATTTTCCCCTCCATTTTCGGTGGGAATTTGATCACTACCTTCAAGATACAGTTTCACTGGATTTTTCCAAAAACTGAACAAAGAAGGGCAATGAAACTCCTGGACACACTGACACATGCCTCCCCCTCCTTTTCAACACTTGGTCAAGGGACTTGTCTTTTCTATGCTAAGACTTTGAAACTTGTTATTTTTAGTTAACTCAGGTCTTTTCTATGCTAAGACTTTGAAACTTGTTATTTTTAGTTAACTCAGGTGTAGAGCAAATATATTGTTCTACATCCAGGCCAGAAACCTCTGTCCTAAGAATTTATAAGCCACCTATGGAGTTTTAAAAAGGCTTCAAATAGAATAGTTACATGCCAGAGTTTCCAAAAATGAGGCCTGCAAAAGAGAGGGGGGAAAAGGAACTGTCAATTGCTTTTAAGCTTTATAATAGATATTGTGAATAGTGGAGAATCTCATCCATTGGTAGATCATCTTCGAGAATAATCTGAGTCAAGTTCGTAAACTGAAGGAAGTAGTGTCAGCAAACTTATACTCTTGGATACTGTGCTTCCTGACCTGACACTAAAACCCACCCCACCTTAACAGAGGGTTTCCTACATGGTCTGAGCCTCTCTTTCATCAGACACCACCATTGGAAACTAAAGGCACATAGTCCTTCGCTTACATTTTCCTTTAAGGTACTAGGATTCATACAGGATAAGTTGCTATGGACAAGGAAGAGTCATTGCTAAAGTACTCTTTAGCAGAGTTCCAGAAATCAGTGAGAAAAGAGTCTGCCTTCCTTAGTGGGGACACATTTGAGCTTGTGCTCACAAGATCACAAGACAGTTGGCTTCATGTGTATGAAAGTGGCACAGAGAAAGGCAGTCATCAACAAAGAAAGCTGGAACCTTCATTCGCATGCTGCTCTGCACATCTGCAAGTGGACTGGCTACAAAAGCTATTCTCACCCAGCACACTAGGCCTGTCAGCCTCTAAATATGGCAATCAGAGACCTGACTCTGAGGACATTTCAGGGTTTGATGCCTCTTGGATGCTCCCAGATGGAAGTATCCTGTTTTGCTTGGGCAAGGAGAAGCCAATCTTGTGACTAGTGAACTCCCCCACCCTCATCCCAAGCATGTCCTTCTGAGGGCCTTCTCAGCTAACTCCCACCATATTTCTTGTCAGCCTCTCTTACACAGAAAGACCCCTCACTCAAGAAAGAGGCTTCTGCCTGTGGCTGGGATGTAGCTTTTCTTTTTTTGCCTTGAATGACACGGATGGTGTTCTATGACTCCTTTTTCCTCCAATAGCATCAGCCTTTATGTTTGAATCCTCATTTCCTAGTTAATAAGACTGCTAGTGCTGCACATTCCCATAGATGATTTATTATTCTCTTTAGGAAGGTATATTTCTGCAAGAATCATGTCATTTGCAAGGCATATGGCAGAAAGGAGCTATAGTTAAGGGATGGTGAAATAAGTTGCATCAGGTTTTGCTTGGCAAGGACACCAGATGGATGCCTTTATGATGAAGTGGGGCTCCTCCAGCCTTTTCTTTTATGCAGGTCTCCAACAGGTGTTTCCTCTAAGGCATATCTGTTTTCCATAACATCAGAATGAAGACAGACATTGTCTGTGACAGCTTGTGTACATAGATCATGCTTTTATTATGATAGAAAAGTGTAGTGATGGATTTGGTATTCCAAGTCAAGCTAAAATGTGCTTGGGAGAAGATTGTTTTCCATTTGCCAAAAGGGCATTTAATTTCCAGACCAAGAGTCTTCATACATTATGAGGATGAGGAAGGGGCAAAAGAGGGAGAAGGAGAGGAAAAGTGAAAAGTCTGAAGAAAGTGACCAGAAGAAAAGTAGTAGCAGTTGTCGTGTAGACTTGGGTGCTGAGGGCAGAGAGCAGGAAGCTTCCTCTCTGAAGGTAACTTGGGTGTATTAAATCAACATCTAAGCGATGGTGTCTAGGGAGCTACACATGGAGGAAAAAATAGGTTCTATGAATGAGTAACATAGCCAGTTCTCCAGATCCTGATAAAAATAAAAAACAGACTTGGGTCTCAGGTGTGTTCCCTGGTGAGTTTCTTTAACCAGGTTGGCAAAAAGCCATCCCCACGGTCCTATGTAGTACCATTAAGAGAGCCTCTGTGGCTCTTAGAATTTGGGGTGGGAGCTCATGAGTTAAGGATATTTAAACCACCAAAAGGCATGTTAATTTGAAAGAATAACGTAACCCATTTTGGTCAAACTGACCTTAAGGCTTACATTACAACATCTTCTGGCCAGGTAAATGACTAGAATCCACTACTGTTATACAGAGGTCTTCAATGGGGAGGAAGATGAAGGACTATACTTCAGCATTAGCCAATCTCATTAGCAATAAGCTCTTAACTTTCCAAACCCTTCTCCCATGTCAGCTTCTCTGGGTCCTCTCTCTATCCCATTACTTTGAGTCTGATACTTCTAAGCTAACAATCTGAAATTCCTTTGTCTGAAAAATTATGACTTAAGATAGCAATTTAGAAACTGACTTGGTTTAAAGAGATCAAAATTGCTTGATACTATATTAGAGTCCAAGTCTTTGGGCCAGGTGTTGAATAACAAGCGGTATTAATTTAAAAAAATATAAAATTAAAAAAAAAAACTCACCCTGCAGCACAGAGCACAATATGTTGTATTTTTCCCAGAATATATAGCAAAATTTCACAAGAGAGTGCTGTCAGAATGTACTGATCAGCAGGGCTGAACCTACAGTGTGATACTGTATAGAATGTTTCAAGAGATAGTAACAGATATTTTTAAGTGAGTAAATGAATAAGTAAATTGGTAAACTTGTGTGGTGAAGTAAATGTGTGAAATACTGCATTATACAAACTTTAAAGGATTTCTTTTTTGTAAGACTTTCCTGAACCTTTCAAACACTGAAGTGCAGTGTGAATCTCAAAGAGGGGACATTTTTCTCAAACTTCATTTGACTGCAGAAAGCATCTCCTCACGACTTCTACAGTTACTAATATTCCATGTGTTCCATTTCTTTCAGAACAGGATGGATTTATGCTATAGTAACAACCATGAAATCTCAGTGGCTTAGCACAACAAAGGTGTATTTCTTTTTCATATTACATGTCTGACACAGGTCAATGAGATCAGGGCACTCTGTGACACAAAGGTACTCATGTTCTTAGGCTGGTCATCACTACAGAAGGTCAGGAGAGTGTTTGAAGAATCACACAGGAGCTTGTCCCTTCATCAGCTATCCCTTCTCACATTTCATTGGTCAGAACTAGTCTTGGGCCCCATCTGACCTGCCCATTTGCCAAAGAAGGAAAGGAAAATTGGATCCTCTGAGCATCAATATTCTCAAACTTAGCATTCTATTCAAATGCCAGCTTTACCATTTGTTAGCTCTTTGACTTTTACCCACAAAATAAGGAGTGGTCTTTAAAGTCTGGCAGAGACTGAAATGGTCATTAAGTATTTCAATTGCTTCCCATGTTCCTCAAACCCATAGATTAAGAGGACCCATGTGACTAGATCTGGCCAATGAAATATGAGCAAAAATGATGTGTGTCACTTTTGGCCATGGCAGCTAAAAGCCCAGGCTTTGCTCTTCCCTTGCTTTAATGACTAAGGAGGATGTGTGTTCTAGGTGTGTGACTCTAAGATGGTACAGACTCTGCACCCCTAAGGCTCTGTTTATCTGATGAAAATATGTAGTGTGAGTGAGAGAACCTGTGTTCTGTTCAGCCCCTGGAATTTTGAGGTTGTTTCTATAGAGTAAGCTTTAATTCTCCCGACCCAAATAGGTTCAGACTATAAACTTTCTGCACTTCTAGAAGGGTTTCTTCTCTTCTCTATCTTGCAAATTTGCATTCCTTCAGGTGTGATGGGATTTTTTCCAAAGATCATCTAATCCTTTGGGTGATTGAATATACTTTGAATATAGTATGTGACAAGCATTGTGCCCAACCGCAGTGTTCACATCAAGGGCTTTACCAAGACCTAAACTAAGATTATAGTAAAGTCAAATGCAGGCCAGTGATAGAAATTGCAAAGAATACAAAATGCGTGTAATAAGTAAGATTGTTACAACAGGGACTCATACAAAAAGATATGGAAATGAGAGGGGTGGAAAACAACCCAAGGAGAGAGATACATTCACGACTCAATCTCATAGACTTTTAAATTCTATGTTCAGGGGCCCAAAACACCTTTGTGATTTCTCCCAAGCAATAGTAGCATCGCCAAAGTAGCAAAATTAAGAACAAAAATAAATACATTGAAGGCACATATAATGTAAGGTAAAAGGAGAGATTGATAGGTCTGTTAAATGCTCACACACAAGCACATGTACATGTGCAGGTGCACACACACACACGCACACACACAAAGTGTTCAGTATATCTTCAATTGTGATACATTCTGGACATTCAGCTCTTGGTGTCCCTCAGACATGAATCTTTATTCTGTAGGCCCAAGGTTATTCTCCTTTGTTATTCTGAGCTTTGAGCTCAAGGTTCTAAGTTTGACATCTTGGTTTTGTTACACCAGTGCCACAAATGTTCTCAGCTAACTCTCCGTTCTCCCTACTTAGGGTTTTTCTGTATGAAACAGAACAAGATTCTGACCAGCTTGATAGCAGTGGCATGTTTCACTGGTGCAGAGCAACCCCTTTGGACAATGTGATTCTGGTAGGTGATGTTGCACCAAATCTCAAATAAAATAAAGCTATAGCTATGGTAAATAACATCCTTACACTAGTTATAAGCATCTGCCATTTCTCTTTGTAAACTGTGAGTTTCAAAGGAAAAACACATTTCCTCACCAGCCATATGAATGGTATGCAGGGTAACAGATGTGGCATTTGACAAAGATTATGTAGATAATATGCTGAGATTTGAAACAAGTAGATCAGATTGTTCAACTACTTCTCGCCCCCCCACCTTAACAGTTTAGCTGAGTCAGTTATTTAGAATAATGTTCTCTTGACACTTTGCCGTTTTTCTAGTAAACCTAATTAATTTAAATGCACTAGGGAAGCCACTTACAAGAACTCTGAAACCTTTCCTCTCTCTCTTTTTTTTCTTGAGTAAATAAATATTTTCCTAATTATTGGTTTTGTTTGGATTTTCTATAGTGGTTTCTCTTAAAGTTGGCTATATTTATACTTAAAACATTAGTCAAGAATGTGTCTCCTAGATGCACCACATGGATGAATCCTAATAAATATTAGGAGAATCCTGCCTCTGTCTCTGTTATCTCAAGGAAATGAACTAACTCAGTTTCCTGAAATGTCAGCAACTAAGATGTAAAAATTCTGTATCCTCATCCAGACTCTGATACCTGTTTCTGGGCCCCCATCTATTCTCATTTTCCAGAGTTAGCAACTCAAGCATAATCTCAGGATTTACCTTGCAAACAGTAGTTGGTAATATAATAAAAGTGATAATTTGTTGTATGAACCCTACATAATTTTTTCAACTATAACTAATTGATAATTATGTCTTTTCTTGCTTTCCAAAAGTAATTCAGCTCACTTTTTCTGCTAAACACGCACATACACACACACACTCACTCACTCTTTGTGGCTTGGTACCTGTGTCCTGACAATATATAAGTTTGTATAAAAGCATGATCAATCATTTGATCAGAAGCATAAAATTGTCAGAGCTGTCATAATAACTAGAAAACTACTAGGGTTGCTGCTGAAATTCACCATTTTAGCAATTATGTCTTCTTCTAAGCAAAATAAACTCCATTGAGCAGGAAGCTAAACATTTCAGTGGGAGGGAAGTCGTTAGAAAGGTTGAGAAGTTGGTTGCAGATGGAGGCATCCAAAAGACCAAGAAATAGACATAGCAGATGTTTTATTATACCCTATTTCTTAAGCACACAGACAGGTTACTATGATAGATATCTCCTTTATGATACTTGATATGGAATATAGTTCAGAACACCAAGTGAGTCTTTTGATAAGTTTAGAAGGGCTTTTAGTTTGAAATTCTAAGGCTTTTGAAAGTTGTGACCCTAGAGGAGAAATGTCCATATTGTGGAATTCAGGGAGGCTTTGAATTTGGTTTAGTTTGCAGAAGGGTCAAGTGAAAGTGGTCGATTTAAGTTACTTTGAACAAATAGTGCATCCTCCCCTTCCTCCAAAAGCCTCCATCTTTCTCAATTGGGAGACAGTTTTGTGCCACAGTTTCTTGGAGAAATTGCCTCTCTAGCTGTGCCCATTAATGCACTTTGCCATGTATCTTGTTTCTAATTGTTTAGTTCTACTCAGAAGAGCAATCGTTGGACTTCAGGCATGTTACATTAAATACCGTTAGAGGCTTCATTATTCAAGTTAAAACTAATCGGATTAGCTAGAGACAATTATTTAATAGATTTGGTTACGATTCACATCACTCTTAGGAAGCCTCTTCAGACAAGTAGCTTTATCTCCCCTCACAGGGCAATTCCCTTTGAAAAGAGAGTATTTCCTAGTATATGCTAATTTGACAAACTAATTTTGGAGAAGTCAGATGTTACTTATTTATCTTATTAGATTTTATCACCCCCTGTTTCACAGAAGCTTGTCATTTAACCCAGCTAAAGATGGGCATAAGAGAGGATGATACATCCATTTGAAGTATTCTGACTCTTCATATGCCTAGGAATGTAGAACACACTTATACATGAGGTGCTTTTAAATGCATTTAACTTGTTCTCTACCAGCTTCCAAGAGTTCCTCCTCTGAAACTCTAGGAATTCAATAAGATTCAGAGTTGGTTAATAGGTATTGAACAACAGCTAATGAGTTGAACACTGTACTTTCAATATATTATTTCATTTCCACCACAGAATTAACTTTTATTTTTTAAACCATTTAAACTTAAAGAAACTGAGTGTCACAGAGTAAGCTAGCTTGTTCACAGTCATACAAAACAATCCAGAATCAGGTCTTCCTCCAGATCCAGTGCTTTTTCTAGCCCATCCCAGAGCCATCCCAGAAGACACTGACTCATTCCCTGGAAAAAAATCAGACCAAGGCTTGAAATGAGTTTCCTATAGGATTATCACCTCTTTTTTTTAAAAAAGATTTTATTTATTAATTCATGAGAGACACCAGAGAGAAGCAGAGACATAGGCAGAGAGAGAAGCAGGCTCCATGCAGGGAACCTGATGTGGGACTCGATCCTGGGACTCCAGGATCACACTCTGGGCCAAAGGAAGACGCTAAACCACTGAGCCACCCAGGAATCCCATCACCTCTTTTTTTAAGTTACATTCATCATTCTTAAGAGTCTCTGTGAATGTGGGGGAAAGCTAAACTAAATATTTTTCATGTATATGATTATTTTCAACTTGGAGATATAAAGGAAATGTTAATAGTCGGTGATGCTGATAGTAGTACGCAACATGTTTGAATGTTTGGGTTCAAATGGAATTTTTGTGACCCTTTCATTTCTTTTCTGTACTTTGTATAACAAATTTCCTTAACTCTGGAAAGCATCTATTGAATGAGTTTCGTATGTCAGCTTGAACCATATGAAATTGCCAATATTCAACCATTTGGGGCCAATAAAAAGAAAACTTCATATGTTCCAAACTAATAGATATCTTCATATGTTTGAAAATCCACCAAAAACTACAACATATTGTACAACTTGATGTGATTTTCAGGGCTCACTAGAATACATAAATTTAGCAATGGAATTTGTAATGTTTAATTTTTCATTGAATCTTAACTATAGCACATATAAGGTCAAAACAACATGATAAAATAAAAGATGTGCTCCCCATTTGGTTGTATGGTTTCACACCTTGAGAAATGACATTGATCTGAGTTTCAATTGATGCACTCCAGGCTGATAAAAGACTTTAAAAAGTGGAATAAGGAGGAACTCCACTGAAGGATAAAAAGTATAATTGCCCTGTGGTAGATAAATTCCACTTTATGAGCAGTGTGCAGAATTTCCTTATCCTTATGAAAGTCCTCCTATCGATGTACCTGGAAGAGAGTTGGGATGAGGGGAAGGATGAATCCTGTTTGAGACACTCTCAGCTTGTTTCTAAAACTGACCAGATTCTGCATGTTTATGCTTAGAAACGAATGGACAAGTCAAAACATGAGTTTCGGAACCACGTCATAGCATGCATCTTTGGAGATGCCCATTCAACACTGATAGGGCTTCGGAATTTTGTAATGCCCTTGAGAGCTAGCAGCTATATGCGGCAGGAGCTGAAGGATATTGTGTTCATTGGGTCCCTCGAATACCTGAAGAGAGAATGGCTATTTCTCCGAAATTTTCCCCAAATATACATTCTATCTGTAAGTATCACATACAAGATAGTGATTATTTATTATGATGATAAAACTAATGGCACTAGCATTAATAATAATAAAACAATGGCTTGTAGCTATATAGTGCTTACTAGTATCAAAAACGTTTCTATGCATTTTATATATATTAACTTTAACTCATTTAATCCTCACAAGAATCTGATGGGGTAGATTTTAAAGGTGTTGACCTTTGGACATGGAGAGAGTAGGTAACCTGTCCAAATGAACATGAAGATAAATAGCAGAACGAATATCTAACCCTAGCCATTGCGGGTCCTGAGTTCATGCCCAGGAGCTTATACATTTTATGTTTATAATCATATTTTATGGTCTTTATATAAATAAATATATAAATAAGAGTTTCTCCACCTTTCTGAGTCTTATTCTAACTTAATGTCTGTAGTTAAACTAGCAAGTCTTTGTGCTCTATCTTGTCTTTTCTGAAAATACATCATTTATGGAAAACATAATGTCATATGGTCCTCGATAGATGTATAAGAAGGAGGAATTAGGTTTCCACTTCTGAGAAATGGATCCATTATGAATATGTGGCATTTTGGTTGTAATTGTATTTGCTCTGAACCTTTATAAGCCCGTGTGCCATTGTGTGCCACTCTTTCCCTGTATTAAAAAAAGAAGTATGTGCAGTATGAAATGCCCCCAAAGCATGTAATTTCTTTCATGAAATAATGGCTAGCAATATGTAACATAGCTCAAATTTCAAAAATGGTTCTCTGAAGGAACAAATTTCATTTGCTTTTTAAAAAGCCATCATAAAGTACTCTGCACTAGACCCTTACTTTAGACCATAGAAAGGAAGCTGGGAAAAGGACCAGAAATCTCTAGATCAAGCTAGTGTTAGGAATTACCAGTATTCAAGTCTAAACTACCTGAAGGCAGGACCAGATCTAATCCTATTTCTCCACCAAATTGGAAAAGAAGAAACCACCACTATGTTAGCTAATTCAGAGAGTATAGGGAAGACCAGCTGCAAGCGAAATTATGAGGATGCGAAATTTGCCTTTAGATCCATAACTTCCTCATTCTCTGAATGTTTTTTATTACCCCTACTATTATCCCTATTTTGCTTCCTCCACTTAAATCATCTGAATGGATGTACGCTTCTCCCTCTTTACACTCATTTGGCTCATCCAGACTTGCTGTTAGGAAAGAGTCTATGAAATTTATCCACAGTAAGATATTAATGATTAATGATCAATGATCAATGAAGCTAAGTATGTTCAGATATCAGGTACTTAGTCTTAAAACCAAGTCAGTGGGGGCTGGAGAGGCTTTGACTCAAAAATCCCTCCATCTGAGAAGTCCCTCCTCTACTGGGTTTTCTCTCATTAGGGATCTGCACTCTTTCCTGAAGACCTCCATGCAGCCAACATAGAGGAATGTTCCATGTGTGCTGTTTTATCCTCCTCATCCAAGGCATCAAGCAACCCAGCTTTGGTAGACACAGAGACCATCATGGCTACCCTCAACATTGGATCACTGAGGATTAGCTGCTCTTCCCAGATACCTGAAGAATCACGTAAGAACAATTCCCTGATAGGAGGAGGCTAGAGAGAAAGGAATAAGGAAAGAGAATTAACTCCTCTCTGAAGTAGTCTGATCATGAGGAGAAGGAAAATTGGGTCAGATATCCTTGAAGGCCCCTCCCAACTCTGAGAATTCTGTAATAGAAGTAACAGACAGTTAAGTCCTTGGGAATCCTAAGTCAAATGAAAGCTATTTCTACCTTCTAAGTGGAATGCATGTAACACTGTTTACCCATCTTAAGAAAAATCACTGAATTTTAAGGATGTTTTTGTTATTGATTATTAGTTAAGAGAGAAATTGGCATATTATTATAATTAATAATATTTAGTAGTAGTACTATCAGTCTTCATTAGATCTTAGAGATGTCCCATTACTATTCATAGTTTTATGTTTGAGAGAATGAGGTATAATTCTCTTTTATTCTGTTACAATGTTTTCAAATTATGAATTTTAGAAGATTATCTCTAAGCTCTCTTCCAACTTCTATATTCTAAAAATGTCATATTGAAGCTTCAGATTGGAAAGAGATTATGAGAAGCAGGAGCTACTCAGGATGGAAATCAAGTCTTTTCCTCCTTTGTAGTCCTCTTAGTGCCTAGGGCAGTTATGGTAACTTAGATGTTTACCACATACTTAATAATTGAAGCAAATGAGCCAGTACCTGGGCTTCCCATACATTTCACCATATCCAAGTTCATTTCATTATACCAAGTGTTTGAGGTAAATTCCCATACATTTGAAGAGTTCCCATATATTTCACCATATCCAAGTATTTGAGGTAAATGATCAATAAAAACTGTAGTTTCCTTTCTCCCCCAAATAGGGAAAGGCTTATCTATTAATCTGTTTCTAAAATTGACTACTAGACACCCAACCTAACATGAAAGTACTATTACTGAAGAATTTTCTGTATCTAAAACAGATTTTCAAGTCAAAAAATAAAAGTAGATCATGGTTGGGGTCCCCTTGACCCAGCCATTTCCCTCAAGGATGTTAATTCTTGCATCAGTATCAAGAACTCCGTCTTCTGGCCATGCATCTGCTGAGCACAGCTATTCTACTGTGCATGGAACTTGGAGCAGTCAGACATTACAGGCATGGCAAGGCTTTTGTGATTATGGTTGTGGATAAAAATGTTCAGAATCAAATTAGGAAACTAAAAGAATGCTCTCTGACTCCTAGAGCACTATTGCTAGGTGGAAAAATAGAAGATTCTTATGCCAAAGGACTAAATGAATAATCTAACCTAATCTTTGGTAGGTGAACTGAACCGCCTATTTGAGACACCATCACTAAGCATCAAAAGCTGACTCGGCATTCAGAGTTTCAGGATGTTTTGCAAAGCAGACTAGTAACCAAGCACTTTATGAATATCAAAGTATTCCAGACTAAGAAGGTGTAAGCCATATCACTGCTAAGCAAATCTAAAAATGCTGTTGTATTGTGCACATAAATCTTCAGCTTTGCAATTAGAATCACTCAAATTTACACAAGATCTGTGTGTGGTACATGTGAGAGTAATTGTGTGTGTGTGTGTGTGTGTGTGTGTGTGTGTGTGTACACCATGCTTACAACTCTCTGTGACTAGACAGAGAGGAAGTATTCACTTCATAGGCAATATCATCAATATACAAGTGAAATAAGTCAATCGGAAAAGGACAATCACCATATGGTTTCACTCATATGTGGAATATAAGAAATAGTGAAGGGTCAGACACCTAGGTGGCTCAGTGGTTGAGCATCTGCCTTCAGTTCAGGGCATGATCCCGGGGTCCAGGATCAAATCCCACACCGAGCTCCCTGCAAGGAACCTGCTTCTCCCTCTGCCTATGCCTCTGCCTCTTCTCTCTGTGTCTCTCATGAATAGATAAATAAAATCTTAAAAAAAAAAAGAAATAGTGAAAGGGATAATAAGGGAAAGGAGGGGAACTGAGTAAGAAAAAATTAGAGAGGGAGACAAACCATGAGAGATTCCTAACTCTGGGAAACAAAGTGTTGCAGAAGGGGAGGTGGGTGGGAGGATGGGGTAACTGGGTGACAGGCAATGAGGAGGGCACTTGATGGGATAAGCACTGGATATTATACTATATGTTGGCAAATTGAATTTAAATAAAAAATGTAATAAAAATTCTATATGATACATAGCACCAGGCATTGTACTAGCAACAAGTAGGTGTTCAATAATTATATGTTAGTATTAAAAAATGAAAATGCCCATGTAACCTAAGTCTGGGATGAACTGACACTGACTGACCATCTAGTTAATCATCTGGGTGACTTGTCCTTCCTATTATTAGCTTTATTTAAGTCTCACATATTATATAGGCTAGAAAGATAGAAACCTGTGAATATAATTCTGATTTTCTTTATATCTAGTGATATTCATCCTTTCACTTATTCATTAATTCAACAAAATGATATTGATTTTGTATGATGCACCATGTACTCTGTTACAGGCTGGAAGGTTGCCCTCAAAGGAGAAAGACGAATTGGTAGAAGGAGGTAAAGGAGAGGGGGAGAAAGGTTTTGAAAGGAGGCAGAAGAAAATGAAGGACTATCAAAGTATTTCAATCATTATGAAGTATGAGTAGGTGCTTTCCCCAAAGATAAAAGGGAAAGTTTAAAGAAAAATGTAATGTGCAGGTTTGGTACCATTTCTTTTATGGATGTCATCATACCCATTTGTGTAACTAGGAAATGTAGATCCAGTCAAGCTCTACTGTGCCACCTAATGAAGGTCATTGAGTCTACTTATGTGGTGCCATAGCCTCAGTAAAGTTACAAGATGAGCACTTATGAAGAGCAAAGTATCATTACTCAGAAATTTTATCAATCACTCTGGCATTATAGGAATCTACCTGGAGTTTTATACAGAAATTCCAAATCCTCAGAGAGGCCTGTTTGGTTCTCTTAACCATTCTTCCCATTTCATGTTAATACTCCTCTTGCACCATCCTTAAAATGTGGAAATGGGAATACACATATCCGAGAATTGTCAGTATAAGGGACTGGGAAATTCTGCTAGGAGCCAGAGAACATCTTGCATGCTGGGCACCGACATCAGACTAGCCAATGGACAGTTCACTTTCCCTTCCCCTAGGACACTGGTTATCAACCAGGGGCAGTTTTGCCCCCAGAGGCCATCTGACAAAGTCTGGAGACAGTTTTGGTTGTCACAACTTGAGGACATACAATTGGCAGCTAATGAGTAGAGGCCAGAGATGCTGGTAGGCATCCTACAATGCACAGGACAGTCCCACAGGTTTAAAACAAACAAACAAACAAACAACAAACAAACAAACAAATCTTTTGGCCAAAAATGTCAATAGTATCAAGATCAGAGACATTGCCCTAGAATATCTGGTGAGACTTTTGTGGGATCAGTGGGCTTTCCCACATTTCGCAGTCATGATAAACTTACATACAAAGGCCATCATGGACCACCAAGGCATCAAGGGATGTTAGGGGTTGGGGACAGCAGAGTGAGGACTCTCTGAAAGATCAGTAAGAATGCCATCCCTCTGGACATTTCCATGGGAAACTTTAGGGTTTCCAGTGACACTCTAATTGCTGCCCTGTCGCATCACAAGGAGAACAGGTTGGCAAACCTAGGTACTGAACTAAATAATCTGTGGCATAATCTAAACATATAACGGTAATTAAGTCTGACAACTTAATATGCTACTGAAATTTAAATGTACAGTAGTAATCTACAATTAAGCAATCTTTTGTAATAGCACCCTGCCAGACTGGAATATTTCAGGTATAATACTGTGTACTATTAGGCAGCAAAAATATTGACACTAGTAAAATATACCCAGGCTATGATCTGACATATATTCAAATTAACTATTGCTCTACAATACAAGATAGAATTAAGGCAGAAATTCCATTGTTGTCCTTCAGCTGGCGTCCAAAGCATTTATTTCAACTGATATGCATATTTTTGCACCCAAGAAGAACATGTGATATCAAAGTATCTGCCTCTATATACTGAATTCACAGATTTGATATGACTGTGGTAAAATTATGATATCTCTATAGTTTCTACTGTCACAGCAGCCAGAGGGATCTTTTAAAAATGTTTTTTAATGTCATTTCCCTACTTTAAATTCTATGTGACCTGTGATAGTTATAGGAACATCACATAGCATCTTTCAGGCCAGTAGGGTGTTTGAATTTTCTCCTACTTAGCCCTGTTTATACTGGCTTTTTCCTTCTTTGGATTTCTTATCCCATCCCCTCTGCCTGGGTGGCTTTTCAACCCTCAGGACTCCATTCCAACATCAGAGAGGCCTCTTTTCAGACTCTATCTAAAGTCACCTTTCCTCACCAATCACTGGTCCCTAAAAGTTAGTTTTCCACACTACTCATCACTATCTGGAAATATTTTATATTTGTAGCACATATAATGTCACTGGAGCAGGGACTCTTCACAGTCCTAGCATGGAATAGACTCTCTTTAAAATATTGGCAGAGGAAGAAGGAAGGAAAGGTACAGAGAGCAGAGAAAGCATCTTACACAGTTCTGAGAATAAAGGGAATCTTAGTTCCGCCAATCTTTCTGCATTATGGAAATCCCAGAGACTTTTTTTAAGGGAAAAAGTTTGAATGTATTCAGATCTCATTACAAATAAGATTTACCAATGAGTTAGAATATCTGATCTCTAACCATGATGTAAGCCTTCCTCTTAAATAGCTGTGTGAGCAAAGTTATCCCTCTGATCTTCCACTTTCCCACCTGAAGCTGGAGGGTTTGCTAAATTCCTAAGGCCCTTGCCAGTTCTAGCTATAAACCAGATAGGTTGGGAACTTCCTGTGGAGTTTCACCCTCAATCTACCTTGGAGCATGACTCAGAATTTTAGCAGTTCTCAGAAATATATTCAGCTCTACTCTGCATTAACAAGAAGTGCCTCTTTTACTGAAAGTCTCAGGGAGATGGAGGAGCTGGTAAATATTGTAGTATGCAGTATTCCCTCTGAAAAAAATTTCCCTCTGGGTTGTTTCTCTTCTCCTGTCCCTGTCTCAGTGGCCTTCCTATTGCCTATCAGCCTGTCTTACCACCATGCTCATCTCCATTCACTCCCCATCTCATTCCCATCCCTCCTGTGTGCCTGGCGCCGTAAACAGCAGACCCTCTTCAAAGGCAGCAGGGAATTTTAATTATAAATAGAATTTTTACCTTTCACAGTAGTGTGTCCCTGTTATATAGCCTTCTCAGGAAGGTTCAAGAAAGGCAACCAACAGTTCTAAAGCATCACATCTGATGAGAACATTGTATGTGTGTTTCTTTTTTAAGTAGATGCCAGTTCCCCATTTCTCTCTTCCCTTTTCATTCTTTACATTTTTTGGCTTAGAGACCAAAACTCTGGTGTTTCGCCCAGTTTTGAATTTGTCCATAATTCCCTACATGGTAAAACTGTGTGTCAGGCTGGAGCTGTGCATCATTGTCTGGTGGAGTCGAGACTCACAGAGGAAAGTGAAGGGCCTCACATTCTTAAGCAGGAGGGAAATCTGTCTGTAGACTGAAAGCAAAGCTCAGAGGTTCCAAGTGACACCCTGCCCATCTTTAAGGAACTCCCAAAGCATTGGGGATTGAGGCAAGCCAACTAGGGATGGGAGGCAGCCAGGTCTAATGAAGAAGAAAGAAGACGTGAACAGTACCCAGAGAGCATCTCAAAGAACCCTAAAACACTAGGGGCCAGAAACCAGCTGCGGTGTCTCCAAAAGCACTGGTTGAGGAGCACCACCTATTTATTCATGATTTCCTGAAAGTTCTACAAGCAAATGGATGTGGATTTAGGCACAGCTTGCCTGAGCCATCACCCAACACTACCACTCCACAGAGAAGAATCATATTTTACTTATGTGGTCAATAAGCAACCACTGGGTGAGCTTTGCCTTTTTTAATTCACTTGAAGTGCCATTTAAAACACACAAATCACTTCGCAAAAGGAGATGCTAAGGAGGCCCCAATTGTTTCCCCTAAATATAGGGAAAGAAACGGGTTTGGACATAAGAGTAAGTTTGTTAAGATAAAGCTCCAGGTTACACGATGTGCTTCTTTTTTTTTTTTTTTTTAATTTTTTTATTTATTTATGATAGTCACAGAGAGAGAGAGAGAGGCAGAGACACAGGCAGAGGGAGAAGCAGGCTCCATGCACCGGGAGCCCGATGTGGGATTCGATCCCGGGTCTCCAGGATCGCGCCCTGGGCCAAAGGCAGGCGCCAAACCGCTGCGCCACCCAGGGATCCCACACGATGTGCTTCTATGTCATTGCCAAGTTTTTTAAGATACTTTGTTTGCATTTATCAATCTCTTTTCATCTCTGTTGTCTGTGTCCACAGAAGGGACTTCAGAGACCTTCAGATTTCCTGGGAAATCCAAATACCGAAGAATCCCCATCCTCACTGAACTGAGTAAGTTGTGTTTCAAGGACAAAATGCAAAGGAGAAATTGTTGTTATCCATAATCTATGTCCCAGATTTCCTTTTAGAATCTACAGTCAAAGAACTGAGGAACTAGAGAGGGAACCAGAGAAGCATTAAGTATTTGACTGGACATCACATTGGGCTTTTATCTAACTGGTGACATCATCAAGCAGAGCCTGTTATATCTGGGTGTCAGGGTGCAGGAATAGTATCTGCCTTCTCCTCCTGTTCAGTTATCAGGAGAGGGAGACCAGCAACTGGCTCAGCCTTGTCTGGAGGAAATCTTCTATGGGATGGGCCCTGGGTTTGAGGACTGCTAGGAAGGATCTCCCTATACTCATTTACCTACCAGTCATGGGTCTCTAAACCAAGCAGGTCCTTTCCTGTACTGATACCAAGACTGGGATTAGGGAGACACAAATGAGGCACTCAGGATGCAGATGTTAAGGAGGCACCCACCTTAAACTTTATGCCCAGATATCTCCCTTGTGTCATCTTAATCCTGGCTCTGAGTGGTGCTCTTCTAAAATGGAAATACTCCATGCAGAAATACCAGAATAAGCTGTTATCTCTCACCAACACCGTATGGAAAATGCACATGTATGAGACTTTCTTAGATGTGAGGAGCTCTGGGAGTAGAAGAAAGGCTGCGGAAGGCAGAGAAGGTGTCTGTGTGCATTTGGAGATATGTTTGGGAGGCAATAGGGGACACCAGGATTTAATACTAACAATAATTGTTAAGAAAAGGGGAAGATAGGAAAAAGGGGAATCTTTAACACAGATTAGAACCCGAGACAGCCATTTTTACTTGTATCTTTTTTTTTTCTGTCCTTTTAATCATCTTTAAGCCAAGGTGTATATACACTAAGGACATTGATTAGAAGACTATGATGTAAGTTGGAGTGCTTAGGAGGGGAACGGCCAGCTTCTCACTAGCTCCAAAGTACATCTGGTCACTCTCCAGGGACTTAGAGCTTTGTTCAAGTAATGACTTGCTGGCACCAGGCAACCCTTGTCAAATTAGTCTAACAAATCACCTGCCAGCTCATGCAGCTTTTGTTCTTTGGCTGACTGGAAAGGGTCACAATGACATGAGAGCTGCAAGTCTGAACTCTAGCACTTTAGTACAGAATGTACAATGGCCTGCAGGAAAATGTCTAGGAAAGTGGAGGCCAATATTTTAAGATGACACAGTAAGATTTGGACAAGGGCTCTTGGGGTATGTGTGCGTGCTGAGGGTTGGCAGTGCAAGGAGAAAAAATATATATGTGCATAAAAAATGTGGGTTGATATGGTCATGTATTATTGCTCATCTTTTATAAAAACATGGAGTGACTTAAAGAATTAGGAAAAATCCAGTCTTAGTTAGGAATGTATTCTGCATCACACTCAGTAGATTTGTTTGATCTGTAATAGGACTGTCAAGAACTGTGAAGGATGTAAGTAAGATCTTATGCTACTTGTAAGCCAGTAAGTTAACCTGCCACAGTTTCGTGGATGTTGGCAGAAGACACAAGACCACTCCATCAGAGATTAAAAAAGCAGTTTATTACTCAAAGCAATGGCCATAGCCAGAGTATCATCAATTTTGTGCTGCTTGCTCAAGGCCAGTTCCCACAGGATGACATGAAAAAGGCCAAATGATACCTGTACCCACCATGGATTGCTTTATAGGAAAGGAACCCCAGGCTTCAGGAACCAGAAGCTTTTATAATGGGCAGTAAGCATGATTCCCTTTGCTCTGGTGAGAGATATTATCTCTATCTTCCAATACTATTTTCAATTTAAACATTTTTGAAACAATAATCTTGGAACAAAGGCAATCAGTGCTTCTATTTGTATTTGCAACAATGACCAATTCCATTCCCTTCAGAGGCTTCTTCCAGGGTTCTGAGTTGCAATCTGGGATAAGTAAAGATGTGCTAATGGTTAATTTGACTACTGCTACATGGGCCCCAGTTCAGAAGATTCTCTAAGCCCTGCTACTTAAAGTGTAGTCGAAGAGTCAGCAGCATCAATAGCATCTGGAAGCTTCTTGGGTACCTAGAATCCCATTCTTACCCCTAGACCCAGTTAATCAAAATCTGTGTTATAACAAGATCCCTGGGCGATTCGTATACACATTAAGCTTTTGAGAGGTACTGCTTTAACTCATTCTGGACCCAGACAACTCTAAAAACCCAAGTAAATACCGAGGTATCTATGGCATGGTATTATGAAAAATGTCTGTAACCGGGGTGATCATACGTTCCTATTTATGCCTGTTTCCCCAGTGTAGTTTTTTTTTAAGATTTTATCTATTTTTTCATAGGAGACACAGAGAGAGGCAGAGACATAGGCAGAGGGAGAAGCAGGCTCCCTGCAGGGAGCCCGATGCAGGACTCGATCCCCGGACCGGGATCACACCCTGAGCCGAAGGCAGACGCTCAACTACTGAGCCACCCAGGCCTCCCTGTCAGTGCAGTTATTGAGAGTACACCCTTTTACTTCCAAAAGTGCCCTGGTCTGGGAGATAAATTATACAAAGGTGACATTGGGGACACTTATTTGGAGGAGCTGGGCTTGAAGTACCAAGGTATACCCTTGATTATGAAGGTACCCAAGAAGGATACATGTCTTTAGGGGAGGAAGATACTTGGAAATAAAAAAGATAGATGATAGATAGATAGATAGATAGATAGATAGATAGATAGATAGACAGACTAAAGTAAGGGCAGTTCCCACATTGACCCCAGAATAGACATCAAATTCTTTGATCAGTGATCACCCCTTGGCCTGCCTTGTATGGCACTCCTGTATTAAGCTTGTCTGCCTGCCTTTCTTTTTTTTTCCCATTTTTGCCTTACAGAAAATCCTTCAAATATCCACTATATTGAACAGCTGAGTGGACTGGATGAATCCTTCGCAGGAACAAGCCTGCATCTTAGCACGTCCTTTTCCACAGGCACTGTCTTTTCTGGCAGCTTCTTGGATTCCCTCCTGGCCACAGTAAGTGCAGCTAAGTGCAGCTTGCAGAAGGGAGAAAGGATGGTTCAGTCTTAGGAAAATGATGAGAATGCCTCACAATTTGGAGTTCTCTTTGATTTTTCTGAAAAAGCTTATTCACATACATTATTCCATCTCTCTCTCTCTCTCTCTTCTTTTTTTTATACAACTACTTGGCAAGGGAAGCCAAATTTTTACATTTTCAAGATTAAAAACATGTCTGGCCCTTAGGACCAGAACACTTGGTACCAGGAGGAATGAGTGCATAAAAAGCAGGTTGCCTACCTTTCAGCTTCAAGTGCATCTTGGCAGATCAAGCTCTGGTTCAGAGCTTAGGAGACACTGCTTTCTCTTCTCTCTAAAATATCCCCATCAGCTTATGCAGAAATCAGACATAAGGGGACACAGGGACCAAGGAGAAGCCTTGGTAGTATGAGCTTTATTCAGATCTAGGTCAGCTCTCCCTCCAAGTTGCCCCGCTCCTGGGATGTGTTTTCGACTTCGTGGTTGCATTTCAGCTCTCAGCTCCTCTTTAGCCTCTCAGTGGATCCCTTGCTTCGACTACAGTATTTCTGTAAGTGGAATTAATTCACCGTGTGATCACATACTCCGTGCAGGGCACACTGTTCTAACTGCTGGGAGCACAGCAGTGATGAAACAGACCAAAGTCTGTGCCCATGTGGAGCTCGGGCTCATGGAGGAGATAAACAGAAACACGATAAATAAGGAACACATGTGGTGTGTCAGATAGCTATAAGGCTAAGGCAATATGAGATGAGAAATATAGGAGTTAGGAAAGGAGCTGGAAGTTTCAATAGCGTGGCTGGAGAAGGAAGGCAGCACTGATGTGGTGACATGTGAGTCCAGCTTTGGAGGAAAAGAAAGCACACACCATTTTGATCTCTTTCTTTCTTTTTTTTTTTATAAAGATTTTATTTATGAGAGAGAGAGGAGAGAGAGAGAGAGAGGCAGAGACATAGGCAGAGGGAGAAGCAGGCTCCATCCAGGGAGCCAGACATGGGACTCGATCCCGGGTCTCCAGGATCACACCCCGGCTGAAGGTGGTGCTAAATCACTGGGCCACCGGGGCTGCCCACCATTTTGATCTTTGAGGAGGAAACACTCCAGGCACAGGGAAGAAGGGAAAAGGCAGTGAGGTGCAAGAGCCCTTGGTATGTTCAAGGAGTTGAATCAAAACACAAAATCTGTATGTAGCCATTTGTACGTGGGTGCAAGAACTCCTCCAAAGGAAATCCTTGTTACCTACCACCTCCCAGACTCCTTTTCCCCAGATTTTCCAAGGGAAGGGCTGCAGAGGGGCTGAATATCAGCCTACAGATGCACAGGGCTCTGAACACAGTTTGATTACCTTGCAGTCTTCTGTAATTCTATGGGGAAGGGGCATCATTCCTGAACTGTGTGGTCACCTCAAAGGCACAGTTTGCACTTTTAGGGGAGCATGGCTGGGGCACATGCACTGCCCTCATGGCATCAGTGCCACTGATCCTGAGGGGATTATGTCACCTTGGGTTCTGTTTTCCTAAGCTTTGGGGGGCAGGGGGAGATCTCATAAATCCTATCAAGCTCTCAGAGAGATAAAACTGTCAGTGATAGTTCAACATTAAACAAGTTGGTAGATGATGAATTTCCTAAAGGGTGAGGCAGCATTTGGCCTTGACTGAGCTGGGAGTCAAGTCAGGTGGCTTTTCTGGTAAGGTGGCTCTAACAAGGAAAGGGTTTTATCACTGTCTGTCATTGATATGTCAGTTACTTTCCGATAATTAATGACTAAAGCATCAGGCAGGAGGTGATTTTGGATGAACTGGACCTGTCTGCAGGATACATTTTAAATGGGGTTAAGGTCCCAGTTCTCTTCAGAGATCCCTAGATGGCAGGCAGCTTTGTGCCTTAAATTGAACTGGAGCCTTAATTAAACTCCACTGGTCCACAGAGGTAGAACAAAGCCATGAACTCCATTTATAACTAGTGGGAAGAGCTAGATGGGCAGAGAACGGCAAAGAGAGTAGAAATAAAAACAGATGAACACATAACATCAGCCCGCATAGGAAGCTCAAACTTGAGATCCAGCAGCCTCCCTCCACTTGCCGTCAGTCCTGTGACCACACTGAGGAGTACCTCTGCCTTCCAGGCTGCCTTCAGATATTGTGATGGTGGGCTTCTCAGTGGGAGAGGACAGTCTAGTCCTCCTGGAGAAGGAAATAAGCTGGGTAAAAAACTCAGGAGTCTTTTCTGAGGCCCCACAGTGAAGACTGTGTGAGAGAGAAAATCCACACACTTTGTCTGACACAAGGGAGAGTCACATGAGGTCACAAGCCACACTGGACCACCAGTTTGCCTATAAGGGCTCCTGGTAAATGCCAAGTTTAGGACTAGCACTTGGTGAACAGAACACAGGGAGAGAAGAGCAATGGAGCTTCAGGGCAAGCCTTTCTGTCAAGGGGGCTGGCTTGGGTCTTACCCCTCTGCATATCTACCTAGTGGCCTTCTGCCTAAGCTCTTGAATCCTTAATGATGCATGGCACAGCAAAATGAACACACTTTTCTACTATTTAGAGCTCCAGCCCCAAATCTCTAGCCATGATGAGCTGAACTAGACCTTTGCAAATAATCAGGTCATACTACTCACTGTTGTTTCCCTTGCATCTATGTCTGCTGCTACTGGGTCCACTTGGCTTTCTAAGGGTGGGGGTGACTTCCCATTGTCCAGCCACATAGAAAGAAGGAGCCCACGGGTCAAGTCTGGGCTTCCAATTCTATCCTCTACAGTCTTCTAGTACCATTTGATCTTGGCTGGCCTCATGATCTTGTGCGTGGTCTCATGGAAATGATAGCAGTAGCCTCAGAGAAGAAGAGACCATTTATCCTCTGGCACTAAAAACATCTGGGAGCCAACACTGTGGTGGTGGCTGCAAATATGTTCATTAACACTCCAGGTTATTCTCCATACATGTGGGAGCATCTTCTTGCTGAGAAGTGGGGGAGAAAGGCAAAGAACTCAGTCTCCCCTTAAAGTTAGGATGGCCGTTCTGGCCTCCATGGTTATCACTCCCTCTAACACATTCCCAAGACAGAGGCCACTAATGATCACAGTTTTCTGCCTCCAGATCACACCTATGGATCTTTCCCAACACAGACCTCAAGGTAACTTCTTCCAATAAGTTTTGCTGTTGGAATAATAATAATCAGAACAATAGCTGGGCAGGAATAGTAATAAGATCTCTGAAGCACTTACTCTGGGCCAAGATCTTTGCTACAAAACCTTGTTTAATTCTTCTTCCAGCCCAATTAGGAGAATACAATTATAAGCCTCATTTTACAGATCAAGAATCTGAAGCTAAGGGGGACAAATCAAGTGTCAATGTCACAGCACTTACAGATGATGAGCTAGTTTTTGAACCCCACTTTCTATGATTACAGAGTCAGACCTCGTTGTTATAGTCCTTTGTCCTTCCAGACATCTCTTTCTGTGATTATGTGTGTCCTTCCAGTGCACTGATTTTCAAGTTTTGCTTAAAGGAATCTGCCTCCCAGGGTGTTCAGGAGCTGCTGAGCAGACAAGCAGGGAGGAGGGACTCACCCACCCCATCATGCCCCCACCACCACCTGCACTCTTCCCCCCAGTCAGAACTATGTGTGGCTTCTGCCTAGGATTCGATGTAAAGGAAGATTCCTGTTAAGGAGATTTGGAAAACCACTCCCTGTAAGTTAGAATATGTGGCCAACAGAGAGGGAGGCATAAAATAAGAAGACCAGAATCCTGTCCTCTCTTTTGAGACAGATTTCCAGTTCCCAGTCAAGAGTCCTATATGACAGGAGTCCACCATCCCTCCCCATTTTGCATGTGCCTTTTGTCCTATAATTATCCTCTCCAAAGAACACCTTCTAGATGGTTCTTCCAATCTGCTGCCAAGCTCAATGCACCAAGAGATCTGTTCCCCATTGCTGCATGGTCAGAGGTTAGAATTCTAGTTATTTTTCCCTGATGACCATACTACACAGAAGTGCAAGGAGGAATATAGATGCATTCGGAACAGACCCCCTTCAGAAAAAAAGGAGGCTAACACCTCAGCTGAGTCAGAAACAAGATTAGATCACCAGTCTTGACTCCGACTTCTCCACCTTTTTCTCCATTCCCCCTTAATAAATATCAGAAAGGGAGACAGAACATGAGAGACTCCTAACTCTGGGAAACAAACTAGGGATGGTGGAAGGGGGGATGGGTGGGGGTGGGGGTGACTGGGTGACAGGCACTGAGGGGGGCACTTGATGGAATGAGCACTGGGTGTTACTCTATATGTTGGCAAATTGAACAACAATAAAAAATAAATTTATATTAAAAAATATAAAGGATTGAATGTGCAAGTCCCAAGGAGAGAACAAAGCCTGAATATTACGCTATTAACCCATCACTGCTTTTACTGAAATTTTGCTTTGGATTTCATGTAGTTTTTCATTCTATGCCCTGATACACCTGTAATTTTTTTTCAAGATAAAATAATACTGTTTCCCTCCAAATCTGATACAGCTGACACCAGGGCTCCAAATAGCCTCTGGTACACTGCTGTGAACTCCTGCCCCAGATGGGAAAACATACCTATAAAGTATAATTCAGATTCACTTTTAATCCTCTATCAGCTTAATGTCATAAAAAAATAGGGAGAGACACTCAGGTCCATAAGCAGGATTCCTGTACCGCTTTATAACAATAGAACTTCAGAACCAGACATGAACTTAGGGACGTTTCCTTACTTGTAGGGAAATTGAGGCTCGCAGAAGTTACATGACTCCCTTAAGGTCACTCAGCTGGTTAGTTGCAGTTTTCCTATCATGTAGCCTCATTCTCAGAAGCATTTCTCAATGAATGTTTGATCTTAGGGTCTTTTGAGATTAGATTTCAGAATAAAGAGTAGCAAGTAGCTAGGATGTTAGTATCTACATTATTAAGTAATATTTTAAGTTGTAAGAGAGACCTCGGTCTTCATTGTAGCTAAAAGTTATAACACCATGGGCTGCAACATTTTCTAACACTGGAAGTCCAAATTCCAGTAAATATGATTATATTAGAAACACTATCCAAGGGGATCCTGGGTGGCTCAGCGGTTTAGTGCCTGCCTTTGGCCCAGGGCATGATCTTGGATTCCTGGGATCGAGTCCCACATTCGGCTCCCTGCATGGAGCCTGCTTCTCCCTCTGCCTGTGTCTCTGCCTCTCTCTCTCACTCTGTCTCTCATGAATAAATAAATAAAATATTAAAAAAAGAAACACTATCCAAGTTTAAAGGTCTTAAACTATTTGAAGCACATTTCAACTTTTGTATTTTCATGAGAAAGAGAAAAGAAAGAAGGAAAGGAGGAAAGATAGGAGGAGGAAGGGAAGGAAAGAGAGAAGGAGGTATGAAAAAAAGAAAGATACCAATACCATAGAACCATGAATTATAAGAATACTAGATGAGATCATGGAATAAGGGTAACATAAATCCCTTTATTTTTCCCAATATAGAATTGCAATCCTTTTGATGTCAAAACTGAAAAAATAATATATTCGAAGATTAAGCTTCTCTCAGTTAAATATGTAAAGTACATGTTTCCCTAGAGCCCTTGACACCAGGATAACCTGAAAATTTGTACCTTTCCTTTAATCAGTGGAAAATTATTCTAACAGCATTATGTTTGATCACTCTACACGATGGCCACTTGTTCTTAAACGGATTGTGGCTCAACCTGGATTTATATCCCCTGTTCATGCCTGGATTTCAGGGAGCTGATTCTGTAAGCACCCTTCTGGGTGGTAGCAAAATGGAACAAAGAAGAAATGTGAGAAGGAGACCATCAGTAAGGGGAACCCTTCAGTCAGGACATTAGGGAGGAGAAGGCATTTGAAATCATTCTTTTAATCTAAAAACTATTTTAAAACATTTTACTTTTATTCTCTCTTAATTCATATAGTTTATATTTAATTTCCTACACCCTCTTATCCCAGTGGCTTTTACATTTTACTAACATTATTTATTTCTTAAAAATCAACTGTCAGGGCAGTCCCGGTGGCGCAGCGGTTTAGCGCCGCCTGCAGCCCAGGGTGTGATCCTGTAGACCCTGGATGGAGTCCCACGTTGGGCTCTCTGCATGGAGCCTGCTTCTGTCTCTGCCTGTGTCTCTACTTCTCTCTCTGTCTCTATGAATAAATAAATAAAATCTTTAAAAAAAAATCCACTGTCAGTTGCTGTCAATATTCTTACAGCTTTTGAATACCTGTCTTGTTTCATGCACTTTGAGGACATGAATGCTAAGTAGATAAAGTGTGTCCTCCAAAAGACCATATCATTTACAGAAGTGTTGTTTCCCAGATGGTGATCTGAGCACCAACCAGTGACAGAACCACCAGAGATGGCCTTTAAATTTCTGATTCCCACTCCTGTCCATACATTCTGATCCCGTAGATCTTGGATCCCAGAAATCTACACTCACAAATATCCTTTCAGGTGATCCTGATACATAAGAACCACTGTTGAAGGGAACAGAGTTCAGTAATGTATGTGGTATATCTCATCTCCTCCTACAAACAAGGCTCAAAGATGGTATTATCACATCAATGTTAAAAGTTAGACAACTGTTTCTGAGAAAGAACACATGAATTGTCCAAAGGCGTTCAGCTAAGACATGCCAGTCCAAGATTCAAAGTCAGGTGTGTTTCAGACAAACTACTAACTATAAAATATAGAAGGATGAAATGGAACAAAAGCCAGTGGCTTTTGTGGGATCACAAAGACAGGGAAACTTCTTTCTGATGAGGAGACCAGCTTAAAGTTTGCCACCCAGAGAGTTTGATGAATGATCAGTCAGATGTTCCAAAGCAAGGCATAAAGGAATAAATATGTAGCTTGAGCAATAGATAGACTATAGTGTGCACTGGAGGGCACCATTCATGGAGGAGATGAGCCTGGGGTACATCAGGGTATGACATTGCAGGTTTGAGGAGCTGGATGGCATGATTTGATTTGTGTCCTAGAGAATCTCTATGGAAACATTTTGAACAAGGATTGTTAGTAAGAAGAAAAATAAGACAGGAAGACTAGTAAACAGGACCCTATCATAATTCGGTCTGCATAAGACAAGTCCCAGAATTTTAGAGAAAGTAAATAGCAAAATTTCTATGACAGTAACAATTAAGGTCCTTCCTATTATTTTTAATAAAAACAAAAGTATTGATTTTTGTATAGGTAATATATAAACATATAAATTTTCATGTCAACTAGAGTAAAAATCTAATTTAGATTAAAAAAGGTAGAACATTTAAAACACTGTGTATTCAATAGTTTTGGGAAAATCTAATGGGTAACATATTACAGTGCTATTTACATGTATGCCAATATCTATTTTACTCTATATGTGGTAGGAATCCTTTAGGAAAGTAGTTCAAGAACATAGCTAGGGTTATTCAGACTCCAAGTAGTTTCAAAATAAGAAATTGTTTCACATGTCTTCCTTTGGTTTCACTTTGATGCCAGAGATTCCAAAATTCCATTAATTTATTCAACATCTACCATTTGTGTAGTATACAAGAGCTATGGGAGATCTAAATAATAATAAGACCCAAGTAAATTCCTGTCCCCAAGTAAGTCACAATTAAAAAGAATATAAGTAGATTTGCATTCAGAAGATTCAGTTATTGATGACAGTAATAATGTCAAAGCGCCCTAAGGAGACGTCAATAGAAGTCTCATTAAATACACAGTTTTAAATATATGGTGATGATTATTAAGGTATCTGTGGCCAAACATACTCCTTTGGTTATTTTTGGAAGAGAAGACATCCTTGGTGTTAGCATCATTACCCATTTTCTTCTTCTGCCACAGTGTAAGCTCTGAGGGAGCAAGAAACGAGTAAGTGTTATTTTCTCTGTACTTTGCCTAACCCAGTGCCCTACCTGAATGGAGACATTTTAGTTGATTTTAATAATAATGAGAGACCCTGTTATGCCTCACTGGATCCATTTCAAAGAGCAATGCTCCCCAAGTGTCTAAGACAATATACCTCCACAGTTTCTGTGCTGGCTCCTCTGACTTTTCACATGTTTGCCCTTGCTTTCCAGGCCTTCTACAATTATCATGTCCTGGAATTACTTCAGATGCTGGTGACAGGAGGGATAAGTTCTCAGCTGGAACAACATTTGGATAAGAGTATCTGTGGGATGGTCCAGAGCTACAGTTCAGTTTTGTCTGGAAGAATGCGGTGTAAGCTGGGACTTCTGTCCTTGGACCAAACAATTTTGTCAGACATTAAAGTGAGTCTACTCCTGTCGTAATAGGGGTTCCCACTTCCTTACCACTTTGGGTTTCTGAAAATGATTCAGGCTGTTTGGTTTCCAAATGGTCCATAGCATGGAAATAATAGCAAAAACTAATACAATCTTGTATTCACAGAGTATTTTATAATTTAAAGTGCATTTTCACATGTTCTATTTATTTTTTACAATAATTCCAGGAGGTAGATAAGGCAGCTATTATTATCCTTACCTTCTAAATAAAAAAAAATCGAAGTCTGCAGGAAGCATCTGAGAGGTCTAACAACTTTGCACCTTAGCGAGGATATTAATAATAATTGTAATAGCTAATATTTACTGGAGCACTTTCCCTGTGCCTGTCTGCTTAGTTGTTGTTTAGTTAATCTGTCTAAAGATTTACTTGGTAGGGCATTGTTTATTAATTGCACTGAACAGATCAAGAAACCAAGACTCAGAGAAACAAGGATTTACCTGAAACCACATTGTGTCCCACTGGAAAAGCAGAGGACCCTACAAGGCAGTCTGACCCAAGCTCGGCTCACTCTTCCTATACACCTGAGCTGATAAAGAAATCTGATTATGTCAGCTGAAATCAGGCAGAAGAGTTCTGTGTTTGGGTCTAAGATTCTGATTGGGCTGGCCAGTGGAAAATGCGTGAATTTTCTTAGCCCACTGAGCTGGTGAGCAGTAGATTATGGCAAGGGGAAAAGATGTGCTATAATTATGGCATAACCAATGGGGCATCTGAGTGTTTGGGAATCACAGTGAAGTCCAGCCTGGGAATGAGTAATGTACTGATTGGTGTCTTTTAGTTTAGCTTTGATTAAAATTACATTTAGCGCTCCACCAGTTGTCAGGGACAGGGCATTGTAAGGAAATATTTTTTGTTTGTTGAGAGGACATCAGCAGAGCTCCCTTCACATGGAGCAGCCCCTTCCAGGTCTTGCACCTGGTATGTCTTAATAGATACTGCCAAAAAGGGAGAACCCCTGTACATCTGAATTCCAGGCGCAAAGTTCCCGTAGCATAGTCTGGTCCTTTGCATATCTGTGGTCCTGGGCTCTTCACCCACGATTACCTTATGAGTGATTATAAGTCCAGGACAACTGTCACTGGCAGCTTCTTGTCAGTATCAGAAGTGACAGTGGACTGGTCAATACTCTTCTCTTTCCTTTCTCCACTTATTTTCTGTCCCCACGTTATTCTTTACCCTAAGGAATCATAATGAAACAAACTGTTCTCATGTGACTTCATTTGCTGCTGCTTTGACCCTGTTGTCTGCTACTCATGCTGCTTTTGTTGACTATAGCCAGAGAGCAGCGTCAAGAGGAATGTTTGGGATTGTAAGCTGTTGTAGAGTAGGATAAAAAGATTACTCTCTGGAGGTCATTTAACATCTCAACCCACTGTATAGCTGGAAAACTGAATTTCCCAACCTGTTACTCATCATTACTTCTTTAATGGTTACCAAATAGCAGTAGTAATAAAAACTAGCACAACAACATCCTATACCATGCCCACAAGATACTCTTGAAAGACCACAGTGATAAAAACAATCACTGGGATTAGATGCTCAAAACGTATCGTAAACCTAATTTCCTACTTGACACTGCCACTATAAAAGATAACAGGAAACGGCTTTTGGGTCTTCCAAATTTTTGCTGCAAGGAACGACAATAACTTTCCAGTAAATACTTGTTATTGCTTAAATTGAAGTACCAACAGACACATGTTTTTCTCTTTCCTCCCCAGCCAAGAAAGACATTTGGGCAAGTGTTCTGTGGCTCATTAGATAATTTTGGAATCCTGTGCCTTGGCTTATACCGCATGATAGATGAAGAGGAGAACAAGCCAGAACAAAAAAGGGGAGTATGCTAGCTTGGAAAGTGCTACCCATCTATCCAAGCATAAAAGCCAAAGCTGCTTTATTCAGTGTGAAAGAGAAGTACAGAGCTCAAGGTCCGTAGTTACAAAAAAGGGTCCGGGGGAAGTAGACAGTTATGTAGGAAGAAGGAAGCATGTGTGTAACTTAACATAAATGAACTGGTGATCCAATTAATATTGACCATATAAGGAGAATGACGTCCATGTACCCAGTGAAAAATGAAATTTTCAGATTACCCCTCATCCATGTCTATGTAACTTTTTAAAGTTGAAAGCCACTGTCCACATTGGAAAGATTTACTTATTTCTGCTAGAGTCATTGGGTAAATGTTTATTGACTGCCTCATCTCTAGTCCACTGTGATCTCTATATATAAGTTATGGGTGCGACATGTTCAGATTTCAGTTGAAAGAGCAATCTGACCACAATGTAGGAGAACATAAAGAAAATGTATGGGGGGGTACGAGGGGGAAGAAAAGGGTGCAGTCTACAGACAACACAATAATGTAGTTCCAAAGTAAGATCCTCACAATGGGAATGGACAGGATTCAGTATAAGAAGGAGAAATTAAAAACAATAGAGAAGAAGAAGATTGAAGGAAACGTGTTCTCCTTTCTAAGGGGAAAGAAACCAAGTTACTCAAAGTGGGGTAGTCTTAAATGGAAAAACTTTTCTACTCATCAGAAGGAAAAGAATGGGTGCCAAGGCAAACATAGCCATAGGTGAGGGCTGTGCTAATAGGAATTTGTATGTACCACCAGGATTTCTCTGTGAAGTATAGGCATAGCCATTGCTGGGAGAAAAGATGGAGGAAGTATCACAGGGAATTGAAAAAGAAATCAAAGTGTATTAGCTCCTGAGAGGAAATGGAAGAAGGATTTATTGTGGGTTTATGGAAGCAACACCAGACTTTAAAGGAAAAAGTGTTGAAAATCCTGATGCAGTTAAAGAGGAGATGTACTCAGAGTTCAGGAATCAAAGGGGAAAGAATGATGGGAAGTTGCAGCCAGAGAATGATTTATGGAAGCATAGAATTTTAGTGGCAGGGCATATCAAGAAATGATAACACCTAGTATATGACTAGGAAAGTGGTTTGGAGGTAAGATCAATGGGAAGTGGAAAATGTGCTAGCTGTTGGAATTGTAACCCACATAAACACTGCATGCACATAAGCTGATAGTGGCACTGGAATTTGAAAGAAAAAGTGTCCCAAATGCCAGAAGCAAATAAGCTTGGAGATCTGTAGATGACACCGGTGAATCGAGAGGGAGGGTGATGCAGCTATAGAGCATTAAACACAAAGACGTTGGGGGAGCAGTGATATTCTGGAAGCAGTACTAGGAAGCATAAATGATGCTCGTTTCTCTGTCTCTCTCTCTTCCTGAACTCCATGCCTTTGCTCCAACACCTCTGGAAAACCCATTGAGCTCAGTATTTGGGACAACGTGCATCCCATATTTGAGAGGACCTCCAGGAAGGAAATGATATTTCTCTTTCAAAGAGAATGTGTGACTATAGTAGGTTTTGCTTAAACAATTATAGACATTGTAGGGGACTCAGTAGGAAAGATAAAAGGGGGAAAATTCAGTAAAAGGAGGTCTGAGGTGCCCTGAGACGGATGTTCAGGAAAGAAGAGGTGACCACTTGGGGTAGCGATGAAGAAATACAGGTTGAAAGACATGAAAGGTTATTCTGCCTCAGTGTGCTGACATGAATGCTGGTGGTTAATTAATTAACTCACATTTACTGAGGATTTGCTATATGCCTGATGCAGTACTAAGGTATCCTGCTTCCCTGCAAAGACTTTTTATGCAAGTCCAGGCTCTGGGAGTTCTTTAAGACTCATTGACATTTGCTATTTGCTTACTAGTCAAAATTTCAAATAAAATTTTGGTTTAATATTTTTCCCCCACTGGCCACACTACATTTTTTTGTGATAGTTGGTGGCATAAGTATTAGAGTAGGCCTAAGCTAGAATAGAAATAGCTGAATATATGTGATCTTCTGATTTTGATAACGCTTGGCCAAGTGTTCAATATTGTGCTGACTAAATGCATTAGTGTAGTGGATATTAAAAAGACTGTTAGAGATCAATCAGTCAATACCTCCACCCTAACCCTCTCCCATTAAAATGATGACTAAAGGAAGGCCCAGGGAAGGGAGATGCCTTGCCTAACTAGGGTTGAGGCAGAAGCGCATGTTAGTCTTCTGATTCCTAGCCAAGGACTTCCGTTGCTAGAGATATTTACTCTTAATCAGAAACCAATGAAGCAAAGTACAACAAAAAAACATTTCCCCCTCTGGCCCAGCAGAAAGACTTCCTTGTTTGGGCCATTGTTTGTAGCCACACTGTCCTGCCTGCAAAAGCTTGGGAGTCATCTTTGGCTTTTCTTACAGGTTTGTGATTACCCGGCCAGCCAATGACTTTAAGCTACTGCCCTCGGATCTTGTGTTTTGTGCCATCCCTTTCAGCACTTCTTGTTACAAAATGGATACTTCATCTAAAGGTTTATATGAAATGACAAATACAGTGCCAACATCAGAGAAACTTACAAAAATACATAATTCTCCTACAACTGACCCAGTCGAGCAGACTACAACACAACCTTTGACTACAACCGTTCATTGTTTGCAGCCAGCAACTATCTCTGTTAGTGATTCTAAGCAAGCTGTATTGACTCAGAGGAGTAAAATATCATCCCAGACACACTTAGGTAAAACTGAAACTGTGAAAGAAAATGGGAGAGGAAAAAAGAAGGAAAGCCCAGAGGAGAATGCCCCTGCTTCTTCAAAACCAAACTAGACCCGTGGATGTTCTCCACAAGCCCCTCGCTTGCTACTTGTAAAGCAAATCCAGAGATGGTGACTTTGAACAGGAAAATAAAAACAGAAGCATGCCACTTTTGTGCTCAATGCCTAGTGGTGGATCAGCAAGCCCATACTGGGGAGAGACCAAAGTCTGATCCAATCCCACTGGATCTGGAGTGATAAATAAAGAAATGGATGATGAATGTTCTTTAAGGAAAGTTCATTGCTCTGTGTCCCTTGAGCAGAAAACATGTTAGATTGAGTTATGTAAAAGAGATTCTTCAGTACTTCTTGGGTTCATCCAGTCAGGGCATATAAGCCATCAAGATAAAATGAGAAGGACTTAGACAAAGGAGACGAGACGTAAAGAGCCCTCAAATGAAGAATCTTACATTCTTTATCCTTAAGCAGGCAAATAGTAAACTAGTATATTATCTCCTTCTCATTATTCCTCATGCTCTTTCTTTCTTCATCTTCTTCTATAGGAGGTAAGAAAGATCAGATGAGGAGATGTTGATTTGCATTGGAAACCAGTTTGTGTGTAAGTAAGACTTAGCTATATGGCTCGCACAAGAATGAATTATTACAGTATCCTGGGATGGGGTGCCTAGGTGAAGTCAGGTAGACAGAAATATATGACAGATCCCAAATTCTCTAATCTGAGGATAAAGACCTCATTGCATAAAAGATCTAAAACTTTTCCCTAAAAAAAAATAAATAAAAAAAATAAAACTTTTCCCTATGTTCCAAAATAAACCATTTACTCCCAATGAGTTATCTTATAATGATGAGGTTTGTAAGCAACATCTTGTGTTTTAGATACAACACAGGTAAAGGGAAGAGGAAAGAAAATAATAAACCATATTTCTAATACATTATTTTAAATAATGCTTATGATATCCTTGACATTTTTAACATCTTTGCTGATTTAGCATTATTAGCTCTATTATACAAAGGAAAAAACTATGTCACAAATAGGGTTGCTAGATAAAAGAAAGGATACCCAGTTAAATTTGAATTTCAGATAACAAGTAAATTTTTAGTATGAGTGCACCCAAATTATTTTTTTAAAGATTTTATTTATTCATGAGAGACACAGAGAGATAGGCAGAGACGCAGGCAGAGGGAGAAGCAGGCTCCCTGCAGGGAGCCCGATGTGGGACTCAATTCCAGGACCCCAGGATCATGCCCTGGGCTGAAGGCAAAGGCTCAACTGCTGAGCCACCCTCGTGTCCCTGCATTCAAATTATTATACTTTATTAGCAAGTGATCAAATCAACATTTAAACATGGTTGTGTTGACTCTAGCACTTACAAACATTCTGTATCTAAGCACACAAAAGAAAAACAAAACACTAATCCACAGGAAATAAAATTTTATATTAGTTAAACTTTGTTGGTAATAAAATCCACTCAGCCTATATGGGAAAAAAAGGAGTAATTGTAAGGAAAGCTGTCAGAGATCAAGGAATTTTTTTTTCTTTTTTAAGCTTACCTGAGTCTTCTTCATCCTTCACTTTCTACAGACTGACTTTTTTTGTTTGTTTTTCATTACATATGCAACATTTATTTTCTTGCAGTTCCACATTTATAGGTAGTTATAGATGCATCAAAGATTTCACTAGCTTGTCTCTGAATCTCAAATCCTAATTTCTGAAAGAAAGTATGTAGTAGGTTCAGCTTTAGCCACTCCACTCCAGCTATCAATGGCTGAGGTGGAGAGTGCCCCCAGTGAAGGAAGGGAAATTGATTCATGGTCTGGGAAGACATTTTACCAAACATCTACTGCAAAGGCAGTATCATTCCACCAGGTCATTTTATATACATAGCAAATTTGGTGGAAACAAAATATTCCTGAGAAAGAAAAGTAAAGATTATTCCTATGCTTATTTAAAATCCACATCTCTGCTGTACACATATCAATCAAGCTGTTTAGCATCTCAAACTCAGTTCTCCAGAGTGAAAGCTTATCCCACAAATGATCTCATTTTCAACACAGCAGAGAAATCAGAATGAGTAATTTTTTATTTTTCAGTATTTTAGGGGATTGGGACCAGAAATATGGCTAAAGAAATATTGAGGTATATGCACTATAGCCAACTTTTGAGTATTTATATTGCCAGTCTTCATAAATAAAATTGTCAAAATACCCTTAGACTCATGTGCAAAGTGATTCCATAACTCCAGAAGCAAATCCTTTGCTCATAAAAGGCAACATTTTAATACAAATCATAACACTAAATCCTTTGGCAGTATAGTGGATATTGTCATAATTCATAAAGGAATCCATAATGATTATTCAGTCCTTTATTTTAGTGAAGTATGGTTGACACACAGTATTACATTAATTGTAGGTGTACCTACCACACAGTAATCCAGCAACTCTATATGGTATTCTATGTTCACCCACAAATGCAGCTACTGTCTGTTCCCATACAGTGCTATTACAATACCATTGTCTATATTCCCTATGCTTACCTCTTATCCTCATGACTTACTCGTTTCATAACTGGAAGCCTGTACTTCCCACTCCCTTCACTCCTTTTCTCCATCTCTCTATGTTCTGGCAAACACCAGTTTATTCTCTGTATTTATGGGTGTGTTTCTATTTTCTTCATTTGTTTTGTTCTTCAGGTTCCAATATAAGTGAAATCCTATGGTATTTGTCTTTGCCTGACTTATTTCACATAGCATGATATCCTCTAGGTCTGTCCATCTTCTCACAAATGACAAGATCTCATATTTTTTTGTGACTGAGTATAATCCAGTGTGTGTGTGTGTGTGTGTGTGTGTGTGTGTGTGTGTACACATACACCACATCTTTATTTATTCAACTATTGACGGACACCTACTTTTAAAAAATATTTTGGCTATTTAAATAAAGCTGCAATAAGCATAGAGATACATGTATCTTTTTGAATTAGTGTCTTTGTTTTCGTTGGGTAGATATCCAGTAGTGGAATTACTGGATTATGGGATTTAAAACAAATTTATTTATTTATTTGACAGAAAGAGAGGGCGAGCACAAGCAGGGGGGAGGGGCAGAGGAAGAGGGAGAAGGAGGCTCCACAGTGAGCAGGGAGCCCCATGTGGGCTCAAGCCCAGGACCTTGGGATCATGACTTGAGCCAAAGGCAGATGCTTAACTGACTGAGCCACCCAGGCATCCCTGGATTATATACTATTTCTATTTTTAATTTTTTGAGGAAACTCCACACTGTTTTCCACTGTAGCTACACTGATTTACTAAATTTACTAAATCTTACCAAAAGTGCAAGAGGGCTCCTTTTTCTCCATATCTTCACTAACACTTGTTATTTCTTGTCTTTTTGATAATGAGAATTCTGACAGGTGTGAGGATATATCATTGTGGTTTTGATTTGCATTTCCCCGATGATTAGTGATGTTGAGCATCTTTTCTTGTGTGTTGGCCATCTGTATGTCTTCTTTGGAAAAAAATGTCTATTCGGGTCCTCTGCCCATTTTTTAGTTGGATTATTTGGGATTTTTGATATCGAATTATATACTTTATGTAATTCGAATATTAACTCCTTATCAGATATGTCATTTGCAAAGATCTTCTATTCAGTAGGTTGCCTTTTCATTTTGTTGATGATTTCCTTCACTGTGCCCAAGATTTTTATTTTGATCTAGTCCCAATAGTTTATTTTTGTTTTTGTTTCCCTTACCTGAAGAGACATATCTAGAAAGTTATTGCTATGACCAATGTCAGAGACATTACTACCTATGTTTTCTTCTAGGGGTTTTATGGCCCCAGACCTCACATTTAGGTCTTTAATTCATTTTGAGTTTATTTTTGTGTATGTCATAATAAGGTGTTTCAGTTTCATTGTTTTGCATGTAAGTGTCCAGTTTTACCAGCACCATTTATGGAAGAGACTCCACTGTATATTCTTGCCTCTTTTATCATAGATTGACCATATAAGTGTAGGCTCATTTCTGGGCTCTTTTGTTCCTTTGATCTAACTTTATTTTTCTGCCAGTACCATGTTGTTTTGATTATTATAGCTTTCAAATCTGGAATTGTGTACCTTGAAATCCTGGATTGTGATACCACCAGCTTTGTTCTTCTTTCTCAAGATTGCTTTGGCTATTCAGGGTCTATTGTGGTTCCAAACAAATGTTAGTGTTATTTGTTCTAATTCTGAGAAAAATGCTATTGGTATTTTGATAGGGATTGCATTAAAATTGTAGATTGTTTTGGGTAGTATGGACATTTTAACAATATTAATTCTTTGAATCCATGAGCATGGAATATCTTTCCATTTGTTTGTATTATCTTCAGTTTCCTTCATCAAGGTTTTATAGTTTTGGGGATATAGGTCTTTCACCTCTGTAATGATTGTTCAGTTCCTATTTATAGGAAAACTGATATGAAGACAAGAGAAAATATGCAAGGAACATAATAGTTTATAAACAATGTGTAGACCAGTAGTTTCTAAGAATTTTTTGAGGCTTTGATCCTTTTTCTTCTATATTTTTTTTATTGGAGTTCGAGTTGCCAACATATAGCATAACACCCATGCTCATCCCATCAAGTGCCCCCCTCAGTGTCCATCACCCAGTCACCTCACCCCTCTCCCCACCTCCCTTTCCACTACCCCTTGTTCGTTTCCCAGAGTTAGGAGTCTCTCATGTTCCGTCACCCTCTCTGATATTTCCCACTCATTTTCTCTCCTTTCCCCCTTATTCCCTTTCACTATTTTTTATATTCCCCAAATGAATGAGACCATATGATGATTGTCCTTCTCCGATTTACTTACTTCACTCAGCATAATACCCTCCAGTTCTATCCACATTGAAGTAAACGGTGGGTATTCACCGTTTCTAATGGCTGAGTAATATTACATTGTATATATAGAGCACATCTTTTTTATCCATTCATCTTTCGATGGACACTGAGCCTCCTTCCACAGTTTGGCTATTGTGGACATTGCTGCTATAAACATTGGAGTGCAGGTGTCCTGCTCTTTCACTGCATGCATATCTTTGGGGTAAATCCCAGCAGTGCATTGCTGAGTCTTAGGGCAGATCTATTTTTAACTCTTTGAGGAACCTCCACATAGTTTTCCAGAGTGGCTGCACCAGTTCACATTCCCACCAACAGTGCAAGAGGGTCCCCTTTCTCCACATCCTCTCCAACATTTGTTGTTTCCTGTCTTGTTAATTTTCCCCATTCTCACTGGTGTGAGGTGGTATCTCATTGTGGTTTTTATTTGTATTTCCCTGATGGCAAGTAATGCGGAGCATTTTCTTATGTGTTTGTTGGCCATGTCTATGCCCTCAACTCTATGGTCAACTAATATTTGACAAAGTAGGAAAGACTATCCACTGGAAAAAGGACAGTCTCTTTAATAAATGGTGCTGGGAACATTGGACAGCCACATGCAGAAGAATGAAACTAGACCATTCTCTTACACCAGACACAAAGAGAAACTCAAAATGGATGAAAGATCTAAATGTGAGACAAGAATCCATCAAAATCCTAGAAAAGAACACAGGCAATGCCCTTCTTGAACTTGGCCACAGCAACTTCTTGCAAGACACATATGAAGGCAAGGGAAACAAAAGCAAAAATGAATTATTGGGACTTAATCAAGATAAAAAGCTTCTGCACAGCAAAAGAAACAGTCAACAAAACTAAAAGATAACCTACAGAATGGGAGAAGATATTTGCAAATGACATATCAGATAAAGGGCTAGTATCTAAGATCTATAAAGAACTTATTAAACTCAACAGCAAAGAAACAAGCAATCCAATCATGAAATGGGCGAAAGACATGAGGTTTTGACCCTTTTGAAAATTGGATAAAAGGTACAATCTTCCTCCCCAGAAAATTAACGTGTCTATATATTCCACAAAATTCATCATGTAAGTGGATGGAGGTCATGGATCACCTTGCAGTCTATCTGCTATCTTCCCAAATCCTTGATTTGGGCCTTCTATAATCATTGGAGTAGTCAGCAGAAAGACATAGGGCGGGGGAATCAGAAGACATAAGTACTTGTTTAAGATGTCTCATTAAACACAGGATTTGGGGCAAGTTCTTAAAACTTTCTCAGCTCCTTTCCCAACTCATTTTACTATTCTATAAAAGCAAAAAGTTGAACTAAAAGATTTTGAACATTAATTATGTGCTCATTCATAATAGAAAAGAATTAAACATATTGATGTGGTAGAGAATGTGTTACTCAGGAACCACTGAAGGATTGGAAGGATCCTGTGAAACACTGTCTTAGGAAAGGGAAGTTGGCATGTTAAAGAAAAGAAAACAAACCAGTATGGTTAGAGAATAGTGAATACACCACAGGAAGAGTTGCATGAGATGATATTAAACGATAGGCAGGACCTGATTAAGAAAGAGTTTTAGACCAGGAGAAAGAGATTATATTTTATTCTAAGTACAGTGAGAAGCTGTTTAACAATTTTAAATAATGGAATGATGCTTTCTTATTTATATTTTGAAAGATCACTCTGACTCTTATGTTTTCAACAGTATAACTAATTGAATTCAAATAGATTTTCTTCCTGCTCCAAATACTCAGAAATGTTCAGTAAGTTATAACAACAGAATTTTTAAATATATAGCCGTTTTTGAAAGAAGTGGAAACTTTCAGCCAGAAGCAAGAGGTCATAGAGAGAATGCCTGTGAGAGATATAAGACTCATATGTAGGACTGTTTAGTTAGTGGCTGGGATTGTAATGCCACCTGGAGCTAGGAAATACAGATAAGAACTGAGATCCAAGGTAACCATCACCCGTGAAAGATCAGCTTATCTGTGTTAAGAGGCAATAAACAGGTTCTTCATTCTGGCCCAAAAAAGGCACAAGAAAGCTCATCTCTGCTTAGGGATATTGGTATGAAAAACACCTATCATGAGAAATTGAAGCATCAAGTTCATATTATATGTAAGGGTAGTATCCAAATTTATACACTGTGTGGCAGGAATTTAAAACTGGGAAAGTTAATGGGAAAAATAAAATCTGGTTCCAAACAAGCAATATTCTTGAGATAACTGTAGAAAGAAATTAATAATGCTTTGCAGGAAAGAATTTTACAACTCAGAACAAACAGGACTCCACTGGTATGGGTGGGGTGGTAATGAATTCAATTTTTTCTAAAAACTGACAATAAAAAAATTAGAATTGAAATGAGGAAATTGTCTTCATAAATCATTGTCAGCAAACAAATCAAACAAGAGGGTTAGCATGACCCCAGACTTTGGAGATTAGAACAATCTGAAAAAAGACCATAGAATTGATACATTTAAAATGATGAAGAAGGTTAAAAAGATATAATTATAAATCATAAGGAAAGAAAAGGAACTGTGAAAAAATGAGCAGCGAGAGTTAAAAAAAGAATTAGAACTTCTAGAAATAGCCAATTACATAAAATTCAATGTCGATGGAAGCAATGTCAGATAGAGATAAATATGAATAATTTACATAAAATGTAAAACAAAAAGATAAACATGGAAAATATGAAAGAGAAGTGAGGAGACATGGAGGAGAGAAAAAAGAAGTCTAATATAGAAATAACTCAATTTCTGGATAGATAGATAACATGGATGATACCAAAAAAAAAAAAAGAAAAGAAAAAGAAGAAAGAAAGAAAGAAGAAAAAGAGAAAGAAAAAAATCTTTTAGAATTGATAAAATATAGGAATCCTGAGATATAAGAAGTCCAGTGAGTCATGAAAGGGAAAATTAAAATGATTCTACATATAGACATATCTATACTTGGACAGGAAAGCAAGTTCCCTACAAAGCGATTACCCATAAGGAATTGAGGAAAGAAAAGGTAATCGACCAATAACATCAAAATGCTGAGGGCTAAAATAACAAAAGTGGTAAAAAATGTACATGCTTATACTATCTAGATTACCATTCAAAGGGGGAGGGCAAACATAAAGGCAATTGTAGATAAACAAAGACAGACAACATAACACCTAGAAATCTTTATTGAAAGAGCTAGTAAACGATATACTTCAGAAAGAAGAGAATAAACTCCAAATGATGGAGAAATATATAAGGACCAATGATAAGAAAATAAACAAACTTTTAAGGTAAATATAAATACATGTCAATTGTAGTACTACTAATGATAGTTTTAGAAGGGGTAAAACAAGTTGAAACTAAAATAACTAAATAGAAATAATAGGGGATATGAAAGAGGTGTGATTAAGCAAAATTATTGTAACATCATATCATTGTTCAGGAGGAGGGCAAAGATAATTATTAACATTAGCACTTGTTAAATCTTTAGCATGTCAAAACTTTGGAGAATTAACTTTAAAGACAAAGGGAAGAATACATGACTTCCAAATCAATTGTGACTCAATTCATGTGAAACCAGCATTTTTTTTAGAAAAGCAAATTAAAAGAATAGCGTGTAGGAAAAAAAAAAAAGAAAGGTTAGTAATAAATACAAATATCTGATAATAAATAAATGAAATTGGACTAATATTGTTATGTAAAGGATAAAGCTTTTCAGATTAGATTTTTAAGTTACATGTTGTTTATAGTATAAAATGTAGGGATCCCTGGGTGGCGCAGCGGTTTGGCGCCTGTCTTTGGCCCGGGGCCGATCCTGGGGACCCGGGATCGAGTCCCACATCGGGCTCCCGGTGCATGGAGGCTGCTTCTCCCTCTGCCTGTGTCTCTGCCTCTCTCTCTCTCTCTCTCTCTCTCTCTGTGACTATCATAAGTAAATAAAATAAATAAATAAATAAATAAATAATATGTAATGATTCAGAAAATATGAAACTGAAAAAAAATAAAGGGATATACTAGAAAAATATGGACCAAACAAGTACTATTAGTACCAGATAATGTATACCTTAAGTAAAAATCATTACTGAAGAAAAAAATTTCATTTTGTAACCATAATACTAATCTTCAACTACCAAATAATATAACAATTCTGAAATTCATGCATAAATATGACCTTAAAATATATAAAACTAAAACTGACAAAATTATAAAGAAAATTGAGAAATCAATAATCATAGGGAAGAATTTTAACACACTTTTCTTAAATGATAGATCAAGCAGAAAAACAATTACTACTCACATAGAATAATGTAAACTAGTTAACTAGCTTGATTGAATGGGAGGTAGATAGATGATAGATAGATGATAGATAATCTAATGAGTAACAAATGGACATTCTTTTCCAACACACATATTATATGTTTTAATTTCCTATGGATTCATCCACAAGGCTAGTCTTTCTGAACCAGTGATAATAACAACCACATTGCAATAAAATTCAAAATTCGTAACAAATACCCAGACCTCAACAAATAAAATTTACCAACATATTTGGAAATAAGACAACAACAAAAAAATCTAAATCAACCATGGGTCAAATTTAAAATTTCATAATGGATATTACAAACTTTTGATATCTAAATGATCATTGAAAGAGTATATTTTAGAATTTGTGATATGCTCCTCCAACAAATGGTGATAGGAAAACAGGATTATACATACAACTACAAAGAATGAAGTGGGATCATTACCTTTATCTTACACCATATATCAAAACTAACTCAGGGACACCTGAGTGGCTAGGCAGTTGACCATCTGCCTTCAGCTCAGGGCATGCATGATCCCAGAGTCTCACATCAGGCTCCCTGCATGGAACCTGCTTCTCCCTCTGCCTATGTCTCTCTCTGTGTGTGTCTCTCATGAATAAATAAATAGAAACAAACAATCCAATCATGAAATGGGCAAAGGACATGAACAGAAATCTCACAGAGGAAGACATAGACATGGCCAACACGCACATGAGAAAATTCTCTGCATCACTTGCCATCAGGGAAATACAAATCAAAACCACAATGAGATACCACCTCACACCAGTGAGAATGGGGAAAATTAACAAGGCGGGAAACAACAAATGTTGGAGAGGATGCGGAGAAAAGGGAACCCTCTTACACTGTTGGCGGGACTGTGAACGGGTACAGCCACTCTGGAAAACTGTGTGGAGGTTCCTCAAAGAATTAAAAATAGACCTGCCCTACGACCCAGCAATTGCACTGTTAGGGATTTACCCCAAAGATTCAGATGCAATGAAACGCCGGGACACCTGCACCCCGATGTTTGTAGCAGCAATGTCCACAATAGCCAAACTGTGGAAGGAGGCTCAGTGTCCATCGAAAGATGAATGGATAAAGAAGATGTGGTTTATGTATACAATGGAATATTACTCAGCCATTAGAAATGACAAATACCCACCATTTGTTTCGACGTGGATGGAACTGGAGGGTATTGTGCTGAGTGAAGTAAGTCAATCGGAGAAGGACAAACATTATATGTTCTCATTCATTTGGGGAATAGAAATAATAGTGGAAGGGAATATAAGGGAAGGGAAAATAAGTGTGTGGGAAATATCAGAAAGGGAGACAGAACATAAAGACTCTTAACTCTGGGAAATGAACTAGGGGTGGTGGAAGGGGAGGAGGGCGGGGGGTGGGGGTGAATGGGTGATGGGCACTGAGGGGGGCACTTGACAGGATGAGCACTGGGTGTTATTCTGTATGTTGGCAAATTGAACACCAATAAAAAATAAATTTATTATAAAAAAAAGAAATGACAAATACCCACCATTTGCTTCAACGTGGATGGAACTGGAGGGTATTATGCTGAGTGAAGTAAGTCAATCGGAGAAGGACAAACATTATATGGTCTCATTCATTTGGGGGATATAAAAAATAGTGAAAGGGAATAGAAGGGAAGGGAGAAGGAATGGGTAGGAAATATCAGAAAGGGAGACAGAACATGAGGACTCCTAACTCTGGGAAACGAACTAGGGGTGGTGGAAGGGGAGGAGGGCAGGGGGTGGGGGTGAATGGGTGACGGGCACTGAGGGGGGCACTTGACAGGATGAGCACTGGATGTTATTCTATATGTTGGCAAATTGAACACCAATAAAAAATAAATTTATTATTAAAAAAATAGATTAAAGACCTAAACATAAATCCTGAAACTATAAAACTTCTAGAATAAAAAATAAGAGAAAAGCTTCATGATATTGGATTTGGCAATGTTTTCATGGAAATGACACCAAAAGCACAGACAACAAAAACAAAAATTGAGAAGGGTACTACATCAAACCTAAAAACTTTTGCACAGCAATGGAAAAAATCAGCAGAATGAAAAGGCAACCTATGGAATGGGATATAATATTTGCAAACCATACAGCTTACCATAAGGGGTTAATATCCAAAATATTTAAAGAACTTCTGCAGCTCAGCAGCAAGAAACCTAAACAATCCAATTTAACAATGAGCAAGGACCTCAATAGACACTTTTCTAAAGAAGACATTACAGATAGCCAATAGGCACATGAAGAGATGCTCAGTATCACTAATCATCAGGAAAAGGCAAATCAAAACCATAATGAGATACCAACTTACAATCACTAGGATGGCCACTATCAAAAAAGAAAAAAAATACACATTAGTGAGGATCTAGAGGAGTTGGAAATTTGCACATTGTTGTTAGTAATATCAAATGGTGCAGCTGCTATGGGAAAGTAGGTTCTTTAAAAATTAAAAACAGAATTACCATAAGATCCAACAGTACCATTTTTGAGTGTATATCCCCCCTCAAATTGAAAACAGGAACTTGAAGAGATATTTGCACACCCATGTTCACTGCAGCATTACTCACAAGAGACAAGAGGTGGAAGCAAACCAAATGCCCACCAGTGAATGAATGGATAAAGAACATGTGGCATATACATATAATGAAATATTATTTAGCCTTAAAAAAGAAGGAAATTCTGTCATATGTTACAACGTGGATGAACCTTGAGAACATTATGGTAAGTGAAACAGGCCAGTCACAAAAAGACCGATACTGAATATTCCATTTACATAGGTTATCTATAGTAGTCCTATTCTTAGAAACAAAAAGGAGAACAATAATTGCCAGGAGCTGGAGGAGAGAAAAAGGGAGTTGCTGATCAATGGACAAAGTTTCAGTTGTGCGAGATGAAAAAGTTCCAGAAATCAGTTGTACAACAATGTGCTTATAGTTAACACTATATGTACTCTATTGTACACTTAAAAATGGTTATGATGGTAAATTTTGTTTTTGACCACAATTTTAAAAAATGTGGTATACATCTAGATAAGAACAAAATGTGAATTTATAACCTTGTACGCATATGTGGAAACGGATAAGATTAATTGGAAATTCGTTAGGTAATTGCTCAACTTAGCAAATTAAAGGAATAATAGTAAACTCATAAAAATCTTAAAAGATTTCACATTATCTTTGGTATTTCCCAGTATACTTTCTGGAATAGGAAACCAGAACACCAGGAAACCGGAGTCTGCTTTCCTCAGTAGCTAAGTATTTGTTATTTTGAGAAATGATAAAAAAGCCCTCTGTCAAGTGGATAATTGAGGAGTAGGGCAGTTAGGTTAGGAGGAAGAAGCTTGGGGGGAATAAGCAAAGACCTCTTTAAGATTTGCTGTTCAAAAAAAAAAAAAAGATATGCTGTTCAAAACATGGTCCCCAAAAGCAACATCTATGTTACCTGAGAGTGGGCTTCTTCCCAGACCTAGATGAGATTCTGCATTTTAACAAGGTCTGTAAGTGATCTGTGCATTAAACTTTGTTTTAATATGTATGTATATGTGATATATTACAGATACATATACATATGCATACATACACACACATACTGTATAAATACACATAGATTGCATGTATTATATACGTATATGTTACATGTATGTAATATCTATTAAATATCCTCATATTCCCACACATACATACATACGCAGACATATGTAACTACACCCACATACACGGTGGCTTCTGGAAAATTAAAAGACTGGAGATTTGGTTTTAATGAAAACTGCCTCCTTCACCATTTAGCTATTTGGCATATTAACTTCTCTTTAAGACCCATGGTACATTCCAAACACCTCTAATGAACTATAAAATCCTCGAGCTGAGTACCTTCGAACTGTAAAGGAGTTAATAGAGGTTGGAGTTCAGTGAAGTTGGTGTGTAGTTTCCTGGAGGGATAATAACCCGCAGCTCAAAGCCATGAGGTGGTTGTTTCTTCCATGCCAGAAGACAAAAGAACCCAACCTCTGCAAGGAATCTGACTTCAGTTTCTCGACTGGCATGCTTTGGGAGTCCTGGAAATTGAGAAGGAGGAGGGGGACAGTGAGAGGCAGGAGGCTGCTGGGGTTGGGAGGGAGAGGGAGAGAAGGCTGGAACACTAATGAGGCTTGAAAGAATACAGGATGAGTCCAGCCACTGCGCGCTGGGAAGCAAGGTACCTGAGCAGCTGATGCTAGGTTCAGACTAAACTAACTGCAAGTCCCCTGGGGACATCACAAGGTAAACCTGATCGTCTCTGTCATTTACAATCATTATCAGGCAGGCTGCTTCTGTAATTTTACTGGGGAGCCAATTAACAGATCCCTGAAGCTAGGGGGGAAGTGTCTCAGCGCTCCTCTTGCTTTTCCAAAGGAAAAAAGGCAGCTTTTGTGCTGCTGTCTCTCGACTATTTCTGGTAAAGGCAGGAAAGCGGGGTAACTTCTGACAACCCAGTGGCTCCTCAGGTCAGGGGAATGGTTGAAGTCAGCCTCTCACTGCCTTAATTTACTTTTTTCGGTTGTAACCTAAATCAGGCTCCAGATGGCCTGGCGAGCCTTGTTTCTTTCTTGTTTGAGAGATGAAAATGCTGACCACCTTTCACTGTCTCTCGCCTTCAAGAAAATATCTTAGCAGCGTTTCATCTTGCAAGGAAGCAAGAAAAAGCTGGCTGATGGCACTGGGAAGAAGACAGTAAAGAAAGGCCACTCTTGTCTGAAATTTATTACTCAACCCCATCTTTCCCCTGAAACATCTTTTCTCTTGCCCTCCTATCACAGACAGACTCTTTTTCACTAGCCCTCTACATTCACTACTTTGTTTCCACATATCTTATTGACTACTTAAGCCACCCCAACCTGGCTGTCATCTCCATTATTCTACTAAAAATACTCTTTCAAAATCACTAATTACACTTCAGTCACTCAATATAGAATTAGAACAGTTAATCGGCACAGTCTTCTTGCCTTCCATCCTGAAACATTGTCTTCCCTTGACTTCCATGATACAACAGTCTTCTAATTTTCCTTTTCTTTTTTTTGAATATGCATTCTCATGTCGCCTTCAGCTCTCCTTTTACACAACACAATTAGGTATTAGCATTATTCAAAGCTTGATTATGGCTCTCCTTCTTTTTTTACTCTCGAGGATCACTGGGTAATCCAGATAATTAAAACTGGAAAGCGTATACCTGAAATTAAAAGAACAGGAGCTACTTACCTCAAGCCATTATTTCCATACAAGAATGTGGGCCTCATTTTTCCAAATATTTTTTTGAGAAATTGAGAATTTTAATTTTTACATAAAAATATTATGCTTTGGGATCCCTGGGTGGCGCAGCGGTTTAGCGCCTGCCTTTGGCCCAGGGCGTGATCCTGGAGACCCAGGATCGAATCCCACATCTGGCTCCCGGTGCATGGAGCCAGCTTCTCCCTCTGCCTATGTCTCTGCCTCTCTCCCTCTCTCTCTCTGTGACTATCATAAATAAATAAAAATTTTAAAAAATATTATGCTTTGGGGGTGCCTGGGTGGCTCAGTTGGCTAAGCATCTGCCTTTGGCTCCAGTCATGATCCTGGGGTCCTGGGATTGAGCCCCGCATCAGGGTCTCTGTTCATGGGGGAGTCTGCTTCTCCCTCTGCCCCTTGCCCCACTCATGCTTTCTCTTTGGCTCACTCTCTCTCAAATAAATAAAATCTTTATTAAAAATTCTATAAGGGCAGCAAGGGTGGCTCAGCGGTATAGCGCCACCTTCAGCCCAGGGCCTGATCTGGAGACCCAGGATTGAGTCCCACATCGGGCTCCCTGCATGGAGCCTGCTTCTCCCTCTGCCTGTGTCTCTATCTCTTATGAATAAATAAATAAAATCTTTTTAAAAATACCATATATTTTTATAGTTATGATGATATAGTTATGGTAGTTGTAGCAGACCAGCACTCTAAGGGAAAAAATTTAAAAGTGGATAAAAATGTTTTGAGGGGCATTGGGTGGCTCAGTGGTTGAGCTTCTGCCTTTGGCTCAAGCCATGATCCCAGAGTCCTGGGATCAAGTCCTGCATCGGGTTCCCTGCAGGGAGGCTGCTTCTCCCTCTGCGTATGTCTCTGCCTCTCTCTGTGTGTCTCTCATGAGTAAATAAATAAAATCTTTAAAAAAAAAGTTTTGAAATTATCTGTTTGAAATAATCATACAGCAACATAGTCAGTAAGAACTTGAAAGGCTAAGATCCAAGAGAAAAGAACATTGACGTAAGCTCAGCAGGCTCTGCTGTTTCTCCCCTAGTAATTGGCACCAACCAGGAGGTCAAGTTGAATTTTAAAGCTAAGAGCTCTGTTAGGGCTAGGAGAAGGAAAAAAAATGGAATTGAGGGTTATCTAGGCTGCTAGGAATTGAGGGGTTTAGGTTTGGGAGAAAAGAGAATGGGAAAACTGTGAGCATGACTTTCTGTGCTTCTTTTTTCCCTGAGGATATTATTTATTCCTAACATTTTCAGTGTAAGAGGCTGAGAAGCCAGGAAGAAAGGATTTACTAAGAAGCTGGAAAGCTAAGCAGAGCCTTTGCCAGTCTCCAAGCACTGGGGAAGGGAAAATTGGCCAAAGCCTAGCAAGGGAATGGGTCAGGTAAACAACCTTTGCTTTCAGTTAATATTCATGAAAGGTCCTACTTTAGGATTACTTCAAACTAGAAATAGAATAGTTCTCACAAAGCCTGGAATCAGCTTGCATGCTTCCCATTCTCTGATTGTATCAAGGTGATCAATTCCCTACTGTAACTACCTATAAGTAAAAAATAAATAAGCACTCTCTTCTGGAAGTTAGCACTATTCAGAGTTTTTACACAGTATACAGCACTGTATAAAAATTATTGGAGTCAGTTTTATCTTCGCCTTAATTTATGTTTTTCTGTAGCAACCTAAATTAGCTTCCAGATGGGCCCCCAAACCTTACTTCCTTCTAGTTGCTGAGATATGGCAACATTGATAGTCTCTTTTATTCCTTTTTTTCCTTCAAGGAATAAATAAGTAAATAATTACCATGAATGACAATAGAGTGACTCAAATGACTAAAAGCCAAGAGAAAAGAAATGGATAATGGAGACAACCTACAAATGATCTATATGTCATACAAAAGACAGACTCTAAAGTAACTGTGATTAACATGTTCGAGAAACTGGGTGGAATGCCTGCAGGGCGCCCAGTAGCAGTGAAGAAGGGTAACTCTAGTGTTACAGGTGCAGGGATTTTACCCAATGTTTAGGCACCAAGAAAACAGATTGCAAGGGTGTTCCAAAGGGAAGTGGGGCTGCTTCAGTGCCAAGGCTAGTTGGACAGAGGAGAGCATCAGGCTGGAAAAAGCACTCCACAGAGGCCAGATGGATGGCCACTATCCATTTGTGATTGGACAGGTTAGCCACATGGGCCTGAGCCAGCTCCACACATTACTGAATGGCATCAGACACATCTAGAAGTCCCTTGCCGATATCAGCAAAGACTGGAAACAGAGCATCAGTGCCATCTAGAGAGTCAAGGATATGAAGTATGCTGTGATGTGGCATAGCCAGTTCACTGCAGCTTCAGAGACCCTCAAGGACAATTCAGGACCCCAGATTATGAGGGGGACCCAGGACTTCATTAAACAAGGGGCATTCCTGCAGGTTGACTGGAAGCCGATGGAGTTGGAGTGCTCATTCCCAAGATGGGCTTATCTATAAGTAGTCCTATGTAGACAGAGGGAACGTGAACAACATGATCCTCATCCATGGCTACTTTGGGAGCATGCAGGGGTTCTCAGATGAGCTAGCCAAGCAGATGTGGATAGTGCTGCAGAGTTTTCTGGTCATCTCCTGTGACCCCACTTACTGGTCTCAGTTGTCAGAATCATCAAAAAGGAAGACAAATTGGCCAATGTGTATCTGGCCGAAGAAGAAGAAGAAGAAGAAGAAGAAGAAGAAGAAGAAGAGAAGAAGAAGAAGAAGGAGAAGGAGAAGGAGAAGGAGAAGGAGAAGGAGAAGGAAGGAGAAGGAGAAGGAGAAGGAGAAGGAAGGAGAAAGAAGAGAAGAAGAAGAAGAAGAGAAGAAGAAGAAGAAGAAGAAGAAGAAGAAGAAGAAGAAGAAGTAAACTAGCTTGTTTTCTTCCAAGAGGCCCAAGAATTGCAAGGAGAAAATGTTTGCCATCTTGGACAGAGCCATGAGTACTAGAACTGAGGCCACACAGGCAGACCCCAAGGAGTCCAACAAGATATGATTTATCTGCCACCTGGAAATCATAAGTAAGTATGTCCTGGATGACCTGTCATTGCCAAAAACCTGATGGTTAAGTGTTTTCCTCCCTATTATGAGATTTTCAGAAACCTCCTGAACATGTACCACCAGGCTCTGAGAACATGGATGCAGGAGCTTGAGTTAGAAGACCTAGAAGCAAATGAAATCATGAGCCTGTGGACATGGGTGTCAAACACCTACACAAGCACAGAGATGACAGAGGATGTGGAGCTGGCCCAGAAGTGGATATCAACCTTTACTTTCTCTAAAGAAGTCTCTGATCTGCTCCACAGGTACCTTTCAACTCTCACTTCAGACATTATCATCTGGCTGCAGAAAGCACTAGAAACAGACAAGAAAGACTGGATAAAAGATGCTGAGCCTAAAGCTGAACAAAGTGGGTATCAAGTAACACTCTCTTCTAGACGTTAAACAAATTCTTGAAGTTGCTCCTCAGATAAGCAAAAACAAAGGTTTGTGACACAAACTAGTCTCTGTCTTTAGCAAATGAATTCTTATTAAGTAGATGCAAAGATGAAGTTCAGTTGTATAAAGAACAGCTGAGAAGTCAATGATACCTACACTATATTCAATATATGATAGCAATCAACAACTGTCAAAGCTTTGAAGAATTTATCGTTGGTTTAAAAAGGAATTTTTTTTTTTGAATGAAATGGAAGAGGGCATATCCCTGAGCCAACCAAAAACGGATGGGATTTCAGACACTATTGCAAAAGAGGGCTGTCGCAGCCTGCTGGGGGAGGTTTTCCTGGATCTGGAGCAACATCTCAATGAGCTGATGACAAAGAAGTGGCTGTTAGGCTCAAACACTGTAAACATCATCTGTCTCACTGTGGAAGAATATTTTAATGATTTTGCCAAAATCCAAAAGCCATATAAAAAAAGGAGGATGGCAAGTGGAGTACCTATGGGCCAGCATGCAGAAGCATATCTCATTCTGGAGCACAGGGATGTGCTGAAAGGGTGGTCAGGGAAGCTGAGCAACTCCACTTCTCATTCCAGAAGCTGGCTTCTGGATTTGGTGAAGATATAGGTGGACATGGTAATGCTATCATTGCCACTACAGAAGTTATTAAGCTCACGGACCCTCCTCTGCTCTAACTGGACATCTCAACTCTGATCAGTCAACACCAAGACTTCAGGGATGACCACATCGGCGTGCTCCTGGCTGGGACACTGGCCTAGAAGAATACAAAGCAGACTCTAGAACAGACCCCAATGCAGGTGAATCTGAAATACATGCCCATCTTCAAGGAAATCATAGTTCCTAGTATGAACATGGCAAAGCTTTTCAAGTAACCTGTCAGTTTTCAACTTTATGTACATTATTTGCACTCATCATCCCCAGTCTCAGGAATATATTAAAGCAAAAGTGACGCTCAAGGGGTCACAGTAGATGTTTCAGTACCTCATGTCTATCTCTTGAAGGGCTAAGCATGTTTGTGAGGTGTCCAGGCTCACACCTTCTTGAAGAACAAGAACCCTGCTGGCTGTGATTCTTCAGACTCTCTGGTTTTTGTTGTAAACACCTTTCTGAGGCAGGATTCTCATGTAAAATTCCTCATGGTAGATTGTTTATCACAGGAGTGAGAAGTTGTGTGGAGGGGGAAGAGCCCATCTTCATTCACCTCTTGGTCTTCGGTCATTTCCACAGTAAGATTTCTAAAACTCTTACTAAACAAGGCTGCTTGCTAAACAAGGCTGCTTAATTAACAAGGCTGAAGTCCTGCAGAGAAATAAAAATGAAAAGAAAAAGAAAAATTGACAAAATGGAGAAAGTTATCAGAAAATGACGAACCATTAAAAAATGTTTAAAGAATAATAGCTTTCAGCTTTTCCAGCTTTATTGGGATATATTTGATATATAGCATTGTGTAACTTTAAAGTGTATATACATTTACTTATGTATTACAAAATGATTACCATAATGGGACGCCTGGGTGGCTCAGTGGTTGAGCGTCTGCCTTAGGCTCAGAGCATGATCCCAGTCAAGGGATCAAGTCCTGCATGGAGCTCCCTGCAGGGAGCCTGCTTCTCCCTCTGTCTATATATCTCTGCACAGAGTCTCTCTGTGTCTGCCATGAATAAATAAATAAAATCTTTAAAAAATGATTACCATGATAAGGTTAACATACAATTTTCACGTGTACAATATTTTTAAGTATAGTCACCGTGCTATATTTTTAAGTATAGTCACCGTGCTATACGTTAGATGCCCAGAAGTTACTTATACTTCGTATCCTTTCACCACAATCATCCATTTCCCTCCACCTCCCAGCCCTTGGCAATCACCAGTTTACTCCTTGTCTTATGCATAAGAGTGAGAGTATAGAGTATTTGTCTTTGTCTGACTTATTTCATTAAGGATAATGCCCTCAAGTGTCATATACATTGTTACAAATGACAGAATTTCCTTTCTTTTTTATAGCCAAATAATATTCCATTGTCTATATGTACATTTTCTTTATTCACTTATCTGTTGATAGGCACTTAAGTTGTTTCCATGTCTTGGCTCTCATAAATAATGCTGCAACAAACAGGGAGGAGGTAGAGATATCTCTCTACTAATCACTAATCACTATTAGTATAGTGATTTTATTTCCTTTGGTTATATATCCAGAATTGGTATTGCTGAATCATATAGTATTCTATTTTGAAATAGAATTTATCTATTTTTGGGAACCTCCATACTGTTTTCCATAGTGGCTGCACCAATTTACATCCTTTTATGGTTCCATATAAATGTTAGTATTGTTTGTCATACTTCTGTGAAAAATACCACTGGAAATATGATAGGGATTGCATTGAACCTTTGGATGGTTTTGGATAGTATGGAAATTTTAACAATATTCTTTCTATCCATGAAAACAGGTTATCTCTTCATTCATTCATGTCTTCTACAATTTCTTTCATCAGTGTCTCAGAGTTTTTAGTCCACTTTTGGATGATATTGTTTATGAGATTGTTTTCTTCATTTCTCTTTCAGATATTAAATTGTTCATATACAGAAATGCAACCAATTTTTTTCCATGTTGATTTTATAATCTGCAATTTTACTGAATTTATTAGCTCTAAAAGTTTTTAAGTGGAGTCTCTAGGGATTTTTTACATATCAGGTCATGTTGTCTGCATAAAGAGACACTTTTACTTCTTTTTCCTACTTGAATGCCTTTCTTTTATTTCTTTTATTTGCCTAGCTGATATGGCTAGGACTTCCCGTACTATGTTGAATAGAAATGGTGAGAGTGTGCATCCTTGCCTTTATCTGATCTTAGAGGAAAAAACTTTTAGTTTTTCACCATTAGCTATGATGTATGTTGTGGGCCTTTCATACATAGTTTTTGTTACAGTGAGGTAATTTTCTTCTATTCTTAGGGATTTTTTGATAATTTTTATCATGAAAGGATATTGACTTTTGTCAGATGCTTTTTCTGCATCTATTGAGATGATCATGTGGTTTTAATCCTTTATTATGTTAATGTAGTATATCATATTAATTGATTTGTATGTGCTAAACCATCCTTGTATCCCAAGATAAATCCACTTAGTCATGGTGTATGATTCTTTTAATGTGTTGTTGAATTTGGCTCGCTAGTATTTTGGTGAGGATTTTGTAACCTTTTTGTTCATCAGAGATATTGGCCTGTAGTTTTCTTTTCTTATAGTGTCTTTTAAGTCTAACTTTGACATCAAGGTAATACTGGCCCCAAAAAACAAGTTGGAAAGAGTTCTGTCCTCTTCAGTTCTTTAGAAGAGATTGAGAAGGATTGGCATTAATTTTGTTTTGTTTTGTTTTGTTTTTTGTTTGCTTCTTTTTTGTTGTTGTTTGGGAGGTTTTGGATTGTTTTCTTTTGTTTTGTTTTTTCTTTCTTTGTTTTTGTTTTTGTTGTTGGCATTCATTCTTTAAGTGTTTGAGAGAATTCACCAGTGAAGCCATCTGGCCCTGGGCTTTTCTTTGTTGGGAGCATTTTGATTACTGATTCAATCTTCCTGCCAGTTTTAGGTCTGTTCAGATTTTCTATTTCTTTATGACTTGGTCTTGGTAAGTTGTATATTTCTAGGAATTTATCCATTTCTTCTAGGTTATCTGTACCTCATTATCTTGCATATCAAAATGTTCTGCAATAATTTTCCTTGTTCTAGATATACATCTTGAATTCTTTAAGCACATGTATGGTGATAAACTTTCAGTTTTTATGTCTCTGTAGATATAGCTCATCATAATGGAAAAAAAGTTTCTTAGGTATAAAATTATTTGTTGAAAGTTATTTTCTAGGACACCTGGATGGCTCAGTCTGCCTTCAGCTCAGGTCGTGATCCTGGGGTTCTGGGATCATGTGTCACATTGGGTTTCCTGTGGGGAGCCTGCTTCTCCCTCAGCCTATGTCTCTGACCCTCTGTCTGTGTCTCTCATGGATAAATAAGTAAAATCATTTTTTAAAAAAAAGTTATTTTCTCTGAACACCTTGAAGTTATTATTCCTTTGTCTTCTGGCTTACACTATTATTTTTAAGGAGTATGATGTAATTCCAAATGTCTACTCTTAATGTCTCTTAAAACCTTTTATTCTTCTTTGTTTATCCTATTATGGCCCCAGATATGAATTGCCTCGAATACATTGTACTAATGGGATTTTTGTTTGTAATAGGAAATTTATAGCCATTATTTCTTCAGATATTATCCCTCTTCATGTTTACTTACTTCTGCTACTCTGCTATACTTAGACATATCTTCTATATATTATAATGTATGTTTTATAATATCCATTTTTATCATTCTGTGCAGACTGCAATTCTTTGACTGTATTGTTCACTTTACTGATTGTCTCTTCAGCTATTAATAATCTCCATTTAATTCTTCTACTTAGATTTTTAAAAATCCAGCTATTAAATGTTTAATTTCTAAACACTTTATTTGTATTATTTTTCAATTCTGTGCATTTAATTTTGACAGTATCTTTTTTATGTGTGTATGTGTGGTTGTATCCTTTAATTTTTGGTTAACATTTTATATATGACATGCCTAACAACTCCCAACATTTCAGTCCTTCGAAATCTAATTTTTGTTTTTTTGTTGTTTCTGCTGACTTTTGTCATTATCTGATGTCTCTGGGTTTGCTGATATTTCATTCAAGCTTATTGACCTTAGTCCATGGAATTATTTGGATCTAATTGTGAAACTCTTCCAGAAAGGATTTGCTTCTACTATTGCCACTATTCAGATGGCACCACTGACTGGAATCACTTCAATACTACCACTGCCTTTCTCCCAACACACACACACACACACACACACACACACACACACACACACACACCCTACATTCAGTGGGTGATTCCAAGCTCAACCTTCTACCTCCTGATAGTAACCTTATATCTACCATATGCCTATGTCACATGCTTGGGCCCAATAAACTGCTGCATCCCTGAACATAGCATGTAGATTTTTGTTTATTTGTATGTTTTAAGGTGTGGTCTATAGAAAATTCCTCTACCCCTTATGCAGCTAGCAGTGCCTCAAAGCACATTTCCTATGCAAAGTGTATTTATTTTGCAATGAAGGGGCCCTTCTAGAATGACTATCAACTATAAAGACAAAAGAAAAAGTTCTAGTTTATTTTGGCTAGAAAGCAAATGGAATGTTTTAATGAATAACTCTGATAAACTCTGGCCAAAAGCAGAGCTGTGTAGGGGCCAGGTGAAAGCATGACATAGGGATGGTATAGGTAGAGGCCAATGAATTCAATTATTCTTGAATTTCAAACATTTATGGCATTATGAGGAGTGACAGTTTGGGAAAGCACCCTTGCCATCTACATGAACATTCTTATGGAAGGCCTTTGCAGAAAAGATAGTGGCATAGTGACTTAACAAATCAGATTAGATGTTGACTGTATAGAGGGAACACATACAGCTTATATCATAAAATTGTTTATTTGCATCTATAGCTCTCTCTATATATAACTCTCACATTGTTGTGCCCTTCTTTTGTCTTTCTTAAAAGGTAATCTATTACAAAACAAAAGAAACCAGACTTCCTATTCCTACTACATGGATCTCCTCTGGGACCTTCCACATTGTTGGTCTCTCTACCATGATTTGAGTGGGTTTGGTATTGGAAGAGCAAACTAGTACCTTCGCAATCAGGATGAGGCTAAGCTCATGTGTCACCCTATCTACCCTATCTACCACCACAGGAACTGTTCCATTATTTTGAATTTTTGTTGTCTTGGCTACTGGACTTGAAATAACTTTTACTTAGATAGAAAAGCTAGAAAACATATGCCCGATGATCCTGGACTTTCCTGAAGGAACCAGACACTTGCTCAGGGGAAGAGGAAAATCTCTGACTCTTATGAAGCTTGTGAAGCTGTGTAGTTAGAGATTTGATTTAAAACTCTCCACTGAGAGCATCCACAAGTAACCTACACTGAAACAGACTTGTCCTTTTACAAAATTAGCAATTCTTAGTTAACTGCTACTGGCATTTAAAATCATGGTTCTTACATGGATTATCATTGTCTCTTTCTGAAAACCCCTTCTTCACTTCACTTTCATGACACTTTAGTCTCTGGGCTTTCTTCCTTTTTCACTGATCATTCCTTCCAGGCATTTTGAATAGATCCCGTTATCCACTCCTTAATGTTGGAAAGTTCCAGAACTCAGACCTAAGTGGCTTCACCTCCTTTGTTTATTGCCTTACTAACTGACCTCATTCAAATCCATAACTTTAAAGATCTTCTATGTACTGATCACTTTAAAATTCATATTTTCAGCCCTTATATAATCCCTGAGTTCTGGGCATCTATTAGTTTCAACACCAGTATATTTGATAGCATGTGAAATTTAATATGGCCAAGAGGAAACCACCATTCCCTTGGCCCCAAATCCTTTCCTCCTCCATGGAACTGTACCTCAGTTATCTCCACCCACATATATCCAGTTGTTCAGACCAAAGGAGGAATGCCCTATCCTCTCCCTTCTTCCAGTCTACATCCAATACATTAGCAATTTATGTCACTTCTACTTCTAAAACATATCTTGGTTTCATATACTCATTTCCCCTCTATTGCTACCACCTAGTTCCCCTCTAGTTCACCACTTTGCAATGGGACTGTTTCCTGGCCTCCTAAGAGATCTTATTTTAAATCAGTTTGCTTTAAGTGAGATTTTTTAAAAAAAACTCATTGCCCCATCCACTACTATATTCTCAACACTTAGAATAGTGCTTCCTACACATTAGGTGCTGAATGGATATTAGATGAATAAATTAAGAATTAACATGAGATTTTATAACAAAGGAATAACTTTTAGAGTTTTACAAAATCTTACCTAATTCACAAATAATTTACAGTTTGTTGTCAGAACATGCATCTTGAAGTTTGAACCACTAAAGACATTAACAAAAGCAGTTCAGAAGAATGTCAGCTCATTATTTTATTGCTATCAAAGATACCCTGTGTCAGGGCACCTGAGTGACTCAGTTAAGAATCCAACTCTTGATTTCAGCTCAGGTCATGATCTCAGGGTTGTGAGATTGAGCCCTGTGTTGGGCTCTGTGCTCAATGGGGAGTCTGCTTTAGCTTCTCTCTCTCTCTCTCCCTCTGTTCTCCCACCCTCTGCTCTCATGCTCTCTCTCTCTCTCTCTCTCTCTCACTCGCTCTCTCTCAAATAAATAAATAAATCTTAAAAAAAGATACTCTGTGTCTGGACATCTGGACATAACACACTTGGGGTTATGATCTGAGACTCAGGAAATCTTCCTATCTTGCTGTACAGAGTTAGTACTCAAAAAAGTCTAGAAAGAATTATTTTTTGAAAATAATTCTTCAGGAAGTATGTACTTTCTTAATCCATGCATTTAGAATAGATTATTAAAAGTTCCACAGTTAATAGAACCTGCCTCTTTTTTAAGTCACTCCAACATCTCCCAAATGCCATTCTCACTGCAATCTCATTCTATTCTTGCCTCTTAATAACCCACCTAACAAAATAACCTAATAAACCCTCATTAGGCAAACACTGTCTTTCTACTGAGGTGAAAGAAAGTCTGAGCACCAGTCATGTGTAAAATGGAAGATGGAGAAAAGAATCTAGTTTTAAAGGTAGAGAGACCACATTCCAGTTCAGGATCTGCTGATTTGTCAGGCATGAATTTGGAGAAGTGGCCTAACCTCTCCAAATATCATTTTTTTGACCCATGAATGATTGCTAATAATACTTCCTTATAGGGTGTTTGTGAAGAATAGGCATATTCTTTCTGGGACCATGAGTAAAGTGTAGGCCCCCTGCTGGAGCTAGTTGGTTTTTGAAAGCTGCTTTGTTCTGGATCTTCCTTCCAAGGGCTCCATTTAGCCATCTATCAGTCAACTGTTACTAGTACCCCTGGCAGGGCCCACTTCCTCCCAAGATTCAGACAACTCGAAGATGATAATAACTAGGGGGAATCGTGAGAAAGTTGTAAAAAAGTCTCCCTTCTTACATGTAGCTGAGCTAACTGCAGTCACACTGGAGATAATTAACATTTCAGAATAAACTAATAGATGAAGATGGATGTCTCTTCTTCATCATTTACATACTAAATAAATCTGGCCATACTTTTCATTAGCTTGCTGTACTTAACAAAAGACACACTCTTAGATTTATAAGATGGAGCACAAACATGGGCTGCAATGCCAAAAGAAAGCAAGAGGGATGGGGGTTAATGGGAGGAGTGATGAGTTTGGGGAAAGCAGAGATTTAATTATTAAGAGCAAATCCTTACTGGGTCAAGATGGCTCTTGCATAATTCTATTATCACCAGGAAAAGGAGAAATAATCATATTACATGTGTGCTATACTACTCAACGTGGCTTGTCTTACCTTACGTTTGAAGTCAGATAGGTTTAAATGCTTTATGTGAATGAATTGTTCAGAAGGCACCCAATCAATAAGGCAGGTGCTGCCAGAGCAAAGCAGGGAAGTTTTTGATGTTGACAATGACATATATTCTTGTACCAAAAGGAGTAATCCATTTGGTCACAGTTATGAAAAAGTTATATGTGTGCTGCTTTGGGGAACAGGGGCAGTGCCATCTGGAGGGTGACTTTCAGGCAGTCCAGCTGTAGGGCATCAGCATGGTGGTGGGCCAGTCCATGAGCAATGGCAGCCCTTTATTAAGCTTTCCTGTCCTCTGGGTTGAAAAGTGGGCATTCTCACGAGCAGCTGCATAGCATTGCTGTTGGCATCAGCTCTACCTCACCTTCTGTTTACAGAGCCCAGACATCTCATCCATTTGCATTCAGCTCCTACATGCCATTGCTTCTCCCTGATTCCAGAACAGTCTGCAGGAAAGCCCAGGCCCATCTAGGACTGTGCTGACTCCAGGTGATGCTTGTCAGAAGCCCCCGACAACGGGCCAGACATGGGCAATGCCTTTCAGACATTGACTGAAAGATTTTAGCCTGCCTCCCATGATAGAAATACCTACTATACAAAAGCTATGGTCTTGTAAGAGTCAGTTATGAACATTTCTTCCAAACTCCAGTGATATTCGTAACATGAAATTGGCGATAGTGGAACTATCTGTACCATGGAAACCACCAAACTTTATAAGGGTTTTTGCAGCTTTTGTTTTAAGGGGTTGGCTGGTAAACATTTGTCAGCACAACATGGAGTGAGGTGCAGGGAGCAGAAAGAAGGAGCCTGGATTTCAAAGTCCTTAATTATCCTCTTTATCCCCTCTCATAGAGGGTGCTCAAATTTCACAGCTGAACCTCTCCTGTATAGTTTGACAACCACTGTAGGCAATGGCCAGCCAAAAAGGTTTTGTGTGTGCTTTTATTTTTTAATCAGATTTGTATTTTAGGAAGGTAACCCTGGCCACAATTTGGGCTAGGTAGACTCAAAGGGTATAAAATCAGAGATAATATCAGAGGCAAAAAAATCAGGTGGTAACCTAATTGCCTTTTGTCCATGTAAAGGATGATGAGCCCTGAACTAAGGGAAGAGCAGTGAAAATGGAGATGAGAACAGATGAAATAAATAAATGGTAGAGAAATGGAGTTAATAGGGCTTATCATTTGATCAAGTGTCAGGGTGAGAAAAAGAAAAGTATAGATGACAACATCCAAGTTCCACATGATCTCACCATTCACCAAAGCAGAAAGAATAGCAGATTTTGGTGGAAAGTTGACGACTTATGTTTAGAACCAGCAGAGATGGCTGAGAGGCAGGTGTTGGGGGCCGAAGCTCAGAGGAACAGAGTTGCCAGAATGCATTTTGACAGTCAACAGATGGTGGCAGGTGACAGCAGGTGATCAGGGATTGCATGAGATGAGATAACATCCAAGAATGAAACATGCATGGCAGACACAATATTTAAGGTACACCCAGAGAAATAAGAGCCAGCAGAGGACAGGAGAAGGATTGGTCAGTGAAGTAGTAGAGAACCAGGACATAGGCAAAGAGGGAAAAGAGAGAACTAGATAGTCATTAACGTAAAATTTGGGGTCAAAGATAAAGATGAAGGAAAATGAAAAATGCATTATGTTTAGCTGGAGATGATTATTTAGGCCTTTTGCCCAAGCAGTGTCTGGGCATGCAGGGCCAGAGGAAGCCAGACGGCATGTGTTTGAAAGACAAGTGAGCAGAAGGTGGAAATAACAGAAAACAAGTGAAGAAGCAAGACTTCTAGGGTTGGAAGGCAAGAAAAGGCAAGGAGATGCAGGATCAAGGGAGGACTTTATTTTTAAGATAGACAACAGACTTGATCATAATTTCACACTATGCAGAAGGGACCAATTGAGATGAAGTTGCCAATTTGGGAAGAAGAAAGGAAGTCACAGCTGCAGGAAGGTCCTGGTCAAGAGCATAGGTGGAGGGAAGGACCTTAAGAGAAATAATATCTCTTCCCACAAGACCGGAAGGATAAGTTTGAGAATAAATGCAAACATAGCTTTCCAATGGCTGGAAATTGAGGGGGCTTACATCTGATATTCTGCTTTCAAAAGAAACTTAAAAAATTAAGTTCCAAGGAGAGTGGTAGAAGTTTGAAGTAAGAGCTGTGGGTAATGGAGAATTTTAAGCATACATTCCATGTTAATGCTTTAATATAGAGGTATAATTATATTCTGAGAGGTTTTTTTTGTACAGTTTTTAGCATGTATGGCAGACATAATAGCACATCTCACATCACTTTACTTTTGCTCATTTGATTATCTGCCTATGTAACAATAAACCTAGATAGAGTAGGACTAGTGCTTCTAGCCTAACAGAGTGCCTGAAATATAATGGGTGACTGACAAATATTTGTTCAATGGATGAATTATTTAGTAAATGAGTAGTTTTCAGAATTTGTCCAATCTTCCCAACTAAACTGTAAACTCCATTGAGTCATAGATTTGGTTGGATTATTCAGCATTTTCAATATATGAAAGTTGCACAATCAAGACAAATGAAAAGGAATTGTGCTGCCTCAAGACCAAAGTGTGGATGTAAAAATAAAGAAGCTCATTCCAAGGGAGAAGCTCACAATGAAATGATGCAGGGATGGAATTCAAAACTAGCTAAATCTGTAGAAGAAAATAGACCTTCCTCCTCCTAACAGCTTCTAGTTGCTGATTTTTCTCCAGCTTTAGGAAAAGTACCGTAGGAGTATCCCCGTGCTTAACATCTTCCATTTCTTAATGGAATCAGTAGGTCATGCAGGATTAGCATCATGTCTCAGGCATCTTGGGCCTGAACCCCCATGGTCTAGACACTGGGGCCCAGAGAAGGTAACCAATTAATGTCAGATATGTCCCTGAGGTGTGGTTTTTCTAGTTCTGAAACTGAGCTCCCAATCACCAGCCCTCCACGGCTGAGAGAGAGATATGCTTCAGGCAAGCAGGGAGAGGCAGCTCCTCTCTGCCCTGCTTTGAGGTGTCCCACTGCAAATGATAGTGGCAGGGAAATGTCTTAATATAGCGTGGTGTTTAGCATAATTGATGTTCAGATGCAATGTTGGTAGAAACAAGCCCAGTTAATTGGTCTCTCAACCTACATTAGCTCTTGCATTGCAGCCAATTAGGCAGGGGCCAGAGGGCCCTTTTCTCGGCCATTAGAGCCCTCCACGCCGAGGCCGGGAAGGTGCTGGCAGTTAGGCAGCAGAGACGGCATAAATGACTGTGATGAGCTGTGTGTGCAGCTGCACCACAGCCGGAGCCATCTGTCCGTTTGGGAACTCGAGACCTTAACGACCAATCTTAAAGGTGAAAAAAGGAAGGCAACATTCAGGAGAGGGAAATCTGGTCCCTCCAAGGGGAGGAATGCTGGAAGAATCTTTGAAGAGCATAGGCTTGAAGGGTATAAATCTAATACTAGTCCTACGGCAGTATTCCTAATGAGCTAAATGCCCATCCCTGTTCCCTGCGGCTCAGTGTTATTGGAAATACCCTGGATATAGTTCAAGGAGACTCTGTGGGACGCTGCTCAAAGTGAGGTCCAGACCAGCAGCATCATCGCCATTCGGTAGGGTGTTACGGATGCAGATCACAGGCCCACTCCTGACCACCGAACTAAAATCTGCATCGTAATAAGATCCCCATGTGTCCTGTACACCCATTAAAGTCTGAGAAGCCGTGCCGTAGGCCAGGGGTCAGCAAACACATTTTATTAGAACACAGTGTGTCCATTCATTTGCCTCTCGATCATGCCACTTTCACACAACAATAGGCTTGAGTGGTTGCAACGGAGACCTCACGTCCCGCAAGCCTACAGCATTTACCCTCTGGCTCTTTACAGGGAGACTTGGAGGACCCCAGCTCTAGGCAGAAGTCTCTGTACTCAGCTCACCTGACTAACATTTCTGTCAGCCTTGGGGGGGCAGGTTAGCAACAGATATTTAATTTGCAGTTTAAATATTGCCATGGACATTAGGGTCAGATGGAGCGATATATGTTAGATGACAATGATCTCAATGCCAGGAGCTTAGGAGTTTCTGAGTGTATAAGGACACGTCAGCAAAAGTTGGCAAAAACTGTAGAGGTTCTGCTACCTTGACTGAGGCCTATGGTTTGAAGGTTCCTTTCACCCTCTCATTCACACAGGGAATAAAGAAAAAAAAAAACGATAATCCGGGGCTTGTAATAAAACAGTCACCAAATGTCTCCATTGCATTGTTGGTAGCATATTCATTCTGACTGGAAGTATTAACTTTCCTCCAAATACACCAAGATGTCACTTTGACTTTATGCCAGTGTTTGGGGATAATTTTATACCTAATGAATTACCCAAAGAGACTGTGTTCTCCCCGTCTTGATTTTCACCAGGGTGAAATGTTAAAACAGGTGTGACTGCTCTGCTTTATATATAGCAAAAGGATTGTCGAAAATGTGCATTCCTTAGCGCATGCCATAAAGAGCTTACGCAAAGAGCCACAGAGGACCGAAGTGGCTAATGGTGAGGAAGAGCGCTGCTAAACCAACATTTCTGAAATTGCCAAAGCATGTTGACAGGAGATCCTGGCCAGGAGCTTGTAGATTTGCATTTGCAAGAATATTAAAGAAGCATCTCATTGTGTTTTTTAAACCCTTGGAGTTTTTCCAAGCCTGTGCTTTCCAAGTCTGTCTCTGTCTCTGCCTCTGTCTCTGTCTCTGTCTCTCACATACATACCAACGAGTGCCGGGCTGCAGCTCCAGACTCCAGACGCACGCATCCATCATAATCGCAGCACTGCCAGCAGTCATGTAACTGCTTAAAGACCTCAACAGCCTTCTGGCACTTAAAGGAAAAAAAAAAATCCATCTAATTAATCACAGGTGAAACAGCTTGGACTGTCTCCAAAAGCCCCAGAATTTACTGCCAAGCTTTGATGCTAATTTTCTTTCTAAGTAACCCCCTAAAGAAATTTACGATTAGGTAATTAAAGTAATGAATAAAGAGATACTTAGGTGGAGAGAAAGGAGGAGAGGGAAAAGTCTATTATTTCCACCCTGCAATAAACGAATCTGGGCATGCGTCATTTGTGAACCCCAGCGCAAAGGTCCCCAAAGGGCTTTCTCTTGAAGAATACTTTAAAAATCAATATTTAAAAGGCCAATATGAGGCATATAAATGAAACCGGGAGCAGGTCACCCTGCTAGGGCCTGTAAGACGGGGAGAAAATCTGCCTTCTGTCAGATACTCTTGGCTATTTTTTGTGCCCAATGGGGAGGGGTTGGTGCCTTCTCCCTATGAGCTGATTGGCTGGCATCCCTGGGTTGGATTTAGGGCTATCACTTTCCTCAGATCCCCCATGTCCCTGCTGGGATAGATCCCGGATTGCTGGATTTAAGTGGTCAGAAAGACATTGCTTCAATCTTTTACTCAGTAGTTATTCGGGAGAGGTCTTTGAGTTTTATCATCGCAGCTCTGATCCTTCCATCTGTCTCTGACACTCAATATCAGAACACCCCAGAAAATAGGGGTCTTAGTTAATTGCCTACTTATGTTTCTGAATTAAATAGAAACACTCCTCATTGAAACGATGGATTAAGCAAGTTTCTGCTCAACTCCAAAGTGCCTAGAGCTTCCATCCTTGCTGAAAAATCTTGCTATCAACTATTTTCCTGTGTTAATAAATATAGTGTAATAAGCATAATGCTTTTTTAAATAATTCAGAATCTTGAATTTTTGAGTGAAAAGCTCTTTGCTCTGATTTATACCTGCCTTCAAGATAGTTTTACAAGCTTCTTGCAAGCAAAGATCAGAGCAGGCCCCTTATACTATCTCTTCACCAAGCTTAGGAAAGGCTGAGTACTAATTGTCTCATAGGTTTATAGAAAGAAGGGATAGGAGGTTGCACTCTTTAGTACCTAGTGCATTGATTCGATATACCCTGGAGATTTAATTCTTGTTTTTTTTTTGTTTGTTTGTTTTAACTAAGTTACCACATGAACTTCTTTAACTTTTTTCCCCTCCTAAAAGGGGAAGGCTGAAAAGAATAGAATCAGAATTTTGCTTTGGAAGTGAGGTTAGAGATTTTCTTGTCTTAAGCTTCATTTTGGAGCGAGAAGACTGAGGCTCACAGAGGTGACTTGATTTGGCAAAGATGCACAACCACCCCTGGGTGGTTTCAATTATAGACTCTGAAGCAAGCTATATTTGCTTTTGTAAACTGCTTTGCTACTTACCAGCTGTGGGCCATGAGAAACTACTTGCCTTCTGAGCTTCTTTTTCTGACCTACAAAATGAAAAGAGTTATATTCTTGAGTTACAGTAAAGATTAAATGAGCTAATATAGGTAAGATGCTCAGTATTATGCAAACACTAGAAACTACTTACCTTTTATCTGCCTGACTTATTTATTTTTAATTGTCATATAATTAATTGTAATTTTATTTTTACCAAATGGATTCTTTTTCATTATTCACAATTCCTCGCTGCCTTCCAAGGAAGGTAGAGTCCTAGTCAAAGGTGTTTATTCAAGGTCAGATGGGTGTGGATGTTCCTCTTTTGGGGAACTGGACCACAGTTCAATTGTTCTGTGTAAAAAAGAGACACATGTTTGAGAGGCCTTCGATTCAGAGCTTCATCTACTTCTGAGCCAACACAGAATGATGGAAGTTCTGAAACTTGTTCCTAACTGAGGAGTGAGAGATCTTTTCCCCCCAGAAAAAGCAATTTCAGGGCATGGGTGAATCTGAGAAGAGAGGTGAAGGGCATGACGGGGGGCCATTCTGAGATTTAGGTTCCTTTCTGGTCCTCCTGATTCAGCCGAGGTTGAAGGTCACCATCTACTCAGACCCTCATCTCCCTACATATTCTCCAGTCCCAAGAGCTGCTGGGCCCAGTTCTCCTCTGAGCCTCTATCTAAAAGGCTAGGTAAGTTGGGAGAATCCTGCCAAATGGGAATTAAAAATGACAAAATAGCTGATTAGATCTGAGGTGACAAGAATGAGAAATAAAAGCTATTAGAGCCCATTTGCAACGTGCCCTCAGAGAGTCAGGTTTCAAGGTGTTCCTCAGAAGATTATTAATGGCATGACAGTGTTTTCCGTGCAGGAATCTGATATGTGAAATAACACCAGTGTACACACACTGCATTCTAGATGGTAAGAGGGGCCTGCCCTCATTTATTTAGTTTCACAGATTTGAAGAGACACCCTAATTTGGCTGTCAGGATGAGGCTAGTGTAAGCACCCAGTGCTTGGAGAAACAGATTTCCACAGTAAATGGTTTTCTTCTATAGCAGGGCTGGGCAAACTAAGGCCCATGGGCTAAACCTGGTCTGCGGCCTAATTTCTGTACAGGCAATGAGCAAGGAATGGTTTTTGTATTTTAAAATGGTTTAAAAATATCCAAAGAAGAAAATGTTATGACATATGGAAATTTTACAAAGTTCAACTGCTAGTGTCCATGAATAAAGGATTTTCTGGAATATAGTCACACTCATTTGTCTACATATAATCTGTGCTTACTTTTGTGCTACAACAGCAGAGTTGAGTAGTTGTGACAGAGACTGTGTGGCCCACAAGCCTAAATTATTTCCTGTCTAGGCCTTTCCAGAAAGTTTGCCAACCCCTGTTCTGTAGGACTTCTCAGCCAAATGACTGTACTTTGCAAAAAGAAAAGGAGTCGTGAGTTAGCAAAATACTATCAAGGTTTTCTATAGAAGAATATAGACTCATATTTGAGTCACAACATGGAAATCTGTTTATCCACTGATCCGAGTGACAATCACCCAACTCTGAGAGCAGCAAGTTTCAGGTTTTTCTAAAGGTTGCTGGAGTTGCAGTCTACCAGGCCCTTGGTGGCCATTCAGACACAGAGGAAGGCAGCAGTCCCAGAAGGCAAATCTTCTCCAGGCTGTTGACTATGAATTCCTTGTAGCTGGAGCCCTCTCATTTTTACCTTCATCCATAAAAGATAAGTGGGACCCCAGAGAAGACATAAATCCTAAAAAGTTTTGTATCCAGCTTGGAGTCATCATGCATTCCTATCTCATCCCTATGCCTGGACTTATACACAAGGGTGTTTCTCTCCCCTCTCAAAAACGGCTGTGGCCCTCAATAAGTGCTACCAAGATACTTGTTATCCTAGAATCTCAGAGAGCTTACAAAGCCCTTTTCCAGTCCATTTTTATTAGTGAGAGCAAACATGGTGATCTTGAGACAGAGAAAGACGTTGCTGTTGTTTGGAGGATAGAACGGATGAAGATTGACAGTGAAGAGTATCAGTAACACTCACCCCAGAGCCTCTGACACCATGTCTCCACAGGGTCAGTCATGAAGTCCTTCAGTCAAAGATGTGTTCAGCAGAGCTGTCAGCTGTCAGTGGCTGGTGGGCTGATGATCCAGTAGGACAGATGCACCTACACATTCATAAATACTACAGGGACATGTCAAAAAGGAAGGACAAACAAAACAAAGGGGACTTGTGGAGGCACACCCCCAGGACAACCTAATGGAAGAGGTGGAAGTGGACATGAGTGAAAAATGGTGTTGGATTGCCATGACCAGAGAGGGGAATTGATGGAATTTTTGTGGTGAGAAAATTTTAAAAATTATTTAGTACCTTCATGATCATGAGTTGGTGGCAGAGCCAGTCTCCAGACTTCTTAATTGAATACTCTTTCAAGAACATTAAGAGTAGACAAAGAATCTTCACACAGTGTCTCCATTGCTTGAGGTGGGAAGTTTTATAGTTTATGATTTTTAAAACATAAAATGTTTCTGAGGTAGACCTGTCTTTGGAGAGATGAAGAGAGGAAAGGGAGAGGGAGATTGAACCCCCTCCTTCTATCAGAAGAGAGAAATTTTGGATAATTGCACGCCTGGAATAATGGAATCATGGCAGCTTCAGTTGTTAAGGCTCCTTGTGGGATAAATAATCTCTAGATTGAATTGTGGGATGCAGGTCAAGTGCCACCCAAGAGAACCCTGAGCCTAATGCAGGAGTTAGATCATTGAAATTACTTTTCTTTCTCTTCAGCTTTTAGGAGTTCTTGCTTATAGATCATCACGGTGTTTTTGTTTTGTTTTGTTTGTTTTGTTTTGTTTTTGCCTTTCCAGATTGCAGAATCTCTTCTTTATGGGTGTTGAGGTTTCTTTCCATCAAATTTAGAAGGAGAAAAAAAAAACTTATTTTGACCTCATAAAGATAGATGTAAGAGAAAGTGTAGGGTTAGTTCATATAACATTAGAGGGTCTTTTCTGTTTTCTCTAAATTTCCATCTTTTTTAAATGCATCCCTCAGTTATAAGCAAGTGTTGTCACATTCAACTGGATAGAATTGTGAGACACTCAAGTTAATGGTTTGCAGAAAAGTGGGTCATATAGGAAGCTGGCAGAAATGGGGTCTGAAAGCAGGGACCGACTGTGACTTAATACCCAACTAATGAATAATACCAGTCACCTCAGAGCATCCCAGGGAAACAGAGACCCTATGAGCAGAGCCTCTCATGCCTTCCCTCTGGGGTTGCCAATAGATAAACCAGCAGAGGTTGAAATGTTACCTGCATAGGTTCCTGCCTCAGGAGCTCTGTACAGCTCTGCATATGCTGTCAAGTTCCCATTTGTCCTTTGACAAATGCCAAAGATTGTTCACGTCAATGGGTTATGTCCAGTACTTCAGGGGAAATTTCCTAATAATTGAGACCCCTGCTGGCCCTTCCACCTGGTCATCCAGCTAATAGAAGGGCAGCTTCACCAGAGGCTTGACAGTAGGCATGTTGTTCTGCTTATTGCCTTCCAAATAGCCAGACTGAATCTTCCAAGAGGCACAAGACCACCTCCATCCCAGAAAAGATCAACAGATGCATGAAGGTGAGAACAATTGCTTTATTTAGGCATAAATGTATACTTCTATATATAGAAGGCAGCTACCCTTCCTCCATCACGTAGCCATGAATCTATAAATGTTGTATACGTAACTACCCTTCAGGAAAAATAAAAACACTAATTGGCAGTGTGAAATTGTTATAATTAAAAGCCTCTTTGACTAGAACAAAGTTTATTCCTGTTGAAACTCAGAAGAGGAAAAGGTGGCTGCAAGTTTCACCCGAGAAATGTCAGCAGGTTCCAACTTGCCTTTCTCCTCTGCTCTGTTCTGACAGTCACAGGAAGCCTGAAACCCCTTTGACACTCACCACAATGATGACAGATCCTCCCTGAAGACTCAACAGCCGCAAACAAACGCATTGTTCTCCGTGTCAACCCACTATTGAAAGGTGATGCACAGCCGAGCTGCCATTGGCCTCATTTGTTAGTGTTAGCAAGTGCGAGGCTGAAGCTCATTACCCTGAGAACAGTGAAAGCCAAGAACAAGTTCCTGGAATCAGGCTATAGGATCAGGGGCCTGTCAGCAAGCTCCGAGTATGAATGTGCCACCCCAGCTGGTGACTGAGGCCTGTTTGTCCCTCTCTGCCCTCTTGTCCATTTCCACTTTTAGCAACCTACATCGAGAAAGTGCCATTGTAGGTTTTTTTTTTTAATCCAGAACATGGATATTCAGTTTTTCAGTCCAATTCTCCTTCCATCACACATGCTGCCTTCCCATGGAGCAAGGTGACCCAGTGCCTATGACTTTTAGGAGCACTTTGGACCTGTGACCTTCTTAGGTAGAAGTGGTCCCTGTATAGCAAGGCCTTACCCATTTCAACATCACACACAAGATCACATCTGCAGTGTGCCCTGGTAGTTCATCTATGTGTCAACTGTTCTTTATTAGACTTTGACCTCCTTAAAGACAGGGGCTTTGAGGATAAGTGGGGGCCAGTAAGAAACATGGGCTTTGTCCTGGGTTCTACCATATGCTCAAGGTCAATGCTTGAACCTTCCCAAGATTCAGTGTCCCCACCTACACAATGAGGGAAAGAACTAGGTAATGTTATGGTCTAAATCGCGTTCCCCCAAAATTCATATGTTGAAGTTCTAACCCCTAGAACTTCAGAATGTGACTGTATGTAGAAGTTGGATCTTCAAAAATTAATTAAGATTAAATGAACTCATTTAATTATAAAGTTAAATGTAATGTTCTTATAAGAGGAGATTAAGACACTGACATGCACAGAAGGAAGCTTATGTGAAGATACAGGGAGAAGAAGAGGGCCATCTACAAGCCACGGACAGAGGCTTCAGAGGAATCCAACCCTGCCACTACCTTGTCTTACTCTGTACATGCTACTATAAACAAAAAGTCATAAACCAGGTGGGTTATAAACAATGGGAATATATTTTGCATAGTACTGGAGGGTGGAAACCTAAGATCAGAGTGCCAACATAGTCGGGTGAGAGACTTCTTCTGGGTAGCAGACTTCTTGTGTCTTCACTTGGTAGAAAGGATAGGAATCTCTCTGGAACCTTTTATGAGGGCATTAACCCTAATCATGAGAACTCTACCTTCCTGACCTAATGCCTTCCAAAGGCCCCACTTCCTAACAAAATCACATTAGGGGTTAGATTTTCAACACATGAATTTGGGGGGCACAAACATTCAGACCATACCACATCTTGATCTTGGAATTCTAGCCTCCAGAATTAAACAAAACAAAACTTTCTAATGCATAAGCCACCCAAACTGTGGCTTATGATGTATGGCTACAGAGATACTGTGATTTATAAGAAATATACATTTGGTCAGATGACCAAAATGTCTTTCTCATATATATTTGTTGTTCTTCTACAGTTCCTGGCTCACAGCTCCCAAACCCTTGGAATTTCCTACTCAATAAGAGCGATGGGAGTGTCTTTTGTTATAATATTTGGTTTCTTGTCCTCAGTTCTGAACTCTTCAGAGACATAAAAGTGAAATTGGAATCTTGGTATTCATAACAAGCCCCTTTCTACCACAACTGGGTTTATGTTAATGAGGTGACTTTGGGAAAGCCCTCTAGGATGGGGGCTGATTGCCAGAGGAACCAACCATGTATGTCAATCCCATCTCCTAATTTCAATGAATAGTAGAAGGGCTGGATGTTGAGTTCCTTCACCAATGGCCAATGATTTAATCAAGAATGTCTATGAAATGAAGCTTCCATAAAAACCCAAAAGGAGGTGGTTTGGAGACCTTCCTGGTTGGGAAGCCACCATGCCAGGCCCCAAGCTCCACAGGAACAGAGGCTCCTTTGTTCAGGGCATCACTCTATGTGTCTGTCTCTTCATCTGGCTGTTGATTTGTATCCTTTAGTATCCTTTGTAATAAACCAGTAATGTAGTGAGGGAATGGGTTTCCTGAGTTTTGTGAACTGCTCTAGCAAATTAATTGAACCAAAGGAGGGGGTCATGAGAACTTCTGATTTATAGCCAGTTGGTCAAAAGCACAAATTACAACCTGGGCTTACCACTGGCATCTGAAGTAGGGGCAGTCTTGTGGGCATCTGATGCTGTCTCTGGGTAGATAGCACCAGAACTGAGCTAGTTGTAGGACACACAGCTGGTGTCCTAAGCATGGCTTGGTTGCATGTGTGGAGAGACCCCTCTTCCACGCATTGGAATTGGATCCAGAATCCAAAATAGTAGCCCCTAGCAAACTAATACAAGGAGGTCTGAGCTAGAGTTCTTTTAGCCCCTTTGAGAAGATGCTGGAAGCTAATTGAATCTCTGGGAAAATGTGTGAACACATAGAAGTTTACAAATCACTTAGGGCCTCAAAATGACCTACCTATAGATTCTTACTGTTCTGAAGCCTTATGGAAACTTGGTTGATGACTTGATTTTTCATGAGGCAGAAAGAGAAAGAGAATAAAATCTTCAGATGGTAATGAGACATTTCTGTGGAGATAAGTTTTTGGAAGAGTTAAAATCTGGGAAGAAAGGAAACTACTCTGACTTTAACTAACATTCCCTGAAATAACTTCAGTCCCTTGTTTTAGCAGAAAAAAAATTAATTCTTGGATTTTTAAAAATAACTTTGCAGACATCAGAATACCCCCTCAGAGAATCCTCCTTATTTTTCCAGCTTTGCTTAAAAACACAAATAAATGAGCCAAACAATATGCTATGATATTCAGGAAAAATTCCCTTTTCTACCCATATCTAAGGGATGAAAGCATTTGACTATCTTACTTTATCTAAATGGAAGTAAGGTGTGGCGGGCAAGGACCAGAGTGACCCAGCCTCTAGGTCTAAAATGTTGAGCACGTTCCATCACAAAACTTTCAGGAACAACTATGGGCTCAGATTTAGCTAGACAATTGCTACACTTGGCATGTTTACCTTTATCCTTCCCACACTGGTCACCCACTCATGGCCCATAACTTAACATCATCACTAGGCCTGAACATTTCTGGTTCTAAGATTCCCTGCACAATCTCTTTCTTGTAAGCCTTCCATTTCCCCATTCTGTAAAATCAGCAGGTTGAAAAGATCTCTGTAGTCCCTTCCAACCAGAAAAATTGTATGATTTTATGAATCTCTGAATCCCAGTGCTGTGGTAGCTCTAATTTCAGGCTTGTCTTTAATTCTTTGCTTTGCTTCACAGAGCAGGAGAATAGCTTATGTTGCAAAATGCATCTCAGAGAGTAGCGCCCCAGAGACCAGGAACAGGGTGAAGGCAGGCGCAGCTAATGTGGAGCACAGCAGCCTGACTGGGTGGGGGAACTGTGGAGGGCTTGGGTGTGTGTTGTGTTGTAGAAAGTGTTGCTTGGCAATTTGGCTATGTTGATAATTACAGGGCAGGGGAAGTTGGGAGTGAAGAGATGATGATGGACATTTTGGTTAAGAGAACTGTTCCAGGGGTAACTTGGCTCTGTTGGAGAAGTGGGAAAGCTGGCAGAGAGCCAAGGGTAAACTTCGAAGTAAGTTTTAGGAGATAATCTATATGTCATGTGCGTGTTGTTTTGTTTTTTATTGTTTTGGGGGGTTTTGTTTTGTTTTGTTTTATAATGCAGGAAGGGAGCTTTCCTTGACATGAAATGGAAGGGCACTGACTAACCCTTAGATTTAGTGTAGCAGGTCTGCTCAGACAATCCTATCAGACAGAAGCCAGGATAAGTAGTGCATAATTTAGAGAACTTCTATATGAATTAAATTAGACAAAATGGACAAATGCAATTTGAAAGTTGTCATATGTTAATCCAGTGAGGCAGATGTATAGCAGAAGAAGCACTGGCTCTATAAACAAAACAAAACAAAGCAAAACAAAAAAACAAAGAGAACTGTCTTAGATTTAGCTTTGCACTTGGCTCTTACTGAGACTTTATAACTAACCATCATGCTTTCCCTCACTTTAAAGCAGAATAGAAGTTATAATTGTGATAACAATTACAGAATGATTTGGTAATAATAATAAATTTCCTTTCAAAAGGAGAAGGAACTACATTCTCCAGCACCTTCAGCTTTATTCTTGACCTGAAGGATTTTCTCCTTGAAGTTCCCTCTCCATGGAGTTAGTTGGGTCAATAAGGTGCTGGTCACAAGAGCTACAAATGGCACCCTCAGAAGTCAAAGTTCTGAACCCAACTCCATCACAGCCTTTAAAATTGTCCAGTGAGGGATCACTCACCCTGGACCACCAAGGGATTCATTTACCATTCTTTAATGTCTCCAAAGGTCATTGGAAATAAGGTGAAACAAATAGATCAGTCTTTTATTAGGCCATGACAAAAATGATTTCAATTGTAGCATAGGTATAAGTATGATATTTGCAAGTGTTATGGTCATATATAAATACATGTTGTAGAAACATAATGGGAATCCTAGGTAATGGGATTTTGGAAGAATTTTGGCCTTATACATATTTTTTTTCTAAGTTTTCTTCAATGAGCATGTATTTTTCTTTTGAATTACAAAAGCAAGATCAAAATTGTCTGTAGTTCTTGAGTTAGGCCAGTGTCTCGGCCAAGAATAGGCTCTTCTCTCAATTACATCTCTTGTTTAACTGATAGGTTTTGTTGCTCCTTTAATCCAAAGGAGAGTCTTTCCCTGAGACTTCCATTTCCTTAAAGGTATCTGGGAGATGGCAGTTGAGAGGGCCACTCACTTCTTCCAGAACCCATAATAGTTTTGTATTTCCCCTTTACAGATCCTGAACCAAAAGGTAGGAGGTTCATTTTATGTCAAAGTAAAATCAGCTACAAAATTAGGTAGAGTGGAATTGGCTCAGGATTGGAGTTTTGCTGGGTTAATATTATAAACGGAGAGAAGGCAAGGGTGTTGAGGGTGTATACAAGACTGTAACTATAGTCATAGACCACAGAATTTAAGCTGATAAGAATAAGATGAGGTTATTGTGGGTGGTGGGGTTATAAAGAATAGAGAAAAAAAGCACTAGGGTCAATAAATTGGCAATCCTCATTAACCCAAAGATTTGTTGGAGCTTTGAAGAAATGAGGGAAAATGGTAGGAAGTGGTGATCAAAGGGTGGGATGCTGAAAGTCATTGATAATGATAAAGACTAAGCCATGACCAAGGGAGTGGTGTGTGGCTAAAATGGAGTAGAGATGTATCCATATTGAGAAGAATGTTAGGGAAGTGAAAGGACAGGGTTTTAGATGGATTTTCATACTTTAATGTTGAAGCCACCAAGAATGAAAATGAGAGTAGTGGGGGAGGGGACCCCGTAGTGCAAGTGGGGGAGGGGCATGCTAAGATTTCAGGTATGAAAGTGGAAACCCCAGGAGCACAGTTTATAACTGAATGGAGGATGGTGTGTGCTTCAAAGGGCAGGTTAAAAACAAAAGCCTTGGAAACTGCAAAGGTGGGAAAGGTGGGCAGTAGTCCACCCTAAGACTCTGCTGAGAGAGGAAAAAAGAGCCCCCACTTAGGAGCATAGTAGGGGTCAGTGTCCTGTGGGCAGCCAGTCTTCAGCTAGAACAGGAAATTGAAGAAATCAGAGAAGAGTCTAAACATATACCAGTTTCCTTATGACAAACACACTAGGAAAGGATTTAAAGGGATTGAGAAGGGTAAAAGCTGGAGGTGTGTTAGGGTATAAACTGAGGCATATTAAACATTTTAATTGTTTATTTGAGCAAAAATCAATTTGAATTGGGCAATGCCAAAGTGCAAATGGTCAGGCATATTCCACTGACAGGAACTAGGGGAAAGATTTTATAATGAAGATGTGGAAACAAAGCAAGGAAATTATTTGATTCCTTATAGCTTAAGCATTCGCCTTATTTTGGAAAGTCTGGTTGGCTATTTGTGATTGGTTGTCTTTAGGTTTCAATTTCTTAACCTTGAGGCATTTCAGGCTTAGGGTTTGGTTTTCTCATGTGGGCTCCTGAGGCATGAGAGCCACCTCAGTCTAATGGCCTCCTTGTTTAATTAAACAGGTGGATTAGTTAACATACAGGGCCCAGACTTTGAAACAATCCACAGAAGTGATAGAGAGTGCCGCATGTATTTTTCTCCTACTCATCCTCTCATCCCTTGACATAGCCCCATCTCTTCCCTTCAGTGTGTGTGAGGGTCATGAGGAAGACTGGTGTTCTTTGGAAGGGACGTGTGATGATTTAAAGGCAAAGTATTTTTGTCTTCCCCATTAAGAAAAAAATTAAGAAGACTCAAGAACAAGATGCTCACACGCATGTGTGCTTGCACATGCAAACAAATTGAAAAACATAAAGCCGATTGAGGAAGCTTGTCTAATGCCTAATTTCTTAGCCTTCCCACAGCAGGCAGGGGAAAACTAAAAGCCCCACATCCCAGGCAGCTAATGGCTTTTTCTTTTGTTCCACACTTTTCTGCTGATTTTATGTATTCTTTAGGTTAAGAAAAGTGTAAGAAATAGAAAAAGGGAAAGGTCCACAACAATGCCCAGGCCAGCTTCAAGGGGAAATGGGACCCCTCACTGTTAGCAGAGAAGGTGCATGCATGTCCAATTCTTCCTGAAAGCCAGCCCTGTTTTCTGTTGCCTCATGGCAGACACATGAGTGATTTATTGCTTCTAACGTCTCTTAGTTTGTAATAAAGTTTTCAGCAGCTCTTTCTAGCTGCTTCAACCTCTGCCCCTGCACACACACACACACATACACACACAGACTTCACTTTGTTCTTTTTTCACATAATGTCAACTCATAAAGCTTTCATCAAGTCAACCAGGTGGAAAAATCCCCTTGCTGAAAGAAGCATTCAGTCAGGGTAATGGAGGTGAGCCATTGGGCAGAGGAGGGGAGTGGTTGACAAGGTAGAGAAGAGAAGAAAGTGTTACTGCTGGGAAGGTTTAGGTGAGGGGAAGTGAGTATAAGCTTCCCAGGGGTGTGCCCTCATGATGAAGGTTCTCCTCACCTTTACATGCCCCGCCTGCTAACATTCACAGAAGCTGACAAATCTGTCATTACAGGAATGAGGGATAGAATTCAAAATTTACATATTCAGAGAATTAGAGCTTTGGACCTAATACCAATGCTGATACGAAGGCTTAGGCAAAGTCAGATATTCCTCCTTGTGCTGCGAGCATCTGGTGAGGAGGTTGGTTTCTGTTTCTTTCTCACCCCCTGGTTTCCATCCCCAGCTATGCTACACCCCACCATGGTCCTCCCAACCACCGGACCCCATCCTGCCCCTTAGAGCCTTCTCAGCCCACTCATTATCGGCCATTATGTATCCTAGAGTCACATGGGAAGGAAAAGAGTTGCTAGAATTATAAAGCATTTGGAGAATGAAAGGCCTGGAATGATGAAGAATACAAGGTGAGGCAGAGCAAGATTTATGATGTCATTGTAGTTTAGGATTCGCAGAAAGGTTGAGCATGGCCAGAGCACATAGTTCCTGGTTCTTTTCACAAGAGGTTAATTTGACAGACACTCCCTGAATTCCTAGGGTCCAGATGAAAGCCTCATGATAAATTGAGGATTTCCAGGGATCCTGTGAAACACCTGGATATTAACCTTGTTCTTACCAAAGAGATCACAGACAGAGGAGACTTCAGTCTCTGAATTCTAATATTTTCGTCCCTTACTTTGTTATTTGATGAAGACATAGAATACCTACTGCTCTGTAGCAAATTAACTTTGTCTCAGAGCCATATTGTAAACTGGAGAACATAGAAGCAGCAACATAGAAGCAAGGGAGCACCAAGAAAGACACAGCTGCACCCATGTACTTAGCAACTGTGCTCACCTTCCCTCTCCTCAACTCCAATTCCCAAATTCTGAGTTTCCAAAAAGTAATGTGCTGATATAGACAAATAATGTCACTTCTTTAACAGAAGTTTCTCTTTTCCTTTAATTTTCAGCATTTTGACTATAATATGTGGCTATTTTTGCTTAGTTTGATTTGGTGTTTATCCAGCTTGGAGTTCACTGATCAATAAAGTTGTGTCTTTCATGAAACTCGGCAAATTTTTACCATTATTTCTTTCACCAAACTCGGCATATTTTTTTTTTCCTGCTCCATTATCTCTCTCCTCTTCTTATGGGATCTCACTTTTGTTAGACCTTTTGTTACTGTGTTTGTTCACAACACCAGGTTTCTGTTTGGGGGGAAGATTGTTTTGTTGCTGTTTTGTTAAGATTCTTTATTTATGTATTTTGAGAGAGAGAGCACGAGTGGAGACAGAGGCAGAGAGAGGGAATCTCAAGCAGACTACATGCTGAGCACAGAGCCTGATGCGGGGTTCAATCTCATGACCATGAGATCATGACCTGAGCCGAAATCAAGTCAGACACTTAACCAACTGAACCACCCACGCACTCCTGTTTTGGTTTGGTTTTTCTCATTTATTCAGGTGGATATTTCCTATTTCTCTATCTTTATTTTTTTTTATAAATTAATTTTTATTGGTGTTCAATTTACCAACATACAGAATAACACCCAGTGCTCATCCCGTCAAGTGTCCCCCTCCGTGCCCGTCACCCATTCACCCCCACCCCCCGCCCTCCTCCCCTTCCACCACCCCTAGTTCATTTCCCAGAGTTAGGAGTCTTTATGTTCTGTGTCACTTTCTGATATCTCCCACACATTTCTTCTCCCTTCCCTTATATTCCCCTTCACTATTATTCATATTCCCCAAATGAATGAGAACATACACTGTTTGTCCTTCTCCGATTGACTTACTTCACTCAGCATAATACCCTCCAGTTCCATCCACGTTGAAGCAAATGGTGGGTATTTGTCGTTTCTAATGGCTGAGTAATATTCCATTGTATACATAAACCAGATCTTCTTTATCCATTCATCTTTCGATGGGCACCGAGGCTCCTTCCACAGTTTGGCTATTGTGGACATGGCTGCTAGAAACATCGGGGTGCAGGTGCCCCGGCGTTTCATTGCATCTGAATCTTCGGGGTAAATCCCTAACAGTGCAATTGCTGGGTCGTAGGGCAGGTCTATTTTTAATTCTTTGAGGAACCTCCACACAGTTTTCCAGAGTGGCTGCACCAGTTCACATTCCCGCCAACAGTGTAAGAGTGTTCCCTTTTCTCCGCATCCTCTCCAACATTTGTTGTTTCCTGCCTTGTTAATTTTCCCCATTCTCACTGGTGTGAGGTGGTATCTCATTGTGGTTTTGATTTGTATTTCCCTGATGGCAAGTGATGCAGAGCATTTTCTCATGTGCATGTTGGCCATGTCTATGTCTTCCTCTGTGAGATTTCTCTTCATGTCTTTTGCCCATTTCATGATTGGATTGTTTGTTTCTTTGGTGTTGAGTTTAAGAAGTTCTTTATAGATTTTGGAAACTAGCCCTTTATCTGTTATGTTATTTGCAAATATCTTCTTCCATTCTGTAGGTTGTCTTTGAGTTTTGTTGACTGTATCCTTTGCTGTGCAAAAGCTTCTTATCTTGATGAAGTCCCAATAGTTCATTTTTGCTTTTGTTTCTTTTGTTTTCGTGGATGTATCTTGCAAGAAGTTACTGTGGCCAAGTTCAAAAAGGGTGTTGCCTGTGTTCTCCTCTAGGATTTTGATGGAGTCTTGTCCCACATTTAAATCTTTCATCCATTTTGAGTTTATCTTTGTGTATGGTGCAAGAGAGTGGTCTAGTTTCATTTTTCTGCATGTGGATGACCAATTTTCCCAGCACCATTTATTGAAGAGACTGTCTTTCTTCCAGTGGATCGTCTTTCCTCCTTTGTCGAATATTAGTTGACCATAAAGTTCAGGGTCCATTTCTGGGTTCTCTATTCTGTTCCATTGGTCTATGTGTCTGTTTTTGTGCCAATACCACACTGTCTTGATGACCACAGCTTTGTAGTACAACCTGAAATCTGGCATTGTGATGCCCCCAGCTATGGTTTTCTTTTTTAAAATTCCCCTGGCTATTCGGGGTCTTTTCTGATTCCACACAAATCTTAAAATAATTTGTTCTAAGTCTCTGAAGAAAGTCCATGGTATTTTGATAGGGATTGCATTGAACGTGTAAATTGCCCTGGGTAGCATTGACATTTTCACAATATTAATTCTGCCAATCCATGAGCATGGAATATTTTTCCATCTCTTTGTGTCTTCCTCAATTTCTTTCAGAAGTGTTCTATAGTTTTTAGGGTATAGATCCTTTACCTCTTTGGTTAGGTTTATTCCTAGGTATCTTATGCTTTTGGGTGCAATTGTAAATGGGATTGACTCCTTAATTTCTCTTTCTTCAGTCTCATTGTTAGTGTATAGGAATGCCATTGATTTCTGGGCATTGATTTTGTATCCTGCCACGCTACCAAATTGCTGTATGAGTTCTAGCAATCTTGGGGTGGAGGCTTTTGGGTTTTCTATGTAGAGTATCATGTCATCGGCGAAGAGGGAGAGTTTGACTTCTTCTTTGCCAATTTGAGTGCCTTTAATGTCTTTTTGTTGTCTGATTGCTGAGGCTAGGACTTCCAATACTATGTTGAATAGCAGTGGTGAGAGTGGACATCCCTGTCTGGTTCCTGATCTTAGGGGAAAGGCTCCCAGTGCTTCTTTAACTTTACTGACACCATCTCCAATTTGTTGTTAAGTCTCACCAGTGGATTTTTTTCTTCTAAAAATATGTATTATCTTTTGTTTTATATATTCAAAGAATATATGTCATAAATAACATTAACATACTAATGCACACGAACAAAATGAACATCATGAACTAATCACCCAAGTTAAGAACCTTACTAAGACTGTTGCCTAGACCTGTGTGCTCCTTTCTTTCCCATACTCCTAGTGCCCCTACCCTAGAAGCAACCATTGTCCTTAAAAGGTTATCTAACATTATTTTCAGTACATCTTTATTACATATATGTTCTCCAAACAGTATATTGTTGGCTTCCGCTTGTTTTTGAACTTCATAAAAATGGTTGCAAATTGTAGGTAACCTATGATTTTAATTTTTCATTCTAAGATTCATCCACTGTCTTGTGTGAAGTTCTAGTTTATTCATTTCTCTGGATATAATATCTATTGTAAGATAAGTCAATTAATTGTGATGGGCATTTGGACCATCTCTAGTTATGTCGTTTTTCTGGGGGGGGTAATTATAATTTTTTGAAGTATAATTGATATGTGTTAACATTAGTTTCAGGTGTACAACATGATTCTACAGCTCTATACACTATACTGTGCTCACCACAAGTGTAGCTACTATCTGTCATCATACAACACTCTAAGAATTTATTTTCAACATCTGTAAATTTCATTGAGAATATACTGCTCTTATAGGCCTATAACTTGTCATCTGCCTTCAGGAAGGACACAGTCCATTTATACAAAGAAGCTATAACCATAACAGATAAACATCAGCATGTAACAACTTGAATAAGTATTGACCAAGTGATATGAAAATAAATGCTGAGAAGGAAGAGGTCTTAACAGGTTACAGTTTAGGAAGTCTTCCTAGAGATAGTAAAAATTGAGCTGATCTTGAAGGAGAAAGAAAGAAATAGATTTCTAAAATGAGAGAATTGGGGGTAAGGAAATAAATATGTGAACAAAAATAACAGTTTGAGGGCACCTGGGTGGCTCAGTCAGTTAAGAATTTGCCTTCAGCTCAGGTCATGATCTCAAGGTCTTGGGATCCCCTGCTCAGTGGGGAACCTGCTTTTTACTCTCCCTCTGCTGCTTCCCCCACTCCTGTTGTCTCTCTCTGTCTCTCAAATAAATAAATAAAATCTTTAAAAAAATAAGTTTTATTTAGGAACAATAAGTAGACCAGTTTGGCTAACACAGAGAGTTCAAGTAGAGAAATAATGAGATATAATGTTGGACCAGATGGTAGAAGACAAGGACTCCAAAGCACAGTTATTTGGATTCCAATCTCTTATGAGAAATAGAACTAAAATCCATTATATGGGTTATGTGGTGAGTTCAGGACAAGACATAATGGAAGTAACCTGTGGTTCTACTTTTGGCTGTGTTCTGACATGACAACTATAAAATATAGGGAGTAGCCTTCGGTTGAGGGTGGGATCTCTACCTGAATCACATAGACTTCCTTAATGTCAAGTATCGGTGGAAGAGGTGGTTTTAGAAAGCAAACAGGAACCAGTGTGAAACTACCAAGAAAGCAACTTCCTTTCCCTGATACTCATTCTCTTAAGTCTACTTTTAACGTGTTTCTAGAAAGTAGGGAAAAGATGATTACTCCCACAAAAGACAGGTTGGAAATGAGGTAAGGAGAAAAATCAGAGTGTAAGCTCAATAAGATCAAAGTTTTACACTTCCATGAGGTTCAACAGCCAAGGGCTTACACAGTATCTGGCAACTAGTGGACACTTGAACAAGTATGGACATATGTATGAAGATAAATGAGCTAGACCATACAAGCTAATAGCACAATATTCTTTATGCTATCTTCTCCACTCCTCTTGTTTTATGTGGTTATTTAAAAATATTCTGGCCTGTTAGTTTATACTTAATCATTAATTAAAAGTGAGCAGTGGTGGTAGGAGTAGAAATTAGTAATGAATCCTCAAGAAGAGAATAAATCTCCAGAGTCAAAAATGTTGTCAAACATGGAGTCTCTGGGTTTGCTTGCATTAAGAAAGCTGAAAAAAATTCCTTAATGGGTAACTCAAATATGTTTTTAGTTTCTATTTACATCAACCCTGTGAATGTGTATCATCATTTGTACATTAAAGATGAGGACAGTGACTATTGTGGACATTGCTGCTATGAATATTGTTTCACCACATCTGTATCTTTGGGGTAAATACCCAGGAGTGCAATTGCTGGGTCATTGGATAGCTCTGTTTTTAACTTCTTGAGGAACCTCCACCCTGTTTTCCAGAGTGACTACACCAGCTTGCATTCCCACCAACAGTGTACAAGGATTTCCCTTTCTCCACATCCTCACCAACATCTGTTGTTTCCTGTCTTACTCATTTTAACCATTCCCACTGGTGTAAAGTGGTATCTCATCGTGGTTTTGATTTGTATTTCCCTGATGGCAAGTAATGTGGAGCATTTATTCATGTGCTTCTTGGCCATGTGTAGGTTTTCTTCGGAGAAATGTCTGTTCATGTCTTCTGCCCATTTCATGACTGGATTGTTTGTTTCTTGGGAGTTGAGTTTGATAAAACTGGAAGGAGCCAAGATGTCCCTCAATAAATGAATGGATAAAGAAGATGTGTTATTTATATACAATGGAATATTACTCAGTCATTAGAAAGGATGAATACCTACCATTTATTTTGATGTGGATGGAACTGGAGGGTATTATGCTGAGTGAAATAAGTCAATCAGAAAAAGGCAATTATCATATGGTTTCACTCATATGTGGAATATAAGAAATAGTGAAAAAAAGACTATTAAGGAAAAGGAGGGGAATGGAGTGGGGAAAAATTAGAGAGGAAGACAAACCATGGGAGACTCCTAACTCTGGGAAACAAACAAAAGTAGCAGAAGGGGAGGAGTGGTAGGGGGTAACTGGGTGACAGGCACTGAGGAAGACACATGATGAGATGAACACTGGGTATTATACGATGTGTTGGCAAATTGAATTTAAATAAAATATTTAAAAAATAAAAAAATAAATTAAAGTTTAAAAAAAGATGAGGAGAATGAGACCCAGGGAGGTTAAATATCTCACCCCAAAGCACACAGGTAGGGCTAAAAGCCAGCATTTAAAACCAGATACCTCTCAACTAGCCTACCAGTTAGAACTAAAGACTTGGGCTCCCAAGCTTGGCACAGAGTCCTGTCAATGATGGAGTCTTCAAATGAAAGCAAATTTACCCTAGAGAAGGATGGAGGGAGAAATGGGCTAATGACAGAGCTCCACAATAGGGCAGACTTGGGGTTAAGGATGAGAGTAATAATGTCAAAATTCTGCTTCTTCTTGAGACAATCCACAATTAAAATGATCAAAGAGTAGAATCTGGCTAAACAAATAAAATTTAGACCAACTATTTTAGAATCATCTCAATTACCAGAACTTACTGTAGGCATAACTAAGACTATAAAGAGATCCTCCACTGTCATGATAATAAAATTACCATGTCCGCCATCTTGGAAATTCTACACTTCCTGTTATTCTTTTCTCCCTTCCCCATTACTCTAACTTAAGATTAAGTTAAGGCTAAAACTCAGTTTAGAAAATGACTGGGGATGCCTGGGTGGCTCAGTGGTTCAACATCTGCCTTCAGCTCAGGGCATGATCCCAGAGTCCCGGGATCCAGTGCCACATTGGGCTTCTTGCACAGAGCCTGCTTCTCCCTCTGCCTGTGTCTCTGCCTCTCTCTCTCTCTCTCTTTCTCTCTCTCTCTCTCTCTCTGTGTGTGTGTGTGTCTCATGAATAGATAAATAAAATCCTTAAAAAAAAAAAAAAGAAAAAGAAAAAGAAAATGACTGAAGATCCACAACTCATCTCCCCTTGATTTATCTGACTGAAATAGATCCATTGAGGGACTAAGCAGCGGAATTTGGTCCTAGTTTTCTCTTAGTTAATGAATTTATTTAACAAAATTTATTGAAGACTTACTATGTCCCAAACATTTTTTTATAGGCATGCGGAAGACACAATTCTTCTCAAGGAGCTCATAGCACAATTATATGATCTAAAAAAAGTGACTTAAATGTCCTCACATTCAATTTGTCCATCTATTAATCAGACAGAACAATCCTCAACCTTTTTGAGAAACTAAATATTCCCATCAGTGTCAAGGCAACCTGTGCTGCATTGCAGAATGAAATGTAACCTATGAGGAAATTATTTTTACCTTCTATACACTGCTTCATTTAACAGTCAATAAGCTAAACCTAAACTATGGAGATGAATTAGGCAATTTTCTGCCAAATGCTCTGCATTCCTGTGAGAGGACTAGCAGAGTAATATGAAATCACTTCCTCTTTTTTAAGGATTGAGGAAGTAGAAGTACAAGAAGGGGTATTGTTGGGGCACCTGGGTGGCTCAGTGATGGAGTGTCTACCTTTGGGTCAGGTCATGATCCTGGGGTCCTGGGATCAGTCCTGCATCGGGCTCCCCACAGGGAGCCTGCTTCTCCCTCTCCTTATGTCTCTGCCTCTCTTTGTGTGTTTCTCATGAATAAATAAATAATCTAAAAAAGGGGGGGGAGTATTTTCTTGCAGATTAAGTAAGAAGGACATTGTTTAAAATTGGATTTGTCTGTCAGTAGCAGGGACCCAGAAAAGAGTAATTCAAATAAGATAGGAGTTTACTTCTCTGTCATGTAAGAGAAGTTGGAGGTAAAGAAGTCCAAGACTCATCCAGTAGTTCCAAAATTGCCTAAATGAAATCAACATCCCTCCTACTTATAATTCCTCCAAAACCCTGAATATAGTCTTTGTCCACTTGTCTAAGACAGTTGTCATGGTTCCAGCCATCACATTCATTTCCAAGTAGTAGGGTAGACAAAGAGAGTTGGAAAAGCATGCCCTTGTCCTCATGACCAATCCACTTGCCACCCACTGGTCAAAACTGAGATGGCCACTCTTTGCTACAAGGGAGGCCAGGAAATGTAGTCTTCAGTCAGGAGATAATGTCCCTAGCTAAAAGTCAAATTTTCTTTGAGAAATTAGGGAAATGAGCGGGGAAATTAAGACAAATATTTGGAAGGCAACTAGCAGTCTCTACCACAGGGAGCATCAAGAAGACCATTGATAAATATTCATTGACATCTCCTTCAGGCAGCCTTTCTTTTCTGACATCTTTTGCCTAGGATAACCCCAATTTCAAGCCAGTGGTTTTCAAACTTTAGCAGGCATCTGAGCCACCTGGAGGATTTATTAAGACACAGACTGCTGTGACCCAGCCCCAGAGTTTCTTATTCAGTAAGTCTGAAGTGGGGCCAGATAATTTGCATTTTAATGAGTTCCCAGGTGATGCTGATGCTGCTGGTCTGGAAACCATGCTTGAGAATTACCACTCTAGTCAAATGTACAAAGCAGAAACAAACGGAAAAAATGAGAAAGCAAGAAATAATGATTATTAATTATGGAGTGAGCAATAGAGAAGAGAAATGATAAATGATAAGAGCAGTGAGCCTTGAAGATGAGAATACTATGCGTCAGCACCTCTAACCCACCTACTGAGCCTCAAAAAGGTTCTAGTGTTCCAGGACCTTTGAGAATATAACATAACTTGCTGTTACACTGTTGCTCCAGAGATCCTGGATGTAAATGCCAGGACCTGTTTTATCTGCCTATTTTAGCAGAGGCCACAAATAAATCGCCCCCATTGTTGAAATCTGATTTCTTCCTTACTTCTGACATATCATCATCCCTGTTGGAATTGGGGACCTATGACCTTCCTGGGATGGTTGACTCAAGTCTCCCCTGGAAGGATAGAATGCTAACATTGAAACAGCCGTCATCAGCGTCATCAGCTTCCCCTCTCCCACAGAGGAAACCAGTCACCTGGAAGCTCCTTCTTTCCCTGTCATCTGTCCAGAGCCCCCCAGCTGTGACCATTTCCATTTGAGGGGCTGCCAGGGATATGAAGTCAGAAACTCCTAGCTACTCATCAGGAAGGACAACATTTTCTGGTTAGGTGGGGCATCTTACATCATCATTAGGGACTTGTTTTTCTATGCATCTTGTATATTTTCTTTCTCAGAACATAATTTTACTCATGACTACATACACTTACATTTGATGAGACCTTACTCTGCATGTGCTATTTGCATGCACCAATTATTTTTGTATATCCTCTCTCCTCCAGGCAGTGTGAGCACCTGAAGCTTCAGCATAGTGCCTGACATCTAGGCAATCTGGTAAATGTTAAATGGTCGACACTAAGCCTGGTTTTTCTGTGTGCCATTGGTCAATGGGGCTTTTAGATTCTCTGCTGGCTGCCCTGTTAGAAGCTCCAGGCTGTACTTCCACATGTGAACACCATCAGTTTGTGGTCTCATTCACTCTCTCCCTCATCTAAGAAAAGATTGTGCTCAAAACACTGGGCATAGGGGCACCTGGGTGACTCAGTCAGTTTAGCATCTGACTCTTGGTTTTGGCTAAGGTCATGATCTTAGGGTCATGAGATGGAGCCCCATGTTGGGCTTTGCACTCAGCAGAGTCTGCTTGAGATTCTCTCTCTCTTTCCCTCTGTCCCTCCTACTCATGCTCTCTCGATCTCTCTCTTTAATATAAATCAATCAATCTTTAAAAACAACAACAACAATACTAGACATGCAACTTCTGAAAGAGTGCCAGAGCCTAACGCAGGCTTTTGGCAGAGACAGACAGAGATAAGAGGGGCAGAATGTAAATTCCTAAAGATTTTCTGTGCAGGAGAAATAGCAAGTGCCTGCCTGCTACCAAAGGTACTCCAAAGGCAGCAGCAGCAATCCAATGATTGATCCTGATCCATTGGGTCAGTGAGGATTCTGTGAAAAGTTGGTTTACACTGTAATTCTGTGTGTATATGTGTGTGTTGCAAATAGAATTTAGAATTAGATTCACCAGCTTGATTCCCTCTGTGACTGATCTTACTATGAATCATCAGCTCCTTCACAGTGCCACCACATTGAAAAATCCCTAGAAATGATTTATTGAGAGGTCTTTGAGTGAGGTTTAAGAAATCAGGAAAGGATTAATCCTCTTAAAAAGTTGCTTCTTCCTTATTCTTCCCTGTTACTCTATTTGGCATAAGAAACCTGAAGCTCAGCCAGAAAGCAAAAACATATGAGGTTTTAAAGTCATCCATACATACCTCAGGTGCCAGGCTGTCTATGGAAAATAAAATTGATCTGTTGTAAAGACTTGATGAGGCCTAGGAAGACAGTTCCCTGAGCTCTGTTCATCTGCCCTAATCAGCTGCATTTTTTCAGTCTCATTTAATTTTTCTTGCCATAGGGACAAAATGAGTGAGAACAATAAAAAGCAAAGGAGTGATGAAGGGATAGAAGAAATTAAAGGGCTCCTAAGTGAATAGGTAATTTGATTCACTGTTTACATTGCTGGTGGAGATATTTAAACAGTTGACCTGTGGATAACCCTTTAAATTAAGATTTCAGAGAAAATTTTAAAACCAAATAAACTTTAGAGTAATGAAGACTATTTTGTAGACTCTAAACTAATCCAGGTGGTCAGACTAGGAAGGGTTGGGCAGGGGTCATTATTGGGGAGGGATCTGAAAAGATAATTTTTTTTCTTTTACCTGCTCAAAAGCTATTTGTCATGAGGCATCAAGAATTTATTGCTGCCTATGACATGCAAAGCATTATGTTGGGGAATTAAAATATAGCTAGGAGAAGGTATAGAACACCCAGAAAAATATTGTATCTTTGTATGTTCCAGGCACACACAACATTAATGTAAAATGTTGGAGGTGGAAATGAACACAAGATGTGGTGTTCAAGAAAGATTTCATATAGTGAGTGAGACTCTATTAGAGTCTTGTGTATTATGTGAAACTTGGAGAGACAGAAAGGAGGTGGTTGTTATTCCAGGAAAAGGAAAAGGCATGAGATTAGGTAAGAGAAGAGAGAAGGCACTAGAGAGGACCGTGTTAATAGCTGCTTAGCAAAGTCATGAGCAGAATGCCAAGAAGAATTTTTGGCAAAGACAATAATGTAAATGAATGTTCACAAAACCTCCTTATATACACTGTCCAAAAAACCCCAAAAGAAGCAAAATAGAGAAAAATACTTTATTAACTGCTGCACTGAGGAAATGATCCCTACTTTGTATTATAAAGCCCTGAGAAATCTGTTAGATACAATCTGGTCCAAATTGAAATGAGTCATCAGAGGCTGACAACCCACCCCCCTTCCCAAGAGATCTATTAAGTGTTGTGGGAAGATGAAGAAATTCTATATAATAATTTTTAAAGACTTAATCCTCAATTTATTAAAATGAAGATTGAACTAGCCATAGGCAAAAAAAAAAAAAAAGAAGAAAAAGAAAAAGAAAAAAAAGCAAACACCCTGCTCTCCTTTTCTTTTCCAACTGAGGTCAAATGTACTCCATAATCCAACAGTTAGGTTAGAAGATTGCACAGTCATGCCACATGTTTTTCTCTCTAACATGACTCCTAGGCTAACTTTGCAACATAGACAAACCTTACTAATATGGAGACACACAGTTTGAAGCAGAAACAGCCCTGAAACAGTTGTTTTGGCTGCTACAGACTAAATTTGCACACCAGCCTCTTTAGCTGCCCATGGTCTGATCTCCTCTCCCACAGATTATTGAATAGCTGAACCTAACATTTCAATCCATCATAGAAGACTTCAGATAAAAATTAAAGGGAAGATCAAAAGGGTGTACAAGTAAACTGAAAATGGAAACAAGAAAAACTCACATCAGTTGGGCAAATAGCAAGGCCAGAAAGAGTTTCTCATGTTAACAAATGACAACCAGGAAAACAAATCAAACAACCAAACACATGTAAGATCCATGTAAAAATCCTGCAATGATAAATGAGCATCCCAAAAGTGAAAACGAATATGTCATAAACTTTAAATGAAATATATCCTCCAGGATAAAATAATAAGATGTAAGAATAATATAGACAGCATCCATGTACAAGGAAATTAAAGAAAACAAACTATGTAACAAACTAAAAGAGAGGAATAATCAGTATCCTGAGTTTTTAAAGAGACCATTACTAGAAATAATAAAATGTAATATTATAATGCCATTGCAGTTAAATGGCATAAAGTCCAGGAAAGCTAAAAATTAATAAAACAGCAATGGAATCAGGGATATGGAGGGTAGGCCTGAAAACAAACAAACAAAAAAACAAAAAGCAAAAAGCAAGCACCTAAACTATAGAGGAAAATCATGAAACAATAAAAAACAGTAGTATATATGGAAAATAATCATGCAGGTGATAAATGGGCTTGAAGAAGAGATGAGACAAAGACATAGCAGAAGAAAACATTCCTAGAGTTCATGGAGATTTCAACCTACAGACTGAAAGAATTTATCATAATTTATTGAAATTATCAATAAGCTTCAAGACATAGTCTAAAGAATCTTTCATATTTCAAAAATAAATAAAGGAATGCTACAAAAATCCAGGCAAAAATAACTTACAAAGGAAAACAATCAGACTGACCACAAAGCAAAACCTCAAAAACAAAATATTCCAGAAGGAGATGGCAAAATATCAGTAGAGTTTTAAAGGAAACCAAGAATGTTTACACTTAGCCAAATTTCTATTCATGTGTGTTGACAACAGAAAGAAAAACTCAAAGACTGAAGCACAGCACATCCTGAAAAACCTTCTTGAGAATAGAGTCTAACCAACTAAGAGATTGATCAAAATCAAGAGGTCGTGAATAAAGAATATTTGGGAAAAGCTAATGTTGGACATCTAACATATGGAAACACAGAGTTGGGCCCAAGTCATTTTGTTAACTCTGTTGAAGGAAAATATCATGGGTAAATAATTCTCCAAAGACAAGATATGCAATAGAGAAAATAAGGACTGAAATAGAATTTAATAATTTAATGTAGTAATAATAATTTTGCTAAGAGAATCACACAGGGATATAACAACAAAACCCGGAGAGTGAAGTCTAAATCACCTAATTTCTATTTCTTTAATAGAAAAAAAATCAATGTTATCTACTTTTTCAATTTCATTAATTGATAACTATAAGTTTTGGCACATTAGTTAAATACAAAAATATCCCCAACCAGATGAAACAACATACAGTTCTCAAAAAACTGACCCAACAAGGATCATGAACATAGAGCAAAAGATATGCATGCAAATGCAAATCATGGGCAACAGGAAAAATATTTCTAAATAGAAAGGATGGAAGGAAAGAAGAAAGGACAGAAAGAAGGAAGGAAGAGCTATTCAAGGAAAAAAATCCCGGATTGGGGTTAAAAAAGACATAATTTCAGTCCACAAAAAATATGTCTAAAAAGCAGATATTCATTAAGGCCAAAACTAAAATGGTGTGCAAATGCATAGCAGGTAAGTGAAAAGTGAAATAAAAACATGTACAACTAAAACAGAAGGAGTCCGAAGTTTAAGAGTTATGTCTTGCAAAGTGGAATTCAAAATTCAAAGATTAAACAAGGCAAAGAGAATCCTGTTTTAATGATGAAGACATAACACACAATGAATGTATGTCAGGGAGAATAAATTTAAACTATATAAAACAAAAATCAGTTTAAAATGCAATGAAAATTTTACTGAAACTCACTAGGAGTAGGAAACTTTAATACTGTTTCATGTCAAATGCAAAAAGCCTTAAGTGTTTTCAATAGTAAATACCTATTCTGAATGATATAATCCATAAAGTTATGATGTACATCATTTCAAATTCTATATATCAAGCTTCATATCTGATAAATAAAAATATATCTATCTTTTATGTGCAAATGCTAGCAACTTTTTTTAAGTTGATCATATAAAATATGAAGAAATTTTAAATAGATACCAAAGAACTCCACACCCTCTTTGACCACAAGGCTCCAAGAAGAGAAATAAATAACAGAAGTACAGATAATTCACAAAGTGAAATATTTTAACTCTAAAAAAACCTCAGGTCAAAGAGAACATCAGCATCTTAATTAAAACATTAAGTAACAGTAAAGGAAACCTTCACATTCAAACTTACTGAACACACACAAAATTGTACTCAGAGAATGATTTATAGCCTGAACAACATCATTACTTAACAAAAACCAATATAAATAATCAGTATTTCTTCAAAAACTTAGAAGAATAAGTAAATAAATCTCAAGGAATTATATGAAATAAATTCACATGGATAAAACCAAAACTCAATGAATTAGGGTTTTGTAAAATCTATGTAGTTGAATCTACTAACTTGTCTATCAAGAAATAAAAACGAAAACACAAGTATACAATAGCAGACAAGATAAAGGGGGTATATTCACAGATTTCATGGAAATTAGAATATTAATTTTACTAGTTAATTTAATCTAATTTTACTAGTGTAAATAGTGTACTAGTGTACTAGTGTACAATTTTACTAGTAAAATTGAAAAATGAATAAAAATAAAGATTTTACTGAAAAATGTAAATTACACAAATTAGCTCCAAAAAGCAAGAACATTTAAATTGATTAATAACCACGGGGGAGAAAATCAAAAGTATTGCAAAAACAGAAATAACAACGCACATCCTTAAAAAAAAAAAAAAAGAAAAAAGAAAAAGAAAAAAGACTGAGCTCAGATGGTTCCAAATGTGATTCGTAGGAGCTCAGTAGTTTTTGAATGAAATAACTAATTCTGAAAAAAAAAAATGAGTATTCTCTCTAATGTGTTCCTGAGGCTGTAGCCCAGGGAATAGTCTGGACTCATGGCCAGCTAAATCAGAAATAAATTTTAAAACCTTTATTTTTCTAGGCAGCATCAGGAGCCAAGAGAAGGTGGACAGTTAAATAAAACATCAGTTCACACCTATTAAAAGCAGTAGAGGCAAGTTCTGTGCCAAATTGGCTTGGAGAAATAGTGTGGCAGGTATGCTTTTAATGAAGATCATTTCTCCACCTTCCTGTTTTAATTTGATTTCCCTGGCAGAGTTGTGCTTCTCTGGCTTGGAGGAAATCTGCTTAACTACCACCATCTCACTTGGGAGCCAAGACAGAACTGGATTCCTTCAACCCTGTTGCAGTTTGGCTTTTGACTTCCACTGGGATAACAGTGTTGCCTCCACCAAAGCCCTGGAGAGCATCCAGCAGGAAAGGAGAGGCTGCCTCATTTGGCCAGGACAGGCCACACGATGTCAGTGGCAGAGGCTTTGCCCACTTTGAGCTAAATTATGAACTATGTCCGCTTCCCAGTTCTGTGGCAGCGACATAGACTCTCTTTGTAAACTGTGAAGGGCCGCCGGAGCCAGGGGTAGAACTAAGGCCTGCAGCCTTTTTAGTGTAGAGCAGGCTAGGCCTCTAGGGCTTCCCATATATAACCACCCTTTCCTTATAGGTTACATGAAAATTTTACATCCTTTTCATTGCTTTCCAAGTAAGTTCAGAAGTATATCAGCCTGCAGTTATCCCATAAGGCTTTAATCCAGGCAGACAAGTGTTTGCGGAGAATGTATACATTTGTCTCCTATTGCTGCTGTAGTGAATTGCCACACACTTAATACTTAAAACAACACACATTTTTTATCTTATACTTCGGGAGGTCAGAAGTCCAAAATGGACCTGATGGATTGAAATTAAAGTATCAGCAGAGCAACATTCCTTCTGGAGGTCCAGAAAATCTGATTCTTTGCCTTTCCTACCTTCCAGAGGCACCTGTGTCCCTGGTTCCCCACCTTTTTCCTCCATCCTTACAGCTCTTCACTTCTCCTTCTTTGTCACATCATCTCTCCTGACTTCATGCCTTTGCTCCCTCTTAGAAAAAGTTCTGTGACTACATGCAACCCACACAGATAAGCCAGCCAGGATAATCTCACCATCTCTAGATCTTTAATATAATCATACCCACAAAGACCTTCTGCCATGTGAGGTAACAAACCCACCAGTTCCAGGGAAGAGGAGAAGGACATCAGAGGCAGCCACCCTCTGTCTACTGCAGAGTTCTCAGTGGATAGACTCCTTGGCCAATATAATTCAACTAGATAAATGCTGCCACAAGATTGTATGTGATGAAGATATAGTGAAAGGACAAGAGTCGGAGCAAATGCTAAGATGTCAGATGTCAGAGGAGAGAAAGGACAACCTTGTGTGGGGAAGTGCCGGGATGAGCAATCATGGAAGAAGACCCAGTGAACTGAACTGGATGGATCTCAAAGGATGATGGAGAATTTTGCTTCCTTGGGTCCCAGATGGAGCTTGATGGGCAGCAAGTCAGTTAAGAATATGAAAGCCAGCACTTCCATGGCACTCCTTGGAGACACATACCCAGATGTGTAGACACCAAAAAAATGACTCTTGAAGAAAGAAGTCAGAGTATATCTCTGGAGCCACCCCCTTAACTCCCACCTACACCCTTCCTCAACCTCCAGAGAAATCAGTCTTTATCCCTCAAAATACACTGGAGATAACTTGGTCAAGAAATGTCCAAATGCAGCCTCTACTCCTCCTGGAAGAAGCCTCCATCAATTCCTCTAATCCGCAGGAAGGGAATGTGCTCTAGTTTCCTCAGTTGAGACTCAGAATCCCTTTCTCACTGATGCAATGTTTATAATGACATTAAGATACAGTTAGAAAGGACTTGACTGGAAAAAAATTCAGAAAGCATCAATCCAAAACTTCCTCAAAAGCCAGCTGGTAGGGCAAGGTTAGATGCTCCCAGCTACATCAAATTGCATGAACCCCCTATTCTGTCTTTATTTTCTTGGGATATATATATATATATATATATATATATATATATATATATAATTTTATTTATTTTTAGTTTAGTTCAAAGCCATTTGAACTCTACCGTTCATTCAACAGATGTCTATTGGGCCAAGCACACTCTCATTCATAAGTTTAAAAGGACATGGACAAGAGGAATGTGTTTCTCCCACTAATAAATGCAGGCAAACCGAGCAGGTCCCTTAGCACATTGCTTCCCACACAGTCTCACTGATGTTCTATTACACTGCTCCTCCTAATTGCTAATTGAGATTGTGGATTCCCTCCTCAGTCATTATTTGAAGATCCATGAAATTCTATATCCCATGAAATCCTCTTTCTCCCAATTTGCCTACCAATGCCTACACCCACTCACTCCTCAATCTCAGCTCACCCCTTCTACCTTTTTTATATCTAAACTCAGAGTTCAGAATGAGAGTGGACAAAGAAGACCAATGTACACCTGGACCACAGCCTTCTCACTATCAAGGACTCACATGCCATTAGACCAAGGACAATGCTACTTTATATACAGAAGAGAAAAGGTCCAGCATGATCTCATGCTTGGAGCAGGTTTCTATGTTCCCATGGAGCTTATAGTCCAGTTTAATAAGAGATATAAATTATATAATCATGCAAATGAACACATGATAATTTGATATTTTTATAAGCATTATGAATAAGGCATGTGGTATGAGGTAGAATAGGCAGGTGGCATGGTTTTTATTGGAGTTTCTGTAGTGGTCACACTGATAGTTGAGAAATGAATGTCAAATAGGGTTTGGCCAAAAACCGATTGGGAGAGAGAGGAGCATTCCTGGCAGAAAGAGTCAGCGCATATGTGAGGATCATATGGTAGAAAAGAGCTTGGGTATTTAAAGATCTAAACAAGGACCATTGTGACCTCAGTAATGCATCTGTCAAACCTCTCATATTTCCTCCTATTGGGGAGTTCATTTATGTTTCTCAGTTCCATATGAAAGTTCTGTTTTCTGCAGAGTTCCAAATAAACAGACTGTTTGTATAAGCAAATAACTGTTTCTTTCTCATAATCTGCTTTCCTGATTCATAAGCTCCATGGTCCCACATGAATTTGCCTTCAGAAGTGAAAGGCTCTTACCTTTAGCATGAAAGACAAAAAACCACCATTGGTCCTAGTCCAGATCTGAGTTTCACCCCACTGCACGAAAGAATGAAACACAAGCCCTCACTTAGATAGGGTTTTGCATCACTCTACTTTTGGAGGGTCCCCTTTATTCTCTGAAGGTTATGGACTGGGGAACAGAGCACATGAGAAGAACTGGTTCAAGGGGAGAATCAGCCAAAGCCAGGATAGGTAAGCCTCTAGGAGAGGAAGTGGAAGAGAGGGGGAAAAGAAAGCTCCATCAGTTATGTGTAAGTCCCTTTCCACCTGTTTACCTCCTAAACAATTAAATCTTAGCTTGCATGTCCACTTTCATCCTTGCTTTGTAGATCAAAGAGCCTAACAGTGGGAGTAAATGGGTAACTTATTAGGAACTTCAATTCTTAAATGTTTACGATTTCGAACCCCGCCCTGTTTCCAAAGTTCTCACTCTTCCCATTACATCAAATACAGTGGATCTCATCCACACCAAGTCATCATGCCCCAATAAGACTCATTTCTGCTTCCTGGAAGTTCCTGGCATGGATATTCTCTTAAGGTGGGGAGAGAATATCAGGATAGATGCTTCTGGGCTTTGGTAGGTTTATGCATCAGGGAGCTGCCAGGATCACATGTTTAGGGAAAATTTTCTTTTATTTATTTATTTATTTATTTATTTATTTATTTATTTATTTATTTATTTATGATAGTCACAGAGAGAGAGAAAGAGAGGCAGAGACATAGGCAGAGGGAGAAGCAGGCTCCATGCACTGGGAGCCCGATGTGGGATTCGATCCCGGGTCTCCAGGATCACGCCCTGGGCCAAAGGCAGGCGCCAAACCGCTGCGCCACCCAGGGATCCCTGTTTAGGGAAAATTTTCCAAGATGATGTGGGGTTTGGCTGGTAAATATCCAGTGGTCTGATGCTTGAAGATGAGGGATGGTAGTCGTCAGATGGCAATCAAGGCCACTAGCTGAACAGGCAAGCTCCACTTCCCACAGGAACCAGGATTCAGTCATTGTATCAACACAGAGTGATAGTCCCATGTTCATCAGGCCTCCGGGGTGAGGTTCACCTGCAACCACTCCCTCAACCATGTCTCCAGTGGACAAGATGCTCCCAGGGAGACATGAGGTCTGGCTTTCCCTGGCTTCAAAGAAAGGGATTTATGATATTCAGCCTCAGGGGCAAGGCTGCACAATAGTGGCTCTAACTGGGACCAACATCCACATCAGGCATGTCCTTTTTGTTTCCTCATGCATAGGGTTCTATTTCCTGATCCAGGTACAGCTGCTTAGATATTGTGAGGGATACCACCCTCAGCAAAGAGCAGAAGAGTCATGGGTAGCAAAGGTACCTGCCCAGGGTAACAGGGTAAACTGAGAGTAGCAGAGCTGGATCCATGAGTGCCATTCTGAAATGGTTGAGAAACCCTGAAGTTTCCTTAGAGGATGAAGGTCATTTCATGTGAGTTCTTTTTCTCTTCATCCTCCAAATTTGAAGAACAGATGTCCATTATATCAGGGCACTTTATTTATACTTTGGAACATTCTGTGATGGTGGAGGTGTTCCATACCTCCACTGTCAGGTATGGCAGCCATTTAGCCACATATGGCAGTTGAACACTTGAAATGTGACTAGGAGTGACTGAGGGGATGGATTTTTAATTTTATTTCATTTTAATTAATTGAAATGTAAATACAAATATAACCACATATGGTGAGTGGCCACTGTCATACACAGCACACAGCACGCTTCTAGATATCCAAGCTGCATAAGAACAACAACCATGCTTTCTTCCTTCTTCCATTCCCAATGCTATCACAGTGTCTGGTGCATGTTTTGCACTAAATAAGTATTTCATGTTTGACCAAATGAAGAGAGGAGAAAAGGAAGAATTAAATGATCCCACTGTGCTAACATGGAAAGGGGACAACAATCCCTTGCTTGAATTTGGTCTTTACCTCTCACTAGTTGTGTGAATTTTTGCAAGCTATCATAAATATCACACAATAATAATAACAACAACAATTGCTGACATGTATTAAATGCTCACTTTGTGAAATCCTTTATGAGCATTAGTTTGTTTGATGCAACAAGCCCATTTTTCAATTGAGGAAACTGAGACTAATAAGAGGTTAAGTCAATGGTTTCAAATGAAGGTCATGACCCACCACTAGGTACGAAATCAATGAGGTTGATTCCCAGCCTAAATGTATACACACACACACACATACATACATATATATACACATATATACATATATATATAAGCTCCCCACCCTACTTCAGACTGTAAGACAAGAAATAGTCCAGTAAATAAATAAATAAATAAATAATAAAAATATACATATATATACACACATATACTCATATACATGCACATATACATGTGTATTAATTACATATACAGTATGTGCATATATGTATGTGTGTATGTATATTGAAAAGTGTTTGAGGGGCACCTGGGTAGCTCAGTCTGTTAAGCATATGACTCTTGGTTTCAGCTCAGGTCATGATCTCAGGTCATGATATTGAACTCTGCATTGGGCTCCATGCTCAGTGCAGAATCTGCTTAAGATTCTCTCTCCCTCTGTCCTTCCCTCCTCTCTAAAATAAATAAATCTTTTTTTAAAAAAGTGTTTGAAAGCCACTAGATTAAGTAACTTTATCAAAGGCTTTTCGGCTAGCTAATGGTGATTTGGGATTTGCATCCAGGCTATCAGACTCCAAGTCTTATACCTTAACTGATATACCCTACAATTTCCTTTGGTTTTATAAAAAAATGTGTTTAAGTTTTAAACAACTGACTTACTGTATAAATCTGAAGAACCTGACTCATCCATTAGGTATGGAATACACACATGTATGTGTACACACACATAAACTTGCTTTGAAAAATGCCTAATATCATGTAGATTTAGTCTATTGTCTCTGGCTATGTACCAAGGAAAATTGATCCATATTTAAATATCTCTAAATCATTCTAAAATATTCCACTTTGGCAGAGATTGCTAGGGTTTAGCAATATATGTATTTCTCTCTTTCCTACTGAGTACACCACTGGGCTACATTTCCCATTTGCCTTAAAGTTAGGTGAGGTCATGTGCTTGAGTTCTGGCCTGTGGAGTGTAGGTAGAAGTGATGTACACCACCTCTAGGACTGACCTCTAAACTCTCCCATATAGTCCTCTAGACTCTCTCCTTTCTCTCATCAACAGGTTGGATGCATTGAATGAAGTGGAAGATTCAGAGGCCTAAGGGGATGGCAGAGTCATAAGATGGAAGCAGTCACAGCCACCTGCCCTCGCTCCCCACCCTACTTCAGACTGTAACACAAGAAAGAAATAGTCCAATAAATAAATAAATAAATAAATAAATAAATAAATAAATAAATAATTTTAAAAAGAAAGAAATAGTCCTTTGTTCTATTATGCCAATAGAGATTTGTTGTTTGTTACAGCAGTTACCTTGTCCTAAAATACCCTTTAGTTGCTGCAACGCACAAAAGAAAGCAAATCTGAAATGTGTCCTTTGGCTCCCATGCCATCTCCACTGTCATTATGTATAAAGGAGGATGATGGAAACAACCATGAGTTCCTGGGGTCATAGGAGGTGAGAGATCTACATCCCATGGCTTATCCCGATTGTTTGGGCATGCAAAGAGAAGGGCAGTGGGCATTTGGTCATCTTAATAACATGAACTTCAATCTGTATAGTACTTTGTAGTTTCAAAAAGGCCTTTCTCACTATATGATTTTATGTGATTACACTTAATAGGGGTGAGAATCCCCATTCTACTGAAGAGGAAGCTGAGATTCAAATATAGTAATATTTACCTGCAACCTCACATACACATCAAATGCAAAGAAATGACTCCTATCCATTTCAGCAGACTCCAAATCCAATGACTTGCTGAGGAGAAGGTAGGTAAGAGACAGCAGGCATCCCAAAGCCAAGGTTGACTTTGGTCTATATGAAGCAAGCTCAATCTCCTTCTTGTCTGCTTGCTGGAAGAAAGACACACATTGTATGTGGTGTTTCCAAAGCTGTCATTTGAGCCTCACAATAACCCTGTGGGGCACACAAGGCTGACACTATTTTTTTTTTTTAAGATTTATTTATGTGTGAGAGAAAAGATGCGTGCAGTGGGTGAGGGGCAGAGGGAGAAAGGGAGAAAAAATCTCAGGCAGACTGCTTGCTGAGCATGAAGTGCTCAGGGGTTGAATCAGCCCAGATTCAGGGCTCAATCTCACAACTCTGAGATCATGACCTGAGCTGAAATCAAGAGGTAGGTGCTTAACCGACTGAGCCACCCAGGTGCCCCAAGGCTGACAGCATTAATCCCATTTTACAGATGAATAACCTAAGGTCCAGAGAGAGATGCAGTAACTTTCCCAGGTCTCTAACTTGTTGGTAAGAGAATTAAGATGAAAAAATCCACATTTCCTGACTCTGGGTCTAAATTAACTGTTGCTAGATTATGTTTCTTCTCAATCTCTGATCTTAGAAAACTTCTTGCTTAGAATAAGGATTCATCACCAGCCAGGGTTTTACTTTCTAGGACCTGACAGCTCTGCATAAACTGGACATTTTCCTCATGTTTTATCTAATGCATTTTAGTTCAGGGGAAATCAATAGTTTTATGGAAGGTAAAAATCATCTTTAATATACTAGTTGCTTCTTTTCTTAATCTTTCTTTATGTTTCTCATCCAGGACCAAGGAAATTTGAGTTGAGTACTGCAGTATTTGATATTGCCTAGATGGTGTTACTGTGGGAAGTAGTCATTGCTCTGGCAGGGCAAAGGATGGGTTGGATCAGTGAAGGGGAGATACATCACATCACAGTCCCTTGGGTGTGGGACCATAAGTTGAAATGCAACAGCTGATTGATGGGAAAGAAAAAACAAACAGACTATGAGAGCGAGGGTGGCCACCACTATCAGGCGCACGTGTGCTCCATTGCCCCTTGGAAGAAAAGACCATAAATCAATCAGCACTGTGGCTCAAGAAGGAGCAGACATGTCACACTACAAGGATTGATGGTGGGGATAATGCAAGAAGCAGAGAGGGTGTAGTGGGCTGAATGGTGGTTCCCACAGTCTCCTCATCCTTGGAACCTGAGAATATTTCCTTACAGGGCAAAAGATCCAATTACATTTAAGGATCTTTAGAAGAAAAGCTTTGGTTTCCTGTTTTGGAGGGAATAGGCCCTAAATATGATCACAAATATCCTCATAGGTGAGAGGTAGAAGAAGTTCTAAGACAGATGCAGAGAGAAGAGGGTGAAGATGGAGCAAAGAGAGATGCTGCACAATTCAAGGACTGCCAATGACCACCAGGAGCCAGAAGGGGCAAGGAATAGTTTCTCCCCTATAGCCTCTGGTGGAAGTATGGCCCTGCCTATACCTTGGTTTCAGACTTCAGGCCTCCAGAACTGCAAGAAAATAAATTTCTATTTAGGCTTTAAGTCACCAAGCTTGCACTAATTTTTTCAGTGGCTCTAGGGAAGTCATACGGATCAGTTCTATTAGTACGTGAGTCAAGTACCAGAGGTCTGCAGAGAGGGAAGCGGGGACTAACCCTTGCCTGCATCCAGAACGTGGATTTCATGAGAGCATCCAATATGTGAGGCCAAAATATGTTATACTTAAGCTAATTGGCTCTGAAAATAATTCCAAATTGACTTGTACTTTGATACTAGAATGAAAGCAGAGCATGGGAACTAGAATATGGGTACTTTGGAGGCTGGGGACGGTTCATAAACCAGTGAGTAACTGGTTATAAACATCATGTGATTATGATCTCTACACCCCACCTCGAAGGCACACCCACTTTGATATTCTTTCCTGCAGCCAGGGGAGAAATCCAGGGACAAGGGATGAGTGGGACAAGTCAGATGAGTGGCAAATGATTTTGAAGTGTAACTCAGGGTAGCCAAGGGTGGCTCAGTGGTTTAATGCCACCTTCAGGCCAGGGCCTGATCCTGGGGACCAGGGTTTGAGTCCCATGTCGGGATCCCTGCATGGAGCCTGCTTCTCCCTCTGCCTGTGTCTCTACCTCTCTCTGTCTCTGTGTCTCCCATTAATAGATAAATTTATTTTTTGAATCTTAAAAAAAAAGAAATGTAACTCAGAGTTGTGTGTATCTGTGTGTTTGTGCATGTGTACATCCATTCCCTTTGCAGAAAGGGGTGGCAAAGGCAGTATCTGGAACAGAGACAGGGTTAACTGCTCCAGAGCCTATGGGATAGAGTGGGGGGAGGGGCACCTACTCATAAAGGACAATCCAGTGGGACATTCCATATGGTTGGTCCTTCCAATTTCTCTCCCCAGAAAACACCATCAAAAAGGGCAGTTACAGTAAAGTAACATTAAAGCTACATAAAGTAAAGTATTTATTAAAATCTATCACATTTCTCCATACCCTTTGGGAAGAATAGTGAAGAAGGAGTAAGTATTGAATCAGACAAATAAAGTCCCAGCTCCAATACTTCACTCTGTGGCTTCATCTCTCTGGGCCCAACTCTTCTCCTCTGTATGAAGGGCCAGTGTCTACTTCACAAAGTTTCAGAACTAAATAAGTAATGTATATAATTCACTTCACATATATAATCAATCAACATTAGATCCTCTGGAAAGTAATATTAGCTTCAACATCTCATAGACCCAAGTAATATCGGAGATGGCCTTCTATAAACGGGTAACTCAGAATTGACCTCCCTCTTCTTAATCAATGGTGATTAACTCCTTCAAAGCTCTAGCTCCTTGTTCCAAATCTAAACTGATCCCTTCACCTTTCAAGCCAGACCTTACGAGGAACAGATGTTCTTACTGCCAAGAAAACTCACATTTAAAACTGGACTTTCTATTTCTTCATTTGATGTCTTCATTAAGTTTTACATTTGCAGAGACCCCACTCATCATTTATAGCCATTTCCTTTTATTACCAGGGATTGCCACAGGGCAGTGGAAACCTCCTGTTCAGGGACCATCAGCAAATCAGGGGCAGAAAAAGCAAGAGAACTCAGCACCCAGAATCCACCATGTGGGTGCTCCCAGCCTCACCCTATCCCAGCCCTCTGGCAGCCAAGGGAACCAGCAAAAGCCTCAGACCTCAGCTCTCTGCCACAGAGACAAAAACACAACAAAGTCACCAGCTTTTGCCTACTGTCCATTTGCATTTCGTCAGGTCAATGAAAAGTGAAGCCAGCATAAACAATATTTTCTTTTAATTTTAATATTGTCAACTTTAATAAACTCAACTCAGTTTTACTAGCAAACTGTTTCCTGTTTGTTCAGGGGGATTAAGCTGTATTCTTCAAATCCTGCCATCACTAGATATTTGGTTTTGGAATCAGACCGCAGCCTCTCACGACACTCATGAATTCTGCTGGCTGCTATGGATCTGGAGCTGAGGCTGAGCCTGTGGGGCTTTTGGATTCATCTGCCACTAGTGACTCAACTCAGTATGCAAACAAGAGGGGAAATATTTTCTGAGAACTGGAAGCAATTAAAGGTAGCAGATAAGATGGTCACAGCAAGTTTGTTGACTCCATCACTTAAAACAGTGGCATGTTATCTTTGCATAAACATGAATAGGAGAGTGTAAGTGTTCTGTAAGCAGAGATGAATGAATTTGATTAAATTGGGAGGCATCAGGGGGACTCAGTTAATCATTGGACTCTTGATTTCTGCTCAGGTCATGAGCTCAAGGTCCTAGGATCTAACCCATGTAGCTTCTATGCAGAGCGGGAGTCTGCCTGAGATTCTCTCTCTCCCAGTCCCTCTGTGCCTCCCTCTGCTCGCTTTCCCTCTCTCTCTCTCTCTCTCTCTCTCTCAAATAAATAAATAAAATCTTTTAAAAAATTTTTTATTAAGTTGGAGCTGAGCATTAAGTAACTCTGGACAGCTGAGAATCAGGTGAAGGAGGCCAAACCCCAAGGAAGGGGCTTCTTGTCCCTAAGGGGAACTCCTAGCCCAAGAATGCTCTCGAGGCTGGCAGCCTTTTTGGACTGGCAGCCATTGGTCTGGGTCAGAGTGGCAGCAGGACCACAAACATTGCCCTCAACATTTACCATTTCCAGGTTGCGACAAAGAAAGAAGTGTATCAGAATCTGAACTCACACCACAAAGCCACGAGCTTCCTAGATATCTGAAATCTGAGAAACAGTAGTAGGAACATGCTGGCTGGTAGGACTTTACAGTTGCCTGAAGTGATTTTCTGACCATGCTTCTAGGTTGGAAAGTCTCAAAAATGTCATCTGAGATGAAGCTGTTGACAAATTCTTCAATACAACTGGCAGGTTATGATTAGATCCTGCAGGTTTCTCCACTCTGCTCTCACTACTCCCAGCTCTGGTACAGAACTCACTAGAGGGGTCTCTGCCTCTGCAGCTCCCAGGCTCCCTCTTCTGAAGGGTCTTTGGTACCTGTCCTCTCTGCCGGAACATCCTTCTTCTGAGTAACTCCTATTCATTCCAGCCTTAGGGCTTCCCTTCACCCACTCCTTGCCCTGCCCAAGTCTGAGAGAAGTGCTAATTCCATTAGTAGGACCTCAATATCCTTAGTGTTCTGCTTACTTGTCAGGATGCCCCTAGCTCCAGTCTGAGTTCCACAAACGGGTGTATGTCTGCCTCATCTGTCTCTAAAGCTCTGGCACTTCACAAGACTTATGACATATGCCTATTAAATACCTGCAGTCTGAGTGGAAAGTGGGAAAACTGTGTGTATAAGTAGATAGGTGTTTGAGCCCAGTGGTGGGGAGAGAGATTCTAGAGGGGAAGAGAAGGACTCCAAACCAAACTGCTGATGGTTTTCTTTCCTGAGCACTGTCCCTGTATCAGTGAGCATTTGAACATTTGAGATATAAAAACTATACCAGCTCTCTGGCTGGCTATAACTATACTTTAAACAAATGAGACTTGGTCAGTATGCCTTCTTCAATCCCTATAACTTCTAAAACACTTAGGTGTTCCCAGCACATCTGTCTGGACTCAGAGTATCCCTTGTAACACACTGCTGTGCCTCCCTCTATGCTTGGGTCATTTCTTCTGTCCAGTTAACTTGATTCACTCATTAGGCTCAGCTCCCCAGTCTTGGACCTGGGCTCTATTCTTTGGCTCAGGCTGAACATGCAAGATTTTCCCTTCATCAGGCTAATGAAGTAAGAGTCTTATGTCATCATTAGTGCTGGTGTTAATCCAAGCAGAACTAATATTGGTGTTGTTCCAAGTAGAATTAACCAAGCCCAGCCCCCAACAAGCCAGATGTTAGTCAAGCATTTCTTACTGATGTTAATGAATAACTCCCTTGGGTTTCACAAACAGCTGAGTCCACCAAATGAACTTCAGGGACCCAGAAGCAAACTGCCTGCCTAATAGAGATTTGTCCTGGGAGGATACTGAGGACTTAGAATTTCTAGGCTGAAAGCAAGAAAGAGCTCCTTTTTTCCAGGTAGCAAATAAATGACCATACCACTCCTAGCATCCAAAGAGCAAAGAGAAGGCTGCTGGGGCCAGCTAACAGGCCCCGGAGGCTTTATAGGCAGTGCTCCTTTGAAGATCCCTTTATTCTTGTGTAGCTATATCCATAGAGGTTGTGCATTTGTATGTTTATTTCCACCACTGGACCATGAGGGCAAGGACTAAATTTTTTCACCTCTACATCCCTGGCACCAGCGAACTGTTGGATGGAAATAAATTATGGTAGTAGGTCTTCCTGAAATTGTTTGCCTCATCATCCAGTTCTACATGGCTCTTCCCTCACTCTCCCTCAAGTAAAACATATCAGCTCTAGACTTTCCATTTGTGGAAATGGAGCACTTATCCATTTGTGCTTGATGACTGCTGTCATAGGAATGTGATAATAAGAATAGAAAGCATTTCTAGGAAGAGCCAGACACTGTGCTAAGAAATTTGCATGCATTTTTCAACAGTCTATGAAAGCAGTATATCAAGATTTTAAAATACATGACCAAAGCTTGGGGTCTGGGCAGGGTGCAGGGGAAGGGATGGTGAGTTAAATGATTGGATTTAGGTCAGAGGACTAGTCCAGAGAAGATTCAGAATGACTGGTGACAGATCTGCCATTCCATTAGCAGTTGCATGACTTATTCAGCAGAAAGTTAAACATCTACCCCCCGCCCAGAAAAATAATAGGGCAGATGTCTGTAGTTCTTTCCTCCCCAAGCCTTAAAATACCAGTAGGAGGATAATGGAAGCCTTTTTAAAGAGTATTTTTAGATTTGCTAAAATAATGAAAACAATACACTAAAGAAACTATCAAAAAAATTTCCAGATGTTTAATTATTACAACAGGCTACTTTACAGTTGATTTCAGGTTAGTTACTCTACCACTTACCCCCATGCTGGAGTATTTTCAGGCTCTGAGTTTCATTGGGATGCATATCAATGTCTTTTAATTAGTCACAGATAATATGGATACCAACAGGATTTTTCCCTCAGTGGCTGCTCCTGCATCCAGATGTTAAAGGTCTCATCTATAATGACTCAGCTGTTGACTCTCTTCCTAGATCCCACCACAGGTCTAGAGATGAAGAGGAACTTGGACTCCTACAGTGGAAAAAGTGAGCCTTTATCAATCCTCCCCCTTGCTTCCCAACACAGTGTTGTTCCACCCTTGCTAACTTCACAGGAGAGCACAAAGGGTGTCACACAAGAACATGGAAGGACATCCTGACCACCTACCTCCGCCCATCCTCTCTTCCGAGTTTCAGATCCATCTTGAAGACAAGAACGTGCTCCAAAGGTCAGGTTTAGTTCATCTACATTTTCTTTCCCTCTCTTAAAGCAGTATGTAGAAATCCCTATACCCATTCTTTCTATTACTTCTTCTACCTCATGTCCTTTGTCTCTGCCCAGTTTTCAGTCTCCTCTTCTTCTAATCATCCTTGTCAAGAATGGCTAAAACTTCCAGTATACTTAAATATTCAATTGAAGGAAAAATATGGAGAAGCAAATCTATTTAAGTAGGTTTTTCCTAAAGTTCACTTGAGGTTGGGGACACAATCTATCCTACATATAGATTCTTTCCTTGGGTCAATGCCCAGTCCATTTGGGCAGACCTCTTTCTGAGATCCAGACTATGGCCATAATAATAGATCTCTTTTTGAATACCCTATACTCTAAGCACTGTGCTAGACTGGGCACTTTCCACATAATATCTGTGATTTAATGACCCTCTAAAGAAAATATGATCATCTCCATGTTACCAATGAAGAAACTGAGACCCATCAGTATTAGTTGATTTACTTTAAAGTTAAGTCATTGAAGACAAGTTCTCTGATTTTCCCTTTGTTTATGAAGCAACTGTTCATACCAGACAGGGGAATCATGCTGGCATGTCTAAAATAGCCAGCTTCAAACTTCAACATGCAATCCTCAGGGCAGCCTCTCTTCTAGAGAGATAAGACATTAGAGTCTCACAGGGCCACAGAGAGACACATCCTATAGTCTCCCATGCCAACCCTGTTCTATATGATCTAATGTATGACATAAGATCAGGTATTTTCCAACAGATAAAATGTCATTTTTAGAAAGCCTCCATGTTATATTTGCCTTTTATACATATCACCAGCTCATTCTTTTTTCTCACTTTTTCAACCCTTAATTTTCTTGTTTCAAATTGAGGTATAGTTCATACCACTACATGACACTTCATAAAATGAAAGCTCCAGGTATTCTTTCAAAAGAATGGTTTCCTAGTTGGATATAAGGAACTAAAGATATCAGTGAAAACTCTAGAAGATAAATGTGTTCCTTTTAGAGCCACAGATCCTTTAAGTTTGAGATACTCCTTGAGCATCTACTGTGCACTAGCATTTTAATGATACAACTTAGCTATATTTTTACATTTAATCTTTGCAACTGAAAGAATTATAATCATCCCTATTTTATTGAGGATTAAGGACATCAAAAACTGGAAGGCTCAAAAGTGGCAGGACTGCCACTAGAACACAGAACTCTGACAACAAAGCCAACAAATGGGGTGGTTAAGGGAGTCTAAATCCTCATGACAAAAACATAACTCCTCCTCCCAAGAGGATTCTTTGTCATGGTTCTCCCACTCAGCTTGATAGTTGACATCAAATTCTTGACTGGCTAACTGTCCATCCAATGCCTGTCAATCTAGGCACCAAATGTGTCTGACCAGCCTGCTCATTGGAGTGGAGCGCATGACCCCATTCTTAAAGAAGAAGGCTGCTGTTATGGTACAGTTATTCATGTCAGACCTTTATCTTGACTTACCCTCTCTTTAAGACTAAACCTAACCCTACCTTGAAATAGTCTACCTTGCAGCATCTTTGATCTTTGCTTCCATGCCATCTGTATATTCTTAGGGGGTAAATGATCCTCTCAACTCCCCATGATCCTCTGGGGTCAAAGCCTAGAGCTGACAACACCTAGGGGATTCTGGCAAAAGCAGAGCAAATGAGCAGGATCCAAGTACACCTCCTTCCAGGAAGAGAAGAAGACTCAGGAAGAAGAGCAGCTAATGGGCTGGAGGTTGATGCTGGCCCCATTTGAGCTTCAGGCTGTGTCCCATCCATGGTTCATAAACCAGGGGCTGGGCTTTGCTGCCCTGCCAGGGAATGCTGCTGGTGCTGCAGCCACCTCAGGTGCAGACCCTCCAGGAGAAAATATGACATTCCAGTATGGCAGGCATGGAAAAAGAGAACAAGACAAGGACTGGAATTTTTTTACATTATTAATTTAAAGCAAATGATGCATTTTAGCTGGTGGATTCAAAAGCAGATGTCTTTGGGAATAGCCAAGTGTGAGGTATTCAACAGCATAGCATTGTGAATGAAGGTCATAAATATGCATTGCAGTGATGATAGTTAACAATACTATATCATATACTTGGAAGTTGCTGAGACAGTAAATCTTAAATGTTCTTACTTCCAAAAAAAATGGTAATTTTGTCACATGCTGGAGGTGTAGCATTAGCACTATGGTGGTAATCATTTGGCAATATATGAGCTCATCGAGTCAACATATCATACACTTTAAACTTATACAGTGTCATATGTCAATTATATCCCAATAAAGATGTAAAAATTAATTAGTGTTTAATTAATTAATTACAACTCATTGCTATGACCTCTTAGTGACATCTGTTATTTAACCCATTAGTTGCATCTCTATTCCCCTTTACATCTGACCCCTAAAAGATGTAACTAAGGAATAAAAGGACACAGGACACCTTGTGTCCTACTCTGGGTGCTAGAAATGACACATAGTGTGTAAGAAATGTGTTCTACAGAACTGGTTATCCCCTCCCCATCTCTGCGACCTTCTCGGCTCCACCCAACACTTGGGTGCATACTCATACATGTGAATGTGTAATTTACAGATCCACCCAGTGGTTTAATCAATGCAATTAGGTAAATTACTTGCACTTGTTATCCAGTACTTCATGTGTGCTGGATGGCAGCATCACCAGTATGTTGCTGAGGTCTCATCCAATTTGGGCCATTTCTCTGGTTTTGGAAATAATCACCTAAAATGTCCCCACACATATGTGTAAGATCCCATTCCAAGCACTCCAGTATATTTTCCATTTCCATCTTTTCCCAGCAAGAACCCAAACATTCATCTCAATAAAATGATTAACATATGCCAAATGCAAATTGCAAAGCCCCAGAGATCCAGAATCAGTGCAGACACAGGGGAAGCCCACTGCAGTGTACCTACACACCCACCCCAATGGCAGCGTCCATGGCCCCCTGGCATCCAGCGATCCCTGGACTCACCTGCCCTCAGCTCCCTCTCTTGTCTTTGCAGACTGTCAAAATCGCCAGCCTCCTCTGATCCTTGCCCTCCTTTTCCTCCAAATTAAATTTCAACTTTTTGTAAACCTCTGTGAAAATGACAAGCCAGTGCCAGAGCTGTCTTTTAATACACAAAAGCATAAATAATGCCATCCATCAGGTCTGTCACTCAGAAAGATAGATTGCTAGTTGTCCAGACCCCCGAATGACACCAAAGCCAAAGTTAGAAAGTGTCTCTTTTCTTTTCTGTAGTCACTCCCTCACTCACATGCTCTCTTGCTCACTCTCTTTTTTATTTGCTGGACTGCTTGATTCTGATTAATGGTCCTGTCAGGGTGGGATTCCACTTGCTCGGATAATGAGTCAAGAATGTATTCCCTGTCACAGGCGCAGCAGATGTCAGGGGCAGAAGGGCTCAGGGATGCCAGAAACAATATACAGTTTCTTCCTAGTCCCCTGACAGGCCAATATGCTGCACAAGGTCTAATTTATGTAGACAAAATGCAGGCAGGGCCGCAGCCACCAGAAAACTGCCCCAGAAAACCCTGGCTACAGTGTGGCTCCGAGCAGGGCCTGCCTGTTGGCTGGGCAGCCAGCAGCAGGCTGGTAATGAACGCCAGCAACAGACTCAATAGTGCTGCCTCCCAAGGCCTGACCATGCTGAGAGGCCCAGGACCCCTCTGACTTCATTAAACTGCACTTTATATCATTATGGGAAGAAATCAAAAAGGGCAGAGGGCTTCTGTTCCCTTTAATGGCTTGATTAGGTTATTCACTGCTGGGCTTAGGCATCATCATCCTGGAGCTGCTGAAGGATGTTAGCAGAGCTGCTCCATCCAGACACCCTCTTTGCTATCATGGGACTAATTTGATCTCAGAAGTTTTTGCACCGACAGAGATCATCAGGGCTCCTATCATTCCACTGATGCTCCTGGAAACAAGAGTGGCTCCTTGGCCGGAACAGAGACAGAGAGGCTTGGTCTCAGCCTAAACATGGACACACTCGCATACAACCAACCTGTCCACGTAGATTGCATGCATGTACACATATTTCTTTTTTGAGAAAAGTCTCCTGGGCCGTTTCTTGAGGTATAGCATTAAATCAATATATATTTTCTTTAGGAATTAAAAAATGACCACATTCCTTTGATAAACAACTCAAGCCCTTAAATGTCAAGGACACACTGGAATTAAATGAATCAAAAATCGGGCAGGAGAAGTGTCACATCCCCAAGACTGAAAAGATAAAACCCATGTTCGCCAACCTCCATTTGAATCTTAACAGTGTCACAGATATCTTCCATTAAAACAAATCAACAACTTCAAAGGGATACTAAGACTCATAGGTGTTAAGTTTTGCATGGTTTCTAGACTTGATTTCTGTGGGTCTAATGGACTTTATTTTTTTAACATTTTATTTATTTATTCATGAGAGACACACAGAGAGAGGCAGAGATATAGGCAGAGGGAGAAGCTGGCTCCCTGCGGTGAGCCTGGTAGGACTTGATCCCAGGACCCTGGGATCATGACCTGAGCCAAAGGCAGATCTGCAACCTCTAAGCCACCCAGGTGCCCCTTCTGATGGCTTGAAAGGACTCTTCTGATACGGCTACAGGTGCAAGCTTGTGGGCCCTGCTGGTTCATAGGAAGCAGGCAGCAAGACTGAATTTCAAAGCCCAGTCACATATTATAAGCTCACCTGATGTTCTTATTTCTAATGGTGTTTTTTCCTATCTTATTAGCATGGCTTTCTCCTTTGCAAAGACTTTTTTAATTTAAAAAGGATGTCACCATTATGGTAGGCAATGTGATGGGACAGAAAGGGAACGGAGTCCAGGGGTGGGCAAGTTGGTATTTGAGCAAGGTTCAAGGCTGTGGGCAAATTGTATAAGCTCTTACCTCATTCCTTTTAACTATAAAATGTGGCTGATGCCATCTAGAAGGTGGCATTTGAGGTCATGCATACACAGTGCAGAATATGTAGTAGGCCTTGTATAAGCATTTTCTGAAAACCAGGGGCCCAATACATGGTAGCAATTATTTATTATACATTTTGCCCCATTGCCTAACATTGTACCATGAAAAAGCTATTATTATGCAGATATGATACCTTTCCTATTATTTAGTAGGAAAAAAAGAAATTAGAATAGGTCCCCTGTGGCCATCGCCCACTTCAGCTGAGTTCAGATACACCAATCTTGAATGTATCAGTGCCAGTCCCATCCTTGCCCAGATCCTCCAGAGCCCAGCCTGGTTCCAAACACATTTTCCAACTTCTGCCTCTTGGCCTACAAGTTTAACCCTGTTCCCTCCAAATCCTGAGCACTGATTGGGTCTCTCCTAATTCCACCCACACATGTGCCACCGCTTACAGCCAGTTGAGATTTTTACAAGAGATAGCAATGGGAAAAGAAGGCAGGAACAAAATTCCAAAGCATTTTGGTTCCACTAAAGTGAAAAGATATGCTCTTTAATTGGGAAGGAGCGGGGGGTGCAGGGGTTACAAATTACAGAAGAGTATGTATAGTAAAATCCAATTTATATTAAATATATCTGGATTTATTTAAATTTATTTAATTTCTGGAAGGATACATAACAGATTTAACAGCAGTTACCTCTGGGTAGTAGGTGGGAAGTCAAATTTATCATACTGTGTGTCACTTTTTTATTAATAATCAAATTTAAAACAAAGAAAAAGAAGCAGGAAAGCCAAATTTAGCAAACCTACTTTCTGAACTCCCCCAGCTTAAAACACTGACCTCTCTCTAATGATCTAGAATTTACTAGAGAACCATCAGGCCAAAGCAAATATCACAATATAAATGAGTCCCATTTTGTGAAAATTCAGTGTAAAAAAAAATCCAAACACCAAGCAGTGCTCTCACAGGAGGAAACTGCAACAAAGAACCTGGCTTTGAAGTGGCACTGTGGGAAGGTCTGATGGGAAGGAAGCTGACAGTGGGCATGGGCAGCCTTGTATACCAGGGCCACATGGGAGGACCTGAAAAAGAGACATCATAAAACAGACATGGGCATGGGACGTTTTATGATTATTAGAGGATTTTCATGTTGCAGATGATTCTTTCAATGGTAGGCTCCTCACAATATGTTTATAGGTTTGGATATGTCACTTAGGAGATGGAGCAGAGCTGGGAAATTAATGTTTACAAGGTTTAAAGACCACATTACTAAATGGCGAACAGACAGGTAGGATGGTGGAAAGTGGCTGCCTCCTCCAAAAAAATAAATAAGCTAAGAGAAGCAATTTCCAGGCAACATGTAAGAAACAACCTAATGTGTAAAATTAGCTACTTTTGCGCCACACTGACCTTCAAACATGCCCATTTTGATTCATCTGAGCGGAGGTCATTCATTAAAGACCAAAAAATCCCAAAGCGAGGCACTAAGCAAGGTCACCAGGAAGATGGCAGGGTAAGCCCACTGGAACCCAAGCTGAAAAGAAGAGTGGAGTGGAAAATTAATTTTAGATCCCAGTTTCTGATCTGTTTCCAGAGGTCTGTCTGTTCCAGGTTGCAGGGAAGTGTGGTGTGGGACCTGGTCCTGGCTCCTTCCATGCTCCTGTCCAGGGCTTTGCTAATATGAGCTGGAACCAGAGGGCCAGCCCTGAAGTCATCAGTCAGACAAGCTTTGGAAACAGTAATATCATTGGCTGAGAAGAGTTAAGAATTGCAGGGATGAAGGGGGTTTCTGCTGTTAAGCCATTTGCCTCCGGGCATTCCCTCTAATGTCCCTACACCACTTTAATGAGGGGGAAAAGCTGGAGTTGATAGCTAGTTCATCTCTGGCCCCATATACGTGGTATGTCCTGCCTCAGTATCAACACGTGAGTGTCCCACTTATCTGAGGCTCTCTGCTCTTCCTTCCATTTTAGTAAATCATTCAGGCTGCCTTCTAGGACATCTCAGATCCAACCTTCTCTGCCTTTCGTATAAATGCCCCAAATTCTTTCTGTGGAAGCACACTAAGTTGTGAAATATAAAGGCATGTCAAGAGCCTTCCCGTGCTGTCCCTGGGGATACACTTGCTGGTGACACTGTGGAGGGGGAAGTGGAAGAGAAGGATCTTGATCTCTCTTCAGTCAGGAAAGCACTGTCACCTTTGGCAAGTGCCCTAGTATTCAGTGGGGCTGCTGTCCACTGGATGACACTGGTATTTGGTGGTGGTGGTGCTTAGGGGTTAGTAAGTAACCCAGGCCTATGTGTCACTGTCACAATGATCTCCCCAGACTAAAACATATGGAGCCCAGATGACAGTTTAAGCAGGTCTTCTTTGTTAAAAGAGCTAGTAATTAACCCAATTCACTTATGGTCTCTTTAGGGAAGTCTCTCCAGTTAAAGTACTTCCCTCCTAACCCTCAGTCACTATATGTTTTTAATTTCCTTCATCAAGTGCATCTTAAAATATGGGTTTCCTCAAAAGCAGAACCTGGGACAAGGACTAGGGTTCATGGGTCATTTATTTGATAGTTGATCCCAGGAAGAAGATGTAGGGAAGGGAGCAAAGAGGAAAGCCAATAAGACCATGTATCAGCATGGTCTGTGCTGTAGGCGCCTGATTCCAGTCAGACTCCCAAGAAGATGGTATGATAAGTACTGAGCACTATACTATATGTTGGTAAATTATATTTAAATTAAAATAAATTTTAATTTAAAAAAGGAAAAAACACAGTCCAGCACTGTTCACCTTAAAGGTTGGAAGCCCAGAACATTCACCCACCAATTCCCAGTGCCCCTGTTAGTTAAAGGCTGCCTCCTGGAAGCATGAATTGTCCCTCACTGCTGCCTGATGCTGGCCAAGGATCTCCTGAGAGGCATCTGAGACAACCCAAGGGAGAAAGCAGGAGACACGGGAAGCAGACTAGAAGTAGGACACTAACAGCTCCAGGAAAGTCTGAGCTTACATCGAATTGTCCACCAAGGGTACAGGCAGCAATCAGAGGTGGGCCAAAGCCAAAGGGCTAGGGCATGTACAGTAGAGGCATCTCCTATAGCACTTGCTCTGAAGTTTTCTTACTTATAAGATATTCACTCACTCAGTATCTCTCTCATCCCACTGGAGAGCAGAGACCCCTCCACAAGAACAGAGACCTCTAACCAAAGCCCATAACAAAACTTTGTGGGAATTGGGAACTGGCGCTGCCCCACCCCCACACAGGTGGTTACAGCTTCTTAGGCTTAAGAGTCAGCCAGGAGAGCTTGCCTGAAATCTAACTGCCCACACTGCCCTCAGTCAAGCCCTGTTGTGCAAGGCAAAATCTGCCCACCCATAAGAGAAGCCCTGAATACTTCTTCTGTCCTGTGGACTGGAGGGCGTACTGTACCTAGCACAGTAACTGCCATAGAGTAGGCACTCAATACATTTTGTTAGATAAAATAGTTCAAGTCGACTTGGCCAATCCATAATGAATTGTAAGTTTTGTGATTTTTTCCATCCTTTGAATTTCAGAAGTAATTTTCTTCTCCAAATTTCTGGTGGTCTTGTGGAACAGAATGTGTTTTCTGACCCCAGGGTCTGCTGGTTCTCCCAGGGCTCAAGGAAAGGATGTGGTCTGCCATGATGGTCTAGGAATGAATCTCTAGCCCTCCACTTCAGGCTGAAGTTAGTGTTTGCCTAAATAATCTGAACATAAACACTCTTCCCAAATACCCAGGCTTACACATCTGTTTCCACCCTCACCAGCTTCTAGTACTAGAAATATATACCTCCTTCCACATTTAGCAAACTTTGATCATATTTTTTGCAAAATCCTAGCTCAGGCTTTATGACTTAGATGGCAACCTGCTCTGAGTTGTTCTGTATGATAACTCATATTAACTAAGAGTGAATGGTCCACCCCCAATTGATAATACTGTGGCTTGTAAAAAAGAATCCAGACTCTTCCTGACAATAGTGTAGAGACCATTGGATGGTTTTGTGGTCAGAGCAAAAGATGGATTCAATCTACCACAAAGGGAAAGGCCCCATATTATCTATTTTTGTTTATGGTTTTCCCTTGGAGTTTTTGAACCTAAAAAGTATACAAGAGGAGTATACTTCTCCTGTATAGTGTGTCTGGTAGACAGACCAGAGTGTGTCTCTGGTATCTGAGAGACACAGGAAATAGTGTCTAAGTATGAGGCATCACTGGGGCTCTCCTTGATGCACCCAGATTTCTTGAGCTCATGGATACATATGTATACACATAACCTCACAAAGAAATCACCAGGAGTCAGAGTGTTTGATTATATGCCATGAGCTGAAATTTGAGCCACAAATACAGGTAGTACTCTAGGTGCACGTTCTGCCCCAAAGTGATCATCTGAAGTCTAGAACAAAACCTTTCAGATAAATTTATGTGAAGACATGTGAAAGACAATTTTTAGGTTTTTGAAAGATTTCTAGGTTATAAATATTCACCTCAGCCCAATATTAGAAGATACTCACTTATAAAAGAAGAGTAGCTCAGTTTACAGTAGCTTAATGAATTCTGGTCTTCTCAGAGAAAGCAAAAAAGGTTATTAGGGAGTGTTAAGGTTGAAATGTGTCCCCCAAAAAGATATGTTGAATCCTTATCCCCAGTACTCAGAATGTGACCTTAACTTGGAACTAGAGTCATTGAAGATGTAATTAGTAAAGATGAGGTAATATCAGAATAGGGTGGGTCTTTAATTCGATATGACTGAGTATCCTCACAAGAAAGGAAAACACCACATGAAGATATAAACACACACACAGAAGATGGCCACATGGCAGTGGAGGCAAAGGTTGGAATGATACATCCAAAAGTCAAGGATTGCCAAGGATTATTAAGAACTGCCAAAATTTAAGAAGCAAGGAAAGATTTTCCCATTGAAACCACCAGCCACCAGAGAGAACATAGCCCTGCCAACACCTTGATTTCAGACTTCTGGCCTCTAGAACTGTGAAGAAATATATTTCTGTTATTTTCAGCCATCCAGTTTGTGGGATATCGATAGAGCACTAGGGTAGAAATACAGAAAACAAACTAAGATGACAGCATGGGAAGTAGATACCACTATAGCTCCAGAAGTGTAAACATTGCCACCCCCTACTGCCCAGGATGTGTGCTGAGCCCTGATGCAATGAGCTAAGAAGATCTGGGAAATTCTGCTCAGTGGCCAGACATTTTGGCTACATCACCAGTCTGCTTGTAACTGAAGAGTATGGTTCTTTGGACATGAAGTACGATTCCTATGGAACTGGGAAATGCAGCCCTCCATCATCCTGAAGTTTTGCTAATCACTGGGGGAAATGAGATGTGAATTAGACTTCACTAGAATTTGGAAGAAGAGGAAGGAGGAGGAGGCGAAGGAGTTGAAGGGAGGGGGGCAGGGGAGAGGGGAGGAGAGGGAAAAGGGAAGAAAAGAGAAGAGCTGTACAAGGCAAGATTTCCCAAAAGAAAGAAACAAAGCTCTCATCTTCTTTATCCTCAACCTCCAGTTTATCCCCAGATAATGCATTTTTGAACCCATTAGCTTTCTCCCTTCCCTCGACCCTAGCACTCATTCAGAACCTCTCATCCTCTCATCCTGATCACTGTTATAACCTTTTACCAGCCTCTTAATCCACCTGTACACAGTTACCAGAGTGAGCATGGAACTCTCTGCTCACAGCCCTTCCCTAGCTCCTTATCACCCACAGGAAGTACACCAGGACATCTAAAATCATACTTCCAACCACACTTCCTGTACAATCCTATACCCTTCACTGCAGAGTATCTCGACTCCAGCCCAATTCAATGGTATACCTTGATTTTCAGAAATGTCTTCTTTTTCTTTTGCTAGAAATATCCTTCCTCCTTTTTTACCTTATGAGCTTCTCATTCTTTCATATTCCAAGGCAGTTATCACCTCCTTTATGGAGACTTCGTTGTCCCCTACCCCAGCTGTGGCAGAATGAATTTTTCCCTCTCCTATATTCCCATAGAACTTAAAAAATGACACCTACCACAATAAATTATTATTATCTGGCTGTGGAACAGTTTGTTCCATCTCTGTCTGTTCCAAGAGCAACAGTATCCCAGGGCCTGGCATCATGTCTGAAATGCAGAAGGTTCTCAAAAATGTTGTAAAAATGAAGGATGTGTGAATGAGAATGGTATACTCCAAGCGCTACGGTTTGTGCCCATAGTCTTCAAAACTGGCCAGATGTCCTCCACATCTGGTGCCATTTGCCAACCCTTAAGAGAAATTCACCAGATTCTCAGGTTCTGGTACCTTATCCTCTCCTGCATCTCTGCACAGGGCTCTCTTCAAGTCCAAGGTTGGTTTCAGTCTAGGAAAATAAATAGGCACAATAGAGCCAGCTAATTTATATGAGAAGTCGACTCCAGGCCCCCTGCCTCCTGGACTGAGCGGAGAGGACAAGATGAAGAGTTCCACCGTGAGTTACTGTGCTCAGCCTGGCCTCTCTCTAACATCAGAGCCTTCTGCTCCTGTGACAAAGGTTTATGTTCTAAGTCATTAAGTTTTTCTGCCAAAACACGTGTTTCTTTTTAACGGCCCTTGTTCCTGCTCAGAAGTTTCTTAATCAGAAACAGTGACTAACTGTTCAACTCCAAATAAAGGAAATAAAATTAAATGTCCCAATTGCTTTTTGCTGATTTGGCCTTTGGTTTCATTTTATTATTTTCTTTACAAGCCTTAGGCTTATGGAGGAGCTCCCCAGTGCCCAACTCCCAGTTCTGCTGTGGAGGGAGAGACATGCCCAGTGTGACGTTTGAGTTATAGTTTCTCTAAACCACATGCAAACCTTGATGAATAGAAACGTAAAGTGCCAACACTGAAAACTAGCATACTCGGCCAGTGGTTGGAAGATGTGTGCGGACCCCTGCCTGCAGAAGTGCTGGGCCATTTCCAGAGCCAAAGAGACAATGGTTTCGGAGGAAAGAAGAGGATGCTGCCAACTTATACCTCTTCAACTGGATTCCAAGCTGCCTTTCCTATTTATGAAAGGTCGCTGTAGTTGGCATCCTTGATCCAACCACGGCAACACCTAGAATGTGGCCCTTCAGGGATATTCTAGAGAAAAGTCAAGAAAAGAGGGAGAAGGGTCCAGAAGAAAAAAAAAAAAACAGTAAGAATTAAAGGAACTGAGTAGACACTGAGAATCATTAATGTTAGAACCAGAGGACATCTATTTCATTGCCTACATCGTACAAATAATAAAAATAAATAAATAAAATAAAAATTAAATGAAATTTAAAAAGATAAAAAATAAAAATAAAAAGAGTGAGGCCTTGGCAGCCCGGGTGGCTCAGCGGTTTAGTGCCACCTTCAGTCCAGGGCGTGATCCTGGAGACCCGGGTTCGAGTCCCACGTCAGGCTCCCTGCATGGAGCCTGCTTCTCCCTCTGCCTGTGTCTCTGCCTTTCTCTCTCTCTCTCTCTCTGTATCTCTCTCTCTCCTTCATGAATAAATAAATAAAATCTTAAAAAAAAAAGAGTGAGGCCTCGAGAAACCTGGACTCCCAGAAGGTGAAAAAATTATTGCATGCCATCTTCATTCTCTGAATGAAAGAAAGCATAAAGGAACAGAGTATGTCAAAGTTTAAAACTTAGCACAGTCCCAGCACAAAGAAGGCAATAAATACTTGATAAAATAACATCAAATAATAGTTCACTCAGGGCATAAAATAACCTAATATTTGCATTATCCTTCAAGCAACTTCTGACAATCCAAGTCTGTATTCACTAACCTTAATTTGAAATTATTTCAAACTTAGAGAAGTTCTAAGAATTAGCACAAAGGATCTCCATATGCCCCTTGCCCAGTCTCATCAATTTTTTTTTAATGTTTGCCACATTGTGTTTGTTCTCTATCTACCTGTACACACACACATATTATTTGTTCTGGAACATTTGGAGTAGGTTTCTTTGGGCCTGTTTCCCCTGATTGCTTCAATGTGTATTTCCTGAGAGCAAGGACTTCTCTAACGGTTATCAAATCCAGGAAATTTCACATTCGTACAGTATTTTAATACATAGTTCGTTTTCAAATGTCAATGTTGTCTTAATAATGTCCTTCATGTCACTTTCCCCACACAAGACCCGATCCAGGGTTACATCTTCCATTTAATTGTCATGCCTCTTCAGGCTACTGTAATCTGCAGAGTCCCAGCATTTCTTTGTCCTTTATGAAGCTGACATGGTTGGAGAGTACAGCCTGGTCTTTTCATAGAAGGCCCCTTATTTTGGATTTACCTGATGTTCCCCCATGAGATTCAGGTCAGGCCCTTTGGACTGGAGACCGCATGAGAAGGGTTGTGTTCTTCTCAGAGTCTCACATCTGGAGGCACACTAAGTCTGCCCCTCATTGATAATGTTGATTTTGATAAATGACTTCTCTGCTGTAGAGTTACTAGTTTTCTTTTCATAATTAGTAAGTAATTTGCAAGGAGTACTTTCAGCACGTGTAAATATTCTGTTCTCCATCAGTGGATTTAGCAGCCAGTAAATTGTTCGCCTTTTATTCACTGGGTTATAGTACATTGCTGACATTATTTGGTTTGGTGCTCAGGTTATCCCAGATTTGGCCAGAAGAACCCCTTCAGGCTCTCCTTGATCCTTTTGGTATGTGCCTCCCACCTTTTTTAACTTGAGCTCTTTTTAAATTTTTAGCAATACAGAATGTTGTAGGATCCTTTGTGTCTTTTCTGCCTATTTCCTGAAATCAGCCTTTATCCAGAGGTCTCTGGTCCCTTTGAATGAGGAATGGTATTTAAAAATCAAGACTTAGGTGTTAGGTGTGGTCATTGCAATTGGGATGCCATTGATTTAAGGTCCTATCAGCAGAGAGAGCCAATAAAGTATATTTTTAAAATTATCTGCTTATACTGGTACCTCACTTCCAAACTAATTCTTGTAGATATTTCTTGCCTTTGCCTATTTCTTATTTGTATCTCTCAGCTTCACAGTGAGAATCCTGGCTCACAAAACAAACAAACAAAAATTATATATATATATATATATATATATATATATATATATATATTCTTTTGTTTAGTTCTATGATATACATAAACAAAATAGTTTTTTAACTAAGTTGTATGCATACAACTACCATAAAAATGAGAAAAGTTCAAGATATGTTTGCATGTTTTTCTTTAGATGAAGATATATATAGTCAGAGCACTCTGTTCAAAAGTTACTTAAACTAGCTTTTATCCTTCCCTTTGATGTGGTTATATTATTCCATCGAAGTAAAGTAGAGTCTATTTATTTCTGTTTCCAAACAGTTTTAGGGCTTTCCCCCCATCCTCACTGTCTTACTTTCATTTCTTTTAATTTGTAGAAAAATAATATGATCCCCCTAGTCAAAACCATATGAAAAGTTATACCCCAAAAAGTGTTGTCCTCTCTCTTATCCTGTCCACCTTATTCTTCCCAACCTCTGTCCTTTGTAGGGAACCATCTTCCTTAGCCTCTGGTTTATACTTTCTGAATATTCTTTATCCAAAATAAACTAGCAAAATGCAAATTATTTCAAAATAAAAAATAAACAGATATGCATATATTTTCTTATTTCTCCTTCCTTAATACAAAACAATATACACACATTCTTTTGTACTTTTTTTCTGCTTAATATATTTAAATTCATTTAATATTAAATCACAGAAGTCTTCCTAATTCTTTTTACAGCTCCTTAGTCTCGCCAAGAGTGCATACAGCAGTTTGTTCAACCAATTTTCTGTATTTGGGCTCTTAGATTATTTCCGATATTTTGAAGTTTCAAACAATGTTGCCATGATTAACCTCATTCATATTTTTTTGTATCATTGGAAGTATGTCTTCAGGGTAAATTGTTTGGGCAAAGGGTAAGTATGTATGCAGTATTATTGATAACCTTAAAGTGGTTACAGCATCTCAGTACACACCAACAATGTGTGTGAGTGTTGTTTTTCCGACAGTCTTACCAACAGAGCGTGCTTAAGAGTTGAGAAAATACCCATATTTCACTACAGTCTTATGAGTAAGGCTGAACATCTTTTCTTATATTTGATGTGTGTGTGTGTGTGTGTGAATTATCTTTTTAAGTCTTAATATTTTTTATAGGGTTCTTGGTCATTTTCTCCTTAATTTTAAGAGTTGTTTGTAGGGATGCCTGGGTGGCTCAGTCGGTTAAACAACTGCTTTCAGCTCAGGTCATGATCCCAGGATCCTGGGATTGAGCCCCACGTCTGTTCCCCACTCAGCAGGGAGTCTGCTTCTCTCTCCCTCTGCCCCCCCCCACTTGTGTGTGAGCACTCTCTCTCTCTCTCTCTTTCTCTCTCTGATAGGTAAAATCTTTAAAACAAAAGTAGTCATATCCAGAATTGTATAATAATCATGTCCTTGCTTTTCTTTATATTTAAACACCATGTGTCCATCCTTAAACACTAAGGTTTAATCTTCTTGGTGAAAAAATTTTGCTGTGTGTCTTAAGTCTCATTAATCTGGAGATTATACCTTTCAGATGCCTTTTTTTTCTGTGCAGTTCATGGGTGAAGGTCCCGGACTATCAGACTTGTAAAGTTGTCATAGTCTGGGCATTCTCAAAGGCAAACTCATGATGCCGGTCATTATGTTCCTCCTGGAAATTTGCATTTCCTGCAAAATTTTAGCTGGGCCCAGAGGGTGGATTAGACTCAGGGTTGATCCCTTGGCAAGACTATAGGTGGTTTTGCATTATTTTTTCAGAGAACAGAGAATGTCAAACGTTTTTTATATTAGTATCCACTGATGCTCAATACCTCCAGTCTTTTGTTTTGTTTAGTTTTCAGTTCTTTTGATTGTGTGAAACTCATTTTCTAATATATTCTTAGAATACATAGATGTGGGTTTTACATCTCTTATAAGAATCAGAAGTTAGTTCTGCTCCCTTCTCTTTACCTTTACCCTCATCCCTATTGCCATCCACATGTAATACCACAGAGATGACTCTAACACACGATGGTGGGGAATACTCACTGCCTGTAATACCCCTCAGCAGAGGAAAGAGTTCTATAGTCAATGCTTCCAGAAAGCAGCCATCCTTAATGAGTTCTGGATATTAGAATAGTATAAGGACCCGAAGTAGGTCCTGGTAACTTGAGAGAAACAAAGTTCCCACCTCCACAGGCTCACATCTTCTCTGTGAGTCATTCATCTTCTGAACACTACCAGAAATCCCTTCACCCCTTCCCTGTTCTTCCCTGGGGCCTCACCAAGTAGACCAGATCTACTCATGGGTCATGGTGAGTATGAGCCTTCTCTTTTCTTCCACTGTACAGGTTACTGAACCAACCCTTTCTGGAAGGATTAAATGAGCTTGCCAGCACCCACAAACCAGCCATTGCAACATCAACCAGAGTCTTTCAGGTATTCTGAGTGATGAGACCCACTGACCAGGGTGTTAGTGGTAGAACTGAGGAAACACCATAAATTAAAGGGAAGTTTTTCTCCTTTCATCCTTCCCCACCTACATCTACCACCCTAGGGCTCCCTATCCTTACTAGGAAAGCAGGGGAGTTAAAAAAGAATATGAAAGTGAAATTAACAACTTAAAGGGGGAAATTCTATTTACAAAGTGGTGTGTTAGATGTTTCATATGTGTAATTTTGTGTAATTTTCAAAACAAATAAAGTTGACATTTTACTTCTATTTTATAGAGGAAGGAATGGAGGCTTAAAGAATTCAAGGGGAAGTCTGATGTGAATGAGCACAACTCTTCTAATTAGGCAGTACGCACCCTTTTAATGGCACCAGGCTGTCTGTAAGGCAGCATACTCAGAGTTGTTTCCGATAGTCATTATTCTTTTGAAAACCTGACACAAACAAGCAGGGCTCATTGAAAACTCCTCATCTAGCCCAGGTACCATTAGATCTATGTTAAGTTTCCTGAAGTCCTTAGCTTGGAACCCAGACTCATCTTACTCAGATGTATCTGAGAGCAATGGAGAAATTAGCTTTGACTGAGCCCAGCCCAGGCTCCCAGGGTGCCATTCTTGCATGCCTGAATGTGGGTGAGCACCTAGGTGGAGCACATGACTAATACAAGCAGGAACAGAACATTGTAAAGAGCAGCCCATTTCTGCTTGTGTGCAAATCAGAATTGCCAGAGAATTTTTCCATAGTCTTCTATAATGTTCATTACAAAAGAGTCCCCAGATGGCAGATGGCTATTAGCTCACTGTGACCTATATAAATGTCAAACATAAAGCTATTGCCCCAGCAAAAATCTTAAAATAAATAACAACAGGAGGGATGAGATTCTGTTGTCATCAGTATTTACAGTTTACGCATTTGGACTCTTCTGTTCTCAAGCCAGCACAAAAGTGCTTTCATCCCACCAGGGAATTCAATTAGCTGGAGCAATACAGGAAGTGGAGTCCCACAAGGATAACTGGCACAGATGAGGAATGGGCTACCCTAAAAAGGCAAGTCAGTGGCTGGGAAGAGTGCAATGGCTTTGGGGCATTGCTTAGCACACATTTTAAAGGTTTATCTCTAGATCTTTATCTTCATGAGCAGGCTTACTAAGACAAAAGGAAGGTTATCTTCTCCAGATTTATACCCAGATAACCTAGAGAAGGGACATCCTTTACCATCAAAGGGAAGATTACAGATCTTAAGAAATATAGAATAAGTTATTTTTATATAGGATTTACAGGATCAACTTCTTCTTTATTTGAAATTCACAGGTTCTGTGCCTGCCAACTGCCAACCCTACAGAGAACTGCTCTCCACCATCATGTGTGTATGTGTGTGTGTACACATAATTTATATATATATATATATACATACATATATATATATATATATATACCTTTTTTTAAACATATCAGTGTTTCTAACACAACACAATCTAAATCTGGTTCTCTAGATGAACAACTGGAAAAATTCTCAGTCAATCTGTTCAGTGAACTAAAATCAGCTTGTGTTGCCTGTTGGTTTTCTGGTATAATGATTCTGTTTGGATTTTTCTCCTACATTTCTGATAATCTAAATGGTTCTAGAAGGTAAGTAGTTAATCTGAAAACAAAAACAAAAACACTAGCCCAACAGCTTGGGCAAAGGATTCACCAGGAAGCAACTGGATAAGCAGTGTGATCTATCGGTTCAAAGAGAGGATGTCCATATAATTTACTTTCCAGACTAGAACAATTCTGAGAGTGAAAGGCAGTGTTATTAATAATTTTACCAAGGCAATAGTCATAAAGCAGTGGTGTTCAGGGCAAACCAAGACATAAGGTCACCTTATTCAAAGATGATTTATAAATGCCCCGAAAAAAGCTCATTTAAACAGAGTGTATATCTGTGGAACAAAAGTGTTCATTATAAGAAATAACTAAGACAAAAAGGCAGCAGTGTATAGTAGAAAGAACTTTGTAATTTGATATCACTTTGCTTTAAAACTGGCTCCCCCCGCCCCCTAACTAGCTATGTGACCTTAAGCCTCTAATTTCTCATTTGGAAAGTGGGAATAAAATACCTTGAAAAGCTGTTGTCAGAATTAAATAAGATAAAAAATGTGAAGTGTCTGGATAGAAACAGCACATAATAATTTTTATTTCTCATTCTTGAGAACATGCAGATCCTGCTTCAAATCTGTTTCATTCCATTATTCCTTGGTTTTAAATCAACAACTACTAAAAATGCACTTGAAAAGTATTTTCCAACAGAGCTTTTTCTAACAACTGACAGCTGGCTGATTGCAGCGTGGCTATCCATATATTTCTGGGAGTCCTGTTGCAGATAGAAATCTTTGATCCAAATGTTTCAGTTTTTACTTTTGAAAACGGATGTGATTATACAAATAACACCCCAAGCCATGATATCAAGCCAAGGGTTAGACTGGAAGGAGAGATTTCTGTTCCTAAAGAAACCTCCCAGTTCAGGGAAAGTGTCCAGTGTGCAAATTAGGAACCATGAGTCTCATGATGCATCTCTTAACATGGGATAGCTTCTGTCAGCCTGGGGCTGGGTAGTATCCCACATACATATTTTATATTTACAGGATGTAAGGTTTTATAGCAAAAAACCAATTTATATGAGCTCTCTTAACTTCAGGAAACTCTGCAAATGGCCAAGGAATCTCAAACAGTGGATGGCCCATGTTCCATGTCAACACAGTCCTCTAGTTCCCATTACCCCAACTCAAGGAACCTACTGATGGATACTTTATGTGAAAATACCTCATAAAAGCAAACCTGCAATTGATCCATGGGAGCCACATTCCAAATTTCCACTTACACCATGGAACATCTAGGGGAAATTTGGCCCTGAGAGTCCTGTTGCTTAAGTTGAACTCACACTTGGAACACTACTCACATTCTGAAATGAGTTTTGAAGTTAAAACTCACTTATTTATTATTCAGGAAGTGCTTATAAAACACTCGTTACTTGTCAGCATCAAGGTAGGTGCTAAGGAGATCTAATAAAACAACTCAGCCTAGACATTCAAGGAGCTTAGCAACTTCAACAATTGATTACAAGGCATCAAGTGGTTGCTTTGATGGGGTTATGAACAAAGAAACAAAGAAGAGTTATGTAAACAGACCGAGGGACCAAGGAAAGTTTTCAAAGAAGGAAGGGCATTTAAGCTGGGATTTGATGATTGAGTTTGCAAAGGTCTAGAAAGAGGAAAGAAAGAACTAGAAAGAGGAAACAGCTCCTGCAAAGGCACCAGTTTAGAGAAAAGGCGGTGGGCTCCAATCATGACCAGCATCACCACAGCACAGGAAACATAGGGCATTTCACAACAAGGCTGGGCAATGGGTAGGGACCTGGTCAGGAGGAATTTTCTAGGCTTTCAGAGGCATGTGCCAGTTTAACTTCTACATCCTCAGCTTTCATATCATGCCCTGCATCTGTACTATAACTCTGTTACCTTAAGAAACTGTCTTACATCTGATCACCTCTCCCTCTTCCTCTCCTAGGCCACCACCATCTCTCACCTGATGTTTGGGAATACCTTTCTACATGGTCTCTCTGGTCCTGCCATTGCCTCCCCAGAGCCTACTACCAATACTCCCATTAGACTTTTAAAATCTAGATTACATTGTGTGGATCTTATGCTCAGAATTCTTGGGGGGATCCCTGCTTCACTCAGAAGACAAGTGGATCCAAATCTCCACAGTGGGCTAAAATAACTCATATGACTAACCTGCTATTCCCATACCTTTCTGATCTCATGGCCAACCTTGTCCCCTCCCCCATCCACCTGCTGCCACTCTGGTCTCAGGGCTCTTGCAGCCTCAGAGGTTTAGCACCCCATTTCCTAGACTTGGAGGGTTTTTCACTAACACAACCAGGGCCCTCTGTGTCACCTCCTTCAGATCTCCAACCAAATATCACGCTATTAGAGAAGCCATCCTTGGCTACCCTATTTTATGAAACGAATCCATACCCACTTCAGCTTTTCCTGATCTCTTACCATGTGTAATGTTTCCTCTCACTCTCTAACATATCATATATACTTTTAATTTCTTTCTTATCTATCTCATCTGGTTATCATAGCTAGAATGTGAGTGCTATGAAGGCAGGAACTTAGCTTCCCCATAGCTTGTTGGTTTATGCCCCATGCCTGGAAGAGAGATGGCACATAGCTGGCACTCAGTAAATAGGCACTGCCAAATAAGTGAATGAAGCCCATTAAGGGAAGAAGGAGAAGGTGAAACAGATCAGCTTTAGTGATTCCTCTTACCTTTGCCCGTCTTATTTATCAGAGTTTATCATTAAATGCCAGGTTTATCATAAAATGCATTTTGAATGCAGATAGGAATCCTCTGCTTAAAATTCATATATATTTTTAAGGAAACCACCATGACAACCCTGAAGAATTCAATGGGATATAATCAGACTTGATGTTGAGAAGATCACGATGTTCAGATTACATGGAGGTCCTCTGACTTAGAGACAGGAGGAGCTGAGAGAAGCTGTGAGAGGGGAGGGAAAGGATGAGATGGGGAGAGATTCAGGAGGAAGAACTCTGGAGCTTGGATGTGAGCGGAAGGAGGGAGGATTCTAGGAAACCCTCCCAATTTCTGCTCCAACAGTCATGTGAAAAATGACACCATCAAAGGCAACAGGGTAAGAGAAATAGGCAAAGATAGCCTGGAGCATGTTGAAGATGAAGGTCTCAGGGGACTTCCAGGGAACGATGAACATCAAGACAGTTGAACAGAAGATCTAGTGCTCAAGAGAAGTATAGGAGTCATCCATATTTAGGGTGTAGATGAAAGCATGACTCCAAGTGAAATTATTCAAGGATAGTGTGTAGGGTTAGGAGAGAAAATGAAGGACATGAATAAGCACAGGAATCCCAGCCAGCATGGGACAAGAGCCTGACAGACCTCAGTTTTTAACATGGCTCTGCAATTCAAGGGCTGCGCCACTTTATTCAATTTACATAAAAGTCTTTAGAGCCCAGCTTTCTTCTGTGCTCAACAGTGATAATAACACCCACCTCACACAGTAGCTGTGAAATTTCACTAGGAGACAAGGTACCATACCTAGAAGATAGGGAACATTTAATATTCCTACAAATACAATTAATTATTTGTTATAATTATAGGAGATAGAATGTGGTCAAAGAGGTCAACACTTAATAGGAAGAACATAGTCATCATACTCCAAGAAGAAAAGAGTTTCAGGAAAGGAGTGAGTGGACAACTCCTTGAAATTCTGCTCATAAAACAGGCAAAATGTTAAAAAAAAATCTGGTCAGGTTTGGCAATTGAGATTTTTGGTGACACCATCAAAAGTAGTACAGTGGGAGTGAGGAACTTAAAAACCAGAGGCTGCTGTTGAGTAAGATGAAGACAAAGAAAGTAAGACAGTGAAAATAGACTTGGTTTTAAATCAGGTTCAACCACTTTATCTGTGTGATCTTGAAGGAATTACTTAACCTCTTTGTGCCTCATGCCCTCACTTATAAAGTGGAAGTAATAACAATCAAGTATATATGACACTCTGGCCAATGATAGGTGAGTAACTACAATTTCCCTCTCTTCCATTGTCTCTTCTCTTTTCCCTGACAGTGACAATGCACAAAGGATCCAGACATTGTGTTCACTGTTGCCTTACATGCTTCAGCACAAAGATGCACAGATAGTGTAAAAAGTAGGCACACTCAATGGGAACATTAAATAATTTAATTATAATTGCATGTGATATCCAGATAATTGCATAAATCATCATATCCCGTCAATGTTTTATTTTTCTCTTTCCTTTCACCAGGTTTCCTCTCCCAACAAGTGCTCTGACATTGACTAAACGTAATTCTGCAGTGAGTGGATAATACCACTCAGCAGCGAAGCTACGAGCATGCTCACAGCCTTTCCTCCAATTTAACTCCTGTTGACTTCAAAGGACCCTATTAAGAGTTTGGCCATAAACTGCTGTATTGCCCTAATGAGAAAGTATTTTTAAGGTTTCTGGGTCCTGCTATTATTAAGTGACTGGTCTGCTATTTCTCTTGCTCAAATGACCTCATTTTCTTAGAGCCAGAAAAGGGCTCTCTGGCCTCCCTCCCTTCTTCAGTATCCTGCTCTGGGGAACTGAAAGCAAACAAGCAAGAAGCCACATTTTGCGAACCCCAGAACAGAGTCTCAGAGTATTTGCCTCCTACCTCATCTCCTTTCGGGGAAATGGAGATCCCTTTGTTCTCCTGCTGGTCAGGACAGAGTTAACATAGCCCCAAAGAAACAGAATAAAGGCTTTCCCCTCTTGTGATTCTGGCGCGCCTACTCCTTGCTTGGATGTCTATTTGCATGATCATAAATTCTGAACTCAGGAGGATAACCCCAGCCAAAGTCTACATGTGCCGGATACCATAATGTAAACTGCGTATGTTGGGAGAGGCTGGTAAATGGAACCAGTGAATGAAAACAGGGCCAGCTCGATGTTTGGGCCTCCGGATTTCCTCCCCTCTGTAAAACAAGTCCTCACCCCTCAGTTCTAACTTTCTGACATGCCCATAAATAAAAGTACTTTTGGCTACCCATCCCCTTGAGATACCCAGATACAGCCTTAACCCCAGAGTGAAAGCTCAAACTCTGCTCAAGAGTACAGTGGCCATGCCTGCAGCCGTTCTTCATCCTGACTGAGAGCAGACCGTACGCATGACAAAAAGCACTGCAAAAAAAAAAAAAAAAAAAAGGCTGTGTTTCTTTCCTTTGCAGGTGCATCCCCACTGCCTTCTCTCCTCCAGCTTTGTCCTCACTTGAATGGGAAAGTGGTCCAGCTGATGGGGAGACTAGTTCACCACACATGAATCTGGACCATGGAATCAATGTAGTAACAATATGAGCCCTGATTCAGAAATTCAACTGAGTCATTCCAGCCCTCCTGTCTCCCACCTCCCTGGGGCTGCATCCAAGTTAGAAGCTGTTAAGTACTGCCAGTGCATCAGACACATAGACCTTGATGTGCTCTCCTTAGAGGAGTATCCACAGAAGTGCGCATCTCCCCTCCCAGCCTGGCCCTTGACCATTGGTCTATGTGTAGTGATGCTAGGACATCTTCGTATTCATATGGCTCCTTCTGCTTCTGCCCCATTCTCTTAGCTTCATTTCTGCTATGAATATTTGTGGTTGCTTCTGCTATTTTCAGGCCCTGCTGGCATCTGAGCTGCCTCTTCATACCTCTGCCCAGGGAGCAGGGTTCAGGCACTCCATGGCCTGCTAGCTTCCCCATTCTCATTCCTTCCCCTTGGAGCCTAGCATTCAGTTCTGCCATTAGTTATTGCAAAATGCTACTCTATAGTTCAGTATGAGTTTTGCTCAAGAGAGAAGGAAAAATTACACTCCTGGAAGCCAAACATAGATGTCTCTGAGAGCAGGTGGTCTATGTTTCACCAACACACTATCCCTAGGAACCGTCATACCTCACAGCATGCTCTCTTTGCAACACAGGATCAGAAACTAATTCTGTTTTCTATATCCTTGGGCAGTGAGAACTGAGATCTGCCTAATGCTCTGAGTGTAGGGTTTTCCATTGTTAGTTTCCACTGTTTAGGGACAGGCAAACTTGAAAGGTTGCACTCATTGGACATTCCACAACATAAGAAAAAGAAATAAATGGAAATATAACTATGGTGATAATTTTATTTTATTCAATATGAAATGTAGATCTTAATTTATTTATATTTTGTTGGAAAAATGAGTTACTGGAGGTCAGGCAGCCAGTGCACATAAACCCATACAGAAAAAACTGCGTTCAGAATCTGGTGTTGCATTAGGACAAATACTAGAATCATATTCCACAGCACCAGAAAGCTAGCAGCTTTCAGAGAGGTAGTGTTTGCACTTCTTGCCTCACCCCACCACCAAGACCCCAAAGTCCATGCACAAGCGACATCTGGGAGTTCCATAACCACTTTAGCATAAAAAATGAAAGTCACTGTCTGTTCTCTACTCTTTGTAGACCACCCAACTCAGTTCATCCCTTTTTGCCCAAATGTTAAGCAATTAAATGATTAGGGCCTCGGTATAACAGGGAATGTAGCGTTAAAGGAAAGCAAAACTTGTTCAATGAAAAACAATATGGAATTTTTTTTTATATTTGAAAGGGAAAATAAAAATCACTCAACCTCACAACCCAGGGGTTTCCACTCCTAGTATTACAGGTTCTTCTAGTTTCATGTTGGGATATGTGTAGTTATTTGTTTTCAAATATGCTTAACGAGGTTGGAATTGTACAGTTTGGTTCCCTGCTTTGCATGTTAGCATTTTGTCATGTGCAATTTACATATTCTTCAATAAAAAAAATTTAATGTATGCTCGGCATACTGTACCTTTACAAAAAAATTCCAAACATTCTGGTTGCTGTTTCATGTTCATAATGTAACTCTAATGATATTGTGATAATGATCTTTGTGCATAGATTTCATTACCTGTTTAAAAAACAACGAAAGGTGAAAAAATTTGAAACATTCTTGAGTAATTTGATGTCTACTGCCAAATTTGGCCTCTGAAACAATTTCCCAATACTCCCTCATCCAGCCCCATACAAACACTGGTTTTACTATCTTTTCTCTCTCAATAAATGAAAATCATGTGCAATAGTTTTAAATTTGATTACTAGTTAAGTACAATAATGACCCCCCAAACCAAATATATCCGCTTCTAATCCCTGGAGCAAGCAAATGTACCTTATTTGGAAAAATGGATCTTTGCAGATGTGACTAAGTAGAGGATCTTGAGATGGAGAGATTATCCTGGATTATTGAGGGGGCCTTACTTGCCATCACAAGCATTCTTAGAAAGGAGAGGCAGAGGAAGCTTAGAAGAGGGGCAGAAGAGGGGCAATTGTGACCACAAAGCCAGACACTAAGGACTGCTGCCGGCCATAGAAGCTGGAAGGAGCAGGGGATAGCTTCTCCCCTAGAGCCACCACAGGCAGCAGAGCTTTGCTGGCGCCTTGATGTTGACCCAGTGAAACCGATTTCGAGTTTCTGGACTCTAAACTATGAGAGAATCATGTTTTGTTGTCTTAAGCACCCAAGCTCATGGTGATTTGTTACAACACTCAGAGAAAACTAATACACTAGGTTTGACCTATATTCCTGTGTTTATTGACCACCATATTTCTTCTTGTGTTGAAAATGCCTATTTATTGTCTGTTGCCCATTTTTCTACTATGGAATCTAATTTTTTTCTAGTGGATTTTTCAAATATATTCATAGCTGTGTCTTTAGATGTTTGTATTTCTATATTTAATACCTTTGTCTTTATATATGGTGCAAGTAGTTCCCCCAACTTATCATAAATCTTTTAACTTCTTTTAGAGATTTGTTTATTATTTTGTTTTTTGTAAATATGAGCTTTAACTATTTGAGGTTTTGAAATCTATCAATATATTTCTCTATAATTTCTTATTTTGCTGTTATGTGATATCGGATGGCTACCTATCAACATTTTCCTCCAGGTCATTGATGATTGCATCTTTTATGTTTATATTTTTAATTCCTCTAAAACTTTCTTTGACAAATGATACAAGGCAGGTATCTAGCTGTTTTCTCTCACAGTTAGCCAATAGTTCCAACACCATTTATTCAATATTATCTCTATTCACTGATTTAAAGTACTAACTTTATCATTTGATTCATTATAACACTGTGGTCTGCTCCAGGGTCTTTTATTCTATTCTATTATCACCTCTGCTTCATTACAGCAGCTGCATAAAATCTTCTAACATCTAGAAAGGCAACTCGTCATGCGTATTATCCTTCTTCAAACATTTCGCAACCTTCCAGATGAACTTTCTGATTAGTTTGTCAAGTTAAAAAAAAATCCTTTTAGAATTTTGACTGGAATTACATTAAACTTATCAACTGATTTCAAAACCCAAGCAATTGAGTTCCACTTGCACATTTTAAACAGTGGTATTTTTAAATAGAAACATGGGGTGTCTGAACCCTGGTAGGGTGATAGAGCCAGATCTATAGAGGGGGAATTATTCTTAGACACCAGATCCCATAAAAATATTTAGGCTGTATTTTCATTCATTGCTCTTGGTACCCCATGAACTCTTCATGAACTCATGAACCCCAAGACTTTTCTTTTGTTATTTTTCTGTCTTGTGCACTCCCTGCTATGAATATGCTGTTTCCTGGATCATGCTTTTTCAACTTCCCTCCCGACTTTCAATTCTTGTTTTTTTCCCTTTGAGTTCTGGGAGAGTTTCTAGGATATGCCTTCATTTTTAGAGATTCAGTTTGTTGGCAGTATCCATTCAGCTGTTCCCTGCTACACTGAGATTTTAAATTCTAGACTTGCATTTTAAATTTTTCATTTGGTCATTCATGATTTCAGTGTTACCTCTCCAGGATATCTCTCAAATTTCAGAAGTGTAATATCTGCTTGAGTATTGTAGAGTGCATACATTGAAAATGTCCAACAATTTCTCCATTTATTGCAGCAATTTGGGTTTTATAGAAAGAATCTTGCTCTGATTCCACAGAATGGTTTCTTTTTAAACTGAAGAATATTTTTGTGCTAGTAGTTTTTCTCCATATGGGCATTTTAAAAGGGGCTATATATGCTTGTGAAAAGTTATTAAGGTGTTAAAACATGACAAGTTTTCTATCACAGAGTTTCTGGTTCCTTGACAAACAAACAAACAAAACTTTTAGGCCTCAAAAAGAAAATAGATAGATACAAGTCTACATTGGTTTGACTTGACCAGTGCAGAGATATTCCAGCATTAGAGAAATATAGAGGTGCCAGGCTGGAGGTAACTTTGTCATCACCTGGCCTTCCTGCTGGTACATTTGTCTTAGGTGTGGTGAGGCAGTCATAAATTGTTGGACACTATTGTCCATTCTCTGTTGTTTATGCCAGGATTAACAAGTGCCACCAACCACCTGCTCAGTGCAGCCTCTGGAACACAACAGGTGCCAAGGACAAACTGATAGAGTGCAGACGGCCTCTTTGGCCACCCCCACAGCATGTCCATTCTCAAACCTCCATGCTAAGAACTATAGGGGATGGGGGATTTGAAAGAATTAGGTGAGATCTCTTCAGTGCATCCCCCTAACTGTCCTTTTCTATGCAGGAAAATGCAGATCTTCTTGGACAGAGATAGTAGATTTCTACCTTCACTGTATCCCGTAAAATGTCCTCCAAGTTTTTACAGCTTGTCTTGCATCCTTCCCCAGCTTCCAATGCAGAATAGCCCCATTATTATCTAGAGGTAATTTTTGAGGACTCTGGAGACAAGAGGTTAGACGCATGTGTTTCAATTACAATCTTCCTTGAAAGTTTGGAAACACATTTCAGAAACTGGAAAGCACTGGTAACCTATTTCTTCCAGTATTGATGCCATTCTAACAGCCATGCACAGTTGAAATCAGTGTGGTGACTCGACTCCTTCTTTTTCCTCCCTGTCTCAAAGCAACTTCACATGTTTGAAATCCTACTTGCAGTTCAACCTTTCTTTTCTAGTTCCACTGTGACCAGTCTAGCCTGAATCCTCTCTCATGGCACTTCATTGTCTAATTTACCCCTCGTCCTGCTCCCTCAGCTCAATCTATCCACAGGCCCCTAAAACTAATTCTCCTAAAATATCTCAAACCACCAGTGGATCCCACTTTGAATTGGATGAAATGAAAATGCTTTTAGGTTTCTTACTATCTGATTTCTTCATATATTTCAACAATCTGATTTCAGTCACTCTCTGACACCAATCATTCTCACTTCCCAGCATATCTGGGACACGTGATGCTGTTTCAAGTCCAAGCTGCTGCCCATGCTCTGTAGCCAGCTTAGAATGCCCTTAGAATGCCCCTATGAGACTGGTAAGTACTGGAGGTAGGAAGGGGTCATGTGACCCCAACATCTAGAATAATACCTGGGTCACCAGATTAAACAAATGCTTATTGAATCATACTGATTTCTATCTTCTAATTTTTCTCTAGTCCTGCAAGATAGCATCATCTGTGACATCTGTTATAAATACTCAAGGCTTATTCATTGATCTAAGTTCCTGCTTTTTATAATTATTTTTTAAGTTTTTCTTTGGGACATAATGTAGATCAATATTTCATAAATGTTTTATTGATGATGAAAATAAAGGATATTCTCTGCAGGATATGAAGATCAATATATACACATTTACACATACAGCCTTATTAATGATATTATTCAGGAGTTACATAACTTTGTTTTTTTCTATTTCATCTATAGAAGATGTTGAGATATGTGTTACACTCTTCTACTACCATTGCAATTCTGTTTATTTCTCCCTTACTTTCTAAAACTCTTTTTTAATCCATCTTAATGGCATCTGGGTCAATCAGCTTCCAGATAAGCAGGAAACCTGTGAGTTACAGGATAACAGATTTATTACAACAATCAGACATTGTCCAATTATAGGACAAGCTCGGGAGTGCATGTCTGAAAGGGGTTTGGAGGATCAGAGAAGTCAATAACAAGTTATTTTGAGAGGCTTCATACACCCAGCCATTAAAATGAGGCTGTGGAAGGGAGGGATCTGGGGGAGAAATCTATAGGTCACAGTCTAGTGTCTGCCTATGGACCAGTCAGAAAGACGTTGGGCATGGAGTGGCAGTTGAAAAGAAAAGTTGCACATGCATTTGAAGTATCCAATGAAGAGCTGAAACTCTCCAGCCTCTCTGAGTCTGTTACCACAATTAAACTGTCATAACCTTCACCTGCTAAATCTCATACACATACCTTCTCTGGCCACCTCTACCTGGGAAGGAGATTCTAGGAAATCTCAACTAAGTCAATAATAAAACAATCTAGTACAGTATAAGCCTCATTGATATGGCATCATACACAAATCTTTCAATGACACTTCTAAATAAAGACAATAGGAAAACCATGCTTCACCTAATATGATACAAATATATCTCTCATACAGTCTTCCCAGAAGAGGACACCAAAGTTCCATGTCATTCTATCCATTTTAGGGCGATGAGTGTGTGTATGTGTGTGTACTTATATACACATAAAATGATCCCAGTAGGGAAGTAAGAAAAGAATGATTCTCTTTTATGTAATTGGTTATGTCATCATTGCTAGTGTTTATAACTTTTTTTCCTCTAGTCATTTCACATTCTCTTTCCCTCAGCTACTCATGCTTCCTTGCCTGGTCTCAAGTCTGGATTTCTGATGCATCTGTTCATTAGCAGCCCTGCTTATATTAAGTGATTGCTATTGATTATTTGGCACTATCAAATTTTGGTGGTGGCATGAATTTCTAAAAAATACTATCCTATATCTTAATCAATATTTTAGTAAGAAGTATTTTAGTAAGAAACTCCACACAGAGCCTTAAGCCAAATGCCACTTTGAATCAGAACTGATACTTACTTATGCAGACAAATATAAGCAAAACCAAACCAAACCCAAAATATGTTTTTAATGATAACTGTCTTCCAAGAACTCTGCTTGGCTTGGGTAACACTGAAATATTCCCTTTGAAGAGCTCAGATTCAGCAGAAGACATGTGCAGGATAAAGCAGTGGTTGCTGTGTAGTGGAATCTATTGCAATCTGTGGAAGTGAAAAGCTGAAATAATGGGGTTTGTGGGAAAACATAACAGAGGGACAGACATTTTTTGCTGCATCTGGAAGAATGAGGATATTCTCAGACAGACATGTTAGGGAAAAGCAATCAAGTACAAACAGCAGCAAAAGCCCAAGTAAGAAGAAGTAAAATATCAGGTTGAAATATCAACCTTGATGATATGAAATTAAAGGTATACTAGGCACCAGTTAAGAGGTAGAAGAGGGAATAGAAATGGAGGGACTGGGGGAGAGAAAATGTCATAAAAATGGAGAATCAAGAGAATTGTTCTTACAAATATGGTATGAAGGTTTGAGAATGATGTTTGAAGTTAGAGATGAGGTGAAAGTAGAAACTTGGAATTCTTATTTAACTGTATTGGTAGAGGTATGAGCTGTGCCAGTCTCTAGAAATATAGCGAACAAGGCGAACTCTGTATCACAATGATAAACTGAGGAAAATAGAGATAAAATCATATCATTTAGATGGATGGCTATAGCACAAAAGAAGAAAAACATGGTTAAAATTAGGTTGACTAAAAGATGCATTATCCAAACCAAGACACTCTTGAGAGTGGAATTATGCTATTAAAAATTGTGCCAGGAAGAGAGGCATAAACCCGGACTCAACTGGGCAGGCTGGGAAGCATGGTCACCAGATAGGGAAGGGAGCAGTTGCCTAAACTTCCCATACCATTTGATTTTTTTTCTAACTATTGAATACCTTTACTTGAAAACAAAAACAAAAACTCTGCCTCATTGCTTTGTTTTGTTTTTTTTTTTTACTTTTTTTTTTAATACTTTATTTGACAGAAAGAATGCACAAGCAGGGGGAGGGACAAGCAGAGGGAAAGGGAGAAACAGGGTCCTTGCAGATTAATGAGCCCATTGTGGGGCTCGATACCAGGACCCTGGGATTCCGACCTGAGCTGAAGGCAGATGTTTAACCAACTGAACCACCCAGGTGCCCGCCTTTTCACTTTTTCATATGCCCAAGTGATAGGACTCTTGCTGTCTGCCTGATGTGGTCATGAGCTCCCAGAGAAGCAGATTCATGTCTGACTCATAAGAGCAGGGCTTAAGGTAGGAGTTGGCACACTTTTTGAATTAGCAGATATACATTCATTCTCCTTATTTGACTTTCACATTTTATTTCATATCTCTCTTCAATTAGTCAAAAGTAGGTAATTGGGATAGACCCTAAAGATGATAAACAGACAATCCCCAAAACAATTATAAGGATCGCATGAAGGGAAGCTCGCTTTCTAACCATCCAAAGCATGAGGGCATGGGCTATCACATCTCCTCTTCGGAGAACTTCACTTGGGGAGTTGTACTACATTTGCTTGTAGATGAAGAAGATGAAGTTCAAAGAAATCAAGCACTTCTCAGGAGTCACACAGATTTTTTAATGGGCAAGTTAAGCCCAGCTCTCAGGAATTTTAATTGCCACCACAACTCTCAGCCCATTACCCACACTGCCTTGCTATGAATCATTTTTCCATCTCCACTGGAGAGTTCTGGCAAGAGTAGAATTTCTGACTACAGACAACAAACTCTGCATGTTCTCCCTTTCTTTTCTCCTCTAGCACTGGCTCCTTCTCATTCTCCGCTGCCAGTTTCCTATGATTGAAATTTGAAAGCATGTAACTGTTAATCTTGGAGTGATTAAAGAGTTTCATTTCTCGGAAGAGTCAGTACTCATCATCAGCTATGATGAATGAGCCCCTAACATCCCCTGATCCCATTATATTGTGATTAATTGTGCCAGTTTAAGTCAATAATTCATTTGTTAAAAATAGGCCTGCAAAGTATCATTTGTCTCAGGGGAGATATCAGAATAAAAAAAATTCATTTGATACTTCTCATTAAATTAGTGTTGGAAGTTACATTGAAGAGCCCTGTTCATCAAATACTTATTGCAGGCTTATTTGATAAGAAGTTGTATTTGTCTAAAATTATGTCTGCTGTCATAATGGTCTGCATTTTCCCTGTGTTAATGAAGGAATAAAAAGTCTAAATACGTGCATGACTGGAGAAAAGGATGGGGCTTGGAACTGGAAGATTAGAATAATTCCTAAGTGGTCTGGTTTTCATTGCATTAAAATTAAAACAAAGAAAGAGAGAGAAATTGAGTAGGATTCTTTTTCCTGGGCATACAGACTATCACTGAAGGTGCCAAACTTGTTCCCACAGATATGGATCTTCCCCATTGTTCTTTATCTAGATACCATTATAAATGTTACACTCAGCCACTCAGCCTCATTGAGCCATTAAGACATTTTCAACTAGAAGTGATTCTAAAAGAAGACAGAATTGAAGAGCAGCTTCACTGCAAATGATAATGGCCACCAATCAATGAGATATAGGATTAATATCTTAGTATTTCCAAAGCAACATCATAGTAACTTTGGAAAGACTGCCCATATGCTCCTGAAACATTTGAATGTGAGAAGGGAACAATGACTCATGAAATAGTTGGATATATGCTTTAGAAGACCAGGTCATTTCCTTGCAACTGGGGGTGTTGGGGCTGGGCAGAGGCAAAGGAGGGTAGCAGTAGGATGAATCTACCACAGTTGGGCAGAGCAATGAAGGTATCAGGTCAAATACTGGAGACATATTGCAGACTTAATATTTGATGGAGGCAAAATATAATAAAGTGCAGAAGGGGGAGAGGACGAAAGATACAGATGGGGGAAGGTATGGACGAAAGGACAAAGAAAACCATATTGCTCATTGTGGAGAATATGTTTTATGGTAGCAGTTCCCTATGGCCAGTACTAAGACCAGCAGAGCACGAGAAGAGCTTTTGAATGTCACAATCTTGGGCTGTGCATCCAACATACTCTCTTACTCAAAGTCTGCTTATTAGGCTTGAGATAGGTATCCAGGAGAATTCATGTTTAAAATGCTCCCCAGGTGACACTGCATTGCAATCACATTTAGAGAAGCAGGAGGGATGTTTGGATAACTAAAAAACATGCCTAGAGCTGTATGCATGGGAAGTATGGGCCAGCTGGTGCTGAAATGCCATGCAAGCCCTTTGGATAATGGATAAACAAGTCCTTATGAAGACGACAAAATGCTACAAATGTAAGGGGTTACCTAGCCATATGCCAAGTTAGAGGAAAATGCAATCTTCAAAAAGAAATTATGGAAGCCCTTTCTCCTGTAGTGGAGGTGCTGGGTACTCTGGGTCTCTCTGGACAATTCTGATAATGTAAAAGTAGTAATAGCCTAATTATTAAGCTGAATCAAAACCAGAAAGTTTGGTGATATTCTTTTTGATGCTATAGAAAAGGATGGGGACACTGAAATGAAGAACAAAAAAAAAAAAAAAAGAAAGAAAAGAAAAACTGGATAAAGTTCTAGAGCAATGGAGAAAGTGGCCCCAACCACTGGCAACAGAAGGTGGCTGAAGGACCAAGGTATTTTCTGAAAATATTTTGATGACAAGAAGGTTGGAAGGCATAGTTTCAGATTATACACGATTTTTTGTTACATTGGGGTGTGTTCCGTTTCACCCCAAATATCACTAAGTCTATTACAACAATCACAATGGGCTAGTGTTTCTTGATGAATAAAGAAGAAAAGGTAAGTCCACAGATGGGGACAGATCCTGTGGACAAGAGACAACAGTTGCCCAAAGTCAAAGAGAAAGTAGAATCTGGGGACACCTGAGTGGCTCGGTGGTTGAACATCTGCCTTTGGGTCAGGTTGTGATCTCCGGGTCCTGGGATCAAGTCCCACATCGGGTTCCCCACAGGGAACCTGCTTCTTCCTCTGCCTATGTCTCTACCTCTGTGTGTGTGTGTTTCAAATAAATAAATAAATAAATAAATAAATAAATAAATAAATAAATAAATAAATAAATAGAATCTTTTAAAAAAAAACATAGAATCTGGTACAAAGATGATAGAATGAATTAAGTCTTACCCTGTACTTTCCCTTTAGTCCTGGATACTTCTGGAGTCTTTAAAAATATTTGGAAGGATGTCAGTCAATCCTTAAGTAGGCTTCTGTTATTATACAAGAAAATCATTTTACAGCTTATACTCCAAGATTTCTTCAAGCAGACAGCAGTGGGTTGAGGATATCATCTGAGACCTAGAATCTCTCTTACTATGGAGGCATGTCGGTAGACACATCATCTTCCCTATAATTTGCTCAAAACCCCTTCTTTTCTTGATCCTAACTTATTAGACAAGTTTAAAAAAAAGCAATACACTAATCCAATATTCCCTTTTAAAGTCTACCATTTATACTTAACCACATATCATCCATTTTTAATATTTGACAGAGGTGAGGAGCATTGCCAGTATTTATACTTCCCTTTTTCCAATTTAAGCCCTAGGCATGGAATTATTAATGCATGAATTAACAATGCAATTTGCACCACCCAACACGGAGAAAGGTGCTATAATTCCTAATGAGCTTCAGAAATAATGTGGACCTAAGTTATTCTAAATATTCCTTGAGACAAGCCTATAACTCCAGCTTTATTATTTCCCTTGTATATTAATCAAATTTAGGCAAAACCTCACCACAGACATCTTGAAATAAGAAAAAGTGCCTCCAAATATTTGTACTAAGGGGAACTTCAAAAATCATCTGGTGAAACCCCTTTTATTTTTGAGACATGGAATGAGAAGCTCATAGATATGAATTTGACTGAGGTTATATGTATCTTTGGTGTCATGTCTAAAATCAGAATACATCAATCTCATTCATTCATTGATAAATGTTTGTTAAGGAAATTCCATGTGTCAGACCCTTTCTGAATACTAATTTTTTTTTAAAAGTGAAAAGGTATAATATTTTGGCTCAAGTTGCTAATGGAGAAGAGACAAATATGCAAATAATTACATTTTCAGAAGTATAATTTTCAATAATACAAATTTCCATAATTCAATCTGTCAGAGGATAGATGTAGAGGGGGGCAAAAATGAGAACATTGTGATGTTTGGTCATGCCTCCTGACTCCTAAATCAATAAAAATGGTATGCTTCTGAAACCAACAGAAGTGATGGTGGCTTACCTACTTTCCAAACTTCTTGTGGGTGCTTGTGTTAGTAACTTCGAAATATATACTATTGACTGCTTTAAATATAATATCAGAAGACTATACTGATAGCATGTTGTTGGCACCATGACTCACTTCAAAATGATAAAGGCCATTGGCAATAGTTTCATTCTTTTCTTTTTATTTAATTTTTATTTGAGAGACAGAGAGAAAGAGAGAGAGGCAGAGACATAGGCGGAGGGAGAAGCAGGCTCCATGCTGGGAGCCCGACGCAGGACTCGATCCCAGGTCTCCAGGATCAGGCCCTGGGCTGAAGGTGGTGCTAAACCGCTAAGCCACCCGGCTGCCCAGCAATAGTTTCATTCTTAAGGCCACATTTTGACCTAAGTCTCAGAGCAGTGAGTTCAAAATAAAAAAAAAAAAAAATGGGTCAGTGGGGTCTTAAGCTCAGAGCCTCTGTAGGATGATAAACATGGAATGAGAGGATAGAAAGTCAAAAACCAACTTTGAAAAGGCCATGTAGGTTAATATTACCCTGAAAATACCATCAAGATAGAGAAGAATATATACCGTAGAGCAGAGAGGGAAATTGGAAACCCAGCCATGGTCCTATAGAGCAAGTCCACAAATCCAGGTACTTACAGTGCTCTCTGAATCCTGGATTCCTCTGGCATATAATCGCCATTACAATGGTTCTGTGGTGCCTGGCAGGTATTGCACACCTCCTAAATCAAACTACCTGGTATTTGCCGAATCAGGCACTCTCCTGTACAGTAGCTTCATTGTCTGGAGGGAATCTGCCTGTGTATTGACGGAAGGCTCTAAAAACATATCTTCTCCTTCTTCAACACCCCCCTCAATATCGCAATGTAGCAAATCTCAGGCCAAAAATCCATTAATGCCTAAGAGGGGTTTAGGAAAGAGCTTTTTTTTTAAAAAAAGATTTAATTTATTTATTCATGAGAATACACAGAGAGGAGAGAGAGGAGAGAAGCAGAGACCCAGGGAGAGGGAGAAGCAGGCTCCATGCAGGGAGCCTGACATGGGATTCGATCCCGGATCTCCAGGATCAGGCCCTGGGCTGTAGGCGGCGCTAAACCGCTGAGCCACCAGGGCTGCCCAAGAGAGTTTTTTTTTTAATGTAAAGGCAACTTTCATCTCTCAGGAGTGAGACAATAAAAATAACATTGCTCCAAAGTCATGACAAGACATGAGTGGTCACTTACCCAGTGTGAGAAAACAGGAACCTCGATTATGGCTATCTGGTCAACTTTCTGAAGACATTCAGCCAAGTGGCACTAGTTTCTTGATCTACTGCTGGAACAGAGATGGCCCAAGGTTTTTAGATGTTTCTTGAGGTTATAGATTACATTAGTGCATAGGTCATGTTCAACAAATCTCATGTCCAAAGGAATGTTAGAATCAATCTTCACGTTAAAATGAGAAGTAGGTGTGAGGATGAAGTGACCCAATTCTTTCCCCAAGTGGTAAAGATTTGGAGAAGCAATAGCAAAAGTATGTTACGGAACATATGTTTTGAGCCAATTACACATTGTCCTTTTAAAATTTACAGTAGAACTTAACTATAATTTCAAAAGAATTAAAGGTTAACTCTGCACATTTCATAAGGGTGTCTTCTAGGACATCTGAGAGACTTGGTTGGCTGCCTCAGAGACAGTCTATCTCTAGGACAGAGGACAGAGGAATGTTCTCTCAAGTGGATATCACGTCTGTTTTCATTAGGGAAAAGTCCACACATGTTAAAGTGCCTGAAGTGCTTCTGCACATTCATGGCCTTGGACCAGGATTCAGAGTGTCCTGCTTTCCTTAAATATCATCTATCCCTGCTCTGGCATCTTACCAAGGAAACTAAAGCCAAGAGTACTGATATGACCTCAGAGGCAGAGCTAGAACAACACTCCAAGCCCCTAGATACCTACTCCTCAACTTTTCCTCTCCAACAGTGATACATTTAGGGGCATGATTGGGACAATAGGCAGCTTCACATTCAATTGCATTGATGAAAAGCTTAAAAAAGAGAGATATCAACAATATAGAAAAATGGGGTTAAGTAACTACCTATGGTTTAATTTAGAACAAATTTATTGTGGTCTTGTAGAATCTTTACAGAGTGAGCCTATTACATGGGAGGGACAGAGTGCCAAGAGACAGAATTATGTATGTATATGTGTGTGCACATGCTAGGGTGGCTGGAACAGTGGACAGAATTGGAGGCCAACCAGAGTCACCAGAGAGGACTTTCCTCATAGATTCTGATTCCTCAGCTTCGCAAGAGCCTTGGAGCCAGAGAGAAGCTCTGTGCCTTTGCTGTGAATTTGGTTTCCACTGTGCTATTTTACTGCTTCCTGTTTTCCTTGTGCCTTCTATTTATTCAGGTTGGGTCCATGCTTGGGAGATGAGGGTGGAAGGAAATTCAGGGCCACATGCTGGGATCTCAGTGCCTCCCCTGAGACTTCCAGGCGGGGTTGGACTTCTTCCTGTTTGCCAGGCTTTCCAACAATGCTACTGAGTAGGGAGTTAGCTACAGATCTGAACATGACCCTAAATACAGCTCTCATGCCTATTCACTTTGAGATAAGGAGTGTACAGCAGCCTTAACAAAAGTGGCACAAGGGGAAAAGAGATTTAAAAACCTAGCATGGGGCAGCCCCAGTGGCTCAGTGGTTTAGCGACGCCTTCAGTCCAGGGAGTGATCCTGGAGACCCCGGATCAAGTCCCGCCTCGGGCTCCCTGCATAGAGCCTGCTTCTCCCTCTCTCTGCCTGTGTCTCTGCCTCTCTCTTTCTCTCTGTGTGTCTCTCATGAATAAATAAATAAATAATATTTTTTTAAAAAATAGCATGTTGTGGACGTTGCTACTATAAACATTGGGGTGCGGGTGTCCCAGCGTTTCACTACATCTGTATCTTTGGGGTATATACCCAGTAGTACAATTGCTTTGACGTGGATGGAATGGGAGGGTATTATTCTGAGTGAAGTAAGTCAATTGGAGAAGGACAATCATCATATGGTCTCACTCATACAGGGAATATAAGAAATAGTGAAAGGGATTATAAGGGAAAGGAGGGAAAATGAATGGGAAAAATTAGAGAAGGAAACAAACCATGAGAGACTCCTAATTCTGGGAAATGTACAAAATGTAGTGGAAGGGGAGGTGGGCGGGGGGACGGGAGGGACTGGGCGACCGGCACTGAGGAGGGCACTTGATGAGATGAGCACTGGGTGTTATACTATATGCTGGCAAACCGAACTCCAATAAAAACAAAAAACAAAACAAAACCTAGCATAAGGGGTGCTTCAGTGGCTCAGTCAGTTAAGGGCTTTCTATCCTTTCACTCCAACCTTGATTTATGCTCAGGTCATGAACTCAGGGTCATAAGATCTAACCCTGTGTCTGACTCCACAGTGAGCATGGAGTTTGCTTAAGATTCTCGCTCCGTCTCCCTCCACCCCTCTGCTTCACATGCCCTCTCAATACATACACACATACATACACACATACATACATACAAACATACCTAGCATAGGAAGAATGTTCCACTGATATGTTTTGACCATGGACAAAATAGGATGATCTCTATATGAGCCTGCCCTTACATTTTCCACTTGGATAGGAGATGCTTCTAGCTCTCCATGACCATCAAGTAGACCCAGTCTTTTCTGCCTGCAGGAAAAAACTAGGGTACCTTCATGTAGCCAGGGTGTCTGTGCATTCTGCACCCGTAAAGTGTCATCCTTTCAGTATGAGTGACACAAGAAGTATGATTGAGAGAGGTTTACACAGCATCACCACATACCAGAGAGGTGACCTAAAAGCAAGTCACATATTCTCCATTTATATCAATTACCTCATCAAATAACAAGGATGACAATGACCAGTACCTGCCTCATGGGATGGCTTTGAGAACCAAAATGGAATATTTGAAATGTAAGTGTTCCATTACTCGTAAAACATTAAGCAACTATTAATTAGTAGGGAAAGTTTTTTTGTTTTAATAGACGGGAAGATATTAGAAACATGTAAACTACATATAAATTATATTTGTACAAGTCCCTATAACAGAATGAAAGACTAATTTTGTCCCAATATGAATACAAATGTATTTAAGGTGATCTTCTATGGCCAGCCTATCATGAATCCCTGGTTTCTTCACATCAGAGTTCTTAGTCCAATAATATCTAATGCCCTTTTTATATCAAGTATTTTAAATGATTCCATTTTTTATTTGGAAGTGAAATTCACAGATAATAAAACCTACTGTAATTTAAAGTGTACATATAATTTAAAATTTTTTTGATGTTCTACTTGAAATATGTGAATGCTTAATATGTAAATACTCAAGCATAAGTATCCTAGAAGACAGCATGTAGTATTTAGAAGCCAGCTCTTCTACTTGCAGTCACTGGGAATGTACCGGCCAAGTGATACTGGTATTTTATTGTGATTCAAGCAATGCAATGGCATTGCTTTAGTGATGTATTTTCTAAAAAGATGAACAGTTGTTGATGAAGTTCCAAATAAAATAAACTACTATTTTCTGCCTATTTACATAATGGATACTTCACTAGAAAATTTAGTGAGTTTTAAAATAGTGCGAAAACTATTCTATTGTTTGCACATAATATAGATTGAGGATGAGACAATTCGAAACAAGCCTTTAACCCAACTATATGTCCAGCAGGACATTTGAAAATTAAATGTGAAAGGATAATTCTCTGATGTGTGGGGTTGTCCAGTGCTTCACAGGATGTTGGTTGGCTTGGCTCATCCATTAAATGCCAATTATTATTATCAAATACAGTCTTGTGATTTCCCAACTCCCTCAGGGGTGGAAGCCACTCATCCTCCTCACTCATGCTGAGAACCACTGTTTTATGAGCTTTTTTACATTGCCAATGTTTGCCATTCTGTCTGAGCACAACTCTCCCCAGACTCTCCAGCATCTCTCTCCTTCATTCCTTCTTTCTCTGCCTTTTGTAATCTGATTTTGCAACTTGACTAAGCATATCTTTCTCTCTTACCCTAACTTCTTTACTCTAGCCTGGCAAACTGGGCTCTCTGAACTATTTTACTTCCAACCCAGAGCCTTAGGAGTGTTCCTGGAGGAGTCAGCAAGGCATAGAACTAGCCTGTAGAACTGGAAAGTGACTGGAAAGAGAAGTCATTTAATTCAACCTTTATGCCATAGATGATCAAACTGCAGCTTAAATATGTGCAGTCCCTTGCCTGAGGTCCCACAGCTAGTGCATGGTAGATTCAGGAGAAGAAGCTGAGTCTTTTTCACTATCCCTATACCATGCTCTATCTTTATCAATTAATCAAGAAACCAAGAAACAGACATGTATTAAGGTCATACATAAGGTACTTTGTTAGGAATGTCTATACTTCTGAGTTTAATGTATGATAGGAAACATAGAAATAGCACAGAAAATAAGGATTCAGTTTAACAAGGCATATGTTTCGCATTCCAGCTTTGTCCATGACGTCCCACTACACGTTACAGGAGATTCAAAGGGGAACCACAACTTCAGCTTACACTTCCTCTAAAGCACATGGCCTGGTAAAGAGATAAGACCCTACTATAATACGAGGCAAAATGAAAAATGGACCACACAGGGAGGTACAAAGACTTTAAGAAGGGGAAAGGGAGTCAGGGAAGACTTCATGGTTACACTGGAGACAGGTCTGTAAGGGATGCTAGGACTTTGCCAGGTGGCAGAGAAGAGAAGTCTTGGGGAAATTCACAAAGATCCAGCAGGGAAAAAGGCACAGGGAATGCTTTGGAACAAAGCAGTTGCATTTGGAACTCAGGGGATTTCTAGAGGAGTTAAACTGGGTAAGGTCTCTTGGGGCTAAAGTTGGGAATTTCTTAAAAGTCAAGCTCAAAGCCTGCTCTTACGTCAGTGGGCAATGAGTGCATTATATTTTAACTGTCAGCTTATTTGATTGCCCTTCCAAAACCCTATATGCTTTCCAAAATGGGATGCTTGGGCTCATCTATAGCCCTGCTTCTCCTTTTCTTTTTGTCCACATCACTGGACTACATTTTCCAGTCCTGCACAGTTCTGTCAAACAAATGTGATAGCGGTAATATGCACCACCTCCTGGCCTCTAAGCCTGTCTGTGTGTTCTTTATATACTCCTTTTTCTGCTAACCAAGTGAAGAGGATCCAACTGAGGTCTTCAGGGCTGTAGAAGATGATGAAGCCACCGGATGGAAGGGTTGGGCATCAAAAGTCTGTGTGAAACAGAGCACACCCTCCGGGCTGCCCCAAATCTGCACTGGACCATGACTCTATTGTGTTTGACCACTGAAATTTTGGAGATGTAGGTTATAGCGGTTTGTTGTTCACCTTATGCAAACAATACTGTTTTATCTCCTTATCTGTAGGACCTTGTGCAAAGCAGAAACTCAATAAATTTTAGAAAATGAATGAATGAATGAGTAATTTATTGAATGGGTGAATTGAATCATGAACATAGCTGACTTCAGACGGTAACATATGAACAACAGTATGAAGGTTGAATAAAGTGGAAGAAAGAGAATCTGGATGTGATGCTATTACTTAGTCCAAGAAGATGAGATCTTGAATCAGCTCAGAGGCCAGTGGAAGGAAGTGCAAAGAGATGAAAGCCATCCTGAACACATGCTCTATGGAAAATGGCAGCTGACAAGATGTGACGATTATAGTAAAGAGAACTTTCAGGGTCAACTCTGAAGTTTCAAGTCTCTGGAAAAAGAAGAAGAGTGGTACCACAGACAGAAATATGGAAATTAGAAACAAAGGTATTGGCAGGATGGGGGAGGTCTGGTGGACAGGATATGATAACACAAATGATAGCTTAACTCAGATAATTGAATACACTGAAGGTTATGCCTAGCAGGGAGCCGGAGGTGTGCATCTGAATCTTCAGCACACAGGTGTGGAGCTGGGAATGGTTGTAGATGACACACATATGCGAGTGAATCCGACCAATAGGAAGAGTATAAACTAGAAAATAGAAGCCAGTTAGTAGAACCTAACAAATGGCTTACAAGTGTGGGGTGGAAAAGAAAGAAGACATCAAATGAAGTGTCCATTTTTAAAAAAAGATTTCATTTATTTATTTATTGAGAGAGAGAGAGCACGCACAAGCGGCATGAGGTGCAGGGGCACAGGGGAGAAAGCATCTCAAGCAGACTCCCCACTGAGTGTGGAGCGTAATACCAGAGTCAATGCCACGACTCTGAGATCAAGACCTGAGCTGAAATCAAGAGTTGGACGCTTAACTGACTGAGCCACCCAGGCGCCCCACAAATAAAACTTTCAAATGTGGGGATGTGAAGAAGTGATCAATGCAGAGAGGACTTAGAATACTGCAGATCTCTGGAAGCTACAGGGGACAAATTCTCAGCAGGGCCTGCCTTACAGAGTGAACAAGGAATGTGACTGCATGGTGGGAAGCACCTGTGGAGTCGCTGTCTCAGAAGAAGTAGGAAAGGATGGAATGAACAGCATAAGTAGAAAGACTCACAGATTAGGGGAAAGTGCAGGCTCCCCATCTGTGAGAGAAATAAAGAATGTGATGGTGGATAAAACAACAAAGAGAAAGGTGCTTGGCAGAGAGGCAAGGGTTTGAGGGATCTCCGGTAGGAGAGTTTAGTCTTCTCAGGTCATCAAGAAAAGGAGAACCCACTAAAACTGAAGGAAGCTGAGAAGCGTGGGGACCAAGAGGAGGGAGGCCATGAGATGTAGAACAGAGTGAAAGAGGAAGCCAGAGAGGAATGGTGGGCAAGATCTGGAGGAGAATTCAACTTTGCATTAGTAACATGAGAGGCTAATAAAGGTAAAGAAGGGAGGAGGGTATGGTCTCAGAAAATTTAAGAGATGAAGATCTAAGTAATGAAGGAATTCTTGGTAATAATAATAATAATGGCTAAGATTATGGCATTAGACAGTATGCTAAACAGTATCTATGTGTTATCACACAAAATATTTACAGCATCCTGGTGGGTTGGGTATTACTATCCCATTTTACACATGAATAAGTTAAGGAACAAGATGGCTAAACCATCTGTTCAGAGGCACACAGTGACTGACCTAAAATTCAAACCTAGTTTCGTTAGCCCCAGAGAAGTTAATCCCAAGCCGCCCAAGTTGATCATTAGTGTCACCCAAGTGAGCCGCTCTGTGGAGGAAGACAGAACTCCCTGAGGATATGGAACTTGAGCTGTGCCTGAGTGCAGAGTCGAGAGAATGATCAGCTTTTATTTTGGAGTCCCTCAGACTGTACAGCAAGGAAAGGAAGTCTGTGAGCCAGGTGCTGGAGTCACTAAGGCAAGTAAGAAAGTGTTATAAACACTGGTGAACTTCATCTTGGCAAGGTTGCTGACAAAGGTCACAAAATGATGGTTGGGAGAAGTGGTGGGGAGAATGGGCATGCCATCCCCACCTTCTGTTCAGTGAAGGGAAAGGAATAAGAGAAAGGTTTGTTGGAGATGATCACAAGAGAAATGGTGCCTGCAGAGAAAAGGTTGTCAAATGCGAAGAGATGGAAAGATGTACAAAGAATTATTTGGAGACACCTATGAGTTTTTTGTACTTCATTTTGTTTTGTTAATATAAAGACTCCCAAGGGGTAGGGTGCACAGTTTGAAGTCAGATAAAGAAAAGACAAGCATTTAGGGCTCTCTGGATAGGGATGAAAATAAGGGCTAAGGTGGAGAGAAGGTGAAATTTAGGATTTAAGACTGCTTTAATGGCCAGGGTTTGGGAAGAAGAGGTTGGGTGGGGTCCCTGTTCAGCAATGGAAGAGAGGGATGCCTGGGTGGTTCAATGGTTGTGCGTCCCCCTTCTGCCCAGGGTGTGATCCCAGAGTCCTGGGATCGAGTCCCACCCACATCAGGCTCCCTGCATGGAACCTTATTCTCTCTCTGTCTACGTCTCTGCCTCTCCCCGCCCCCCTCTCATGAATAAATAAATAAAATCTTTAAAAAAAAAAAAAAACAGTGGAAGAGAAATAGCGATGCGGCCGAAACCCACTCCTGCAGGAACTGTTGGTTTCACTGGACGACCACGAGGGGGAGCTCCTGCCTATTTCTCACCCAACAGTGAGGAGGTTAGGCTAGGAGCACAGGTTCAAATTCTGAATCTCAGTGCCAGATGAATGAGTTGGATACACCACTATTCTTCCTGTCAAATGTAGATAATGAGATGGAGATAATAGTGACAGGCGTTCATAGGATAGTTGGGAGAATTAAATGAGATAGTACATGTAACATATTTTTACATGAGGGACCCTGAGGACATGTGGTCAGCACAGTCCAGTAGAGGGAATGTTTCCTGGCATCAGAAACTAGAGCATGGGCATTATGAGGCAATGGTGCCAGAGGCCTTGATGCTCAATATGGCAAGGGAAACTGTGAACAGCTGTTGACCCTTTCCCTTAGGACATGCTCTTTAGGGACTGGCATTCTCTCCAGCACAGCCATGTGGCTCATGTGGGGAGACAAGGTGAAGCTCTGTCAAGTGGAAGGTGAAGCCACTGACAGAAAGCTTTTTCAGGTCTTCAGATGAAACCTGATCCTTCCTTGGAGGCATGTTTTGCCTTCCCTGCTTCGTCTGCACAGCTGAGAAATGAGATGTCGGGATTGGGGTGACAGCGTGGAGGAAGGGCTAGTGAGTCTCCTCAGCCTGCGTAGGACCTGGCCAACCATGGCCCATGGCCCAGGCATGGTCCAGCTCCACAGCCCAAGTGCGCAGCAGGCATGCACACCTGGAAAGCCGCAGGCTGTCAAGACTCTCTAGTTACACCAAAGTGATGAAGAGAAATGCTGCTTCTGCTATTTCCACATCCAAGTCTACCTCCCAGTACACTTTTCTCTCAGGTTTTGAGGGGGCTGCATCCACATGCATTGGTCTGGCATCAACAAATCTAATAAGGACTGGAGAATCAGCAGGAAACTTCCTTGAAGTAACTACTTATAGCAACAGTCCCTTTGTGAGGGTCCTGGGCCCCCTCATTATCATTTTATTACATTTCTCTCCTCTGCTCCCTGAAGACTTTCTCTGGAATAAACATAAGACCAGTTACTTTAGAAATAAAATGTGTTTTTCATTAAAACCCTATTCTGGCCCCTCCAGTCCCAACAAAGCATTTCCTTCCTGGTCTAATTGGTTTCAAGTTATCAATGATACAGTTTCTCTACAAGGATGTAGGACACCCCTGTGTCCTTCTAAAAGCCCTCCTACCACCAGTATGAAATGAAACTTCCCTTTGGGAAGGCATAAGGAAAACACAAGAGGGAAGCTTATTCTGAACGTGGAGAGGAAGCCTTTCAATATCCTTGTAGGAATCTTGGTTCACATCCCTTCCTCTTACCCTCTTCTAGACCATTCCTTTCCCCACACAGGTACTCTTCCCAATCCTATCAGCTAAGGGATACACAAATTCAGGACTATGAAAAAATGGCCTATTATTCTGCCTGCAAGGGAGACATCTAGAATTTTCCAAGAGCAAACTTACTGGAGTTCTCAACAGAGAAAATCCAAATGGAAATATTACAAAGCAAGCCAATCTCCATTGCACGCCTGTCCAGCAAGAAGAGAGGCATGGTTGACACAGTAGTCACACAGCCAAAGCCCTGCCTTACCCTTGAGTAGGGTCCTCAGCCCTGCTGCACATTACACTCACCTAAGGAACTCTTACAACTTCTTTTTTTTTAATATTTTATTTATTAACTCTTACAACTTCTGGTGCCAAGTGTCCCACACCAGAAACCAGGATTGGTGGGCCACGGGGTCAGGTCACCGATATCTTTTAAAGCTTTCCAGAGGAATCCACTGGGCAGTCTGAGTTGAGAATCACTATTCTAGAGCTGCCAGCCACAACCCCACCTGTGACTACTTCAAGCTTAATTCACTAAAATCAGAGAAAATTAAAAATCAGTTCCCAGGTCACACTAGCCACATTCAAGTGTTGATGGCTAGGGGCTTTTCTGTTGGAGAATGCAGATACAGAGCATTTCCATCACCCCAGGAAGTTCTGTTCGGAGCGGTCCTAGCGTGTCAAATGTCACAGGTCAAAGCTTCAGCTTTTCAACCGACCCCTGAAGATTGCTTTTTCCAACTGTCTCACCCTGTCCCTGAGCCACAAACCTCACAGCAAAGTTCAGTTGTCTGGGCTTCCCCTGCCAAGAGGCCTTCTTTTCTTCTGAGAGTGAGAACAATTCTGACCCACAGGACAGGAACTTTCCAGCCCTCCACCACCACACTGTACACGGGTTGTGCAGAGAGACTCCCTGACCTGCCCCAAGTCCCACAGCTAGCAAAATGGCAGAGTCAGGATTTTAAACCAAGTTGGTTTTTATCAACACTGAAGCTCTCTTACTTACTCAGCTCAACTGCTCCACCCCTGGGACAACTAACCACATCAGAGCTTTTTCCTTCAAAAGGAAAGGCCCCTAAAATGTTCTCTGCTGACCACAGGGTTTCCTCATTGACAAGTCTCCTCACTCAGCATATTCTCACCCCTTATCTACTACCGCCTTCCAGGCCCATACCTCAGAAAGTCTACATGGACTCATTGTGGTAAGCTTGCTTCGCAGTGGCCAAGGGACAAAGGAAAGTGGCACTGTCTGCCTTGTTTTGAGGTGTTTTTGAGTGGCTGGCAAGACTTGTGGTCAGAGCCTTCTGATCAAAAACATTCTCTAAGAACCTTACAAGTGATATCCCTTACAGGAAGCCAAAGAAAGGAACCAGCTTATTCTGTGGGAGGAAAGCTGGGGCAGCTTTAAGATAGGAGCTTCCAGGAGAAAGGACATAGGTTGGGGGTACCAGGGGTGTCTGAAAGCCTAAAACATGTTCGTTTACTTTGTATCTTTAGTACCTGAGGAAAGACACCTGAGCTCTGTTTGGCTACCATCCGTTTAATTTAAACTTTAAAATGCATGCAAGCAAGAGCATGTTTCTCTCTCTCTCTCTCTCTCTCTCTCTCTCTCTCTCTCTCTCTCACACACACACACACACGTGTGTATGTGGAAAGGATTGAGAAAAGAGGAAATAGGAGTTAATATTTCTAACCACAACAAATGTCTATATTTTTATTATTTCCAATGACGCCCTTGCAAACCATCAAAAAAGTTATGAGAGGATATTGAAGGGATAAATCTGGGGTAAATTGATCCTAGTCTAGAACAAAATTAACTCACATCATGATGGACTGACTTAAAATAGGCATTATTGTTGTCTTATTTACTTTCTTAATGTGAACTTATTTATTTCTACCCAAAGTCACTACTCCATTCTGTTATTTTGTTACCCCTTCTGGTGTTGCTCAAACCTGGGCCAGTAAATCTGCCAGTGACCATAGATAGGGTAGATAGCTTCTGCATATCATGGACCCAGGCCTCTGGCTGGCCAGAACTTCTGCCTTTGGATGCAAAACTTTGCTCATACAGAATCTCATCAATTATGCATGATATTCTTCTGTTTTAATGTCAAAATTATAATCTATGTTACTATTTTATAATTTGGGGCCTTTTAGCCATTTCATGCAGTTACCCTGCCCACGTTTTGGTGGCGGTTATTTATAATGGACCCATCTAGCCACAATCATGATATAAATAGATAAATGCACTTTGTTAATTTCCCCAGTCCTACAGAAGACAGGACACCAACAAGAGCAAATATTTGATAGAGACACACTGTATTTACTTAGGCCCCAAGCCAGGGTCTTTTTAAAAGCATAAATCAGAACCTAAATACCAAGCCTAAGACTCTTTTTGCCGTTGGTATGACTACCTGTGTCCCCCTGCCTTGTCAATGAAAGACTGATCCTGCAGGTCACCATGTGGTGAAGCTGGACACAGCTTTTCTTTTAAGTGAGTTTTCTCTTCCTGAGATTATCTAGAGAGAAACGGTGAAGTCCATTCTGCATTGGGGAGCCCACCCATAAATCGAGCACCCTATTTCAAGCTCAAGGTGGTAGGCAACTATCAGCTATGCTCTCCATCCAGCAGCTTCCTCCCTCCTTTTTCTTCATTGCTGCCACCTCAGATTGTTCCTTAATCCTGTAAAACAGAAACCTCTGCCACCTGTGGTGAGACATGAAAATGTACAGAGTCCACTGCCATTGCCATCCATTGGAGTACACAGGGTGCCCTCTTCTAGATCATACGTGTAACTGACCAAACCTGGAGATGTTTCTTGATGCCTTATCTGTAGGGATGGAGTGGACATGGGTCAGAACTATGTGGGGGTGTTGGCTGAGCTTATGTGGGGTGCATTCCTGATTATAATGCCAGTTGCCCAGGGAACAGGCCAATCACATACTGATGATCTGATCTGATTTTTAAGAAGTGGTCTGATTAGTTCACTTGTTTTAACAACCCAATCAGATTGACTAGGTGGCAATGCATCCGTTTTGTGGTACTGCTTGAATCAATTTGAATAAAACTATTTAGTGCCACATACAAACACAGCTGAACTCAGACAAGTGGGGATGAAATCTTTCCTTTAAGCTCTCAAATCACAGAAAATAAAATTCCTTCAATGGGTTCTCCACTGAGAAGCTTATGTATATCAGCCTAAACAGATCCTCATTTAATTCTATCCCAATGTCTCAACTTCCTGAACAGAATTCTATTCTTTTCCTAATTTTAATCAGGATGGTTCCTCTTTTTTGCATACAATGAGCTCCCCAATGTGGTATTTATGATTGCAATGAAGACAGGAAACCAACGGTATACGTTTCTTTTCATCTGATTATGAAATCTCGACCTCTGACCCAGGGGTCGAAGCAAATTATTATCCAAAAAAAAAAAAAAAAGTTGATCCCATAGGATTTATGTTGAATGGGGATTCTAAGAGATTCTTGGCTAACACCATTTGGCAAACAACTACTCTCTAGCCTTGTTCACAGCTGTACCCATTGCTAGTTGACAGAAGAGAGATGCAAGGGGAGGTTTAAGTTGATTTAGAACTTTTCCTTTGATGACCCCTTATGGAAGTATCCAGTTCTATGCTTCACTACTCCTAGCACTCCTTGGACTTCAGTCAGACCAAAAGTTGATTATCATACTCATGACTAGAGTATTTGTGATGACTTTTTTTCCCCCTGCATCTCTGTTTCCTCATCTGTAAACATGAAATGGTTGAATTGGGGTACCTCTTGTTTCTCTTCCAGCATCGTGTTGTGAGATTTTAACAATACCTTATGTTGGTATTTGCCCAGCCCATTAACATCTTGTAAGGCAATTTTGTATCTATAATCTGACTTTGGTTTCTTCAGAAGTGTTGCCCTGTTAGATCAGATTCCCTGAGTCCATCAGCCTTCCTATGTTAATGCGGTTGCCGTCATGCTGACCGTTGGATGCTCAGCCAAGTCTAGATTCCCCATGTGTGATGACTCCCTGTTTGTGCTAGAGTTAACACCACCTGTCAGCGTTCGATGTGGAAAACCCTGTGGCATGAGACAATGAGCTTTAACCATCTTGTGTTGAAAGAGAGAACTTTTCTTCCTTCTAGTTCAGCTTTTATCAAGGCCTTAAAATGCAGCCAAGGCATTAAAGAGAAAGAAAGAAAGAAAAAAAAAAAAAAAAAACCTTGGAAAGCTTTTTTGTACTTTTTGTGTAAAAAAAAAAAAAAAAAACTCTCTCTCTCTCTCTCTCTTTTTTTTAACCATTACCAAAATCTCCTCCAAACACACAGACCCTCCAGTATCCCTATTAAATTATATAGAGCGAGTCCAGCCCTTGACTGGCAGTGGGGCCCATCACTCCTAATTTATCGCCCCAGGAAACACAGTACAATTATGGTAATAAATAATAATAGGATTCAGTACATGACAACATGAATGATGGAGCCTCTCAGAATTCATTTACATTGCTTTGTGTTGCAATCATCATGCCTCTAATGTAATGCCAAGCAAATGAGCCCCTTTGAATATTGTGCAATCTATTGCAAGTCAACTGGCACAAAACTCACTCAATAAATCATGTTCAAACACATGCCTGTAATGACAGGTAAATCAACAATGAAGTAATTGCATTTAATGTATTGAAATACTGGACAAAAAACAGTGACCTCAAAGTGACTTTTTGTAAAAGGTATGATATAGTTGCTACAGAGAGTGAGGTCCTTCCTAAGAGGCACGTCTTGCTTAGATGCACATGCCAGCAAGCGATGATGCCCGACCCTGCACAGGCCTTGATTTACCACCTTCTCTCTGCAGTAATCATGGGATCGGGCTGCCAGAGGCTTCATGAGGATATTCACGAGGCTGAACATCAGAGTCACACAGGTGAGGGTGGAAATAGGCCTCTAGCCCAGCAACCACTCCTCTTGCCTGAGCTGTCAGCAAGCTCCGGTTTTTGTAGCTAACTAGAGAGGCAGGCTGCTGTGGAGGAAAGAGCCCTGGGTCAGGAGTCAGAAGGGCTGTGGCCCTAACTCCAGCTCTGGTATGGACTAAATCACTGGATGACTCTAGCCAAGTCATTTTGCCTCTCAGCCCTTTGAAATGAAGTAATTGGACTGTCATCTCTAAAATTCATTGCCATTCTAATATTCTATGAAGCTCTGATTCTAATTAGAGGTCTTCACTTTTAAGCAGGCAGAAAAAAGCCCCACCCCCACCCCCACTCCTACTCCTGAGTGTTGAAGGCATTAGTTTGAACCAGCATGCATCTCTTCATCATTTCTGTTGGTTAGGCCAAGTGTATGTGCTTCTAATTTCTGTGAAACTTGGGCCTGCCCCTTTCTGGGCAAGCAGACAAGTCTGAAAATAGGGCCCCAGGGGCCATGTGGATGGATAACAGACAACATTGAAATGACAACCTTCCCCACACTCCCCTTTGCCTCCACCCCAGCTCCCCTCTTCCCAGGGACAACGTCAAGAAGAGATGAAGCAGAGCCTCTGCTAAGCCAAAGGCCACTTAGGGAACTTTCCTGCTCTCGTGAATAATTCGTTTCTGGCTCCACAGCCTCCCCCGCTGACATACACTCCTCTTTATCCCTAGCCCTCGGTCCCTGACTGTTGTCAGAGTAGACCTCGTGGAACCCATAATCTTAGGATGTGGGGAAGTGGCGAGGTATGGAGGAAATCCCACTAAAATCAGGGTAAGCAGATCTGGCACTAGGTCCTGGCTTCAGAGTTTATTGGACATGTGACTTTGTGCAAGTCCCTAGCTTGCTGAACTCTGACGGCTTCATCTTTAAAGTGATAATAATAATATTTGTGTGCCCGCAGTGAGGTTGGGGTGAGGTCAGCGTGACATGGATGCAAAAAGCTTTTGATAGTTACAGAGCATGGTCCAGAAATTTCATTTGTATGATGAACAGGGATAAAAGAAAAACCTGAGACCAGTGTTCTGTGTTTTGCACTCGGCGCTTTTAAGCACAAAAATCACCTCATTTGCTTCTCTGCGTGTTGTTGCCTGAGTGTCCTCATGATGGTGCGAGGCTAGAGTGAAGAGGGCCTCGGAGGATCTTATTCTCATTATGTGCATGCTCCCAGCACCGAGAACATTGCTAATAACTATTTATTGAATAGGTGAGTGAGTGAAGGCCACCTTTTCACTCCTCTAGGGAATTACAATATAATCCTGATCTTTAAAGAAAAAAAAAAGATTTTATTTAATTACTCATAAGAGACACAGAGAAAAAGAGACAGAGACAGACAGCAGAGGGAGAAGCAGGCTTCCTGGAGGGAGCCCGATGCCGGACTCGATTCCAGGACCCTGGGATCACGACCTGAGCCAAAGGCAGTTGCTCAACCACTGAACCACTCAGGTGTCCCTCTAACCCTGATCTTGAAGGTATTTTGAGAAAAGACTTTTTTGATCCTGCCTTAGAGGCACAGCCTCTCGCTTTGCTTTTTTAGGCCGAAAGGTGGCAGTTTGAGGGGAAGGCGGTTTCTCTGGCGGTGGCCCTACTGGACGGATGGCAATGGGAAAGCCTGTCAGGCCCACCAAGATGCCTTCTGAGGCCAAGGCCGCTGGTTTCCGGGCAACAACAGTCCAGAAAAAGATGGTCCATTTCAAAGCAGGAAGGGATCTGGGAAGTGGAAAAACGCACAAACGTGTCCATAGCAGAGGGGCGTGGGGAGTCGTGGTTAATGCAAGTGTCATAAGCCCTGCAGTAAAAGCTAACAGGTTTCCGTCCTCAGAATCCGCTGTCCACGCGCCCTATCCACCCTCTCTGGGATGCCATTCTGTCCCAGAACCATGAAAGCTCCCTCAGATTTTGCCTGCTTTCTCCTCCCTAAATCAGGCCCTGAGTGTCTTGATCGCTCCCATATGATAGACCCTGATTAGCTAGGCAGCAAGTGGCAGGCGGAACAAAAGACCCATTAACCAGGGCGCCTGGGCGGGAAGGCGAGACCAGGGGCCATGGAAGGGGAGAGAAAGAAACTGAAAAACTCTAATTTTAGAAGATTGTTACCAGTTGTAGGATGTTAAAAGTGTTCCCCGAAGATGGGAACATCGGGGATGGAGGGACCCAGCTTCTCCCTCTGACCCGATGATTAATGGGCTGGGGGTTTGGATCCTGTGGTAATACTACTGTGTTGATCTTGGGGTTTCTCAACACTGGGCTGGCTTCAGATTGTTCCTGGAAGCAGGGCAGGTATTTGGCAGCAATGGGGAAGCAACAGCTCAAAGCCCGTTCCGGCCACCCCTGGGACTCAAAGGTCCCTTCAGAAGAAAAAAAGGCTGGCAGCCCCCTGAATCCAGGGTTAAGGAGGAGGGAGATGTGACACAAGGTCACCTCGGGCCAAAGGAGCAGTGAAGTCCCTTTTGCTAAACACATTGTAAAATTTCTTTATGGAAGGCAATGCACCTCGGTCTGACGAGTCAGCATGAATGGTTCATAAATACTCTGAAACACGGACCATCAGAAGGTGGCCCTGTCTCCCCAAAGTCTGGCTTCTTCCCTTCTTCCCACTCCCGGCTCCTGCCCCAGCCCTCCTCCCTCCCATTATCCCATTCCTCTTCAGAACTCGGGGACAGGAAATAAACTCCTGCCTCTTGGCATTTTATTAGGCCATTCCCAAGAGCCAGTGAGCTGCAGGCCTGGCCGTGAAATGGCTCCGTCAGCTTGATTAATGACTGGAGGTCAACAACCATCACCTCTCCCACTGACTCCCCAAAGTGCACACACAGCCCAGCTGGAAATGAAGAAGAGAGAAAGGGACACCAGACAGCCCCGGTGGGACACAAGCACCAATGATCAAGTCAGACGAGCAAAACCAGCCTTCCCTGAGAAAGCACATCCACCCCATGACAGGAAGGGCCTCAAACGGCTTTCCTCATCTTCCTTTCAGAGAATGAGGAAGCAGATGATGAAGCAGAGGGGTAAAAGTTTTAATCCAGAACTTTCCACACATTGCTTGAAAAACCAGTAGGAGCACAAGAGGACTCCTGTCCTTGAAGCGCATTGACATCAAATATGCAGACTGGGACAGGAACTGCCCTAAATTCGCTGTTACTTCGTCTGCACTGGCACTGGTGAGGAGAACTCAGGATCTGTGGTTGCCTAGAAGCCCTAGGGCCCCAGCGAGTACTGTAAAACATTTGTCCTGGTAGTTGACAATTGCCATCTGTAAGCCAAGATGAGCGAAAGCAAGCAACTTGCTAACAGCTAGCCAAAAAAGGGCTGAGCTGAATGCTGAGAAGGATTTCCCACGGTGTGTTCTAGAGAAATAGTCAATTATGAGATGCCACCCCAAAAAAGTTAACATAGTAAAGAGAGAAATCTTGCTTTAAAGAAATCTGTTTAATTTAGCCTACCCCAATATTTTCTATATTTGTAATGAAGGGTATCTCCGTCATTTCTACTCCCCCCACTCACACACTTTTCTTTTCCCCCCTCTCTCTCCTTCTAGCTCTCCTTTTGCACCAAATATAATAACATACTGTAGAACTTCTGTTGTCCCACAGGAAAACACACTGTGAGATGCACTGGTAAAGAGGGCGACATCTGGGTTATGGAATTTAATTATGCTACCCATCGGTTCCTAAACTTGGGCAACTCTTGTAACTCCTCTGGGTCTCAGTTTCTTACTGTCTTCTATGGTGGTGGTAAGAGGTGTGTGATGCTGGGAGAAAATAAACCTTACAGTCCTTCTGGTTCAAAATCTGGTAGATGACCTGAGTCTGGGTCAGTCAGAAAAGCCAGAAGGGCCGCCCTGACCAGACACCTTCAGTGGAAGACTTGTACCTGATGTGCTCCTGTCCCAGCTAGAGGTAAAGAAAGGAAAACCAAAGAACACAGGACTCTCTGGTCAAGGGAAGCACCAAGGGCCTCAGGAGGCAGTCTTTCCAGCCTGGCCATTGCCAAGGTAAAGCCATTCTCTTGCTGAACTGAACTTACTGAATAAGTCTCTTATTTGTTAAAATGAACTTATTGTTTTTTTTTTTTAATGTATTCCTCTCCATGATGAAGTCCACAAAACATCTAACTCTCTTACTGAATATACCCCCCATCCTCCCCCACTTCCCAATACTGAACTAACCCATAAATGCACCCCACAGGGGAGATGTCACCTGGCTTTACATAGAGCTCAGAAATAGCCTGTCTTTTCAAATCACATGAGCCTCTGAAGCTTTTCATTTTGTTTTGTCAATAATGATTAACCTTTCCTTCCCTTCTTTTTTCCACCCCCTGCCCTGCCTACCGCCCCAGCCAGGCCTTACTCTGCTGGCAGGCCAACAGCCTAAGTGTCTAGGTCATCACCAGCAAGTGGTCTGTGCACTTTTGAAAAACACGCACACATGTTCTGCCTCTTATTTCCTGAGTGGTCCCAACACCTGGAGTGATCAGAGTCCAGAAGAATCAGGCCAGGAAATTGAGTTCTTCTCAACTCCTGGCTGGGTCATTTGGATACTGGGGGATGGATGAATGTGCTTTGTGGCTCACCCTCTGTAGGAGAGACCAGGGCCCTGCCAAGGCATTCCTGAGACCCTAGAGCAGGCAAAGAAGGAGGCAGGGACAAGCCTCCCAGAATGATCAGATGCAGAGCCAGGCAACTTGAGATTTCACCTCGAAATTTTTCCTTGTCTCCTACCAAGCAAAAGAAAACTAAAAATCACTCTCCCTCCTACATACACACACAAAAGGAAAATTTTTTAAAAAGAGAAAGAGAAAAAAAAAAAAAAACCTGGAAGCATTTTTGAAGGCAAAAGGCTGTTTATTGCTGCCAAAGTACTGATTTTTTTTTCTGCCTCTGGCAACTATATGAGAATTGGAGACTTGAGTGGAGAAGAAATCCATTCACTTGTCATCACATAAAACCTCTGTGTTCCACAGAGGAAATGGCAAAATCTCACCCTTAACTGGATTTGTGAATTCTTACTGGGGGCTGCAGGGGGCGTGTGTGTGGGGGGTGGGGTGCAGGATAGAGAAGGTCAAGGTGCCCTAAGTCCTGGGGCACTTGGTGACCTCATGGTGCCCTGTGAGGGAACGACCGATCCTCCAAGGCCTCATGTCAGCCAGAGACAAAGGCGGAGAGAAAAGAGTCAGGACAGGACAACCACAGGGCCCCCACCCAGGCCAAGATGGACCTGTTCCATCTCACATCACCCAGAGGGTTCCATTGAAACTTGCTCTAAGCAACTAGAGCACCGGGGATTTTTTCCCTTCCCCCTGGAGTATATCCCATAGCCTTTTTTAATAATGACTGGAACAATTTTGCTTGTTATTAAGCTTAGCACATTCTATTTTCAGACACGGTGCTAAGCACAGGATCCTTTCCCTCCTCTTCACCTTTCCCGCAAGCGAGTTCTGTACTCGCCCCTCTGCTACCCATCCTGCTGGATTTATTCCCAGCCACAGAGGCCGTGGAAATGGCAGAAGGGGACCACAGGTCATCCCCCAGTTCTTATGGGTCACATGCCCGGACCGACCCCTGGTGTGACTTTCCCACTTCTTCCCGCAAATTCTCTATCGTCCATTTCGATATTACAGTTGAAACGTGGCAGCTGCAGTATCCCTAAGAATCCTCGTGTCCAACTCCCTTGGATTTCAAAGTGCTGAGGTCAAGATCCAGAAAACTCGAAACCAGAGGAAATTAGGTTGCTAGGATGCCAGGATTGTTTATTATGCTCTCAGCCTTAATTAGGTGTAAGTAACATCTTGTCAGTGTTGTGCCACATATGTTAAAGCTGGCGGGGCAATTTTACTGAGTCTGACAGCTTAAATCAGAAACAAGAGAGTCGACATGTCAATGATGGGGCTGGACATGATGGATATATTAAGAGGAGTCTGGAAAATTCTGGACTTCATTATATCGACTCCAGTGCTCAAAAGTTTCTGTCAAAAGAATCGCAGCCTCGTTGGAAAAGCTCCTCTGGGATCCGATTACACCCAATTATAGGGCCTCCCACAGCCACCTGGACACAGGAGGATTTGTGCAAACGGATTCATTGGTGGGGTGATGAGGGAAGATGAGAGCAGGGAAATTGCTGATTTCGGTATAATTTCTACAAATAGATCTACTGAGATTTAAGAGGTGCAATAACTTGACATTTTTGGTAAGCTAAAAAACGCTTAAGAACTGGTTTGCAGGTTGTTTCTTTTTCCATCTTGGCCCCAGGCTGTTTTTGAAATGAAAAGAATGGGATCAAGTCCTAAAAACTGAGGTGGAAGTGAAGGCAATAATAAAACTTTAAAGATGACAAGGAGGAAAGTGATAATCTTTTGAAAGCGTTAGAGGTACACTTGACTTAGGATGGCAAGTTTCTCACAGGGAGAAATGAGGCGAGGGAGAAGGGCTGCTTGCCCCAGGGACTGGCACCTTATCAGCTTGGGCTGAACACAGGGCTCCCTGGCTCAGTCCCCAGGGGCCGCTCCCTGGAGGCAGCTGCAGCCAAGACCCCAGGTACTGACACATCCTGAGCTGCCACGGGCCTGTCATTTTAAGTGGAGGAGAAGGTCTGTTCCCTTGGCCGAGGAGAGAGGAGCTCCAGCAACCAGGGCCGTACCTGGGCCTGCTGACCTGGCCCCACATTCCTGGCGAATGAAGTATCTAAATAACCACAGCCTGTTGGCCTGAGGTCGGGCTCAGATCTAAAAATACAGTCTCCGGGCCCCTAGGATGCTCAGTCGGTTAGGTGTCTACCTTCGGCTCAGGCCCCAGTCTCAGGATCCTGGGATCCAACCCCGTGTCAGGGCTAATGGTCCATATGCATTTTTTGTGATCTCCAGTAGAATCACTGTGGCCTGAGTTTTGAAGCCACAAATGAACTTCTGAAATGGCTCAGGAGTGGCAGTGGGGAGGGAAACGTACTTGTGGATTACTTGGTAAGGAAACAGTCATGTCTTCGGGTTTCTCTGTTTTGTTTTGTTTTGTTTTGTTTTATAAGAAAAAGCACCCTACATTCCATTGAAGAGCAACGGGTCATTTTTCTTTTTGTTTTTTCTCAGTGTGTTAATGCTAATTGTTTTTCCTTCTGTCTCATACTGAATTGGATTGGAAACCTCTTTCCCAAATCAATTTGGAGACAATGAATCATCAGCCCTGCTGACTAAACTGCTCTTTTATCAAGCCAGCAGGTGTGTAATGGTCTCCCTCTAAATGGCCTTCCCTCCTGCGTCTCTTATAATCCCAAAGAAAGAAATCAGAAATATATGAGAACTCAGAGCATCTCATTCCTGATCCCTTGATCCCAATTTTCCCTTTAAAGAAAATATGAAGTTCCCATGACCACTGAAGACTCATATTTCAGGTTCTCTATGAATGCAGTAGATCAAGATTATGCCTATTAAAACTCCCCAAACTTCTCTGGTATGTCCTCCATTACTCGAGCAAAACATAATAATTTCACTCAAGACAAAACTGTTTTTCTGCTATCTAACCCAAAAACTATCATCCATATTATAGCTCATAATTCATATTATCGCCCATGCTAGATTCTGGGGACAAGGTAAATTGACATAATAGCTAACATGGATGGGGTGTCTCCTTTGCCCTCAGCACTGTTCAGACTACCTTCCAACCCACTTGATCCTTTGATCAAGAGGTAAGTGCTATTACAATCACCACAGATGAGGCACAGAGAAATTCAGTAACTCGCTTGTGGTCATACAGCTTTAGGTGAAGGAGAGGGTTCGTATCCAGGTACGGTGGCTCTGGAGTCTATTGCTCTTGGCCATGAGCCTATCCTACCCTGAGCTGCCACCAGCAGAAAGACACAAGTCCTTAACCCCAAGGGAATCACAGTGTGTTGGTTGGATGTCATCTAATCATGTAATTGAGCAGATATCTAAGTATAAATGAATCATGCTATAAAAGACCAAGGCATAAAAGCTCCTCAGACATTTGTTGAAGCCACATCTCAACCAAATCAGGTCCATGCTGGTTAATATAAGAATCACTGAGATCCTGCCACCCTCCTCACCTCCCCCTCAAGAAAGTGGCCATCAGCTGTTCCCTGCTCAGGAGCTGCCATAGTTTGGTTTATGTGGATTTCTACTCTGGTCACAAACAACAAGACCAGAAAGGACACTGTATTTGTTTTCTAGGGCTGCCTTAATGAAATATCACACACTGTGAGGCTCGGAACAAGAGACATTAATTGTCTCATGGTCATAAAGCCTAGAAATCTAAAATCAAGGCATTGGTAGGGCCAACCCCCTCTGAAAGCTGTGGAGGAAGGATCTATTCTAGCTCTTTCAGCTACTGGTAAGCCCAGGCGTTCCTTGACTGTGGGAGCATAATTTTAACCTCGGCCTCCATTTCCACATGGACCTTTTCCTTGTGGCTCTTCCCACTGTACTCTCTCTGTGCATGCATATGTCTCTGTCCAGATTTCTTCACATGGCATTGAGGCCCACTCTATCCATCTCATTTTTAACTTGATTACCCATGGAAAGATCTCATTTCCAACTAAGATCACTGCTGAAGTACTGGGAGTTAGGACGTTAACTTGTCTTTTTTGGCAGAACACAACTCAACCCATGACAGCAGCTTAGCTCATGTGAACCAGGAAGAGGTGGTCTGATTTAAGAGCTCTGCCCAACAAGAGCGTGACATCCTGGGTGGTAACTAGTTGGCCTAATTGGATTCTGTCTTCCAAGTTTGGGATTTTCACCAGACAGGGGGTAATACACATCAGTGAGTGTGGTGGAGTCACAGCAGTAGGGACCGTGACCCTTGCTTTCAATGGCCTCAGAAGACAGATATATGGCCAATATGTTTCTGGACCCTGAAGGAGAGAGTCAAGTGCAGGTTCTCCACTGACCCAGGTGGCTGCTGAGGTCCCTTTCTGGGCTTGCTTGCTTCTTTCTACCAAATGTATCAATTAAACCAGCTAGCCAACTTTTTTTTTTGTCTTTTTATGCAAGCTAATCAGATCCCTACCTAACCAATTCTGACGTTTTTTTGTTTTATGAAAACCATATTTAAAATTCACATGCTATGAAAAATCATCCCAGGTTCAGCGTCTCTAGCTTTGGTTTCAAACCATTCTAGCAACTCCTTATCACAAATGTAAATGTACTTTTCATATATTTGTGTATCCTGTATAAGATTTAAAATACACACGTATTTATACCCTTATCTATTCTATCTATCTATACACCCACATACGCATACATATATACCTTCTACTTCATTCCAAATAGGATTTGTGGTGATTGTGTTTTTTAACATAGATCCTTGCAAGTAAATTACAAATCTGTGATATGTTCCTTTGGTATCATAAATAATATTAGTATTAATAATAATAATAATAATAATAGCTTTTATTCAGTGTTGAACATGTACCAGACACTTTACTATGGACCTTATATACATTATCTAATTTAGTCTTTGCAACAATCTGGACAAGAAGTTATTATGCCCCTTTTACAAATGAATAAACAAAGGCTCAGATTAATAAACTAAGGGCAATTAACTTGCCCTACAGGGCATCACTGGGATATAGAAGATCTGAGATTGAAATCTGTGGGGCCTTCTGTAGAACTAATCACTTTATACTCCCTGTGCCTTAACCAGTGTCATCTCATAGAAACCTTGAGCTAAAGGGGACACTTGGGATCCAGCAGTTTCATTTTATATATGGAAACACTGAGTCACTGAAGGGTGAATCACGGGGTTCAATGGCTGTATTGTTGGCAAAGCTGGAAATGGAATTCCAGTCATCCACTTTTAAAGCTAATGCTTTTCTACTTCAATTCCAGCCCTTCTGAGCTGTATCAAGATGAAATTTCTTCAAGTGTTTCCCAGGTAGATGACTTCCCTTCTCTGTTTCCTGCACTGAAACAGAGTTTTTCTATTTTTAGATTATGTTGGTCATTTCAATTAAAATCAGAGAGAGAAAGAGGGAGAGGGAGCTAGACACCTGTGCAAGGGTCACCATCTCTCCAGAAAATTTGACCAGGATTTTTAGAAGAGTTGAAACAAAAATCATTACAGTTCATAAAGGGTTCACCAGGAGCTCACCTGCAAACCTAATTAATCAGAGCAGGCATGTCCCAAGCATTCAAGTTAATCCAGGGTTTCCTGGGCTTCCTTTGTATTGCCACCTCTCGGCTCAGACGCAGTATTCAGCTTCAAGTGGGTGCTCAGTTGATATTTTTGACTGACAAAAGCAATTAAAAGCATAATATAAGCTCCTTGCAAACCTTGTTATTATTGGGAAGGTGTTTCACATATGTAAGGCAGTTTTAACAATCCTTTTGATTAGTCATTCATGTAACTATTTGAATAAACATTTCAAATCAAGTCAAAATAATCACAGAGGATAATAGCACTTATGGCGTTGCTTAGAGAAATTGTGATCACAGTGTGTGATCTCTCTCTCTCTCTCTCTCTCTCTTTTTTTTTTGGAACTGAGTAAATAAATGTAACCCCCTTGCCTACTTTTTTGGCTTCCAAATGCAAAATAACTTGATCTTTTTCCTCTTGGTAATGACACCTCTACTTGGCTATAAGAGGAAGGTTGAATGTCACTCCTTTAACTTCACTAAGAAAAGGTTGAATTTCTCCAACTACAGAGATGAAAAACAACAATTTCCAAGGATCCCTGTTGGTGAACACTGAACCCACAGAATGTGGGAGAAAGCTGGGTGAGCATTTAGATGCCTGGGCACTGCCTACCACATGACCACATGGCCTCCTGTTCTGTCATCACGGTCACCCCTACTTTCTCCTGAATATTTTTATCAGTAATTATCACCAATGATCTCAGACTTACCTATTGATGAACCCATTTGTCCTCCCCAGGACATTTGACACACACAGCTAACCTCTCCTCTCTTGCCTTCTGTGACACCAGCCCTCCAAGTTGCTGGTCCTTCCTGACTTCTATTATCTACCTCCGCCTTTTCCTCAGCATGCCCAGATGTACTAGTGAACTCCAAGCCTGCCCTCAAGTCCCATTTTCACATTCCAGTCTCCCCTTGAAAGCAGCAGCTGCTAACTACCCACAAACACTACTTGACACCACCCAGGGCCCTCTCACCTGCCTGAGAGCCTCCCTCCTATCTGCTGTGGGAGGGGCGGGCTTCCCCATACAGGCCACTTGCCTCAACACCCCCACAGCGGATGCCTCCAGTGTCTTCATCACTTCAAGAAGAGAACTCAAGTCCCTCAGAATGTTGTGCAATCCTTCACAACCCCAGCACCATCCTCTCACTACACCCCCTCCCCACCAGTGTTCCACCATCGGGGTCTGCCTGCAGCTTCAGGACTACAGTCTCCTTAACTGTTCATGTGATCTTCACCATATTTGATGCCCACCCCCCTTGCTTCCCATACCACCTTGTTAACTTCTCCTGACCCTTCAAAGTGCCCTTCAAACATCACCCTCAGGGAATCTTCCTTGACCACCTCCACTCCAATCCAGGTGCCATGATCTTTAACCTCTGAGGCTTCTTGTACATATTTCAGCTCCGTCTTCTGTGCTTCCTCTTCCTAGAACACAGGCTAGCTCACATTTTACTTACTTGTGTACCACCACACACAGACACACATGCTCACACACCCCTACCACAGGACATAGGAAAGACATGCACAATCATACTGTAAGTTGTGAACCAGTCACTCAAACCCAAATAATTCCAAACTTATTATTTTTTATTACAATATATCTCCCCAGACAAAAATGGAGATACAATATGTGCCAGTAGACTGACCTCAGGAGAAATTTTATATAAATTTTATATATATAATAATGGGAGATGCAGGAGTTTCTACCATCAACCAGTTTAGTGATATTTTCTAAGGCTTAAATAGTAGTCCAATACACAATTTTTTAAACTTATTTCCCTCCATGTGCCACTGGTAGTACCAGCATGGTACAAAATTCCCTTTTGAGACCTAGCTGCTTTGTTCTTTCCAGTGGGTTGATGAGGATTGTAAGTGTGGATATGAACGCAGAGGCTGAGGATTCTAAGACTTCCTTTAACCACTCCCCCACTTCCTTAGTTTTATTTCCATTGCTGGTACTAGTGTTGAAAGACCAAAGAACTTCAGTGTTGGCAGGATGCTGAAGAAATAATCCAGTGTAGGACACTGTTTCTAGGCAATAGCAAACATTTCAATCATCCAGGCTAGGGAAGTTCATAAGATGCCACAGACTGCAGCTTGGTTTGGAAGAACTTTTTAGTGTTTCATGCAATGTCTAAAAAAGAAGCATAAACTCTATTTAGTGATCGGAAGCTTCCATAAAGGATGTGTCCTGTTCTCCAGAAGGCATCTTTAGGAGGCAGTAAGAGGTGGCATAACTGCTTCTTTGTGCTTGACACCAGCCATCTTCTGCTTTCCTGTTGATTGACTCCCAGGCTAGAGGAGGAAAAAATGTTGTTTTCTAACCTAGGCTAGTTTTCTTGGCAGTGTGCTCTGAATTTTCAGGGCAATAGGAAATAAAAGCACAAATACTGGATGCTTTGACCCATCAGTGAAATTAAGGAGACATTATTTATTTCCGTGCTTAAATGTTAGTCAAAATAGTTTTATTATTGAAAAATTAGGGGCCCTATGATACTTCCCCTTTCAATAAATGACTTTTTTCTTACCTGTTTATAGATAGATGTGTCTTACCTAAGCGCAACTTATATCTTTCTCGAGGAAGGAAAATACATTGGAGTGATCAACTAGCTAAATGTCCTCCTATTTCACATTTTAAGCAGCGGCAACAACAAAAATAATAATTACTAAAGTGTCTCTATAGCCTCAAGCTCCTCCCTTTCTACCTCACTTCCCTCCCTGCCCCACCAACAAGCCAGGAGAGTATCGTACTAAAGAAAAATGAAAAAGATGTCTAAGAAATTCTTTAAACTAGAAATAAAGATATTTCTATTATATGAGCTTGGAATTAGAATCAAATATAAAGAAGAAATTTTTTAAAAAATTACTTGGTGCCAATAGTACACCAGGTCTTTCAATAAGAATTTTGTTTACATATTCTCATTTAATCTTCAAAATAATCCTACGCGGTAGGTGCTACTCTCTCTGTTTACAGATAAGGAAACAATCCCTAATCAAGGGGTAAACAGATTTTTAATCCAGCTCTGACTTCCAAAGTCTAAAACGTTCCTACGCCGTGCTAGCTCCAAAAATAAAAGTAATTTTTAAATGGCAATCACCAAAGAATAATTATGTTTTGATAAATTTGCTTAATATGGAGAAAAACCCTAAAATATAGACACATAAGATTGGGGATTTATCTATGGGACTTAATCAAGATTGAGCAGGGAAATGTCCAGAGCTATCCATGTTCTGCACTGTCATACGGACTATATTTTGAGTTATTTCTTCATGAATAGAAGTTCCTTCTTTATAAACATCTGCCCTGATGTTTCCTGGTCTTCCACCCTACTCATCCTGGGCCGGTATCCCAAGGGCATCCTCTGACAGCAGGAAAAGAGGACAGACTAACTTACTAGCAAGTTGCCCTTAACTTGTTGACAGCTTTTTCTATACATCTGTAGTGGCCAAGGGGAGCCACTTGACTTAATAGGACTTAATAGCAACTTAATAGGACTTGAAATTGTAAGGGCTGCCTGTTAATATTCTCACTAAAATCCGCTAAAGAAAAAGATTAACCAAAAAATCTTTGTGTGAGGTGTAAGCAGCCTGGGCAGTGCACCCGAGGCTTCACCACGCTGCCTCCAGACAGCAGAGGGCGCTAAATGGCACGAAGATTTGCCAAGGGAAGAAGGAAATAGTACTTAGGGTCTGTACCCAGTAGTCTTGATGCTAGCAACACTGTTCAAGTTACATTTACTGCCCTTAAAGAAGTAATATCAGAGTTTAATTCTCAACATCCCCTGCACAACAAAGAACACTTGAAATATGAGGCCAAAAATGCTTTAGGGTTTGACATAATTAAATATGCAGCCATTTGTTCTGAGTAATACATTTTATTCCCTGTAGTAAGAGCCGCTGTAAAAGAAGAGAAATACAAAAGGCATTTTCATGGCCTGGTGATTTACACCGCCCCCCACCCTCCGTCCAATCCAGAAATTCTATAGCGGATCTGTTTACCATCTAGGAGAAACAAAGATAGCACCTGGGCTGGAATTCGGAAGGTAGGGAACACTTGATAAGGAAGAAAATGTGCAAGAAAATTGCATCATAGTTTTGTAAGCTGTTCTATTAAATTTTTCAGGAAAAAAAATTGCTCTGAGACTGGCTGTGATTCAGTTCAGCTATTTCCTGAGATGCTTCTGGGTTTAGTTTATGTAATAACACTCCATTTCCATAGCATGCCTTTTGTTTAAGGACCTCAGAGCACTTTTAAATGCATCATCTCCTTCATCCTCCCAACATTCTCCAAGGGGAGGGGGGGCAGCAGGTGGGCTCATCTGTCTTTCCTCCATGAGCCACCCAGGACTCCCTACTCAGGGCTCCAGCCAATGGCTCGTAGAGCCTCGCATTCAGCTGCAGTCTGCCCAGCTTTGTGCATCCTCATTTTTAAACCCATGCTTTCCCCCAGGTAAACCTAAAGGCATTAAATCCCTAGGGATCCTGACACTTCCCAGAGAAGAACTTCCATGAAAATCAGATACACAAGAGAGTAAGTTTCCATTCTTCAGAAAGATATATTGAGCACTTGGTGTATGCTGGACACTATTTTAGGACTATTTTAGGCACAATGCGGGGACAAAAGAGAAATTTTTTAAAAATCGTGCTCTTTTGGAGCTAACATTCTCATGGGGAAACAGACAATATACATAGAAAGTAAGTTGATTAAATGGTATGCTGGAAAATGCTATGAAATAAATGAGAACAAAGTAAGGAGAACATGAAGAAGGTGATGGGGGAGGGGGGCAGGTGGGAGGAGGATGGGACCAGCAAGGAGGTGACATCCCAGCAGAGACTTAAGGCAGTGAGCTAGGAGGTGACCTGAGAAAGAACCTGCCAGGCAGAAGGAATATTCCTGCAAGGCAGTAGTGGCATGAGACTTGTTTGGCCTAAGGAGAAAGGAGGGGGGCAGTATGCCTGGAGGGGAACAAATGGGGAGGTGGGGGGGAGAGAAGTGGAGCAGAGGTCAGAAAGGCACTAGGAGTAGGGCAGGAAGGCCTTGGAGGCCACACGAGGACTTCAGCTTCTAGGCCAGGGAGTGGGGAAATGGGGAGAGTTTGAGCCTATAGCCTAGAGGACTGTGTGTGACTTAAAAAAAAAAAAAAAAAAAGATTTTATTTATTTATTTATTTGAGACAGAGAGAAAGAGAGGGAGAAAGAGCACAAGCTCAGGGGAAAAGCAGAAGGAGAAGCAGACTCAACAGAGAGCCTGACTCAGGGCTCAATCCCAGGACCCTGGGACCATGACCTGAACTGAAGGCAGCCACTTATCTGACTGAGCCACCAGGTACCCCTGGTGCTTTATTTTTGACACTTGTTCCTTCAAAGCAAGACAGTTTTGTTTTGATTTTCAAAATATAAAAGTATAGTGAAATAATTGAATACAGCTTTCTCTCTTCAAATTATGCATGTAAACTAGTTTCCCAGGGCTGCCTTAACAAAGTAACACAAACTGGTTCGCTTGAAGTAAGAATAAAAATAGAATTGTTTTTTACAATAGAAATGTACTGTCTCACACCTCTTGAGGCTAACAAGTCCAAAATCAAGGTGTCTGCAGGGCCGTGATCCTTCTAAACCAGAGTCCTTCCCTGGCTCTCCCTGGCTTCCAAGGATTTGCCAGCAGTCCTCGGTGTTCCTTGGCTTGGACCCACAGCCCCTCCCACACCCCAATATGTCATCACATGGCACTTTCCCTGTGTGGCTCTCTCCTCTTCTTGTAAGGACACCGATCACACTGGGTTAGGGGCCCACCCTGCTTACATATGACCTCATCTCAATGACCTCATCTAATTATATCTGCAATGACCCGATTTCTAATTAGGGTCACATTTTTGAGGCACTGGAGGTTAGGACTTCCACATGTTATTTTGGGAGGGGGACACAGTTTACTCCATAACACTATGCATGCCTCCCAAGATTCTGACCTCTGCGTTGCCTACTGAGGATCAGTTCCTGGTCTGGTGAATGAAAGGGTAGTTAGTAAGCATCCAGAGTAGAAAACCAGTGTGAAGGATTGTAGCAAAGGATTAGGGATGACACCCAGCACCTGATCTCAATCTCTAAGGGTGCCTTTGCTTCATGATTGGGATCATGAAGAGTTCCTCTCATCAGTACTTAGTTACAGAGCAAGAGCCAAAGTGCACTGTATAGCATGCAGAGCCAATAAGGAGTTTATGGGCACGATGGAGAGTCAACCCCAGAAGAACATTAACCAACACTTAGGGTGAACTATGCAGTAGCCATTGTTCACAAAACACATCCGATCTGCACAAAAACTTATGAGGTCAAGTGATTGGTATTCCCCTTTACAGATGAAGAAACCAGCTTTCAGAAAGATTAAGTAACTAGCTCAAGGTCAACAGCTAATCAGTAGCGGAGAAACCATTAACCATTTCCATCCTCCAGAGGTTGGCTTTATTGCAAGTTGTCTTCATTACCCTGAATTCGAGATCAGGTTACCATTCTTCATTCCTGGCAGCTAGAGAGCGCTAAGTCTTTGCTTTAAAAAAATGCTCAGCTCTAGAAAGTTGCTGTGCCTTTGTGTTTGGTTGGGTTGGAAACAACCCAAAGTTATCCAACCCCCAATACACCCCAATATCAGAGCTGGAGAACTTGGAGATGAGGTATGCCCTCTGAGGCAAAGCTGAGAGGATCAGCAGCTGGTTCTGGGTAATTCGACAGGTGTTCTCGGCCTTACCATCAGTGATAGCTGACAAATCACTTGACCTTCCTGGCCTATCTCTCCTTATGTGGGAACTAAGGAGTTCTGGATAGACTGCGTCATGACAAACCGCTAGGATCCCATTGTATACTAGAGCGATGTGTCATAAAAAAAAAAAAAAATCTCAAGGGTATGCTGGCGAGGACCCAGGATTCTCACAGAGCTCTGTAAACAAAAAACATCGGACAGTTGTCAGGCATTATGAGAATTTTATTGTTATTTGTAAAGCTAGCCAGGAAACACTTACCAACTTAACAGGAGCAGCCTGGTTAGGTAAATCTTACAGGAATCTTTGGTAATAAAGAATTCCATTTCTCTAGGGGAGTAACGAACCACCCAGGAATGCTAACTCCCATGGCCTGACTCGATACATCCCAATATTGCAGCCATTAATATAGGACCCGCCGACCCTCCCACTGGCTAAATGGAGCTGTGAGCCCCCCCACTTCTCCTTCCTGCTGATCCCACAACCACTCCCCTCCCCCCAGCCCCTGTCAATCCAGCTTTCAGACTCATGAGCTTATGATCTTAGAGTATGGAGACGGCCCCCCTCCCCCGTGAGGCTTCCAGCCTGACCAGGAAGGTAAAAAATAGGGGCTCTTCTGCATCTTCTTCCCAAACTGCCATTGCCTCAGATATTGTGAACTCTACCAGAGGGGGGATTAAAAAAGCAAATAAAAGAGGCAGCCTCATCAAAAAAAAAAAAAAAAAAAAAAAAAAAAAGAGGGAGATTTATGATATTGGCGCCTGCACAGGCTCTACTCCTCTTTCCGTGGAACCATCAATATTCCCTGGGCTGTGCCCTGGAACGTCCAGAGCTGAACTCTGCGTTCTGAAGAGCTCCTGTCCCTGCTCTGGCTTGCCCAGACCTCCTCTCTCCCTTCCCTGCCTGGCCTCCCAGACCCCTTCTCTTCCTAGCTGTTGTTTACAAGGAGCTACCCCTCTCTGTAAATTAAGCCCTCAGCAGTCTCCCACTCTTAGAGGCCATGTGTTGAGCCCCATGAGCCGACTTGTGGCATTTATTAGCGCAAGAGGGAAAGTGCTTGCCTCATCAGAGCGAGCAGCTGGAGACAGAGCACTTTTCAAAGGCATGTAACTGACCTCTAGCTCAGCCGCTGGATGCCTGGGTATTGCGAACTCAGATGATTCTCTCTCTCCCTTTCTCTCTCTCTCTCCCTCCCTCATTCCCTCCCTCCAGCCTCCACCCACTCTTTTCAGTGGAGTCCTGACCTTGCAAGGCCTGAATCCCCCCCATCCATCTCCCTACATTGTGTCTCTCTGGTGAACTCAGGCTGGGAGATTAATTGCTGCTATCACCCCTAATCCATCACACTTCCCAAAGATTGTTTTGACATCTAGTTAATTTTTGGCTGATGATTTATCAAATTCTTATTACCGTGCTCTGAAGGGGCTCATTTATTGTGTTGATTCATGGTAATGATAAAGGGGAAGCATTTTGAATTTTAACTACATTTCCCTCATGCTGCTTCTACCCAGTGTAGTTAAAAAAAAAAAAAAAAGGAGGGGGAGCCAACTGTAGCCAGGAAACTCTTAAACAATTCAAAATGTGAAAGAAAAGGGTAAGAGGAGAAAATTCTTCCATTATGTGTGCAAAAGCCAAAAGTGAAAAAAAATGGTTATACATGTGTGTATATAAATGAATGTGTGTGTGTGTGTGTGTGTGTGTGTGTGTGTGTGTGTGTAAAGCATTTTTGGCATCTGGGTCTCAACTACCTTTGGAGAAAGCTCATACCCCTAAGGCTCTTAAACATTTATTGCTCTGTAATATTACCTAAATGTCTACTACCATTCTATTCAAATAGAACTTAATGGTAAATGATTTCAGTCATGTACCAGTAGAAAAGTGAAATGAGTGTCTTTGCCAGGCCAGATGGCCATCCACCTTTAAAAGTGCAAAGAGATTTTCCTCTGCCACTCAGGTCAATCCCCAGACCTCACAAATGTCTCATTTGCCACCCAGCTTTGTTTTATAAATCCAGATGGTAGGAAGGAACCCAATGCCAATGTCCACCCTTTTCTCAGAAGAAGAAAACCTAGTGTCTCAGGAATGAAGCAGTGAGGTGGCCCCCATGGGAAAGGCACTCCCAACAGTCAGGGGGTGCTGGAGGAGATGCAATGAATTAGGATAGGAAGACTAGGAACGGCCCTGGGGTGACCCACCTGGAGGACAGACTCCAGGCCATGCACTTTCAAAAACGGGGATGAGATTTCTGACCAAAGAAAGGGAAGAACCAAGGAACAAAGGAATAGAATAACACTTTTCCACCCAGAATCTCCAACAGGAAGGCTTTGGCAAAAAGATTCCACACAGAGGCTTCCTGGATCTAGAGCAGACTCATCTTCAGTTTCTCTTAGTGCCAGGAATGTACTATGGACGTGCCCATCCCCCTCCCTGTATGTACCTCCCAATGCCTGCCCTGGGTCCTTGCCTGACCTGCCTTCTTTCTGTAAGTGTCACAAACCCAGGTCTGTACTATAGGAAGTCACGATCACCCCAAAATCTTTAACCTAACAGTAGACATGGCTGGCCCAGGCAGAGGTGTGCAGCAGTTGGTCTTTAAGATGCTAAGATGATGAGGTGAGGAGCACCTATGTGGATCAATAGGTTAAACATCGACTCTTGATTTCAGCTCAGGTCATGATCTCAGGGTTATGAGATTGAGCCCCATGTGGGGCTCTGCACTCAGTGGGAATCTGCTAGAGATTCCCTCCATCCCTCTCCCTCAGTCTCTACCCCACCTTTAAAATAAATAAATAAATCTAAAAACAAGAACAACTTAAGATGATGAGATCAGAAGAAAATATTAACTGCCCTCCCTCCACCTTAATAAACTCTGCGGTTTTCTCTCATTTTCTCTTTTTTGAAGACTTAAATCATTTGTCTTTTAGAAATAGTAAAATTTAAAAAAATAAATAAATAAAAATAAAAATAGTAAAATTCATAAAAAAGCAATCTAAGCCTAGAAATTTAATTATGTATCTATTATATATATACACACGTACATACATATATATGTGAGGAAATAATGAAAATTATTTCAAAAAGGCAGAGACATAGGCAGAGAGAGAAGCAGGCTCCCTTTGGGGACCCCGATGTGGGACTCGATCCCAGGACCTGAGCCAAAGGCAGACACTCAACCGCTGAGTCATCCAAGCATCCCTCAAGTTTTGAAGTAGCTGTTTATTTTGATATATTTTAATTCGCATTTTACCAATATTATATTATTTTCTAACAGTTTTCATTTTACCTTGATTTGCTAATATATTGACGTATAGCTGCTTAAAATTTTCTTTTAACATTTAAAACATTTAAAAAATCTATTTTACTTGTGTGTTTACATTTTCTTTATTTTTCTTGATCAATTTTGCTAGAGATTCATCTGCTTTGTTAACCTTCTCCTGGCTCAGTAATGGCACCACCATCCGATTAGCTACTCATGCTGGAATCCTCCGCACCATCCCGGCCTCATCTCAGACCTCACATGGGTCCATCTACAAATTATTTGAGATTAGATACAGCTTGTGCAGAGGTTTTCCTCTGCCACTCAGGTCATTCCCCAGACCTTACAAATGTCTCATTTGCCACTCAGCTTTGTTTTATAAATTTAGATGGTAGGAAGAAGCCCAATGCCAATGTCCACCCTTTTCTCAGGAAAGGGATCCATAGTATCCAACCCCTAACTCCCTCTGTGATCCCACCTTAGCACCCCCCTTACCACCCCCTGGCCACCCTGACCTCTGTGTTACTCTTCCAACAAGCTGGTAGTTCTCTGTTTCAGAGGCTTTGCCATTGAGTCTGTTCCCCCAGAGAGTAAAATTGGTATTTGGTATTTCAAATCTTCTCAAATTCCATAGTACACCCCATCTTCCATCTGTCTCAGTAAACTAGTTCAGCTCCTACTTTACAATGAAAAAAGAAGTCAAAATAGTCATGATCTCAAATGGAGTAGGAGAGGGAAAACCCTAAAAGGTGCCACAGTTCGTTGTTGAAGACAGGCAGCTGGTTGTGGGGAGAGATACAGAAACACACTCAGGATGGTCACCGCTGGTGGGTAGAAGGGTGAGCACACCAAACATTGGCACTGTAGCTCCCCTAAGAGTCTCACGATCTGGTCACAGCAATGGTTGACCTGGCTTTCATGATACTTCTTCTCAAAAACACTTTACCTTTTAAAATGCACCAACCACATATGGAGAATATGCTCTTGGAGTAACTGTTCTCCCTGTCCTCTCCCTTCCCCAGCTAAGACCACCACCTATCCACTCCCCACCTCCACTGACCCTCCACACACGCACACACACACACACACACACACACCCTCCCTACATCATGCCTGACATAAAGCAATTCCTCCTGGACATAGATCTTCTCCATTCCTGCTCTTTCCCTAGGGAAGCTCACCTCTGTGTTCCTCACTGTCACCTCCAACACCTCTCCCCATGGGCCCTATCTCTCATCAGCATTAAACAAGCTCAAGTTGGATGCAGCTTAGAAATAAAAATAGCTCATTGGTCCCTGTAGCTTCCACCCTCTCTGCGTCTACCCTTTTCACAGCCAGGATTCTCAAAAGAGGGATCTCCCTCCTTATGCACCTCCTCACCTCTGTCTCACTTCTCTATCTGCCCCCTTTAGGCTTTCCCTCCTACTTCATTAAACTGCCCAAATCCCAACCATCTTTATTTTCTTGTCTTCTTGGAAGCATTTGACATGACCAACCCTGTTGTCTTTACTGAGATGCGCCATCCCAACCTGACTACCTTTCTTCGGTGGCCAAGGGTGGCATCTTTCAGAGATTTCACTGTTCTCACCCCCTATTGGACCTTGGATGTTTCTCCCCTTGGATTCCATGACACCACTCTCTTGGCTCCCTTCTTACCTCCCAGACTTGTTTATAGTCTCCTCTTCCTCAGCCTGCCTTCTGTGACATCCCTTAAATGTAAATGTTCCTCCAAGTTCTAGGATCAGCCTTCTCCTCTGTAAAATATCTATGAGTGATCCCATCTTCGCTCCAGTAGTCATCTATATGATGATATCTTTCTGAGGGGGGAAGGGAGAGAGAGAGAGAGAGAGAGAGAGAGAGAGAGAGAGAGAGAGAGATTGAGAGAGAGAAGACAAGTCACACCCAGACCTTCCTTCTGAATTGCAGCTTCTTTTCTGGTAGAGGACCAACAGGTACTTCAAACTCAACATACTAGCATCTGCATCCCACCAACAACCCAAGCCTGGTCCTTCTGATTCTATCTCAGTGAGCAACATCACCACCCCACCCAGTGGCCCAAATAAAGCTAGGAACTCCAGCTTGACTCCTTATCTTCCCTTTCTTCCCCTTCCCGTGCCACCTACTATTAGCGACCTTAGTATTTCTGAAATAAGTGGTTTCACTTCAATCTCCAGTGCTTTTGCCTCTGTTTTGTCTTCTAGTCTTTACAATTACAACAACCCTTGTCTACTTTCTGCTTTTGGTTTATACTTTTAAAATTCATTTCCCACATTGTGGCTATGTTGATTTTTAAAGTATTTTTTTCTGATTACACAAGTCATACATATCGATTCCAGAAAATGCTGAAACCAAAGAAGACACTGAGATGAAAACTAAAATGGCTCATAATTCTAGAGGTGATCTTTGTTAACATTTCAACAATTTATGTATATGTGCATGTACATATAGGTATGTGTTACACATTTTAAAATTGATTTCATATATTACACACATTTTGATACTACTTTTCTCACACAATAATATAAAACTTTTGCATGTTAAGTATTTTTTCTTTTGCCAATTTCATCAATAAAATAATATACCATTATTTTAATTTGCATGTCCTTGGTGACAAGTTAATTTAAACATAATTGCACATGTTTTTAATTATTCGAATATGCTTTCCTTAATGATTGCTTCATGCACTTACACATTTTGCTTTTGATGTTTATTTACTATTGATTTCTTTGTGAATGAAAGTTGCTATGGATATTATGTATGCCTCAAGTATTTTCCAAGAATTTTAACCTTCCCTTTAATTTTATATATTATGTTTTAGAAAATTTATAAATTTAGTGTAATGATATCTGTCAACATTTTCACTTATAGTATTTCCCTTGTTTTAATGTTTTAGTATCATTCCTTAATGTTCCCCAAATTTCTACTGAAATTTTTATTGTAATTACATTAGGGTTATAAATTAATATTCTTTCTATCAGTTGAACATGTCATGTATCCTTACTAATTAAAGTCATCTTTCATATCTTTCAGTAGCTATGAACTTTTCTTCATGTAAATTTTCTGTTTGGTTATTTTCCAGAAATTTAATATACATACTCTTGATGCTATCTGAAAGGGATTTTTATTAATATGTTTTCTAATAGGTTGTTAGTGTAGAATAAACATACGAATGCTTGTAAATTTATTTAGTAACTAGTCATCTCATTAAACACTCTAATGCTAACAGTTTTACAAATCCTTCTTGTAGATTTTATAGGTTATCAGAATATAATCCATACATTACATAATTTTTCTTCTCCTTTCCAATATTTTAGCTTCATATTTTCTTGTGCTATTTCTGGGACTTCCAGAATACTATTAAATGATAATGCTGGGAGCCAGTATGTTTCTTTTTCCTAGACTTATGAGAGACTGTCTATAATGTTTTATTATTTAAATATAATTATGGCTTTTTATTTAGTATACCTGTCATTTATCATGTTAAAGTACTTCATATATCAAGTTTAGTAAGAATTGTGTTTGTAATTAATCAGGAATGAAAATTAAATTAAATCATATTATAAAATCTTTTAGGGCATCCTAAAATATGTAAAACAGGTTAATGCTAAAATATTTTTGCATCTCTAAAATAATCCTTTCTTAGCCATCGGTAATCATCCTTCAGCTTTCTGTTGGATACAATTTGCTAATATTTGAAGGATTTTTATACTTATACTCCAAAATAAGATTGACCTGTGGCTTTTATATCTAAAATATTAACTGTCATGTTGGGTTCAACAACATGACAGCTGGTCAACTGAGAAGATTTCTATCTTTTCCTGTGCTCTGAAACGGGCTTAAATCGCATAAGAAGTATTTCCTCTTTGGATATTTTCTCATAAAATACTTTGGAGAGATAATTCTTTTATTGATTTTTCAAATGCATCCATACTTACTGGCTGCTTTCTAAATAGTCTGTAATTGTAGATTCTATTTGCTTTTTATTTAATTCTAAACAAAAGTTGTTTTTCTTTTTTCTTCTAACGTCCGAATGATTGATTGTTTATGTATATACTTTTATTAGAATTTTTTATTTTTGCATCATGATCAGATAGTAAGGCTTGTAAAATTTCTAGTCTTTAAATTTATTGAAGATTTCTTTGTAGCCAGGAGTAGGATTAATTTTCATAAACATAGCATGGATGTTTCAAAAGGAGATGTATTTCTATTTAGAGAGTACATGATTCTGTATACATTAAGAGTTATGATATATGTATCATTATATCCAATGTCATTATTTACTCAAATTTTGTTGAACTTCCATGCTGGATCACAGGCAACACCCTTTCTAGTACCTGGCACAGCTATGTGTTTTTCTCATTGCAAAAAAAAAAAAAAATGTATTGGTCATTTTCACGGGATTTTAGGGGGCAAAATTATATATCCATAATCACAACTCCATTTACCCAGAAGTTCCCAGATAAATCTTTCTGAAATGCAAATATCATAACACCTTTTTTTTCTAAGTATTTTTAAAAATATTCCATTTCCACTCTCCACCCCCTGTTGTCATTGGAATAACGCACGGACTCCAGAAAATAACCAATAAAAACCTTCAAGTTCTGCATCCTGCTTGCCTCTCCCTCCTCCTAATTTGCCACTCCTCATAGATTAATCAGTTCATAAGTTATGATGAAACTATTGGCTTTTCTCTCTTCTTCGTTCCAAAGGTTTTGTACCTGCTATTCACAAAGCCTATTCCTTACCCCCTGTGTTTACTTCCTTAGATTCTACTTATCCTTAGGACTCAGCTCACATACTACTTCCCACCCTAGGCCTGAGATAAAGTGTCTATAATTCTTTCTGTATTCCAACTTGCCCTTTATTGCTCTGGTTCTTATTTATCTTGTAATTGCCTCTTTTTCTAATTAGACTGTGCCCAAAGATTGGGTGACTTTTTCAGTGCCTAGGGTAGTGCCTCTCACAAAATCAATACTCAACAGAACTGTGGATAGGGTCAGGGCTACAAAATTAGTTCCAGTCTTACTATGTGAGTCTGTGCTTATTACCAAGGACTGAGCAGAACTGAGCTTTCAGGCTGGATGTTTTGTAAAAATAATAATTGTAACTGACATTCTTGAGCACTTACTACATTTCAGGCACCAAATACAAGCATTATTATTTAGTACCAGCTTTGTAAGTGTGTGACCATTGCAGTTGCACAGGACACTATGCTCAGTAGGCAGCCCCATGTTTGTAATGCTCTGTGGTTAACACCTTGAAATTTGTCTTGTAAGTTAAGTCTGACAAGACAATGGAGCATGCACTGGCAGTTGTTGGGAGCCTTAGCTCATGTATGGTCACAACTCTCTGCCCCCACACCTCTCCAGAATGGGTTCTCAGTTACCTGCTCTCACTCCTACCCAGCAAATGCTGTCATCCTCTGCCCCTGCGTGTCATCCTGGGAACAGGGAGAGTTGGAGTCAAGCGTCTGAACTCTGCATGTCAGGTTATGGGGCAAGAGAGTACCAGTGAAGGTTTTTGTTGCCCCATAGGAATCCCTGTTGTTCCTAGGAAGATCAACATTAAATGTTTAACAAAAAAAAAACACCATGCCAAGTTGATAGAGAAACAATGAAAGAGAAGAAAAGAGCTTTTATTCCTGTATATTGTTTGTTTTTGTTTTTGTTTGTGTTTTCAAAAAGAGGCCTTGCATTTTCATTCTACACAAGAGCCCTGCGAATTATGTAGCCAGTCATGCTGTTATTTTTCTTATTTCAAAGATAAGGAGAGCAGAGCCACTGCGAGTCTTATATGGTGATTCTGTGAAAATGAGAAAGACATCTTTTCTGGGCAGACCAATTATAACACACCATTTTTCTATGGCTTCACAAACAGGATTCCTTTATGTAAGGCACAAAACATACAATCATCTATCTGCAATGACCCTGAGGAAAATAAGGGATAAAACCCACCCAAGGTAACAGGGCTCCTAGAGAATGCATCAATATTCAAACCCATGCATTCTGGCCTCAGCATCTGTGCTCCAAACTAATATACTATTTTCCCAATTTTGCCTGATGAAAAAATATTTATCTAAGGTATCTCTGAAGATTTAAATTTCAAGGCTTTACCTAATACCCTGGAAATCAAAATGTCTAGGAGAGAGGTCTGGAAAACAAGCCACATTTTTAAACAAGTACCATAGGTTATTCTTATTATCTCAGAAGCTAGAGAAATACTGTGATACTATACAAATTCTATAACAACTGACTCTTTAATTTGCAAAGGATACAACAAGAAGTTAAGTAGCAGATTCTGACTGGCAGAAATGTGATAGAGAAAAATACCAGCCAGTAGCAACATTATGTTCAAATGGACAGCAAGTTTTGTTATTGTTGCTGTTATTTTTAATATACTTTTATTTATTTTTTACAAGATCCCATCCTTATATCCATAACAACAATTTTGCTCCAAATGGAAATGAATTAGAAAAGGATGAGAGGGCTTCTCCTTCTGTCTATAATTGAGTTTTTGGTATGAAATTGGTCCTATCATCATAAAATACTAGACAACTGGACAAAGTAAGTGAAATAACTATATTCAGACAAAGTAAAACAAGTAATGTTGAACTTTTAATCATAAAAGGAAAACACTTGATATGAGCCATACACTCATCCTGGCATTTTTCACTAAGGTATTTATCAGACCCTCACAAAGAAAACCTAAGCAGAACAGCAGAATGAGGAGATCAAAACTGGAGTGCAGAGGGACTGAGGCAACTTGCATTTATGAGGAAGAATACCAAGAAATTACAAAAGAAATCAACATAGGGGAACCAAGGAGTCTTTGACTGATTCTAAATTGTGCACTTGTGGTGTGAGCTTTTACAAGGCAAGGCAAAGAACAACTACCTGCAAAATGAAACATGAACAGCTACTAAAGGTCACAAAGACCAGGACATATTAGAGTTATAATCAACCAGAATAAAAGTGTCTTCACTGAACACCCAGAAGATTCAGGAAAAATGTCAGAAAGCCATTACATATAGGTTGGATTACATTAACCCTAGTATAAAGTCTTCTTTAGACATGCAGTAAAATATATAGAGAGAAATACATATAGATATAGACATGGATATAGATACAGATATAAATAAAGTATCAAAAGGAGCAAAATGATCTACAAGTGAAATTAACTTCCTGAAAACAAAGCTCAGTATCCATAAAAAAAAAAGAACAAATATGGGCCCTAAATAATGCAATAAATCCAATGTCTAGTACTTGATCAAAATTACTAGACAAAGAAGAAAGAAAATGTGACCAATTATAATGAGAAAACTTAATTCAAAGAATGTTACAAATAGAAGCACACCTAGAAATGATAGAGAGGATGAAATTAGGAAACAAGTGCTTAAAAACAACTATCAGAATCATGTCTAAGAATTTAAAGGAAAATATGAACATAATAAAGAATAAAATGTAGACTATAAATGATCCCAATGGAAATTCCAATGTCAAAAGTATAGTATTTGAAATTTAGAATTTACTGGAATTGAACTAGATTAGACACTGAAGCATAAAAGATAAGTACATTTAAAGACATAGCAACAAATACTATCAAAACTAAGAATTTAGAAAAAAAAACACAGGAATAAATGTTGTTAGAACTTTAGTGTCTTTGAAAAGATATCAACAAAAAAAAAAAAGAAAGAAAAGAAAAGATATCAAGTGGCCTATATATGTGTGATTGGATTTCCAGAAGGGATGGAGGAAGCAAAAACATTGTTTAAAGAAATAATGACTAAATGATCTCTACATTTTATGAAAAAAAAAACACCCAACAGATGAAAGTTTCTCAAGAAATCCCAAGAAAAATAAATACAAAGAAAGCTATCCAACATATATCATTAAAGATGCTGGGAAGTGTTTAAGACAAAATTCTTTAAAATAATCAAAGAAATAAGAAGGGAGTACAGATAAGAATATCAACAGATTTCTTATGAGAATCAATATAAGCTAGAATGATAATAAGGGCAAACAAAATCAAAAACAAAATAAACAAAATTTATCAATCTAGAAATCTCTGTTCAATGAAAATATACTTTAAAATAAAGGTAAAAATTATAGATTAACAAAAGCTAACTATCAGATAATTACACTACAAAAAATGTTAAAGATAATTCTATATATTGAAGGAAAATAATTCCAAGTAGAAATTCATATTTACACAGAAGAATACAATTTTTCAGAAATGGTAAATATGTGGGTAAATATTAAAGACATGTCTTCACTATATATTTGTTTGAAGATAATTGTTTAAAATTATAAAATAATAACATTGTGACATATAAAGAGGTGAAATATATGACAAAAATAACACAAAGAACAAGAGAATGTAGTATGAGAGTATACTATTTTTGGTAACATCTTTATTGAGATATAATTTGCATAACATACAATTCATTGAGTTGAAGTATATAATTCACTCCTTTTTAGTATATGCATAGAATTATGCAAACTCTAACCACAATCAACTTTTAAAATTTCTCATTACCTCAAAAAAAAACCTCATAGACTTTAGTCATCCTCCTCCCTTTAGTTCTCCTCCTCCTTTAACCCAGCCCTAAGCAACCACTAATCTACTTTCTCACCCCATAGATTTCACTATTGTGGACTTTCATAGGAGTGAAATCATATAGCACATTGATTTTTTTTTTTGAGAGCTTCTTTCACTTAGCACAAGGTTTTTAAGATTTATCCATGATGTAGCATGTATCAGTACTTAAAAGTATTTTTATTGCCAAATAATATTTCCTTGTTTTGATATACCACATTTCACTCATCCATTCATCAGTTGATGTGAATTTGGCTTGCTTCCACTTTCTCACTATTATTAATCATGGTATTATGAACATTTTGTGTAATTTTTTATGCAAACACATGTTTTCAATTCCTTTGGCTCTATAAGAATTGATACAACATGTGCTAATTCTATGTTTGACCTTTTGGGGAACTGCCAGACTACTTTCCAAAGCAATTGCACCATTTTACTTCCCTGCCAGGAACATATAAGGGTTCCAATGACTCCATATACTCATGAAATCTAGCTATTGTCTGTCATCTTGATTTTAACCATCCTGGTAGGTGTGAAGTGGTGTCTCATTGTAGTTTTGATTTGAATTTCTCTAGTGGCTAATAATGTTGAACATCTTTTAATATACTTATCGGTCATTTGTAAATTTTCTTTTAGGAAAATCTAGTCAGATCATTTGCCCATTTTTTAAATTGAATTCTATGTCTTTTCTTACTGAATTGTAAGTGTTCTTTTGGAGGTATACTTGTTTGATGTCCTTGCATTGTACATGAAACGGTATAGTATTATTTGAAAATATAATGAGATAGAAGTGCTTGGCTGGCTCAGTCGGTAAAGCATGTGATGCTTGATCTCAGGGTTGTAGTTCAAGCTCCGTGTTGAGTGTAACAGGATGCCCAGTTCTGACATGCAAAGAGCTTGTAAGTCATAACTCCCTTTCTTATAACAAGAAAGAACTAGAAAAACTACAAATGAACAACTTTTCTTGGACCCATCAGAGAACTGAGATTGCAGGGCAAACTGCCACCCCAAAATTTAGAGTGATAGGAGAATTCAGAGAATCACAATGAGATCTACTTACCTTGAGCATAAGCCACTGGAACTGTTGACTGTTAGGAATATTTAAACAGTAATTTTGACAAATTGCTGGAGGCTGAGTGTAGACTAGCATAAATACCAAATTCTTAGGGTTGCAGTTAGTCTTAGGGCCCCACATTTCTGTTGTCTTAACTCCATGAATCTCTCTATCTTCTCATAGGTAGGTGGCACTGCTTGGAAATGAGGACCAGTAATCATTGTTAAATACATCCAGGATGGCATCCATAACAAAGACAATCCCCAGGTGGAAAGATTTTACCAAAGTTCATCCCACTTGGAGGAAAGACACTTGCGAAACTCTATCATCTGTCCTGTCCTTCCCACCTCACCAAGAGAACAGGAAAAAAGCTAAGACAATCCAATGAGGATCACAGCTCAAGGACATGGGCCCACTGACAGATAGAATCCTAACCATAGGGACACATGGGTGGGTCCAATGGTTGACCATCTGCCTTTGGCTCAGGTCGTGATCCTGGGGTCCCAGGATTGAGCCCCACATGGGGCTCCCCAAAGGGAGCTTGCTTCTCCCTCTGCCTGTGTCTCTGCTCCTCTCTCTGTGTCTCTCATGAATAAATAAATAAAATCTTAAAAAAAATTTAACCTTAAGAGTATTGAAGGCTTCTCCAACACTCTACCAGGGCACCGACAGGGTTCCAGTATAACACTACATTACAGGTACAAGAGTCCCAAGACTCTGAGGAGTGGTACTTAAAGAAGCCCAAAGACAAACAAGAAACAGAAATATGGACATTCAAGGAATTTGAGGCCTCTGATACCTACAGTTATAGCAAACATTAAATACAGCCCAATTTTTAGCAGATTAGCATAAAACCTCACACCAATTGCCTGTTTACCTCAATCCCTATTACCTGATACAGCATGTTACATTTTCAAAAAAAAAAAAAAATCAAAGCATACTAACAGAAAAAAAAAAAAACACAATCTGAAGAAATAAAGTAGGTATCAGTACCATACTCAGATATAATTGAGTTAGGATTATCAGACAGGGAATTTAAAGTAACTGATTAATACGTTAAGGGTGAATGAAAAAAGTAGACAACATATGAGAACAGATGGGTAAGTAAGCATAGAAATGGAAACTCTGAGAAAAATTCAAAGGAAATGCTAGAAATCAAAAATACTGTAACAGGGGATCCCTGGGTTTAGCGCCTGCCTTTGGCCCGGGGTGTGATCCTGGAGTCCCGGTATCGAGTCCCACATCAGGCTCCTTGCATGGAGCCTACTTCTCCCTCTGCCTATGTCTCTGTCTCTGTCTCTCTCTTTCTCTCTCTTTGTGTGTGTGTCTCTCATGAATAAATAAATAAAATCTTTAAAAAAGAAATACTGTAACAGATATTAAAAAAAAAAACCCTTTGAGGGGTTTATTGACTAGACATGGCCAAGACCAGAATCAGCAAGCTTGAATAAATAAAACTTCAATAAACTTCGATAAAACTTCAATAAAAACTTCACAAACCAAAATGCAAAGAGAAAACAAGAGGCAAGAAAACACAACAGAAATCCAGAAACTGTAGGACTATTTCAAAAGGTATAAACATAATTGGAACACCAGAAGAATTGAGAATAAAGTAGCATATTTGGGGCAGCCCCAGTGATTTAGCACCACCTTCAGCCCGGTTGTGATCCTGGAGACCCGGGATTGAGTCCCATGTCAAGCTCCCTGCATGGAGCCTGCTTCTCCCTCTGCCTGTGTCTCTGCCTCTCTCTCTCTCTCTCTCTCTCTCTCTCTCTGTGTGTGTGTGTCTCTATGAATAAATAAATAAAATCTTAAAATAAATAAATAAAGTAGCATATTTGAAGTAATAATATGTGAGAACTTTTCAAGATTAAGGACAGATACAAAAGCAGATATCAGAAAGCACAGAGAACACAAAGCAGGATCCATAAAACAAACAAAACAAAACAAAACAAAACAAAACCCCACCCAGACAGATCCTATTCAAATTGCAGAAAACCAGAGGGAGAGAGAGAGATCTTGAAAGACACCAAATGGAAGCAAACACTTTATTTATAAAGGGAAAAAGTACAAATTTCAGTAGACTTTTCTTCAGAAAGCATGCAAGCAGGAAGAAAGTAGAGTGAGGTATTTAAAGTGTTTGGGAGACAAAACTCTAGAATTCTTTATCCAGTGGAATTATACTTTAAAAATGAAGCAGAAGTAAAAACTGCTTCAAACAAACAAGAGCAAACCTGTCCTGTAAGAAATGAAAAAGAAGTTTTTCAGGGAGAAGGAAAATGACATAGGTCAGAAACTTGGATGTACATTATCTTAATCCATTCAGGCTCTGTATGAAAATACCACAGACTGGGTGACCAATAGACAACAGAAATTTATATAGTTTTAGAGGCTGGAAAGCTAAGATCCTCATTGGGTTCTGCATAGCATGTTCAACAAATGGTGTTGCAACAATTGGACATCCGTGTGCAAAATAAATGAAAAAATACATTTAAAAACCTGTACAAGACCTAAGTCTTCACAAAAAAAACGAGATGAATTATAGATATAAATATAGAATAAAAAACAATAAAACATGAGAAAATAAATGTAGGTACTTTGGGTTTAGTGATGAGTTTTTAGATATAATACTGGGAAAACATCCATGAGAGAAAAAATAGCTAAATTGGACTTTATTAAAGTTAAAACTGTAATTTTAAATTAAATTAAATTTTAATTTAATTTTATTAAAAATTAAAAATTTCTCTGTGAAATACATGCAATAAGAATACTCAGTTAAGAAAATACAGAGTTAAGAAAATCATTAGACAAGCCATGGAATGAGAAAAAATATTTGCAAAACACTTATTCAGAATATGCAAAAACACATAAAACTCAGCAATAGGGAAAGGATCAAAAATGGGCAAAAGATCTGAACAGACAACTCACCAAAAAAAATACACCTATGAAAATTAAGCACATAAGAAGAGGTTCAGCATCATTTGTCATCAGGGAATTACAAATGAAAACAAGAATGTGATGCCATTGCATACCTATTCAAATGACTAAAATTAATCAAATAAAACTGATAATACCAAATTCTGGGAGATTAAGGAACAATAGGGACCTCATTCACTGCTGGTGGGAATGCAAAATTGGGAGGGCCACTTTGGAAGACTGGAAATTTCTCACAAATCTAAATGTACCCTTACCATATGATCTAGCAATCATGCTTCTAGGTATTTCCTCAAGTTATTTGAAAACGTAGGTCCATACAAAATCTACACTCTGATGTTTGTAGCACCTTTATTCATACTGGAATATGAAAGCCACTATGATGTCCTTCAGTAGGTAAATGCATAAATTGTGGAACATTCAGAAAAGGGAATAATAGTAAGTGATATAAAGCGCTATCAAACCATGAAAAGACATGGAGCAGTTTTAAAGGCATATGGCTAACTGAAAGTACCAGTCTGAAAAAACTACATACTGCGTGATTCAATTATATGACATTCTAGGAAAGCTAAACCTATAGCAATAATAAAAATATCAATTGTTGCTAGGGTTTCTGGAGAGGGGAATATTGAGTAGGTGAAGTGCCAGAGAGTTTTCAGGGTAGCAAAATGATTCTACATGATAATTTAATTATGGATACATGGCACCACGAAATTTTCAAAACACACTGAACTTCAGAGCACAAAGAGTGAACCTTAATGTGTGTAAACTTAAAATAAATTAGAGAGTCAGAGGATCCCAGGATGGAATGCAGACTGTGACAAAATGATATTAACTGTCTTACACATATGCAAAACAGTCTTGATTTGAAGAGATGGTAAGAAAGGCACTGACATAAGTAACTTTGGAAATGACCGAAGTTTGTGAAACCAAAGGCAAAAGGAACTGTGCATGAGCGTTTACTCTAGTTGATAAAATTTTTCCATGGAGAGATGGATTAAAATCTGAAACTGCTTATTCATGTCTAGTGAAACTGGACAATTAAGTAAATGGGTGGCAGACTGAGGGATTTAGGTTTCTCACTGCTGTTGGAGTTTTCAGATAAGCAAGGGATGGAGACTAGATCAACCCATGTGGTAATGGATTAGAGTTGGAAACATCAGTATGAGTTCATGTTTAGCTTAGTACAGATACAGATGGTTACACAAGGAAATATTTATATTTATGTGAGCCTGCAATGGATTGATGAGCATCTCCCTTAATTGTGGGAATGTGACCTTATTTGGAAATAGGGTCTTTGCAGATATAATTAGTTAAGCATCTCATGATGAAATCATCCTGGATTTATGGTGGATCTTAAATCCAAGGGCTGGTGTTTTCATAAGAAGAGGAGAAAGCACAGAGAAACAAGAGAAGAAGGCAAAGTGAAGACAGAGGCAGAGATTGAAATTGTGCTTCCACAAGCCAGGCAATAACTAGAGCTACCAGAATATGGAAGAGACAAAGAAGAATCCTTCCCCACAGCCTTCAGGGGTCACAGCTCTGTTGACACCTTGATTTCAGACTTCTTGCCTCCAGACCTATGAGGAAGTAGATTTCTGTTGTTTTAAGCCACATATTTTGTGGGATTTTGTTACAGCGGCCCTTGGAAATGATTACAGTGTGTATATGCTAGGGTTAGTATACACACGTGTATTTCCTTATGCTGTCAGCTTGGGCGTTTGTTGGGGGAAGGCACGGGGTGGCTAGAAACAATTGCATGTTGATAGCAGGAAACATACTTAGATCTTGATTTCTAATATCATTTCCCCATGAAAAGAACCAGAGCTCCTTCCAGAAATGGCTCATTCTAAGACAAGGACAGAAAATAGATGAGCCTGACGATCTTATACTGCCAGAAATTAGAGGTACTCATGTTATCTGGGTGGCTCAGTCTGTTAAGGGTCTGCCTTTGGTTCAGATAATGATCTCAAAGTCCTGGGATCAAGCCCCATATTGGGCTCCCTGCTCATTGGGGAGCCTACTTCTCCTTCTCCCTTTGCCCCCCTCCCTTGCTTGTGCTTTCTCTCTCTCTCAAATAAATGAATAAAATCTTTTTTAAAAAAAACGAAGAGGTATTCAAAAAACTAAAAATAAGGCAAAAATCAACACATTGATGGGGACAAAGGGACACCGGATCCAACTGAATCCAACTCCAATCCAACTCCATTGCTGACCATCCCAATGGTCAGCAATGGAGCAATTTGACAAACAAAATAATTATCGGCTTATGATGCAAAGTGTAAAATAAATATTTCTGAGTCCATATTGATATAAATAAATGATTGAATAAATAAACAAATGGGGGGAAAGAGCAAAATCTCCCTGCAGAAGAATTACAAATATTCATGTAGCCAGTCTGCCCTCAAAGAGGTGGAACATGACTTCCTACTCAAGTGTGGGTTGTGTAAAGAATGGAAAGAGAGTGACTTGACAGTAGAGAAACCTGGCAAGTGCTACCTCAGCCAGGTGGTCAAGGTCAGCATCAGCGGTGGTGAAGCATGAGGATGGTATGTAACCTTGGTGTAATGAACTGAAGATGGCATTTCCACTTCCGTGATCTTCCTCCCAATAATACATAATTCCATTCCAATCATGAGAAAAACATCAGACAAATCCAAACTGAAAGAAGTTCTACAAGATACCTGTCTGGTATTCCTCAAAACTCTCAAGGTCATCAAGAACAAGGAAAGTCTGAGAAATTGTCACAGACAACAGGAGCCTAATGAGACATGATGACTAAATATAACATGATATCTCAAGTGGGATCCTGGAAGACAAAAAGGACATTAGGTAAAAATTAAGAACTCTGAATAAAGTATGGACTTAGTATATTAATTTTAACCAATAGGACATACTAATGTGAGATGTAAAAAAATAAAGGAAACTGGATATGGGATAATTCTGGGGAAATTCTGTACTATCTTCACAATTTTTCTGTAAATCCAAAGCTGTTCTAAAATTTAAAAATTTATCCAAAAAGTAAGTTATAAAAACATGCACTATGCATCTACAGCAGTGCTCAGAGGAAAACGTGTAGCTTTAAATACTTCTATTTTTAAAAGTTTAAAATCATTATAACTAGAAAAAGAAGAGCCCTTTAAACCTGTGATATGTAGAAGAAGGGAAAAAGAAATTAAGAGTAGAATAGGGAATGTTAGAAAAAATCCATAAAACCAAAATTTGTTTCCTTGAGAGAGCAATAAAATTGTACACTAATGAATAAATTAATTAATTAATTATAAAATAAATAAATTAATAAAGAGAAAAGGAAATTCCAAACATAAACAATGAAAGATACTATCCCTTTAATAGATAATAAGGGAATAAACAAAGAGCTTTATGAAAGCATGCCAATTTAGATTGCAATAAGTGGGCAAATTACTTGAAAGTTACAAATTACTAGAAGAAATAGGAATTTGAAGTAGTAGGATACCTATTTTAAAAATTGACCTAATAATTAAAAATCTTCTTTAAAAAAACCCTCAGATCTTTTCATTAATGAATTCTACCAAATACAGTCTAGGGAATAAATAATAGAAGTTCTATATATAATGTCTCCCAGGAAATAGGAAAGAACACTTCCCAACTCATTTTATGAGATCAGGTTTACTCTGATAATAAAATCAGGAAAAATAAAATAAGAAAAGGATACTACAGACTCATTTTCTTCATGAATATAGACATAAAATGTTTAAACAAAACATTAGTAAATCTAATCCAGCAATAGAGAAAAAATATAATGCAGGATGACAAAGTAGCTTCAAACCAGGAAAACAGTTTTTTTTTTTTTTTAACATTCAGAAGTCAGGGTGATTCATCACATTAAAAGACTAAAGATGAAAAATTATCTTGATAAATACAGGAAAAGCAATTGACAAAATTCGATACTCATTTATATTAAAATCCTCTAAGGAAAGTAGAAATTGAAGGAAACTTCCTCAATGTAATGAAGGATATTTATGAACAATTTATGGCTAAAGTCAATTGAATCTTAGTCATTCAAAGAATGAAGAAAGTGTAGAAAAAAAAGTGTTAAACATCACAATTTTCTCAATTGAAAAAGAGATAAGCAGAGAAATTGGTTTTGAAAATATTTCTTGATGCATTGGTTGACGTTAAATCCAAAAAAATAAGATTAAAATAAATTTCAGTTTGAGTCTAAACATAAAATAAACTTGTTAGTTTTAAAACATCTACTTTCAATGTTTCAATATTTCAATTACTCTAATGTTCTGAAAAAGAAATAAGTGCTTTAAAAATGTATTAAGAGAGCTATTGTTTTACGTGGTTCTTTTTCCGGCCCTTTTTCTGGCACTGGTTCTTTTTCGGGGTCTTTCCTCACCCACGTGCACTGACTGGCACACAGGTGAATACTCAAGTTGCTCCCCTGCACCATGCTTCTCTCTATGCACCTATAACCTCTCCCTCCTGCCCAGCAAACTCCAGCTGTGGTGGCCTCTGTGAACTGCCAGCTCTGTGTCTTCAACTCAGGAGACCACTGAGCTCCACCTGGACCTGGGTTCCCCTTCCTTGCTGCAACAGCCTGGGAATGACCTCCTGGGATGATAGGACTCACCTCATTTACTTCCCACCTCTTAGGGATCACCTGAGATCCCTGTCTGATGCTCAGTGCCCTGACACCTGTTTTGGCGTCCATTTGGGTTGTTTTCTCTGTTGCTTCAGGTGCGAGAGTGAGTGCTTATTACCTGTCTTGGACAGAAGCAAAGTCCCCACAGGTTGATTTTTGATGCAATCACATTTACTCATGTTTTGCTTTTATTTTTTTTTTTAATTTTTTTTGTTTTATTTATTTATGATAGGCACACAGTGAGAGAGAGAGAGGCAGAGACATAGGCAGAGGGAGAAGCAGGCTCCATACACCAGGAGCCCGACGTGGGATTCGATCCCGGGTCTCCAGGATCGTGCCCTGGGCCAAAGGCAGGCGCCAAACCGCTGCGCCACCCAGGGATCCCATGTTTTGCTTTTAAATGTGGGCCTTTTGACTAAGAAATATATTTCCATCTAAGTGATTTCATTTATCACACTTATTCCACCAGGAATTTATTTCTGTGTATGATGTAAAGGAGACTGCTAATTTTATGAATAGGTTTTGGGTTAAATAGAACTGGCTAACATTCTAGTTTTGCCTCTTATTTCCTTGCCATGTGACCCTGGGGAAGATGTTTCCTTTCTCTGAGCCTCAGTGTCCCACCTGTAGAATGGGCATAGCAGTGACACTCACTTTGTGATATTCTCATTTAAATAAAATAGTACCTATCACTCCCTAAATACAGTGCATGCTATAAACCAGGTGTTTAGTAACGCTGCTTTCTTTTCTGCTCTCCTCCTAACAACATGACTTATTTTCTGTGACTTATTTATTATATGATAATCTGTTTAATGTTTGTCTTCTTAATATACTGTGAGATCCGTTTTGTTTTGTTTTCTGATCCATCTTCAGAACAAAGAGCCCAGCCCACTGTAAGGCTCTCTATAAATATTAGTTGACTTGCTGGATGAGTACCTCCCCTTCCCACCCCCTAGCGCTCATCTCTGCCAGCTAATGTATGCCATGTTAATTAATGATCACTAAGAACAGCCTGAGGTATAGGATTGACATAATTTCATGCACAATTTTTGGAGGAATAAGGAAATAATTTTTGGCAAAGGCCAAAATCACAAAGAAATTTTCAAAGTCCCTGACATGAAAAATACCCTAAGCCCTAGCAGCCCTACTACCTGGCGTGCACAGTCTGTGGTACCTGAACTGATCAAATTACCATCTGACCCATGGGATCCTTTTCTGATTCTAGAACTCAACAGAGCTGTAAGTCAAATTGGCTAAAGTCTTAATGGGACTGAGTGTAGTAGGCATGTCTTTGAGAGAGAAGGTTGTGTGTTTATTGCGTCTGGGTGGCAGGGGAAAGTATCAAAGAAATAGAAGTGGGTTCACATTCCCTTTATTCCACATATACAGTATTATAGGTGTGTCTGAGTCCTTGCTACCACAGCAAAACCAGTCAATTCCAAATAAGGAGTAACTTAGGAATGAAGGAAAACATGGGGGATGATAAATGTTTCCTTCTTAGTTAAATACCAGCTAAGAAGCTTGATTGGAACCCTGCCTATCTCTCAACACTTGAACAGAGAGAGAAATTTATGAAAAGAGAGAGAGAAAGGAAAAACACCACCAACCAAGCTACTTGGGTTTGGATTGGCTGTAGCATGAGTCATTAGTTTTCTCGAGGAATGATCAAGAGTGTCATTAGGATGCATTAAGCATCATCTAACAGGGCATGGGGAGTGCCGGGGGAGGACGGGCTCTCTCTGCTATTGCATAATCGATGCAGATTACTCCAACTTGCTCACTGAACAGCCTCACCCCATTAGCACCAGACCTGTCTCTCACATCCAGTGCTTCACCTGCTTCCTCGGTGCCTTCCTCTGGGGATGGAGACCTCTTCTCACAGAGGAGGGAGCCCCAGGCTTCCCAGGGCAACCGCATCCCACTCCTGGGTGCTGCTGAATTAGGGACAGGGGGAAGAGGCAGAGAAGCACTGAGGGGCTTTCTAGTCATTTACTTTGTCAGCAAATTATTTTGGACTTGGGTGTCAGGACTGGCTGTCCTGTCCTTCCAGCCACCCGGCGGGCTTTCTTCCCTCCGCCCCTATTTAAATCCCTCCCCACAGCGCCCCCTGCTGGCCCGTCCGTGCCACGCTCAGCCTGCACTCGGGCCTCTCCGCCCCCCTCCCGCTCCCCTCTCCCTATCTCATTTTCTGTCCCTTTAAATGAGGTCACCCTGACGGAATGAAGGACACGAGGCTCAGAAGAGGTCAGACATTAGCACTGCTATAACTGCACTGCTGCTGAAACTGGGCACACCCATCCATCACCAGCTCCACTACTCCATTAGGCCTCCCATGAAATATGCCCTGCTCTGAATCGCACAGCCATACATCTCCCGGTCTAGACACCTTCCTGTTGTGTGAAGATCAATGCCGCTCGGTCATGCATCATGTGTCATCCAGTAGCCCTCACTCTAATAACCGTGTCTATTCTCTGGTCTGCAGGATAAATTATGGCAGTGAGAAAGTACTATATTATTCAGCAACCTTGGTCACTAATGGATTATTGGGTTTATTGGTTGATAATGTGAGCTCCCTTTCTTTCTTGCTTGCTTTTTTTTTTTATCCTTTTTCCCATTTTTGGCTGAATCTCACTTTTATGTATTTATTTCTCTCTATTTTTATTTTATTTGGCACAGCTTTGAGTGATGGCTGCTTTCCACTTCTGTCAACAAACTCCTGGATCAAACCCCTAAAATGATGATGCTCGAAAATAAGCCCAATTAGAAAGAACTCTCTGTGGTCACCTATTAAATAATGGGCTGAGTCCAGTGACAATTGTTTAGGCTTCCATCTTCTGAGGTTTCTGTTGAGATGACTTTTAATTCAAGGGCAGTTTCAGAGACCGACGTTGAGGCTGGGCTCCCAGGCCGGGGCTCAGTGTCACAGAACCATCCCACTTGTCTATACCTTGGGTCCCTTGCATTCACTGCTGCCAGATGCTGTTTCCACCATAATACTGACTCTCAGTGTTTCATCCTTGGAAAATGGCAGGGGGCGGGGGTGGTGCAGAGCTCAAGTGAACAGAAAGGGAGGAAAACAATTGTAGTAAAGAATTCTGACAGCTAAAGTTTACATTCTGAGCCATATTAACTCAGGGGGAAGAGAGGGCTTTCAGGTAGCCAGTTTTTCAAAGGCATTAAAACTTTATGTTAAAAAGTGGTAAGATGTCACGAAGAAAGAAATTTTTGAGAGCTGTCCAAGGATAGGATAGGCTTCCCTGAAAAAGAAAGAATTCTTTGTCACCAGAATCGAACAGAGGGAACAAAGTGGAGCATGAGATGGACACTCAAACATCTGAGGACATGGTAGCCAAGATAGCGCTTCAAATCTCGCCCAGCATCCAGGGTCTGTATTTTTATGGTATGTATGGAAAATAGCATTATTTTTTAAAAAGATTTTATTTGAGAGGGAGAGAGAAAGAGAGAGAGAGAGAGAGAGCACAAGTGAAGTGAGGGGCAGTGAGAGAAGCAGGCTCCTCCCTGAGCAGAGAGCCTGATGCAATGCAGGGCTTGATTCCAGGACTCCAGGATAATGACTTGAGCCAAAGGCAGTCACTTAACCAACTAAGTCACCCAAGAGTCCCGAAAAATAACATTATTTTGATAAATAACCGAAGAGAAATCATCTTAAGTAACAATGATTTTTGAGGAGATTAGGTCAACCATAGGGGTTGTGAAGGCCCCTTTTATACATGTTACTTCACGTCTTACAGCAAAGTCCACGTGGTAAATGCTTGTCCTAATGCCGGTTCTCTTCATCTTCTGCTTTAGTTGTGCTTATGAACAAGAGCCCTAGTTCACAGTTAAGATTTGTGTGGTCTTAAAAACAAGAAGGTATTAATATGATCCTCAAAACTTGAACAATCTAGTCATATTTCCCAGACTTATCTTCATCCTGTGTCCCCTTGCAAAACCTTTTTTTCGACCTCACAGTTTTTTCCAGCCCCCCGAGTTCCCAGCCCTTGGGTGTGAGGAGCCTGGCACTGGGGAGCTAGTGAGGGCTTCGCACCACTTTGGAGCCTGAGAGTCTAGGCATGTTTGATTTTTATGTTAGTGGTTCTTTTCTATTTTTTTTAAGTACTTTTAGATTTACAGAAAATTTGAGCAGAAAGTTCAAAGAATTCCCATTTATCTCCTTCTTCCCCTCATCCCCGTTTCCCCTATTATTAATATTCTTGTATCAGTTTGGTACATCTGTCATCAGTAATGAGATAATATGGATACATTATTATTGTTAAGCAAAGTGGGTAGTTTACTTCAGGATTAACTCTGTGTTGTAAATTCTATGGGTTTTGACAAATATATCGACTGACCATCATAGTATAGTATGCAATACTGTACTATATGTATAGGATTATATACAGTATACTGCATAAACCATAGTATTTTTGCTGCCCTAAAAATCTTCACCTATTCACCCCTCTCTCCCTCTCCACAAACCTCTAGCAACCACTAAACCTTGCATTGTCTCTCTGGTTTTGCCCTTTCCAGAATGTCCTATCCCTGGAATCATGTTGTTCATAGCCTTTTCAGATTGGCTTCTTTCACCTCTTTCACTCCATTTAAGTTTTCCCTATGCCTTGTCATGGCTCAAGAGCCCATTTCTTATCATTGAATTATACTCCATTGTCTGGACGTGCCACAGTTCATTGATCTAGTCACCTACTGAAAGGCATCATGGTTGCTTCCAAGTTTGAGCAATTATGAATAAAGCTGCTATAAACATCCACATGCAAGTTTTTATATGGACGTAAGTTTTCAACTTCTCTGGGTAAATACCAAAAAGTGTGATTTCTGAGTCATATGGTAAGAATATGTTTAGTCTTGTAAGAAACAGACAGACTATCAAACCGACAGACTATGGCGATGAATGAGAGTTCCTGTTGCTCCGCATCCTTGCCAGCATTTGGTGGTGTCACTGTTTTGGATTTAGCCGTTCTAATAGGTGTGCAGTGAGATCACATTGTCATTGTAATTTGCAATTTCTTAATGATGTATGAGGTTGAGTGTGTTTTCATAGGCTTTTTTGCCATTGTCGTTTGTCCTTTTCTGGTCACTGTCCACGTTACAGCCCCTTTTAAGCAGATCCCAGGTCTCACTTTTAGGAAGCCAGCACATGAAGCTGCCCTGGGCTCAGACGGCTCTCCTGAGAGAGTATATTGGTGAGAGAGGTGCGGGGAGAGGACAAGGAAAATGCATGGGTGTCTAAAATCGGCAGGACACCTTGGTCTGCTTTTTATTTATGGTGTTCCATTCTGGTGTCACTACAACTCTGTTGGGGAGATATTGCTATCCTCATGTAGTAAATAAGGAATCTGAAGTTCAGTAGAGTCATTTACCTAAATTATGGAGTGACTAAGTACTAAAGCTGGCCTTCAGACATGTTTGTCTTATTCTGGGTCCATCTACTTCCCACTATAACCTGTGCTTCTCCAGAGCAGGAGACCCAGTGCAGGAGCACCACATCTGTCCTTGCTTCCCCTCACAGCCTCTCCCAAGTGCCAGTGGCCAAAGAAGGTGGCAGATATGTGGTAGAGAGCCTGTGGTGTGGGGTGCACAGGGCCTGACAGATTCCTGTGCTGACATGGCAAAGGAAGGCAAGCAACTTGCACCTCTGAGCAATCAGCCCCTGGAGCCTAGAAGTCTGAAGGGCTCTGTGATGAGGCAGGGGTGTAAACCAAAAAAGAGCATGACTTTGCCCCAAGCTTCTCCTCCTCCCAAGAAAAGGCAATGCCCACGTGAAGTTCATGCCCTTGCCGTGGCCCAGCCACTGAGGCACGGGACGCTGGCACACACCCAATTGGCCTTGAAGTCACAGGGGCAAAATATCATTGCCCAAAGAAGAATCAACAGTGGCGCCCTCTTCAGCTGGAAAAATGATCATCTGGAAATACCCCATAGAGCTCCTAGGAGAGGAAGCGAGGGAGCCAGTTGGACCTATGAACCAGCTGCAGCACCCAGTGATGCCGACTCCCCAGGGGAGACCAGCCCCCCCGCTCGCTCCTGCTGCCTCATGAAGCCTGGCACTGATTTGTTGTTTATTTGAACGTGCAGTCATGTGTTTACCTAATTAGAAGATGTCAGAGTTCCTCAATCTGTAGCTTGGAGTTGGGATTTCCTGAGGAGGCACAGGTATGCCCACCTGATGGAAGCCTCTCAGTATGCGGGGAGGCCCAGGTGGCCCTGAGGCCCCACATTCTCGCAGCCCTACTCAGACATTGCAGAGGTCTGGTTACAATCCTTTGGCCTTTTTGTACCTAGGCTTCCCCTCCTATAAAAGGCAAGAAAGCAACACCCCTTAAATCTCCCCCCCCCAACTCCCGCCCTCCCACCAGTACCAAACGTGTCACCCTGCTTGCACTTCTCAGAGGTGACAAACAATGTCAGTGGAAACTGCTTCCTACAGGGGAGCAATTTCTGTTTACATATGTGATGCCCACCCCCTGCGGAAATGCTGGCCGCCCTGTGGCCTGGCTGGGTTGTCAGGAGAATGTCACAAGGTATGGCTTCTACCCTCTGCCAAGGGAACAGATTTACCGCCTGCTCTGAGGACAAATCCTTTACCACAGGTAAGCCCTGGCATGAGTTCTTGGAGAAAAACAAACAAACAAACAAACAAACGGGTGGTGGTGTGGGTGGCCTTAAATCAGAGCCGGAGAAGCAGGGTCAAGCAATTAAAGCAAAACCAACCTGATCACAGATTGGAGTGATCAGCCAACGTGAAGGCTCTATATTCTCAAATCTCTGCCCCTGAAAGAAACAAATGAATAAAATCATGTTCTCGTAAAAGTAGAATTATAGGGGGAATTAATAATAAAATGTCCTGGATACACTTAAACCACAAAATGAACCAGGCCTCTAGTCATGAAGTTGCTTTGCTAGAGGAGGTTGGGGTAGGGGGGTGAGGTGGCCAAACAGAATAACACTCCCTTTTGCATACCTAGGCCCCCTGCTTTTTTTGTTTGTTTGTTTGTTTTTATTTATGATAGTCACAGAGAGAGAGAGAGAGGCAGAGACACAGGCAGAGGGAGAAGCAGGCTCCATGCACCGGGAACCCGACGTGGGACTCGATCCCGGGTCTCCAGGATCGCACCCTGGGCCAAAGGCGGCACCAAACCACTGCGCCACCCAGGGATCCCCAGGCCCCCTGCTTTGAAGAGGGAAGAGGGCAAAGCTATACTTACCCCTCCCAGAGCCTCAGGATGACTACAGGGAGCACAGGGGTGTAGCTGCCTGAGTTCTGGAACTGCAGCCCAGGAAATCCTGGGCTGTCCGCTCTGTGCGCCTCTGTAGTGGAGCACAATGAGTTGGCAGGAGCTGCAGGCCATGCCCTTTCCTCCCAGACACAGCCTCACCCCACCTCTAGAGCACCCTTGTAAGACATGGTTTGAGGGCCCTTTGTGTCCCACCCACCAGCTCTTCCCTCCTCCCCTCCCATCCGTCAGCTCTGCCCTCCTCGTGCAGGCATTAGTGACTGGGGCAAGAAACCAAACAGACCTTGCAGAAAGATAGTTGAAGCTTCAGGAAATCAAGAGCCTGACCAGGTAATGTGGGTTCATCAATATGTTCTAGAAGACTCAGGAATGAGCTAGACGTGCATAATTAGGAGCATGCCACTAGAGAGGAGCTGGACCTGGAAAGAATGGGCAGGAACTCTGGGAGCAAGAAATCCTATAGCGGGGTGGGGGGGAGAGGGGAGGTGTGCTTTTTATGAATGTTTCCAAAGGAAAGAAGCAGACTCATCTACAGAATGAGCCTCTTACCTTCAACCTGACAGGTTGTACTTCTTACCTTGACTGTATGGTCCACCCAGCTCACCTTGGCCCACAATGTGGAACAATGTGACTGCAGTGTTGGAAAGGAAGAAATATGACCCACCTCTGCTTCTCCAGCCTCCCTCCAGAGCACACTTTGCAGGCCTACACACAGTCAGTTAACATCCTACATCAAGAAAGCCGGAGGCAAACTATTCACTGTGCACGCTAGGTTCAAAACACTGGTTCCAAAAATCCCTGGCTTCATTCTGGATCAGAACATTTTTCCTTTAATTGAACTTCCCCTCCTACAAATTCCCACACTAAAAGGTGTTCCACTGTGGTATTATTTCTGCCATGTGGCTCAAAGAAAAAGAGTCAGGTCACTAGATGGACAAAAGTATGTGTTTTGCTTTATCCCCCAAGCACTTGGTATGGTAAGCTTTGCCAGTCACCCTCAATATCCCAGGACTAAATAATAGAATTAAATAATATTGAGGGGGATGCTTGGGTGGCTCAGTTGGTTAAGCATCTGCCTTCAGCTCAGGTCATGATCCTGGTGTCCCTGCTCAGTGGGGAGCCTCCTTCTCCCTCTCCCTCTGGCCCTCCCTGTCAATTCATGTTCTCTCTCTCTCTCTCTCTCTCTCTCTCTAATAAATAAAATCTTAAAAAATAATAATATTTGGGTAAACTCTAAAACTAGAATACCCCCCCACACACACACACACACAAACCCTTTTCCAGAAAAGACTATGATAATAAAGATAGGTATTTCAAGAGAATTATCTTGGCAACCTTGCAGCCATGGGTTATAAAATGAGCCAGGAAGCTAAACATGAAGTGCAGTTGCCCCTGAGAGGTATATTTTACAATCAGACACTTACTGTTGTCATTCACTCCTGTCCCCACGTTTTACAGACACACGTTACGCTGGAAAGCATGGAATTCTGGAAGCTTTGGACAAGGCTGATCTGGATTCTAACCCCAAATCTGATCATCACTAATTGTGTTCCCTTGGGCAAAAACCTCAAAGACTTTCAGTCTTCACAATGGTAAAACAAGGATAACAATGGCTACAATTAAGCCATAATGCTAAATAAACGGTTGCTGTTAGGATAATAATATTAATTATCACTATCCTCATTAAAAGCATCACTGTTTGCTATGACACTCTTTCAAATGAGAGAAAAGGAAGGTAGCAATAGAGACTTTAAGGAGATGCATAGAAGATAGGATCTATTCTCAGCTTAGACTTGCCTCGCTTCATTCTGATCTCTTGGAAATAAACCCCCGGATTGGAGGAACCAGCGCCTCATAAAGAATGTTAATAAACAGAACTCTAATTTCAAAATTCACACAAACGAGACAAAAAAATGCAAAAAGACATAGAAATACAGAGGATCTCCCTTAGTCAATGCTGCCAAAAATGCTATTATGTATTCACCCAACTGGAGTTCCTTCTAACAAACTGCCACGGAGCATATGGCTACCTTGGGCATTTTTTCATTATCCCAGAGTGTGTCTGCAGTCCCATGTCGGTAAACTCCATCTGTATCTCTGTCAATGGAAGAAATTTCCATCAGGAAATATCAGCAGGAATCAGGGGAAAGACCTTTCCAATTTACTGAGATCGAAGGAAGTAACTGCAGGGTTCCCCCTCTCCCGCCTCCCTTCTTCTCCAACCCCGGCCAAAAAATGTCTTGTTTTCTTTCCCAAAGATTATCCCATCACCCTCCACTGCCTGTTCTAGGGGAGTCTCTGGAAGGTCCCCAGACACATGGCACTCCTCATGATGGACAAACTGTGTTCTGGGTCATTGAGGCCCTTCGACTCCCCACAGGACAGGAAAAAAGAACAGAGCAGGTGAAAGTGGGCTGCTCCCTCTCGTGGATACTGGACCACAGGAATGCCACAGGAAACAGCTCTGGGTGTTTTTTTTTTTTTTTAATTTTATTTATTTATGATAGTCACACACACACACAGAGAGAGAGACAGAGACAGAGACATAGGCAGAGGGAGAAGCAGGCTCCATGCACCGGGAGCCTGACGTGGGATTCGATCCCGGGTCTCCAGGATCGCGCCCTGGGCCAAAGGCAGGCGCCAAACCGCTGCGCCACCCAGGGATCCCCGCTCTGGGTGTTTAATAGTGGCCATTGCTGTTATTTTAACTGCTTCATTCTGCACAGCACCCATCAGGGACAAAATTGAGGTGGGTCTGAACATCAGAGGCAGCGATGACTAGACTTCTGTGGACAGGGCAGGCACGCTGCTGGGAGTGGGCTCAGGGGCCAGGCAGGTGGGTAGAAGAAGAAAGAAGAATGCCCCTCTTGAGTTCCATTCTGTGTGCCCTACTGTCTACCCATTGGTGTTTCGGTTTCATGGTGAATGGGGTGACTCTTGCTTTCACGCTGCTTCCTTTAATATTTTCACTATATAGACTTACGCAACCAATAGGTCAACCAACTAGCTTAGAGTTAAGTATTGAATAGGTGCTACTTTTAGACTCAGGATGTGGAGCTGCCTTCCTCCTGGCTCCCCTCGCTCTCTATACACCGAACAGGGGAAGAGTGGGGACAGAGGCGAAATGGATTGCATATTGACGTTCCTGGAGATGGTTTCTCTGTACACACATATGTCAATGTATATGATGTATTTCTTAAAATTTACGTACATGCGGATTTATATGAAGGAACTACTTAAGACCCCAATTAACCATGTCAGCATTACAGCTTTCTCCACCTGAGAAAAATGCAGTTGGAAAAACTCTCACCATTTTAACCATCCCATTAATAACACAGGCTTCATTTGGATAGTATTTGTAAAGAGAGGCTCATTGATTAAAGGACCTCCAACCAATTATCTCTGGACGTCATAGAACCCATAAGTAAGTGAAAACGAATTGCAGTTTCTCCCTGAGCCAATTCAATGGAAAGAAAGATACTTGGAGTTGGCTTTGACAAGCTCATCTCTTTGAAAACTGTGGAGCCCAGAGACAGTAACCAGCCAACAACAGTGCGCATTTATGTATACACACCCCTGAGTCCCCATCAGCAAATGCGTGAACGTAAATTGCTCAAATCCCATCCCCCATTCTAAGGTCTGGCTATCCCATTTTGGAAATAACTTCACCTTCCTCTGAACAACTGCAAGACCCTCTGCCTACGTGCTTGATAGGCAAATCTATCTTTCTATCTTACTACATGCGCTGACACTCTTGTCTTACCTCTGTCGGTAGAATATACCATTTCTTGAGGATAAAATCTGTATTCCTTCCCTCTCCCTCTCTCTTTCCACAGCACCTAATTTTGTTTATCTAGAAGGTGCCCAATAAATGGTGATTGAATGATGGATGAGCGAGTAACTTAGGCTAAGTAAACACAAGTTATCACTAATAATATAGAAAAATCCATGTTCCGTTCACGCAGGTAAGATGCATGGTCCGATAGAGAGAGCTTGGCCGGGGCGTGCATGGAAAAACAAATATAAGGAGCTCAAAGAGAACAGACTACGAAATTCCAAGCTCTCTTCTATCTGCAGTTTACCCTTCTCCTGAAATTACTTCTTGCCACAATGATATAGGGCTCACACTGCTCATTGGGATACACAATCCATCTTCAGGAGCCCATAGTCACAGGAAGAAGGGGAGAGGAGGAAAAACAATTCCCGAGCACATTTCCCCGTCGGTTTTGATCCCCGGCCAAGGCCTTCCACCTGCAGAGATCTCCCGACCATCCCATTTCTACCGCTCTGGCCGATAACGAAGATAATTGTTTCATCCACTTTGTCAAAGCTGAAATGAAAAGAGGGCAAAGCAAAATGATGCCATCGTAAATCACGGGGCTGAGACAGGAAAAGAGGGACAAGATAGCGACTTCATTAAGGGTTATGTATTGTGCCATTAAGTTGGCGGGGGGTCACCTTTCATGTCACACTGGCCTCTGTGATGCATTGCCAGCTCTTCTTTCCAATAAAATTAAACGGAGATGTAAAACTGATTAGGGCCATGTTTGCTGAAGCCCGTGGCAAAGGGAATGGTACAGGGAATAATTGATATAAGGTTGCAATTGATGCATAATGGCAGCAATTTCTCTTCCTGGTCATTTCATTGCTGACCTTGCCCATTAAAATAAGCCCAGCTGCCTCAGAGAAAGAGACACTTCATTTCCCATCACCCTACACCCCTATGACAGCCCCTGTCCCCCTGACCACTGGCCCTTGCCAAAACAACAGGACTAGAAATACTGTGAGTTAGAGTTTGGGGAGTAGCTGGTTCTCATGGATATGCATCATGGACCCTGGATGCCACCGTCAGCATTTGTCTGAACTCCTTGACTGTTCCCAACGGGCTACAGGCGGTTCTACACTTCGCTAGCTTTGAGACGCCACCATGCTGCAAACCAGATTACTGGCGTGCTTGATCTGAGCCTCAGACTCACAACACCAGGATTGCTCTGTGTGTTCTCCATCGTTTCTGAGACATGGAAGCTGCAATAGAGTTGAGAGACACTGACTTTTTTCCTCATAATCCTAAATCATGCCTTAACAATACTTTAAAAATTCAGCAATTTAGACAACCTCCATGGGACCAAACTCTACCCATTGTGCAGTCAACAAATAATTATTTGGGTCTACTAGGCACCAAGCGGTGTGCTAAACATTAAGAACAGGGTGGTGAGCCAGGCAGTCATGCCCCTGCCTCCATGGGGCTCACCGTTGAGTGATACTTTCCAGTTGGAATACTATCAGTGGCTCACATTGGCTGAAGGTTTACTATGAGCCAAGCGTGTTCTATGTAATCTACATGGACTAACTAATTTAATTTTCAAAACAACAAGAGAATGGTTTTTACTGTCATCTCATCTTACAGATGAAGAAACGAGGAAGACAGAGGCTAAGTCTTCACCCTGGGGCACATGGGGCATAAGCCTTGGAACCAGGACTTCAGATGTCATGAGCTGAGGCCAGGAACTGAGCCTGAAGGAAAATATCTTATTACTATTTTCTGTTTTTTCTCTATCCTCTCCCCACTACTTTTGAGCCGCTGATATATTTTAGTCAGCCTTTGAGAAGAATGGATCTTTATCAAATGGAATTCCATGCGAGGTGTCCGTTATCCTATAGATTAGCACTGCCAACGGAAACACGCCATTTATAACCCAGTTAATAAACATTTTATAGCGTGTGATAGATGATCTCCTAGAGTTTTCTATTTATTTCACCAGATGTCTGAAGTTGGTATGTTATGGCATATATAGGAAAATGGGCAATGCTTATCTATCCAACCCTTAAACTTTATATCCCGACCTACTATTGGCATCAAGATGATGGCAAGTAGTAGAGAAAAAAGTGTCAGCTACGGCTATGACATTCCTGGCCTTCCTGGCTCTGCCTCCATCCTCCCGGCGCAGCAGAAGGAGAGTGGACAACGTGATACTAGGATCCTCTTGGCGTTGTCTTGAGGAGACACAGCAGTGAGACATACATGTGACTATCGCCTCATTTTCAAATTCACTCGATATGCCTATTGACCTCATTGTCACAGTGACCTCCCTAAGCAGCAAAGGGAGATATATTTTTTCCCAGACTCACTTACTGGAAATTTGCAACCTGGATCTTTCTGTCTGACTGACTGTCTGTTTATCTGCCTGTCTATCTGTCTTTGTCCTCTCACTTCCTCAACTCTGATGGAGTCCAGGGATTGCAGTAACTCTGAGTGGGAAACACTGTAAATGACAAACAACAGACCCTCTGCCAAAAAAGTGATTAGACCAGAAAGGGACTAAGTTAAACCAGACTGTTTCCACCTACCACATCTAACCATGACCCTGCACCTCAGGAAGGAGGCAAAGGCTTTGTATAAATGAAGGCAGGGACTGTGCACATTTCCCACTCGATGACTCATGCAATGTGGAATGAGAGGCCCCAACCATCCACCCATAAACAGCAGATGAAAAACACACACTAAACAAGTAGAGCCTGCCCTTCCACTCCTCCTCTTGTCCTCCCTTGTGCACCCCACCCCTAGACCCCAGGCCCCTGTGCTAGACAGCCTGATGGTCTACTTTGTCACCATCTTCGTGAGGGGAGCGAGATATCATGGCTGCTGGGATGAGACACCAGTGAATGTGAACTTTCCCTGGGGTTTGCACCATGAGATGGCGAGGGGAAAACCTCTTCTTGGCCTCAGCTGCTTTAGTCAGTAATTTTGCATTTACATGGCACATGATAGCTTACATGGTGTTTCAGTCATTAATGGTGGATGATTCCTATAACATTTTTGTGAGGGGAGTGTGGTTATCCCCAATTTCCAAACAGGAAAACCCAGGCTCAGAGACAGACTTAAGGCCACTCAGCACTTAGGTCACAAAATTGGCCTGGAGGGCTGGATGATCTGCTTCCAGATGAAAATAATTCCCATCACTCCATGGGAGAAAGAGCAAATTTACGGAAAAGCAGTTTGCATAGTAGCAATCGTGTCACACCAGCCTCCTGGTCTACTCAGGACAGCTTCACCATATGTGGCCAAGGAGACAGGAAGGAGCCTCTGCCTCCCACCCCTGCCCCATAACTGCCTTTCATGTTTCCAGGAAGCTGGGACCTGGCTTTCCTGCCCTCTGCCCAGGCTGGCAGGACCTACCTTTGGCAGGAGTGCCGAGGCAGCCCTGGGTGGTAATGTCCATGGCCCCAAGCTGCTAAGGGCCAATGGCTTGCCCTGCTCCCTTAGAAGAAGTAAGATTAGCGGGAGATGTTGATTATTCATATCCTCATTAAGGAAATAGTGATTATCCTTACCTTGAATCAGGTCTTGCAGAAAGCATGTGACCTTCCTTGGAGCAATGACTCTAAAGGGTGGTGGCCTGGCCTCCTCCCCTGCCCAGCCCTGTCTCCCACTCCGGTCCAGTTGGTATCTATGTGAACAAAAGGTGGCCTTGTATGTGTGGGTGGGAGAGAAGTTTAAGGAAGAAAATACCTAAAATTGGTGGATTCATCTGAACAAAAGAGATGGGCTCCTCGCGGCAAGCAATGCCTGAGAGGAAAACAGGCTTCTATTATTCAGTCAACAAATACCAGCTTTAACATTTAGCAATATACTAGGCTGGAGGGAATGGAAAGATGAACGAGATGGTCTTCCTGCCCTGAAAGAGTCCCATTCGGTGTCCCTTGACACCTGCCAGGAAAGAGTTCTGTGCCTCAGTGGTGAGCAGACATGTGCCCCCTGCCTCCCTGTGAGAGCTGGAGCCAGAAAGAATGCAGAAAAAAGCAAACTGGAATCTTTACGAGGCCCTTCTCACCAATATTCGCTGTGCCCACATGGTACCAAATCCCTGCAAACTGCCCAAGAGTGCTTTCTCCGGGGTCCTTATTTAATTTGCTTAAAATAATTGTGATCCCTGAGGCCAGGGTACTATAGCTGAATCCGGGAGTTGCATTATCCAGCTGTGTGCTGTCCACGGACCATCTCCCTTCCCCTGCCCTTAGGAGCCCCCTCAGGCCCAGGCCTCCAGCAAGAGTTTTAGGTTATGTTCTGAGTTGTCCTAAGATTTTGTTGAGGTATAGCAACATCTGCCAGGTGTTGTGAGGAGGCCGAGGGGTGGGCTCCGAACCTCCCAGCCACCCCCACCCTACTCAGTCCAAACAGACAGCCCTGCCCATCTCTGTTGGCCACACTGCTGAGCCAGATCCTGCATCTGGAGAAAGGCAGTTCCTTGGTAAGACTGAAACCACGCTGGAAAACCACTGAGGAGGTTATCGGCGGTAGCCCTCCAGCCCCTATATTTTGTGACACGAGCATTTTTGGTGATTAAAGGTCGACTCCTATAGAGTCCACATTCAATGTAATGGCCAGTGCGATTCTCTCCAAACAGCCCTTGCCTTCTCCTTCCTGGGATTATTGTTCAAGGAAAACAGCAGAGCCTAGCCTCTCAGTTGCCCAGACCATGTAATTAACCACTATTTACCCATTCGGCAAATATTTACTGAGTCACTATTCTGTGCCAAGCTGTGTGCCAGCTATTGGGTTGGCTCCATCCCCCAGGAATCAGGTGAGGTAGAAATTCTCCACAGCCTGGAGCTTTGCAGCCTGGGCATTGGGTGGGACCAAGTGAGCTCCGGCCTGGGCTCATCATCCGTGTAGCCACAGATGGCTCAACTCTTTCCGAGCCCTAGTGTCTATAAAAATAACATTGTGATTGTCAAAAGACATTATTGCTAAAAGTGCAGCGTCCTCTGTGTGAAAACAAAACCCATAGTAAGTGCTCAGCAAATGTCAGTGTTTGCTACTCATTGAGTTAAATTGTTCATCATCTCTACCTGAACCACTCAGCTCTCCATAAACTGGCCTCTCTGGCACCAGTGGTACCCTTCTGCTCCCCCCTTTACTTCCGCTAGAAGGACCTTGCTTCATCCCCTGAATTCTTATTCAAGCTTGAAGGAGGCATTCAAATGTCATCTCCCCTGTTAAGACTTCCTTAATTCTCAGAAGCAAAAGGAAGTTTCCATATCCCCAGTGCACACTAGCATTTCTCTAAGATAACACTTGATACATTGTATTCATTCATTCATTCAACAATTAAGCCAGGCACCACCCTGTTCTAGGCTCTGAGAGATATGTCAGTGATACACAGTCAGTTCCTTGTTTGTGTATCCTTCTCTACACTTAGAGATTTGGGGAAAGCAGGACCCCTACTGTATTCATTGGCCGAAGGGGAATCATCCCAAGTGTTTAGTAGGAGTTTTCTCAAAGAATGGGTAACAGATGAACCTCTAACTATGCTTAGATCCTTAGATCGAGAAGAGCAGATGTACAAAAACCTCCCTTCTTCAAACTGTGGGTTGAGAATCCACAGAGAGAGGCTGGCAAAACTTGGGTTGACTCTCACAATCTGTCCGTTGTATCATCCCAGCCCTCAGCTCCATGTTCATTCTCTCTCTCTCTCTCTCTCTCTCTCTCTCTCTCTCTCTCCTACTTGAATCATCTGACACTAGGAACTAAGACATAAAGGGAAAAGCAGAGGAGAGAAAAGAAGATTCGGTTGTATTGTAAAAGTTAATAAAATGTTTAAACTTGAAAATTCAATGAATTGCTGGAGGCCTATGGAGCCCTATGGAACCCTGAGGAAACGTCATGGACACACACCTGGGCCCCATGGCCCCTTCATCCTCTTGGATCAAGCCCATGGACAAGCCCCCGGGAGAAGCTATAGCTCCAGACTTTGCCAAGAGGATATTAGCAAAGATTTACATTTCTGCTCAAGCCCCTCTCACCTTGTAGCATTTGGAAAAGACGTCATAGGAGCCAGCCGAGGCCACAAGGGGAAAGCAGCAAAAGTGGGGAATGAACAAAGAGAGCTCACTGACAGGTGACCAGCGCTCTCCCGGGAGGACTTCCTCCTCTCAGGCTCCTCTGCCATTTAAGGCAGAGCCTAGGAACAAAAGGAAAGGGGCTGTATTAAGTGACTAAAATGTTAAAATCACAGAATCACATTATCGACTTGTGGTGTTGTCAAGAAGCTGGTGGTTACAGGCAGAGAAATTGGTACAGCATCCACTGGGATCACGAGGCTGGTGCAGGCCATGGGTCAAAGGTCATCTCTTGCCAAGTACTGTGGTCGGTGGGGAAGAGTGTGCACACTTGCAGTTGGGTGTCCAAGGTCCTGTACACCCATGTAGTCGGAGAGTACTATTTCTGTTTCAGGCTTGTTAGATTTCCAGTGTGCTTCTTTAGCTGAGTGACAACTGGTGGTAAATTAGGGAGAGCCAGAAAAGGGAAGAGGAATGAATAAAATATTGCCCAGAGTGGCTGGAAGCTAAGCAAGCCCAGAACCCCCATAGCAGCTCCACTTCACCCTAGAGATGTCTTAGAAGGGCAGCCATCAAATGTGACTTTGGAGAGCTGTTCCGAGCCAGAGGAATGGGAGTGAAGAGCTCTGTACCCATACTTTCTAGGGGTAAGCACTGCTCAGCAGAAGGTTCTTGTCAAATCCTTCAAATCAAGGATAATATCTGTATTTTCACCCAGCACAGTGCCTAGTGCAGAGCAGTGCTTCATCCACAGGGACTTGACTGAATGAATGAGTGGACGGATGGATAATAACATCAGAATGAAAGATGTTCTGGTAAAAAGCATGAGGGCTGAGTAGGGAGTGGAGAAGAGTGGAGGCAGTAAGGGCCGGAGGAGCTGGAAATGTTGAGCTCGTTAGAGTCACTTACTGATTTGCAAGACCCTGGGGGACTCTGGGCTCCAAGACAGACCTGTCTGCAGGGAGCATAGGACCCACAGCAGAGGGACAACATGTCCACAAATCACAGTGAACAAAAACAGTGGTCATAGCACAGGAAAGTGCTAGCAATGGGGCCCCAGTAAGGAAAAGCTGGGGGCAGAATGTGTAGGTATAGGGGTCAACAGGAAATCTCCTCCAGTGGGGAGGGCTTTTTTATTTCAGGCTCTGGCAGCAGGGAGAGGAGGCACAATGAAGGCCAGCCACCCCGTGGCCAGCGAGAACCTTCTCCCCTCCAGCAGCAGGAGGAGAGCTGGAACCCCTGGCTTCCCGCCGGTTCTCCTCTCCCTAGGCTCCCCTCGCCTGCCCGCCCTGCACACTCAGAGAGCGGGGCACTGATAGTGGAGGGATTTTTCTTAATGTCTTTCTATAGATGAGTTAATGTAAAGGCTTTCCAACATAAGCATGTTTTTCTGTTCCTTCTCTCTGACCTTGGCATTTTCTTTCTCCATCCCAGGCTCAGCGCTGTCCTGTGGCCAGGTTTGCCTCTCATTTGTCAATGTTATTATTGAATTTTCAAATGCCAGTAGTACACATAAATCAATGGCTTTCTTCTCCCTACTGGCATCTCCCTGCCACATGTGGTCATTCATTTTTTTAATAAGTCCTCCTCTCCTTTCACCCATTTATAAAAATGCATCTTGTTCCCCCACCACCGTCCATCACTCGGGGAGCCTGGCTATTTGTTGCCCTTGAGTGCTTATTCATCAACGTTTTCAAAAGCAAAATCACTCTTCGCCTCCTGTTCTTATTGTGCCATCAATCTTGACCAGGGGATCAATAAACTTCGCTTTTGCAATTTCCCCCCTCCCTTTCTGAGCTGACTCTCTCCAAAGTGCAGTCTTTTTATTTACATTTTTAACTGATCATCAGCAGAGGGGGGACGGTGGTGTCAGGGAGGCGAAGGGCTTTCATTTGCTCCCGAGGCAGCAATAACCATCCATGCATCGGTCATTTAACACGGTAACCCAGCGAAATTGATACTCGACTCTTCCCTGCCCGGGGTCCACCCGCGTAAATCATAACCTGAGGAAACAAAGCCGTGCCTGAGCAGTGTGTCTTCAGGCAGGCAGGCAAGGAAGTAGGTGGAGGGACTCACTCGCACAAGCCTCATTGGAGGAGAGGCTCACTGGTTTCCAGGAATGTTTTTAGCATTGTTTTATATGTGTGGAGGGGAAATTAAAATGGAAGGATCTAAGGGGTTGTGAAGAAGAAAGAAAGCTGAATGTAAAAGGGGCAGATGTGTAAGACCAGACCAATCCAAGGGCCTTGACTGGACGGGTCCATTGGATTCCCTCAGAGCCTGTAGACACGCTGAGCTCATGCAGCTCTTGCCTGCTCTGCTCACACTTGCATAGGAAGAGAGATCCTCAAATTGCAGAGCTGCTCAGGAGGTCAGGGAGGTTTTGACCCCACTCTAGAATGACTTCCTCAAGCCTTAATTAACAGGCAGGTAAGATAAGAAGGATTAGATGAACCCGACACTCATTGAAGATTTAAGCATGTTGTGCATCTCGGTCTGGTTTTCCCACTACTATTTTGATGATCAAACTGCTTTGGGGTTTCTGGGGAGTGTTGGCTGGGTACCCCGTCAGGAAGCTTGCGAGGTCATCACTGTGACCTGTAAAGTGTTCGCAGGGCCCTTCCTCCCACAACTACTCTCTCAGCCTCCTGAGGAATAGTATGGGCTAAAGGAAGTTGGGGAAGAGAATTTTTGCTTTTCGTGCTTGCTCTGCTTCAGCACCTTCGGCACATTACCATATAGCTCCTGAAAACAGCTTGCCAGGTAGGTTTTGTGCCCATCTTTCAAGGACAGGATGGGTCAATGGCTATCCAGAGATTTAGCCACTTGCCCAAGCTATAAAATTCAAATACAGACCTCTCTGACTTCAAACCCAGGCCTTTGCAATACCTAATACTAACCGAGTCCCCAGGAATCATCTGACTCTCACCAGGGAAGACCCCAAAAGGACTCTTTGGGGACTCCATGCATGTGATTACAGGGGTGGTGACATGGGAAGGGTCCCTGAGGAAAGCAGCCCAAGGGGTCTGGCATCTAGGATTCAGCAAGGCTGTTGGAGGGAGCTGGTCATTGGATGCCAGACCATGGAACCCCAAATTGAGATGGGGTGGCCCTTGCTGTTGGGGAATCCACCCCCCTTTCTGAGTTCCCAAACTGAGGAGCTGGACTTGACAATGCCAAAGATCTCCTCTAGATGAGAAATCTCTGTCACTCCTCAGTGCCTTCCCCGGAATTCCCAGTGCCAACCAGCAGCCCATAACACACAGTGCTGACCAGAGCATGGCACCATGACAAGTCCTGACCTTCTCTCACTCTGGGATCTGGGGGGCATCATGATCAGAGTTTGTAGGCAGCAGGTGGCAAATAGAGGCTGACATCTCTCTTCAGTCTCCTGGGTTAGAACGGAGGAGTAATAAGCTTGATGAAGACACATATTTGTGGGCTTTAGATTTTTAAATTCAGGTTTTTCTGATTTCTTAGAGATGTAAAATTTTAAAATAAAAATCTGCACCAGATAAAATCCACGGCACCTAACACCACATTGTCAACTTTTTATTTGGCAAAATCTGAACGTTGGAAAAAAACTACCATAGACTTTCACTTTTATGTCACAAGGACTTTAACTCTCCAAAGTTTATAAAGAGGTTCCAATCCACAGACTATTCTTTGGAACCACTGAAACAGCCCAATCACTTATTAAACTAAAAAAGACATACTGTCTCTGAGGAAAGAGATGGAGGAGTAACAACAACTCACCGGTGAGCCCCATCTATGTGCTCAGGAATTGAACAAATGTGCATTGCCCTGTGTTCCTTTTTTTTTTTTTTATGGTTATGTGCATCTGTTTCCATCCCTTCAATGAGACTATCCATCCCTTAAGCACTAGGGTCCTGTCTTACCTTGGGATTTTCATCACCAAGTAGAATCAGAGTTGTTATTCGGGTTGTGCCTATTGGAGACCTGAGGATGAGCTCATGCTTGTGGCCCAGCTGAGACAGATGGGAAGAGTGATCTGAGCTGGAAGTGATGGGCTCTTGGGTCACATCAGTGGAACCAATGGGATACACGGGCGGCCAGATCCAGGGCTCTGGGCACACACAGCCCCTGGCAGCTTGCCCAGCCACTTCCTGGTCCCCTGGAGCCCACAGCTGTAGCATGTCTAGACACAGGTGGGGGACGGCCTGGGGTGTATGCAATGAGGGCCCTGAAGAAAATAGAGGTTCTGACCAGGGAATTCTAGAAACACCACTGCCTGTCCCTTGCTCACCTCGTGAGAGTGACGTAATAATAAACAAGGCTCTCAAACAATGAAGGTCAGCTCCAAAATGGCTGACCTTAGCCAACCAGCAGAACGCCTGCCTCACCAGCTCTGTGCTGTTCTAAGTTCAGCCCAGAAAAGGCACCACACAAATACACAACTTTGCCTGAGTGCTCTCCAAGCCGTCAATCTTAGGGCTGCTCCAGTGCCGGGCACCAGGCTTATGTAACTTCAACTGTTTTGCTAATAGGCCAGAAATAAACAATGAGTGACTGGTCATTTTTAAAAGCCAGCTCCCCTGCAAGGGGAAGGGAGAAGAAGCCAAGGGGCTGAGGGAGGAAGTGCCTGCCAAGTTAATAAATACAAACCAAAATCTCCAACATTTTGTGGTTTGACACTTAATTGATTAACTAATTTGAGGCAACAAGATTTAGTGTTCCTGCAGATCAGTGTCGAAGGGGTAATTATAGCGAGAGCTCCCATCTCCGAAGAGCGTGGCAGCTGCAGATCCACACAGGCCAAACCTGCATTAAAGCCCACATATTACAGCCGGGAGATACAAAAGGTTTTTTTGGAACACGTCCCCTTTCGGCTCTGCGTGCTGGGATTGCTCTGGAAAGGTCATTTGGTGCCTTATCAGCATAGACAAAATCCCCTGCCTGTAATGTATGTGTTTATTCTCAAATTAAATATATTAATGTATTATTTGTTCTTAAAATGTCATGGAATAGATAGCGAGCTTAGCCCTCCTGGCAGACCTTTGAAGCTTAAAGAGTAATGTAATAATAGTACATTAATCCATAGGCCGTTCAGTCATCTCCCCGCGGAGGTTCCAGACACTGGTACAAGCTCCGCACGCTGGCTGTGCTGCACGTGATTTGAAGAGTCCGTCTCTTGAACAATGGGAGGCTTAGTGAAGGGGGCTCTGCCCAAGCCCGAGAGCCGTGGCCCCTCTATTATTTCGGTGGAATAGCCCCACCATGGACTCAAAAACAGGCAGTGCCTCCCTGCCCTAGGCTTAAAAAGAATTCCAGGGAAATTGGAGAGTAAGACTTAAAGCAAAGGAACTCTATTTTTCTGCCAGTCGCCTTTGGCCAAGTCTTCGTAGGAAATGGTTTCTGGACACGTCTGAAGGTGCCGTGCGATCCTAGCTGAGGGTAGCCCCAAGAGGTGTAAATGCAACCGTAGTTAATGTAAGTACACTCAGTGCTTAGCTGGGGCCTGGAGGCAGCGCGGGCTGCCAGCTGTGCGGTGTTGAGGGGGTGGCAGGGAAGGAGGGAAGGAGAAGACCTTTAAATCCAACCACCTTGCAAGGGCTCCGGCAAACAAACAAGCAAACACAAAACAAGTTCTGCTTAAGTATTACTGAAGCAATCTTACTTCCATCCTTGGCCTACTCTTTCCGGTCGTCTGAGTTCTGGCCTTGGCGGCCCTAGCTCTACTGGACCTTGGACTTGAGTCCTGTTTCGTCCCAGCTCCTGCCTAATCCTAGCCTGGCATCTCCCTTCATGCCTCTGTCTCCAGCCCTGACCTTGGACTCCCGGGTTGTGTTCCATCTGTGCTTCCCGCTGAACGCTACTCGGCTCCCTACCTCCCCTGGGTTAATGGTTGGCCTTATCCATACTGACTAGCTGCATTTCTTAGACAGGGCTCCCTGGAAAGTCACTCCGAGTGGCATGCATTTATTAGGCTGTGGTCTCTGGAGACAGCCTTGTAGGGAAGCCAGGAAGGCACGATGGGACAGAGGCGGGAAAACTGATCCAACATTTAGGCCTCAACCCATCCTGCAGCTCTGGATCTTGGACGGCCTTTGAGGTTTGTGCCAAACTGAGACAAAGGAGCCAGGCCTTTTTATCCCTGCCTTAGTGGGTCACTGGTCACCCTTCCCCTGGCGAAGGCATATCTTTGGGCAAAGCAGTTCCCTGCTGCCCAGGGTTATTCTTGGGGAATCTGCACCTGCAGCTGTGAGCCATCAGCAGCTGGTGCTCCAGCAGCTGAGAGATGCATGCATGGGGCCTGAGAGGGGGCACTTCTGGGACAAGTTTCACAGCATCACTACATGTGGTGATCCATTGTGTGCCTCTGGAATATGGTTTCTCTTTTTTTTTTTTTTTTTTTTAAGATTTTATGTATTTATTCATGAGAAACAGAGGGAGGGGCAGAGACACAGGCAGAGGGAGAAGCAGGTTCCTCACAGAGAGCCCTATGCGGAATCCAGGACTCTGGGATCATGCCCTGAGCCAAAAGCAGACACTCAATGACTGAGCCATCCAGGCGTCCCTCTGGACTATATACTTTGACCCTTTCCTGAGGAATTTGCCTACTTTCCCTCTAACCAGCGGACCCAGCCCTCTGCTGCCCTCTGGTGGCTACAGATCCAACGGCCCCGACCCTGGAGCCCCAGTGTCGGTCCCGCGGGCCAACGTGTCCTGCAAGTTGATGATCACCAAGCTATTCCCACAAGAAAGCTGGCACTAGCAAGATACTGAAATGTCACTGGCACTGAATAAAAAAGTGTCATGTTACACTTTTTTTTTCTTCTGCTCTGTCTGCCACTAGTTGCTTCAGTCTTGAGGGCTTTGGGGTCTTTAAGAGGCTCCTGATTAAAATAAAATACCCTTAGGACTGCTGGCAATATCTTCTATTATAAATAACTCTTCGGTAGTATTTGTTGAAAGTAAGGTCTTTCAGGGAATAGAATGTGAGATATGAGAGAAGGATCAAATATAGACATTCACCATCTCAGTATTGCCAAGAGCTGCCCAAAGCCGACTGGGTGGCATTCCTTGCTTTGCAAGCTGTAGGGAGTATAGTTCCTCAGGATGGAATGAGTGCACGGTTTGGAGCTACTGGATCTGGCTTCAAGTCCCGACTCTGCCACTCACTGACTATGCAGTATTGACTGAATCACTTCTCAGGATCAGTTTCCATATCTACAAAACATGACAATACTAACCCAACAAGTTTTTTGCAAGAGATTAAATTAGATACACACGTCAAAGCACTCTGCAAAGCCCGTGCCATCCAGTAACTAGTTACTGCCAGAGACCAGTTTTAGGACATTTCCAATGAACCCCACAGGGTTCCACATTCACTGAATACTACAGATCTCAAACTGTCACTCCAACGGTTCTCAGATCCATGGAAGTTCCACTAGTGAGAAGAAGAAATTTCTTTTTTTTTTTATAGCAGTGACTAAAAGAGCTGAAGAACAGGCCGTCATGAAGATAATTGAGTAGAAAGATACAAACTTTGCAATGAGCTTTGCTGTATCTTTGTACCCTTCCTGAGGCAGAGACAGGGGCCCTGGGTGGTGTTCTATCGGCTGAGAGCAAGTGAGTCAGTGAAGCTGGGAATGGTGCTCTCACATCAGAAAGGCTCACTCTCCTCATCTGTGCTTCCTCAATGGAAGGCCAACTGTGTGTTTTCTTTTTTTTAATGCAGAAGAGATTTCCACGACGCAAATGAATCATCAGACTTTTGAGACATATTGAGAGAATGCTTTTAATCAATTGTGGATTTCAAACAGGTGAAGTCAGCGACCACATTAGGTCCTAAGGACTGTATGTCTAGAGGCAGAGTCATTACTGAGACCTCCTAAGGAAGCATCAAAGTCACCATGGCATTATATCTCCTTGACAGAGTCGAGCCAGCAAGGAAATATTGTGACCCTCATATATAATCGTGGTAAAAAAAATTGTAAATTATTTTTAACTACCTGCCAAGTATATATGCATGCATGTGTAAACATATACGTCTTCACATACACATATACAATATACCACCTCGCATATATCACATGTATGTCAAATATATACCTGATGACAACAAATATTAGAAGTGCAAGCAAGAAGCAGGAGGCAGGTAGAGAAACCCCTCTGTAGAACATACATACCAGAGAATCAAGCTTTAAATGGGATTACATAGTCTTACTCAGTCTAAGTATTAGAAATGTAGAGGGAAAATAAAATGAAAAGCAATGAGAAAAATTAGAAAGGGGAAAATTGTGTGTGTGCATGTGCGTGTGAGAGAGACCCAAGGGTACTACTATACTGAAGAATTGAAGAAATGTCTTACACTAGCACTTAGGTGCACATTTCGTAGGGAAGTGAATGAAGAACTAAATGCTGCTTTGGTTTTTTTTTTTTTTTTAAGATTTTATTTATTTATTCATGAGAGACAGAGAGAGAGAGAGAGAGAGAGAGAGAGAGAGAGAGAGAGGCAGAGACCCAGGCAGAGGGAGAAGCAGGCTCCATGCAGGGAGCCCAACCTGGGACTTGATCCCGGGTCTCCAGGATCACACCCTGGGCTGAAGGTGGTGCTAAACCACTGAGCCACCTGGGCTGCCCGTTGATTTGTTCCTCTGCACCAAAGTGCACTTCTTGGCCACAGAAGCTCCTAGAATGCCCCGGTGTAAGCCATCCCAGAGGTACAGCCGACACAGGAAATGACATTATCGGTTGAGAGACAAGAAGCCATTTTTGTTGATTCCACAGACATCGTAGAGTCAGACTCCTTGGGTTTCCTCGACGTCTTCTCCACTTCGATTTTCTTTCACAGCCAATGGGAAGTTATGCGGGCACATGTCGAGTATTTTGAGACAATGGCAAGAGGCACGATTTTAGCGCTTTACCTCCTTTCTGATGGAGACACCATGGGGAGCACACGAACACCAGAGCTTCCAACCCCACAGCAATGAGCAAAGCTGATGGCTGCCAAGGGGCCCCGGGGGTTAGTCGCTCATGCTTCCCCAGGTCACCTCCACAGCTGCGGGGCTCCAGGGGGCTGGACTGAACTCCCACGGAGGCGGGCCAACTGGAAAGTGGGCCTTATTAAAAACCAGAAGACAGGGCAGCCTGAGAGGGGAAAAAATGATCATGTTTTCTTTTTCCCTTTAGCAGGCCTTTCTGAACCTGGACTCTGCATAATAATAGAGACTCCAGGGTAATCTAAACCCAGGGCGATCATCCAAGTCACCTTGCCAGCCAAGCTTGAGAAAGAGCTGTCCAGAAATAGCAAGATGGCAGCCCCGCAGCTGGCAGTGAGCAGGTCTGTGTGATGGCCGAGGGGGGAGAGACGTCCTTCCCTCCCTAACCCTTGTTCGTGGAACCATAAAGGTCACAGAGAAAACAGGCTGGGACCCTTTCCTCCTGTTCCTATAATGGTATTAGCAACGACTCTTTCTTACTCAATCGCACTCCCAAAGGATTTTCAATAAACTTTTTATGTGCCATAACTGTTACATTAAATAAAGCTGAAAGTATTGAGTAAACCGACTGTAAATCACTTTAGATGCCTTGGAATTACATTAAGTGTGAGAATTATGGATCTTTTGCTGCTTGCAGAAACAGAGAAACGACAGAGCCAGGGATTTTTATGCTGCCAGCCTTTTGAAGATTTTTTTAATTATTTCTTTATGCTCCACGACAGCCATCTCTCGTAAATGACTTGTTCAGGGGCAAACTCAGAGTAAGGAGGTGCTGGGGGGGGGCGGTTGGGGTGCGGGTGGAAGGGAAGAGGTTCTTTGCCATGAGGAACACAGACAGAGCCCTGGCTCTTCTCTCTCTCAGACTTGCTCGCTACAGGCTTGAACTTTTATTCTTTTTTTAATTTTTCAGGTTTGTACATTTTTAATTAAATGAGGACAGACGTGGTCCACACAGGTTTTGCAGCGTGCGTGTGCCTGCTTGTGAACATGTTCCTCTCCTGGACTTTCAAGGCCTTTTCCATCAAGTCTTGCAGCTGTTATTTTTGTGAACTGAAAACCCCTGCTTTTATGGCATTCATGCTCAACAGTCTTCCCAAGACCCCTAGAGGGTCAGATCTGCGTTTTAAAAGGAATTGTCAGACTCCTGAAAGCAGAGGAAGCTTTGGAGAGCTTGTTGATAAAAACAGAAACCTCTCAGACTGATATTCCCCAGTACCCCTTTTGATGTCAAAGCGGGCTTGCTTGTGTTTGGAAAAAACCTTTAAGGCTGCCGTCCAACTGGCCCCAGTGGTTTCTCCCAGTGACCAATTCCAGCTACGAGATGAACATCGGGGGCTTGTGACATCAAGACTATTGCTGACGTAATCCAAATGATGTCGGGAACTTGAAAGCAGCTTCCTGTCAGGAAGAGCAGGGGCTACAAGAAGCCACCATACCTCCAGACCAGACGTGACTGTGGCTGATGAATCATTCATTGAAATTCGCACAGAGGTTAGAGGACAAGGGGTGGGGAGTAGAAGCCTGAATTCACATTCCCAAATCTAACACTAAGGAGCATTAGAAGCCGGAGGGCGCCAGCGCAGGAAACTCACCTGCAACCAATTTATCCCACCTGGACTGCTAAAGACCATGTTACTCTGTTGTTCTCTGTTGCTGAAAAAATTAACAAAAAAAAATTTCTTCTCCAGGCAGTCCATTGATAGACACTTATTGGGGACCCGGATACTCATGCGATCCAGGCTCATAATCTGACCAGGAGACAAGATAGCCCCACGTTAGATAACAGAGGGCAGCCAGAAAGGCTTCATTCCAGGTGAGGAGCGGGTACTCTTAAGTCATCACTGCGGGAGGAATTTGGAGAAGGAGACCAGAAAGAGCAGAGGTACTCGGAGAATAGGAGATGCCGAGTCTCTGCTCAGAGGACAGGCTGTCGTGCACTTAGGACAAAGGGCATTCTGGGCAAAGAAGGGCATCGTCTGCGTGACTGCAGGACAGTGTGAGACACAGAAAGGGGCCAATACGGCAAAATGGGTTGGGGGTGTGCCTGGGGCAGGTCCCATAAGCCTCAGGGAATGCGGCTTCCTGCAGCATAACTACCAAGATGTTCTGTGCACAGCCTTGCCACTGGCCATGGCACCAGTTACTCCAGCTTCAGTAGTGACATCTGGCCCAGGGGGAGGAGGAGGGTGAATGGCAAGGGCTTCTGTGGGGAGAGCTGAGAGGGAAAGCAGTGCTGGGAGGTGCCGAGCAAGGAGATGAACTGAGTGACACTGCCGCCTCCCTCCAGGGTGTGCTCTGCAGCCCTTGTTCCCCCAGGAGGCTGCCCAGTGACACCTCAGTGAGGTTACAGAGGTCATGTGCCTGGAGACACTAGCTCAGGAACCCCAAGACCTGGAGTTTGACCTTGACCTTGGCACTGATTGATTATGTGACATTGAGCACATTACTTCATCTCTCCTGACCTTACCCTCATCTAGGGACTGGATGATCCGGAAAGTCATTTTCAATTCTGAGTCCCCCCCACAGCTATGGCCACTCTGCCTTGCTTTGTCCCTAAATAACAGGCCAGGAAGGGGATAGCAGGGGCCTCGTCTCTGGCTATGTGAACAAAGCTCACACTGAGACTTACTGGCAAAATCCATCCATACTGAATCAGAAAAAGTGCTTCTTCATCGTGACTTCACTGCTCACCAACTGGGCCTATAGGTTACCTAATCCCCTGGAGCCTTGATTTGTACTTCTGTGAAATGGAGGAGCAGACAGCAGATGAAAGTGTCAGAAACTATAAAGGACAGTGGTCGGGGGCGGGGGAGCTCTCACTCTGAATGCCCCCGTCCTCTTCTCCAGGACAGTGAGGGCTTAGGTGCAGAGGGGCCCCTGGCCCTATAAGTGAGTCTGAGGAACCAGGAAGCCACCTTGCAGGTTCTGTCTATCCCCAGACAGCGCTCTCAAAACTGCATAATTCTGGACTGAGGGTGACTGTTACACGGCGACTTTGTCAAAAACAGTGTGTGGCTGTGTTCACGTTTCAATGAACAGATGAATGAATGAATCAGAGAAATTAATGACGGGTCCTTAAACATGGCGGATGCAAGTCCCTACCCAACGCTGTCATGCCCAGCACCTGTGCTTTCTCTGTAGGTGTGGAGACCAAATATGTGAAAACTCAACAAATTCTTACTGGGGCTGACTCTGGGCCAGGCACTGAGTTGGCTCTGGGGACCAAAGGGTGACAGTCACAGGGTGGGGTTACATTCAACAGGTAGTGATGGGCCCTGAATCTATTTAACACACACACACTTATGAGCATTACCAAAAATAGTGAGGGGAGGCAGGACAAGCCCAGGGGACGGGAGGGTGGTGACAGGGTGGCAGGACAGCACAACACAGGCATTCATTACCCCCCACCACCCCTCCACGCCACCCAGAAGGGGAGACATCTGAGCTGAGATACCAGTGGAGAGCAGATATCGTACGTAAGAATCTACTTGATACTTAGGTCCCTGTCTCCCTTTCTAGAAAATCATTCTAAATATTTGTTTTAGTTCTGGTGGTCAGAGTTGTCAACTCTGTACATGACTGACGCATTTCACATCTGGCTCTTACCTTAAAGACATTATGCAACAATTATAAGAAGAAAACCTGGTTTCCCTGGGCGGGGGGGAGGGCAGCCCATCTCCGGGCATCTGCACTGGCCCGCCTGACACCCCCAGCGCCTCAGCTATCCAGAGGAGCAGGGTGGGATGGCCAAGCCCTGCCCCCGCAGGCAGAGAGCCTGGGCAAAACACCACACTGCCGCCGAGCCACGTTCTGATGAGGAAATCGTTAGTGGAAAAAACTCCCCATGGGAACCCCTTCTGTTTTGCTGATCTTGTAAATCGTCTGAATTCAACGTGTCACAGGCATGTCTTACAATACACAAGATAATGCCCAGATTTTGTAGTGCAAAAGCGTATTAACCTTTGTGTACTCTAGCAGGGTTCCCACAAAGAATGTCTGGTAAAAACTGCAGGGCTCATGGTAATTGCTTGCCATGTGGGTAAATGATCCAGAGCTGTGTGAAGATAAGGAGAAACTGCTGAAGGCAAATCACCTGGGTTTTATTATGCTCGCCCTAAAAAATAATTAGCATGGCCTATGAAATCATACTGTGAGGAGTTGGTGGTGCTTTTTCTTTCTTTTCTTTTCGGTTTTTTTTTTTTTTTTTTTTTTTTTTTTTTTTTTACAGAGGGAAACTATAACCTACCTAGCTTTTCTCCTTACAAGGAGATTTGGAGTGTGTGTGTGTATGGAGGGGGAGGGGGTGTGTATGTGGGTGTGTATGTGGGTGGGTGGGTGGGTATGGGTGTATGTGGGGGTGCGTGTGATGTTTCTGACAGTCAAAAACAAGTGAAATGCTGAGGTTAAAATAAAAAACACGTCAAAAGTAACAAGGAGGACTTGGTGCAAATATCCTGCACCAACAGCTAATCCACTCAGCCCATCCAAGCCAGGCCAAAGCCCTCCCCTCAACAAGTATGGGCCGTAGGCTGAGGATGCTCACCCCCACATCCAGCACCACCAGCCGACCAGCAGGCAGCACTGCCCAACCTTGCCAAAACGAGGGAGTGCTTCCCGAGGCCCCCCATTTTCCACTGACCAGAGCCGGGTCACCAGAGCTCCAGCAGGAGGCCTGAGGGTCCCGTGGGGGGAGCCATCACACCTCAGTCCCCAGGGCCTGGCTGAAGCCAAGCAGCAACCCAAGAAGTCAGAATCTGGCCCCCTTCTTTTGGGAAGTAGCATATATCTTTTAGTTTTTTCCCGCAATCCAAAAGGGGATAGAATATGCATATCCTAAACCATAAACTTTTTTTTTTTAGTTAAATAGAAATAACGTTTCTCAAAGATTCGACCCTGACAGAAATATTTTCCTTTTAAGCACAGAGATAGGTCATCCCTGTAGGTCAGCAGGTTTGAGATCATGATAAGTGAAAGTCATGTTTTGATTGATTATTCCTTACAACGTCTGGACACAAAAATCTCAGGAAGAGACAGTAGCTAAGTCCTATCCTGCTGCTTTTTGCAGAGAAGGAAGAAGCCTGGACTTGGTTTCTAGAGGAGCAGGAGTGTGCAGCAGGGGAGGCCTGTCTGTGCTCCTCAGGCTGGACACAGGCAGAAACGGCTCATCCTCCCAAACAGAACCCAGAGCCGGCCAGCTTTGGGAGAGTCCCTGAACACACCTCTTGGCCTCGGACTCCTCACGTGCTACATGGCACAGTGATGTTTAACACTTGTGTAGAGCACAGGACCTGCTAGAGCATCTTCTCATTGCCTCTCCTTGCTGTTTTCAAGCACCCTAGGAGATGGCATTAGTCAGCTCTGGCTCCCATAACAAAATCCCACAGACCAGGCGACTTAAGCAACAGAAGTGCACTTTCTGAGGGTTCTAGAAGCCAGAAACCCAAGGTCAAGGGGCTGGTAAGTCCAGTTCCTGGTGAGGGCTCTCTTCCTGGCTTGTAGACAACCACCTTCTGTCTTTGTCCCCATGTGGCCTTTCCTCTGAAAGCCCACAGAGAGAAGATCTCTCTTCCTCTTCTTGTAAAGCCATCAGCTTTGTCACATTAGGGTCCCCCTACCACCACCACCTTTATGACCTCACCTAACCTTAATTACCTCCTAAAAGCCCTAGCTCCAAATACAGTCACAGGGAGGTTAGGGCTTCAACATGCGAATTGGGGTAGGGGGGGTGCACAATTCAGTTTATAGCAGAGTATAATGCTCACATTATTATCCTTCTTTTCCAAATAAGGAAAAGTTCAGAATGGTTCCCGACTCATCAGAGATCAGCCAGCAAGCAGCTGGTAAAGCTGGGCCCACGCTCAGCTCACTACACCACAGCACGTTGTCCTAGCTCAACAATAACATGACCCGGAGTGGCCTCCAGTGAGAACAATTTAGCCACCTTGTCCTTTGGGTCAGCGCAAAGCAGCCCCAGGTTCCTCTGTTCCAGTCCCAGAAGAGCAAGATGACAGGGCAGCTGAGTGTTCTCATGTCTCTCAGCTGGCCCCCTGTAGAGGCCCTCCCCTCCTCCCCTCCTCCCCTTCTCCCTGCAGATGACCTGAGCTCCAGAGTTTGCCTTTATGGCTTCGAGCCTCCCCTGCATAACCCGGTGAGAGCATTTCTTCATGGCCGGGCTGATAATTTATTTAGTTTTGCTAAGTGTTCCCTTACAGGGAAGGGGAAAGGAGGAGGGGTGAAAAGGAAGATGAGTCGCTGTCTTTGAAAAGCCGACTCATAAATGTTCAGGTACGTTCCTTTTTCTGTCAGCTAAGCAGCTTTCCCAGCCAAAAAAATAATCACACTGCAAGCATCTCCCAGGTCTTGAGAGAGCAGACGTATTTTATCTCTCCTTGGTGACGGCTCTGAGCAGCTAATGCTCTTGCATTTTAAGCTTGAATAGATTTTTGTCCAAGGCAGTTATAGTTTGTTGCTCCTCCTGCAAAGGTCTTTGTAGCCCTAGAAAACAATCTTTCAAGCAAGGTGAAGGCTTCCTCTGTCTCAGGCACTTCACTGGGTGTGGAGGATACTATTATCTGGCTACTCAGAAGCTATGGTCAAGAGTCTGCTCCTCTGTTCTCACCCAGCTTCCCCTGCAGATGGGGGTAACCCACGTCCCAGGTCTGACCAGTGCAGTGAAGGTGATGTCTGCTGGGCCATTATGGGAAAAGCAGAACTTTCTTGATAAATAGAACCGTGTGAAGAGAATGCCTGTTGCCTGATCCACGCTACCGGCTTTTGAACATGGCTGGAATGTTTGGCACGCAGCAGCCATCTTGCAACCATAAGGAACCAAACACACACAAAAAAGCCATATTCTCAGGATGGCAGAGTAGAAAGAAAGAGCCTGGATTCTTTTTTTTTTTTTTTTTTATGGCAAACTTAAACTGCTAAATTAACTATGAGGCAGCTGTCTTTGGAACTCCCTGTTGAGTAAACAATAAATGTGTTTGTGTCATAAAACCTCTGTTAAATGACATCCTGGTTACTTGAAGCCAAAAGTATCCCTTACTAATACACTGGAGTACAGAACTGGTACTGATCCCAGGGAGAGTTCACTTCAATCAAAAAAAAAAAAAAAAGTAGAATTGATTCTTTTCATGGATAATCTAATGCCAGTTAGTGCCTGAAAGGGAAGCAGATAGCTCATTATCCCTGGGTCAAGACAAACCAGCCGAACTCATCCTCTCTGGTCCATTTTGTGATGACATCAATGAAACACTTGTACTGAATGTTTCTTTGGAATGACACTATCAGCTCACCTTGATGGGTATTAGGAGGAAATTCTGTATGACCTTCATCATCACATCCATTGTAGGGTTGTTGCTGAGGGTCTTACATCATAGCATCTTCTGTGTGATTGTCCCAGTATAATTCATTTTCTAGCCTGAGTAATAGGAACAGTGGCTCCATTGTTGGGCTGAAGAATGAGGTTTACTGGGTCTCCAGTCATCAGGCCACCCTCATGGCTCTTCTGTTGGACCATAGCTGAAACCCTGGGAAGGGAAATCCTTTTTTTTTTTTTTTTTTTTTTGAGGGGAAATTCAATCTAATTTATTTTTCCAGGAGTCACATTTGGCTGAGTGTGTGTGACACCCTTCTCTCAAGACTGAAGTGAGAAGCTTCAACTCATTTCATCCCAGAGGTGACTGTGAAGGAACATCTAAGGTGATGGTGATAATTGGACTTAAAGTGGCAGCCTGCCAGTGAGGAGGGAAACTGACTACCCACATCGCTTTGAGGAAGCAGGCAGGGGAGAGCCTTTTAGTGATAGAACATATGGAGATGCTCATTGTACTCAGATGACATGGGTGGTAAGAAGCTGATCAGATGCCAGACAAAGGGACCAAAACACATTTATGCTGAGACTGTGTTTAGTAACTCCTCTTGCTAGGTCTGGCTCCAAAGTTATCATTTACCTGTGGCTCATTTGAGTAACCACAATGCTTTACTTGTCACCAGTATTTTCTTTGTTGTTTGCATTAGGTTCATCATAGGGCAGATGATTAGAGCCCTTCGGAGCTTTAGAACTAAAAGAACCCAATCACTCAACAGATAAGGAAACTGAAGCCCCACACAGGGAAGTGACTAAGATGCCTGACGGGGCATAGAGCCCATGTCTCTGACTCCTAGTCCAGTGTTCCTTCCACTGCTGGTCTTGGCTGAAAAGTCTCACTAGAAATAGATTCATGAAACAAGACTATCCTGTCTCCTCTGTGTCAGGGGTTCTAGGCGGTGAAGAGCACTTCTCCCTTATGGAGTGGAGATCTTCCTCTTCTGGTTCTTCACTATTCACTATTGTTCTGTTTTTCAGCAATCCTGACTCAAAAATGATCTCAAAAATGCTTCTACTGTATTGTCTCTGCTTTGTCCCCTTGCTTTCTCAATGAATTATGTAGAGGTCATAGAGACTGATAATAATCAGAAGATATCATAGCTATGTAGGGATTCCTATGTAGGGATAGGAAGGTAATTTGATGATAGAAGAGACAGTTTTTGCAAGTATGACAAGGACTCTGGTTTCAGAACACATAAATGTTGCTGGAAGCAGTTTACTCAGAGACAAAGTTTCCATGCAATCAGTAATCCTCATGATAATCACTAAAATAAGAGCAATATGTTTTCTTATATATTTCTTATTAAATATTAATAAAAGGAACACTGAGTAAGTAATATGAATCAGGTCTGGGCTTTGTGGCTTCTCTCCTGCAATACATACAGCATCTCTTCTCCCCAAATCCTCTGCCACAGGCAATGTTGCCAATATTCTCTTAGCTACACATGCCATAAGCCTGGAGGTCAGGGTCCCTCCTCTTCCTTCATGCCTTCCCCAATTCTATTTCTGAAATCTTTATGAAGTGCCTACCTTTCTCTTCTTTCAATATCACCAGCCTACTTCAGGAGTTGATCAGCTTCTCTCCTGAACTCTTGAAGGATCTTCTGTTTCTGCTTTTGGGTGTGTCTCCTTTTTCCTTCTCTGCTTGAAAAAAGCCTTGAGTGGCTTGCCAACAATTGTGAAACCAGTGATTCCCAAACTTCTTCATTAAGATGCCCCAAAGCCAGAGGAGAATACACAAGGTGTCCCAGACAGAGGTGCACCCCATTTTGAGGGGGCATAACACTAAGTTTAGACTTTAATTTTAAAAATGGTATTTAACAGCTCTTCCTTTCTTTCCATACAGCATGGGTTTGATTCTAGTATAACATATAGACCTGAAGATACTATTGGATGTATTGTTTTGAAAGGTGCTTTCGGATTAGCACCAAGGTAAGTATAATAAATAAATATTGAGTGAATAAGAGATATCCCTAAACATCTTTTTCCAACTAAAGATACACAAAAATGTTTCAATCAACCCAATGAATTAAATGTGAGATAATACCCTCTGTCAAAGCCATGCAAAACTGCCACCAGCGGCAATGTAAACATGGACTGACTGAGAAATATATGATTGGCCACATAATTTTACGTCCCATATTCTGAAGCAGCATAAGAAGCACATTTACTAAGAAGGTAAAGATGGGCTAAAATAGGCTTGAACTCTCTGTGCCACATTTCAGGTGTAGGCACTGCACCAGTGAGAATGGCAAGAGGCATCTCCAACTGCACGGACCCTAGCTACAGACCCACGCTCTTCTTTCCTACTTGTTCTTTTCTGCTCTCATCTATATTTGATTTAGCACATAGGCAGACTGTGTGCCCCCACTCAGAGGATATGTCACTCTGGTAGTCTGGGAAAACTGCTTGAAAACCAAGCTGAGAGATGACTGAAAATAAAACACTAGAAATAGAAAAATCATAGACTGAGAGACTTAGAGGTCATTCTTAAAACTAATTATATAGAATAAACATAGCTGTTGTGAATTGGGTTTCAAATGTTAATCAAATATGCACAAACTGTTATTGACATGGATTTCTCTGGCTAACAATAAATTAACAAACATGGGTGAGTGGGAGGGGGCAAGGGAAATAGAGCACCACATTCATATTTTACTGGAAGTCAGGAGATATTTTTAACTTTGATAATTAGAGTTTATTTGTGTACTTGACAAGTTTAAATGTGCACTTGATTATACTAACAACAACCAATATCCAAGACTGTGTTAACAAAACAACAATCAGTGTACAGAATCTGAAAAAGTAGCCTATACACAAAAAGCTTGCATAACCACAGAACCGAAGAGAGCTATATAAAGTAGACAATTTTGCAGAATTATTTGCCCAGAGAATTTTGCAAACAGTCAAGAGTAGAATCTTCTATATACAATAATCTATCTTAAAGGTTACCCTATGAAAACTCCCCAAATTAGCATCTTAAGAATTACATTACATGTGCATGCTCTGTTCAGTTGGATGGTTGGGTTCTCACTGCACAAATTTGCTCCATCCCCAGGAAGACAAGGGCTCCTCCTGTGCTCTCCCAGCAAGTTAGGAATGACCTGCTCCTGCTGTTCTGCTTTCTGTAGGACGAGTTCCCCCATCAACTATAAACAACTATGCAGGTGAAGACCCTTGTAAAGCAGATTATAGCTAAGACATCTTGTACTGATTCCCTCCTCTGATTTTAGGCATGATTGAAAGCTCCAGAGAATCTGGGAGAAGTTGAAGCAAACACCATGATCTGACTTCTATAAAACACACTTCCCACTTTTCATTTCTGGAGTCAAGCTCCACAGCAAACCTAGTCAGTATCACGATGTGATTTTGCCTTCCACGGAGAAAGGCTTCCAAATTATTAAAATAACTAACCCGCGTTTACATAGCAAAAGAACAGAGGCAAAGAAATTAGCACAGCAGCATAAACCAAAAAGCACAAAACTAGAAAATAGAGTCAGGAGATAGTGTAATATCGAAATGAAAGAAAAACAGCACAGACCCAATGATTATAATACTAGATAATAGAATGTGGAAATGCTATGATTATAAAAATGAGAAGTTTTTCAGTTTGAGGAAAAAGATTCTCAAACT